>NW_027637030.1:0-600000 GCF_951216825.1 Electrona antarctica
CAATGCTGTTTATTATTTTTGCACAATTTCAAGGAGGAAAGCCATTGTCATTGCATTGTTGTTGGAACAACTGTTCTCTTCCATATAAATAAATGTTCATGGAACATGAAATACTGTTGTGATTATAATTTATAGTTTAATTTAGAACAATTGTTTGAGTTGACATAATACATATTTAATTATCATTTTAAAAGGTAATGTAGAACAAAAAAAACATGTCTAGTAACTACAAGGTTTAAGTTTTAAGTACATCTAATTTTTGAGTTATATTAGTAAAAAAGATTAAGTTATGAATACATCTAATATTTGAGTTTCATAGCTAAAAAGGTTAAGTTATGAATACATCTATTTTTTGAGTTTCATAGCTAAAAGGGTTAAGTTCTGAATACATCTAATTTTTGAGTTTCATAACTAAAAGGGTTAAGTTCTGAATACATCTATTTTCTGAGTTTCATAACTATAAAGGTTAAGTTCTGAATACATCTATTTTATGAGTTTCATAGCTAAAAGGGTTAAGTTCTGAATACATCACATTTTTGAGTTTCATAACTAAAAGGGTTAAGTTCTGAATACATCTATTTTTTGAGTTTCATAACTAAAAGGGTTAAGTTCTGAATAAATCTAATTTTTGAGTAGTATAACTTAAAAAGGTTAAGTTCTGAATACATTAATGTTTTGAGTTTGGTCATCCAAATATTGAAGTACAATTTACTTAAAAACTTCAAGTAATGAGTTACTCTAACTTTTAAGTTTGCCAACTCAAAAAAATTGAGGCAAATGCTTCCGCTAAAAGATTTGAGTATTTCGTACTCATTGGGGTTTACAGTGTAGTCGACAAACATTTTTTGTCATAGTTTTAGTTGACAACTATTGTGCCAATTGTTTAGGAAACAGCACTAGCGTGGAGGACTCCTGTCACACTTTACACACTTTCCTGTCATTTTTCAGACATGTTCTCTATCCATTTTGTAACTATGCAAACCTCTGTAGTGGTAAAAGACCCCCATACTTCACCATTCCCCCCCCCCTGGTGGGTAGATAATTACAGAGCCAACAGCGCCCTAAGAGCATCCTAACAGCATCCTCCATCTGATTTCACCAGTCATTGGTCCATATGGTCTATCAGAGATACAGGACAGCAACATTTTTGAGTATTGGGGTATTCTGAGTACATACACAAATCAACCTCAGTGACATATCCAACACTCATTTACCATTACATTCTGGTTAAAACATGGTTTTCCCCCTATTATCTCACTAAATTGATCCCTAGGGGGTATTGTACGGGAAAAAAACACACACCTAGGGAATGAAATCTGATGTGGAACATCGTATCTTAACATCTTAGCCAAAATAATAGGCTAATGTGAACATCGTATCTTAACATCTTAGGCTAAATCATCATAATAGTTCTCAATCATGGCTGAGGGTAGTAGGCCAATGGGTCACTAGATCATTTGCTCACCCAGAGTAGCTGTGAAACTTCACAACAAATGCTGTGACATCTGACAGAGCTATTATTTATGTCAGGGGCCTAGTAAAATACAGTGTAAGGGATACATTGGGGTGGTAAATATATAGCATTTTCGGTTTATAAAGACCTAAAGAGACCTGAAGATATTGTATTAACTGTTAAAGCCACCCATAATATAGACCCAGATACCACTTATTGCACACTAAGGGCTGGTTGTTTTAATGATAGACACCATATTTGTGACTATTGACAGCCTGATATCTGACTTGGGAACTCTCTGTCCACAACTGGGTCAATAAAGATATACCAAATATGTACAGAATCTGTTTGTCTCCGTATCTTTACACAAAACTTTTTAGCGTTAGGGGTGATGAATACGATCATTGTATGAATTCTATCAGGGTTTTCTGGGGAAGTTCTCAAAAGAGTCAACAAGTTGGCACATTAAACTCAAAAAAAAATTTCTACCTTCAAGTTGTTTATGTTTGGGTAGGGGTCACAATTTCAAAACAAAATTACTCCCCATCACGGGGGTATGTCATGTGGACACAGTCACTATACTATAGCTACCCCCTCAGTTGTCATAAACTATGTTGTTCACGGTGTAAATACAAATATTATACATTGAGTCATTAATATGACATCATATAACCCACCTTCTGACTAGACCCACTCATTATTTTTATCACAAAATTCACCTATTTTTTGTCTATACTCTATACATAAAGTATGAAGTGAGAGGCTAAACCCTCAAAAGAGACTTACCCCTAAGCCAACCCAAGCTATCAAAGCGAATTAATAAAACAGATACTGATGTTAAACACATACAATGTTGTAGAAATTAATTGCAGCTAGCAAAATGATAACAAAATATACACATTTTTTATGATTACATATTTTATAATGATTGCATATTTAGGAATAATCATCGTAGTCACTGTAGATGGTACACATTATCACCCCTATATTTTTCTCAATACAGTACATACAATGTACAGTATGTGCAATGTAATAATACGAGGTCAGAAAACTGTCTGCAATATATGCAACTATACAATTGTTTCACTATATGCATAACGGATTGACTACAATGGTCTATCTGACAACCGTTGCAACTTTCTCTCATCTGTTCAGTTATAGCATTTTGGAGTAGTTTAACAACACATACTGTGATAATATCTATAAGTTTTGTACTGATCACCCCATCAGTATGGTTCAGGGGTAAATTCACTATGGATGGTGGTGGTGAAGGCCTTGCAGTTGAAGTGTCATCATTGTCATGGGACTCAGGTGAATGTATGGGTGATGGCCAAACGTAGGGTGAGTCACGCGTATCATAGGAATACATAGGTGATGATGGAGGTGAGCTCCAGAATGACATCTCATCATATCCATCATCGTCATCGCCAGCCATGAACCGGGGTGGATTGGTGTACATCCATGGTTCCTCATCCAGGGCCCTCAGGCTCTCAGGTGTCCTCCAGCACGGGTTGTCTCCTCCACTTGCGATGGTTTCCCCCATTGATAAAGTATAGTCCTCCATAATTACAGGGTAGTATACTATGCTTTTGTAACTAATTGCAACTAGTGGTCCTTCGGCATTCTAGATGAGGGGGGAAGTGTATAGTGGGTGCATCTAGCAGCCCTTCGGTTTTCTAGCTAGTTATATGGGTTTGAGATTAGTGTATCATGTCAGCCTATGTTGCGGAATTGATACTCAGTGGGGGTTTATAATGAGAATGAGTATCCCTATAACACTGCTAGGGCACGCTTGGTAATCCATACACAGGTTTTCTTTTCAGCGAGATAGACCACTGAACCCTATACATCACTCATCACACAAATATTTAGAAATTGCTGCATTGTAGCGTTCTATTTCACTACTGATCAATGTTTTAAGAAATGGTATTGTTGCTGTTACTTCGTCAGATTTAAGGATATTCGCGAAAGCATGAGAACACTGTTCACTATTTTTATGGATTAAAATGTCCAGTAGTGTGATTGTAGGGTCATCCAAGAATAAAAGGCTATATTCATCACGCTTTGTAATTAATTTTGCATTACAAACAATCTCAATTAGAAGATCGATATGTTTTCTTATGATTTCATAAAGATTCATCTTGTTTTCCCGTAGCATATTAGTAACAGTTGGTTTTGAGGTCACAAACATGATTATAGCATACCCTATGTAGTACAGCCGCATCTTATGTTAACACAATGAACCCATACTTTTCATGATAAGGATTCTAACATTTTAAGTTGGTTAGTCTCCATCACCGAAGAGAAACGACGATATTAAAATATCAACTCTGACACGAGATGTTAAAATACTTTGAACATAATACTAGATCTAACGTCAACCCCCAACATACCACATAACCAGTAGTTTAAACATTCATAATTAGGAGTTCTAAACTGCCCACATCAGTGGTATATTATATGGACAGTCACTGTACCTCAAGGTCATCCCTATTCCCCGTTTGTCATAACCAATGTTGTGTATGATGTAAATAAAATGTTATACATTGAGCCATTAATATGTCAAATCTATTTTCATCTATACTCTATTCATGAAGTATGAAGTAAGAGGCTAACCCCTACAAAATGATGCTTAACCCCACCCCCAAACTGTATTATTGCTCAATGGCTCATGTAGCTAGTTAGTAATTACTAAACACATACCGGTACTTACGTGAGCGTAGTTTACGAACAGCTTCACTGTGTCAGAAATGAATTGTAACTTTTATGATAACCAAATATACACACAGATACAAAGTGTTACTAGCGGCCGATCAATGATAAACCATTACACTTGTTAACAACACTGATCATCATTTTCAATTCATCAGAACATAAACATATGATATTCCCGTACAGGGATTCGAACCCTGGGCCTCCCCGATGAAAACCAGGAATCCTTAAACGCTAGACCATACGGGACCATGTTGTACTAACTATAACATTGGGTACTAGCTGTTTCTTGTTATTAGGTAGTGTTTTGTTTTCATGTTGCGCATGTTTTTTCGTTTCGTGTTGTGCATGTTTTTTCGTTTCATGTTTTGCATTGTGATGTATGTATGTATGTATGTATGTATGTATGTATGTATGTATGTATGTATGTATGTATGTATGTATGTATGTATGTATGTATGTATGTGTGTATGTATGTATGTATGTAGGTATGTACTGCTTGTATGTACGCATGTACTTGTTTGCATGTTTTTTTCGTTTCGTGTTGTGCATTTACTGTATTGTATGTTTGTATGTATGTATGTATGCATGTACTGTCTGCATGTATGTATGTATACATGTACTGTATGTATGTAAATATGTATACATGTACTGTATGTATGTATGTATGTATGTAAGTATGTACTGTATGCTTGTATGTATGTATGCATGTACTGTCTGCATGTATGTATGTATACATGTACTGTCTGCATGTATGTATGTATACATGTACTGTATGTATGTATGTATGTATACATGTACTGTATGTATGTATGTATGTAAGTATGTACTGTATGTATGTATGTATGTATGTATGTATGTATGTATGTATGTATGTATGTATGTATGTATGTATGTATGTATGTATGTACTGTATGTATGTATGTATGTATGTATGTATGTATGTATGTATGTATGTATGTATGTATGTATGTATGTATGTATGTATGTATGTATGTATGTACGTATGTGTGTATGTGTGTATGTATGTATGTATGTTAGCAAGCCACCAGTTACTGGAATTATTTGCACATCGACAAATGCCGTGAGTTGGTAGCAAAAACTGACAACTGACAACTAACTGAAAGTGACATATAAATAAAATTAAAAAAATGTTCTCTATCGATGTCTTGACTAGTACAACGTATGTATTTTCAGGCAAGCATCTTTATCATAAACATGTTGCTACTCATGTATTGTTCAACATCTTGCTATATAATTACTAAATAAAATAAGATCTCTGACTGAAAGAAGGGGGGTGTGCCAATCCTGACTCACACTACGGTGTTCCCCCCCAATTACCCAGCATGCAATGGTTACTTCCAATGCACCTACTTTACAAGCATTTAATTTACAGTACGGTAAGATAGGGGGAAAGATTCATTCACATATTTGTTCACACGGTAAAAAGTATATAACTAATTATAACCGGTACCACATGTGTATATCATATTTTGTCACACTATATTGTAAAATATTTACTAAATCCTAAAAGTTGCCATACGCATCTCGCACTACCCAGAAAACCATAGAGGGTGTTGTAACCCCTTCACAACCGTGAGTCAACACAGCACGTCAAAGCTGGGCTCCCAACATTTGGTTTAGTGTATACCTCCAACACAACATCTAAAGTGTAAAATGTCTTTAAGTACTCATGAAAAGTACTATTATCATTTTTGCCTAAAACTAAAAATAATTTAACGTTATTTTCTATCTATCCTATTGTAGACTTATATTATCCCAGAGTTTTATGTGTAATATTATGTAAGTTATGGGGAAAGGTTTATTCACAAATTAGTTCACATGATGTAACCACTAAGTGAGAGTGAGAGTATTTTTCAATAAAAATATCTGCTGTAACCACTAAGTGAGAGTGAGAGTATTTTTCAATAAAAATATCTGCGTGCTTGTTTTAACATGCACTTGTTTTAACATGCACATTGATTGGGGATATTTTATCCCCAATCAAGCAATACAAAAATAGGAGACCAAACTAACTAACTTAACTAATGAATGAGTGATACATTGTGAGAATGTAGCTATTTTGTAGGCCTATCAGTTTAAAAGTATACGTGTAACTCTTTATAACTAGTATCACATTATATCTATATCATGTTTTGTCACACTATAATGTAGAATATTTACTAAGTCAAATAAGATCTCTGACTGACTGAGAAGGGGGTGCGCCAATCCTGACCCCCA
This sequence comes from Electrona antarctica, assembly GCF_951216825.1. Classification (NCBI taxonomy): domain Eukaryota; kingdom Metazoa; phylum Chordata; class Actinopteri; order Myctophiformes; family Myctophidae; genus Electrona; species Electrona antarctica. Next base: position 6,407 of record NW_027637030.1, read on the forward strand.
CTGCGGCGCTCCCCCCACTTACCCAGCATGCAACGGTACTTCCCTACACCTACTTTACAAACAATTATATTTACCCATCATGCACCAATCCTGATCCCTGGCATCGCTCCCCCAATTACCCACAATGCAGCAGTGCTTCCCCCCAACTATTTACAAGCAATTCTATTTACACCCATGTGCAACTGATGCTTCCACACAACAAAATATTTGTTACACTGGTTTAAAATACACATTTTTACCCACAATCAAGCAATAGAAAATATAGTATGTAAGGTCTCACCCCGTGTGTGTCATGGATGACGGGGGCACACAGTGCCATAAGCATCTCGCACTACCCAGAAAACCATAGAGGGTGTTGTAACCCATTCACAACCGCTAGCCAACACAGCACGTCAAGGTGAGAGCCCCCACCCCTACTTCCAATAATGTAATCTGAATTCTTGCCTGACTCCCCCTTGAACTCAGAGCTATTATATGGGAATCTGTGAGTCTTCACACTTAGCTACGGCAGTCTGTTTGAATGGAAATTTTATAAACGTATTAACTACAAGAAGTTTTATTGAGTGTTGTCTACACAGGCCTAACTGCTGTCACCATGCATAGTATGTTAAATTCAACAACACCTCAGAGTCTCAGAGGACTTTGAAAACAAAAGCCTGCTCTACCGGGCGCCCTCCCCCCCCCCCCTCCTACACCCCTCAATTATAGAATTACCCCCACAGGGTACCACAGCCACACACACACACACACACACACACACACACACACACACACACACACACACACACACACACACACACACACACACACACACACACACACTATTTATTTTTATTTACTAAACAAAAGGTATTCAAATAACATCAATGTCTCCCGCCTGCACTAATCCAATTATATAATTACCCCCCGTCTACCCCACCCCTTCGCCCCCCACAGGGAGGGGGTCACAGATAAGCCCAAACAGGCCCAAACACGCCCCCACCCCCACCCCTCAAACACACCCACTCTGGTGACGTCATCAAAATGGCCGCTAGCCACGCCCACAGGGTGCCTCAGTCAATTATTCAGGAATTTGGACAATATTGTCCAATATCGGGTGCCCCTATCACTACTGGCATGCTATAGTATGCCGTTCGAGACCATGGGCTATAGCCCATCGCAAAGTCAGTATTTGACTTTTGAAAAGTCAAACGGTGACTTTTCCCGGGGTCTGTCAAAAAGTCGAGGTTTGACTTTTAATTGTGATACTGGGCTGCCCATCGCCATGGTCATAAATTATGAAAAACGAGGATTTGAAAAAAAGACGAAAATGACTCCAAGACGATGGGCTATATATAGCCCATGGTCTCGGAGTGATTTTCGTCTTTTTTTCAAATCCTCAAAAATGATGGAAAACGGCATGCTATAGTATGCCGTTCGAGACCATGGGCTATAGCCCATCGCCATGGTCATAAATTATGAAAAACGAGGATTTGAAAAAAAGACGAAAATGACTCCGAGACGATGGGCTATAGCCCATGGTCTCGGAGTGATTTTCGTCTTTTTTTCAAATCCTCAAAAATGATGGAAAACGGCATGCTATAGTATGCCGTTCGAGACCATGGGCTATAGCCCATCGCAAAGTCAGTATTTGACTTTTGAAAAGTCAAACGGTGACTTTTCCCGGGGTCTGTCAAAAAGTCGAGGTTTGACTTTTAATTGTGATACTGGGCTGCCCATCGCCATGGTCATAAATTATGAAAAACGAGGATTTGAAAAAAAGACGAAAATGACTCCAAGACGATGGGCTATATATAGCCCATGGTCTCGGAGTGATTTTCGTCTTTTTTTCAAATCCTCAAAAATGATGGAAAACGGCATGCTATAGTATGCCGTTCGAGACCATGGGCTATAGCCCATCGCCATGGTCATAAATTATGAAAAACGAGGATTTGAAAAAAAGACGAAAATGACTCCGAGACGATGGGCTATAGCCCATGGTCTCGGAGTCATTTTCGTCTTTTTTTCAAATCCTCAAAAATGATGGAAAACGGCATGCTATAGTATGCCGTTCGAGACCATGGGCTATAGCCCATCGCAAAGTCAGTATTTGACTTTTGAAAAGTCAAACGGTGACTTTTCCCGGGGTCTGTCAAAAAGTCGAGGTTTGACTTTTAATTGTGATACTGGGCTGCCCATCGCCATGGTCATAAATTATGAAAAACGAGGATTTGAAAAAAAGACGAAAATGACTCCAAGACGATGGGCTATATATAGCCCATGGTCTCGTAGTCATTTTCGTCTTTTTTTCAAATCCTCAAAAATGATGGAAAACGGCATGCTATAGTATGCCGTTCGAGACCATGGGCTATAGCCCATCGCCATGGTCATAAATTATGAAAAACGAGGATTTGAAAAAAAGACGAAAATGACTCCGAGACGATGGGCTATAGCCCATGGTCTCGGAGTCATTTTCGTCTTTTTTTCAAATCCTCAAAAATGATGGAAAACGGCATGCTATAGTATGCCGTTCGAGACCATGGGCTATAGCCCATCGCAAAGTCAGTATTTGACTTTTGAAAAGTTAAACGGTGACTTTTCCCGGGGTCTGTCAAAAAGTCGAGGTTTGACTTTTCAAATCCTCAAAAATGATGGAAAACGGCATGCTATAGTATGCCGTTCGAGACCATGGGCTATAGCCCATCGCAAAGTCAGTATTTGACTTTTGAAAAGTCAAACAGTGATTTTTCCCGGGGTCTGTCAAAAAGTCGAGGTTTGACTTTTAATTGTGATACTGGGCTGCCCATCGCCATGGTCATAAATTATGAAAAACGAGGATTTGAAAAAAAGACGAAAATGACTCCAAGACGATGGGCTATATATAGCCCATGGTCTCGGAGTGATTTTCGTCTTTTTTTCAAATCCTCAAAAATGATGGAAAACGGCATGCTATAGTATGCCGTTCGAGACCATGGGCTATAGCCCATCGCCATGGTCATAAATTATGAAAAACGAGGATTTGAAAAAAAGACGAAAATGACTCCGAGACGATGGGCTATAGCCCATGGTCTCGGAGTCATTTTCGTCTTTTTTTCAAATCCTCAAAAATGATGGAAAACGGCATGCTATAGTATGCCGTTCGAGACCATGGGCTATAGCCCATCGCAAAGTCAGTATTTGACTTTTGAAAAGTCAAACGGTGACTTTTCCCGGGGTCTGTCAAAAAGTCGAGGTTTGACTTTTAATTGTGATACTGGGCTGCCCATCGCCATGGTCATAAATTATGAAAAACGAGGATTTGAAAAAAAGACGAAAATGACTCCAAGACGATGGGCTATATATAGCCCATGGTCTCGGAGTGATTTTCGTCTTTTTTTCAAATCCTCAAAAATGATGGAAAACGGCATGCTATAGTATGCCGTTCGAGACCATGGGCTATAGCCCATCGCCATGGTCATAAATTATGAAAAACGAGGATTTGAAAAAAAGACGAAAATGACTCCGAGACGATGGGCTATAGCCCATGGTCTCGGAGTCATTTTCGCCTTTTTTTCAAATCCTCAAAAATGATGGAAAACGGCATGCTATAGTATGCCGTTCGAGACCATGGGCTATAGCCCATCGCAAAGTCAGTATTTGACTTTTGAAAAGTCAAACGGTGACTTTTCCCGGGGTCTGTCAAAAAGTCGAGGTTTGACTTTTAATTGTGATACTGGGCTGCCCATCGCCATGGTCATAAATTATGAAAAACGAGGATTTGAAAAAAAGACGAAAATGACTCCAAGACGATGGGCTATATATAGCCCATGGTCTCGGAGTGATTTTCGTCTTTTTTTCAAATCCTCAAAAATGATGGAAAACGGCATGCTATAGTATGCCGTTCGAGACCATGGGCTATAGCCCATCGCAAAGTCAGTATTTGACTTTTGAAAAGTCAAACGGTGACTTTTCCCGGGGTCTGTCAAAAAGTCGAGGTTTGACTTTTAATTGTGATACTGGGCTGCCCATCGCCATGGTCATAAATTATGAAAAACGAGGATTTGAAAAAAAGACGAAAATGACTCCAAGACGATGGGCTATATATAGCCCATGGTCTCGGAGTGATTTTCGTCTTTTTTTCAAATCCTCAAAAATGATGGAAAACGGCATGCTATAGTATGCCGTTCGAGACCATGGGCTATAGCCCATCGCCATGGTCATAAATTATGAAAAACGAGGATTTGAAAAAAAGACGAAAATGACTCCGAGACGATGGGCTATAGCCCATGGTCTCGGAGTCATTTTCGTCTTTTTTTCAAATCCTCAAAAATGATGGAAAACGGCATGCTATAGTATGCCGTTCGAGACCATGGGCTATAGCCCATCGCAAAGTCAGTATTTGACTTTTGAAAAGTCAAACGGTGACTTTTCCCGGGGTCTGTCAAAAAGTCGAGGTTTGACTTTTAATTGTGATACTGGGCTGCCCATCGCCATGGTCATAAATTATGAAAAACGAGGATTTGAAAAAAAGACGAAAATGACTCCAAGACGATGGGCTATATATAGCCCATGGTCTCGGAGTGATTTTCGTCTTCTTTTCAAATCCTCAAAAATGATGGAAAACGGCATGCTATAGTATGCCGTTCGAGACCATGGGCTATAGCCCATCGCCATGGTCATAAATTATGAAAAACGAGGATTTGAAAAAAAGACGAAAATGACTCCGAGACGATGGGCTATAGCCCATGGTCTCGGAGTCATTTTCGCCTTTTTTTCAAATCCTCAAAAATGATGGAAAACGGCATGCTATAGTATGCCGTTCGAGACCATGGGCTATAGCCCATCGCCATGGTCATAAATTATGAAAAACGAGGATTTGAAAAAAAGACGAAAATGACTCCGAGACGATGGGCTATAGCCCATGGTCTCGGAGTCATTTTTGTCTTTTTTTCAAATCCTCAAAAATGATGGAAAACGGCATGCTATAGTATGCCGTTCGAGACCATGGGCTATAGCCCATCGCCATGGTCATAAATTATGAAAAACGAGGATTTGAAAAAAAGACGAAAATGACTCCGAGACGATGGGCTATAGCCCATGGTCTCGGAGTCATTTTCGTCTTTTTTTCAAATCCTCAAAAATGATGGAAAACGGCATGCTATAGTATGCCGTTCGAGACCATGGGCTATAGCCCATCGCAAAGTCAGTATTTGACTTTTGAAAAGTCAAACGGTGACTTTTCCCGGGGTCTGTCAAAAAGTCGAGGTTTGACTTTTAATTGTGATACTGGGCTGCCCATCGCCATGGTCATAAATTATGAAAAACGAGGATTTGAAAAAAAGACGAAAATGACTCCAAGACGATGGGCTATATATAGCCCATGGTCTCGGAGTGATTTTCGTCTTTTTTTCAAATCCTCAAAAATGATGGAAAACGGCATGCTATAGTATGCCGTTCGAGACCATGGGCTATAGCCCATCGCAAAGTCAGTATTTGACTTTTGAAAAGTCAAACGGTGACTTTTCCCGGGGTCTGTCAAAAAGTCGAGGTTTGACTTTTAATTGTGATACTGGGCTGCCCATCGCCATGGTCATAAATTATGAAAAACGAGGATTTGAAAAAAAGACGAAAATGACTCCAAGACGATGGGCTATATATAGCCCATGGTCTCGGAGTGATTTTCGTCTTTTTTTCAAATCCTCAAAAATGATGGAAAACGGCATGCTATAGTATGCCGTTCGAGACCATGGGCTATAGCCCATCGCCATGGTCATAAATTATGAAAAACGAGGATTTGAAAAAAAGACGAAAATGACTCCGAGACGATGGGCTATAGCCCATGGTCTCGGAGTCATTTTCGTCTTTTTTTCAAATCCTCAAAAATGATGGAAAACGGCATGCTATAGTATGCCGTTCGAGACCATGGGCTATAGCCCATCGCAAAGTCAGTATTTGACTTTTGAAAAGTCAAACGGTGACTTTTCCCGGGGTCTGTCAAAAAGTCGAGGTTTGACTTTTAATTGTGATACTGGGCTGCCCATCGCCATGGTCATAAATTATGAAAAACGAGGATTTGAAAAAAAGACGAAAATGACTCCAAGACGATGGGCTATATATAGCCCATGGTCTCGGAGTGATTTTCGTCTTTTTTTCAAATCCTCAAAAATGATGGAAAACGGCATGCTATAGTATGCCGTTCGAGACCATGGGCTATAGCCCATCGCCATGGTCATAAATTATGAAAAACGAGGATTTGAAAAAAAGACGAAAATGACTCCGAGACGATGGGCTATAGCCCATGGTCTCGGAGTCATTTTCGCCTTTTTTTCAAATCCTCAAAAATGATGGAAAACGGCATGCTATAGTATGCCGTTCGAGACCATGGGCTATAGCCCATCGCCATGGTCATAAATTATGAAAAACGAGGATTTGAAAAAAAGACGAAAATGACTCCGAGACGATGGGCTATAGCCCATGGTCTCGGAGTCATTTTTGTCTTTTTTTCAAATCCTCAAAAATGATGGAAAACGGCATGCTATAGTATGCCGTTCGAGACCATGGGCTATAGCCCATCGCCATGGTCATAAATTATGAAAAACGAGGATTTGAAAAAAAGACGAAAATGACTCCGAGACGATGGGCTATAGCCCATGGTCTCGGAGTCATTTTCGTCTTTTTTTCAAATCCTCAAAAATGATGGAAAACGGCATGCTATAGTATGCCGTTCGAGACCATGGGCTATAGCCCATCGCAAAGTCAGTATTTGACTTTTGAAAAGTCAAACGGTGACTTTTCCCGGGGTCTGTCAAAAAGTCGAGGTTTGACTTTTAATTGTGATACTGGGCTGCCCATCGCCATGGTCATAAATTATGAAAAACGAGGATTTGAAAAAAAGACGAAAATGACTCCAAGACGATGGGCTATATATAGCCCATGGTCTCGGAGTGATTTTCGTCTTTTTTTCAAATCCTCAAAAATGATGGAAAACGGCATGCTATAGTATGCCGTTCGAGACCATGGGCTATAGCCCATCGCCATGGTCATAAATTATGAAAAACGAGGATTTGAAAAAAAGACGAAAATGACTCCGAGACGATGGGCTATAGCCCATGGTCTCGGAGTCATTTTCGCCTTTTTTTCAAATCCTCAAAAATGATGGAAAACGGCATGCTATAGTATGCCGTTCGAGACCATGGGCTATAGCCCATCGCAAAGTCAGTATTTGACTTTTGAAAAGTCAAACGGTGACTTTTCCCGGGGTCTGTCAAAAAGTCGAGGTTTGACTTTTCAAATCCTCAAAAATGATGGAAAACGGCATGCTATAGTATGCCGTTCGAGACCATGGGCTATAGCCCATCGCAAAGTCAGTATTTGACTTTTGAAAAGTCAAACGGTGACTTTTCCCGGGGTCTGTCAAAAAGTCGAGGTTTGACTTTTAATTGTGATACTGGGCTGCCCATCGCCATGGTCATAAATTATGAAAAACGAGGATTTGAAAAAAAGACGAAAATGACTCCAAGACGATGGGCTATATATAGCCCATGGTCTCGGAGTGATTTTCGTCTTTTTTTCAAATCCTCAAAAATGATGGAAAACGGCATGCTATAGTATGCCGTTCGAGACCATGGGCTATAGCCCATCGCCATGGTCATAAATTATGAAAAACGAGGATTTGAAAAAAAGACGAAAATGACTCCGAGACGATGGGCTATAGCCCATGGTCTCGGAGTCATTTTCGTCTTTTTTTCAAATCCTCAAAAATGATGGAAAACGGCATGCTATAGTATGCCGTTCGAGACCATGGGCTATAGCCCATCGCAAAGTCAGTATTTGACTTTTGAAAAGTCAAACGGTGACTTTTCCCGGGGTCTGTCAAAAAGTCGAGGTTTGACTTTTAATTGTGATACTGGGCTGCCCATCGCCATGGTCATAAATTATGAAAAACGAGGATTTGAAAAAAAGACGAAAATGACTCCAAGACGATGGGCTATATATAGCCCATGGTCTCGGAGTGATTTTCGTCTTTTTTTCAAATCCTCAAAAATGATGGAAAACGGCATGCTATAGTATGCCGTTCGAGACCATGGGCTATAGCCCATCGCCATGGTCATAAATTATGAAAAACGAGGATTTGAAAAAAAGACGAAAATGACTCCGAGACGATGGGCTATAGCCCATGGTCTCGGAGTCATTTTCGCCTTTTTTTCAAATCCTCAAAAATGATGGAAAACGGCATGCTATAGTATGCCGTTCGAGACCATGGGCTATAGCCCATCGCCATGGTCATAAATTATGAAAAACGAGGATTTGAAAAAAAGACGAAAATGACTCCGAGACGATGGGCTATAGCCCATGGTCTCGGAGTCATTTTTGTCTTTTTTTCAAATCCTCAAAAATGATGGAAAACGGCATGCTATAGTATGCCGTTCGAGACCATGGGCTATAGCCCATCGCCATGGTCATAAATTATGAAAAACGAGGATTTGAAAAAAAGACGAAAATGACTCCGAGACGATGGGCTATAGCCCATGGTCTCGGAGTCATTTTCGTCTTTTTTTCAAATCCTCAAAAATGATGGAAAACGGCATGCTATAGTATGCCGTTCGAGACCATGGGCTATAGCCCATCGCAAAGTCAGTATTTGACTTTTGAAAAGTCAAACGGTGACTTTTCCCGGGGTCTGTCAAAAAGTCGAGGTTTGACTTTTAATTGTGATACTGGGCTGCCCATCGCCATGGTCATAAATTATGAAAAACGAGGATTTGAAAAAAAGACGAAAATGACTCCAAGACGATGGGCTATATATAGCCCATGGTCTCGGAGTGATTTTCGTCTTTTTTTCAAATCCTCAAAAATGATGGAAAACGGCATGCTATAGTATGCCGTTCGAGACCATGGGCTATAGCCCATCGCCATGGTCATAAATTATGAAAAACGAGGATTTGAAAAAAAGACGAAAATGACTCCGAGACGATGGGCTATAGCCCATGGTCTCGGAGTCATTTTCGCCTTTTTTTCAAATCCTCAAAAATGATGGAAAACGGCATGCTATAGTATGCCGTTCGAGACCATGGGCTATAGCCCATCGCCATGGTCATAAATTATGAAAAACGAGGATTTGAAAAAAAGACGAAAATGACTCCGAGACGATGGGCTATAGCCCATGGTCTCGGAGTCATTTTCGTCTTTTTTTCAAATCCTCAAAAATGATGGAAAACGGCATGCTATAGTATGCCGTTCGAGACCATGGGCTATAGCCCATCGCCATGGTCATAAATTATGAAAAACGAGGATTTGAAAAAAAGACGAAAATGACTCCGAGACGATGGGCTATAGCCCATGGTCTCGGAGTCATTTTCGTCTTTTTTTCAAATCCTCAAAAATGATGGAAAACGGCATGCTATAGTATGCCGTTCGAGACCATGGGCTATAGCCCATCGCAAAGTCAGTATTTGACTTTTGAAAAGTCAAACGGTGACTTTTCCCGGGGTCTGTCAAAAAGTCGAGGTTTGACTTTTAATTGTGATACTGGGCTGCCCATCGCCATGGTCATAAATTATGAAAAACGAGGATTTGAAAAAAAGACGAAAATGACTCCAAGACGATGGGCTATATATAGCCCATGGTCTCGGAGTGATTTTCGTCTTTTTTTCAAATCCTCAAAAATGATGGAAAACGGCATGCTATAGTATGCCGTTCGAGACCATGGGCTATAGCCCATCGCCATGGTCATAAATTATGAAAAACGAGGATTTGAAAAAAAGACGAAAATGACTCCGAGACGATGGGCTATAGCCCATGGTCTCGGAGTCATTTTCGCCTTTTTTTCAAATCCTCAAAAATGATGGAAAACGGCATGCTATAGTATGCCGTTCGAGACCATGGGCTATAGCCCATCGCAAAGTCAGTATTTGACTTTTGAAAAGTCAAACGGTGACTTTTCCCGGGGTCTGTCAAAAAGTCGAGGTTTGACTTTTAATTGTGATACTGGGCTGCCCATCGCCATGGTCATAAATTATGAAAAACGAGGATTTGAAAAAAAGACGAAAATGACTCCAAGACGATGGGCTATATATAGCCCATGGTCTCGGAGTGATTTTCGTCTTTTTTTCAAATCCTCAAAAATGATGGAAAACGGCATGCTATAGTATGCCGTTCGAGACCATGGGCTATAGCCCATCGCAAAGTCAGTATTTGACTTTTGAAAAGTCAAACGGTGACTTTTCCCGGGGTCTGTCAAAAAGTCGAGGTTTGACTTTTAATTGTGATACTGGGCTGCCCATCGCCATGGTCATAAATTATGAAAAACGAGGATTTGAAAAAAAGACGAAAATGACTCCAAGACGATGGGCTATATATAGCCCATGGTCTCGGAGTGATTTTCGTCTTTTTTTCAAATCCTCAAAAATGATGGAAAACGGCATGCTATAGTATGCCGTTCGAGACCATGGGCTATAGCCCATCGCCATGGTCATAAATTATGAAAAACGAGGATTTGAAAAAAAGACGAAAATGACTCCGAGACGATGGGCTATAGCCCATGGTCTCGGAGACATTTTCGTCTTTTTTTCAAATCCTCAAAAATGATGGAAAACGGCATGCTATAGTATGCCGTTCGAGACCATGGGCTATAGCCCATCGCAAAGTCAGTATTTGACTTTTGAAAAGTCAAACGGTGACTTTTCCCGGGGTCTGTCAAAAAGTCGAGGTTTGACTTTTAATTGTGATACTGGGCTGCCCATCGCCATGGTCATAAATTATGAAAAACGAGGATTTGAAAAAAAGACGAAAATGACTCCAAGACGATGGGCTATATATAGCCCATGGTCTCGGAGTGATTTTCGTCTTTTTTTCAAATCCTCAAAAATGATGGAAAACGGCATGCTATAGTATGCCGTTCGAGACCATGGGCTATAGCCCATCGCCATGGTCATAAATTATGAAAAACGAGGATTTGAAAAAAAGACGAAAATGACTCCGAGACGATGGGCTATAGCCCATGGTCTCGGAGTCATTTTCGCCTTTTTTTCAAATCCTCAAAAATGATGGAAAACGGCATGCTATAGTATGCCGTTCGAGACCATGGGCTATAGCCCATCGCAAAGTCAGTATTTGACTTTTGAAAAGTCAAACGGTGACTTTTCCCGGGGTCTGTCAAAAAGTCGAGGTTTGACTTTTCAAATCCTCAAAAATGATGGAAAACGGCATGCTATAGTATGCCGTTCGAGACCATGGGCTATAGCCCATCGCAAAGTCAGTATTTGACTTTTGAAAAGTCAAACGGTGACTTTTCCCGGGGTCTGTCAAAAAGTCGAGGTTTGACTTTTAATTGTGATACTGGGCTGCCCATCGCCATGGTCATAAATTATGAAAAACGAGGATTTGAAAAAAAGACGAAAATGACTCCAAGACGATGGGCTATATATAGCCCATGGTCTCGGAGTGATTTTCGTCTTTTTTTCAAATCCTCAAAAATGATGGAAAACGGCATGCTATAGTATGCCGTTCGAGACCATGGGCTATAGCCCATCGCCATGGTCATAAATTATGAAAAACGAGGATTTGAAAAAAAGACGAAAATGACTCCGAGACGATGGGCTATAGCCCATGGTCTCGGAGTCATTTTCGTCTTTTTTTCAAATCCTCAAAAATGATGGAAAACGGCATGCTATAGTATGCCGTTCGAGACCATGGGCTATAGCCCATCGCAAAGTCAGTATTTGACTTTTGAAAAGTCAAACGGTGACTTTTCCCGGGGTCTGTCAAAAAGTCGAGGTTTGACTTTTAATTGTGATACTGGGCTGCCCATCGCCATGGTCATAAATTATGAAAAACGAGGATTTGAAAAAAAGACGAAAATGACTCCAAGACGATGGGCTATATATAGCCCATGGTCTCGGAGTGATTTTCGTCTTTTTTTCAAATCCTCAAAAATGATGGAAAACGGCATGCTATAGTATGCCGTTCGAGACCATGGGCTATAGCCCATCGCCATGGTCATAAATTATGAAAAACGAGGATTTGAAAAAAAGACGAAAATGACTCCGAGACGATGGGCTATAGCCCATGGTCTCGGAGTCATTTTCGCCTTTTTTTCAAATCCTCAAAAATGATGGAAAACGGCATGCTATAGTATGCCGTTCGAGACCATGGGCTATAGCCCATCGCAAAGTCAGTATTTGACTTTTGAAAAGTCAAACGGTGACTTTTCCCGGGGTCTGTCAAAAAGTCGAGGTTTGACTTTTAATTGTGATACTGGGCTGCCCATCGCCATGGTCATAAATTATGAAAAACGAGGATTTGAAAAAAAGACGAAAATGACTCCAAGACGATGGGCTATATATAGCCCATGGTCTCGGAGTGATTTTCGTCTTTTTTTCAAATCCTCAAAAATGATGGAAAACGGCATGCTATAGTATGCCGTTCGAGACCATGGGCTATAGCCCATCGCCATGGTCATAAATTATGAAAAACGAGGATTTGAAAAAAAGACGAAAATGACTCCGAGACGATGGGCTATAGCCCATGGTCTCGGAGTCATTTTCGCCTTTTTTTCAAATCCTCAAAAATGATGGAAAACGGCATGCTATAGTATGCCGTTCGAGACCATGGGCTATAGCCCATCGCAAAGTCAGTATTTGACTTTTGAAAAGTCAAACGGTGACTTTTCCCGGGGTCTGTCAAAAAGTCGAGGTTTGACTTTTAATTGTGATACTGGGCTGCCCATCGCCATGGTCATAAATTATGAAAAACGAGGATTTGAAAAAAAGACGAAAATGACTCCAAGACGATGGGCTATATATAGCCCATGGTCTCGGAGTGATTTTCGTCTTTTTTTCAAATCCTCAAAAATGATGGAAAACGGCATGCTATAGTATGCCGTTCGAGACCATGGGCTATAGCCCATCGCAAAGTCAGTATTTGACTTTTGAAAAGTCAAACGGTGACTTTTCCCGGGGTCTGTCAAAAAGTCGAGGTTTGACTTTTAATTGTGATACTGGGCTGCCCATCGCCATGGTCATAAATTATGAAAAACGAGGATTTGAAAAAAAGACGAAAATGACTCCAAGACGATGGGCTATATATAGCCCATGGTCTCGGAGTGATTTTCGTCTTTTTTTCAAATCCTCAAAAATGATGGAAAACGGCATGCTATAGTATGCCGTTCGAGACCATGGGCTATAGCCCATCGCCATGGTCATAAATTATGAAAAACGAGGATTTGAAAAAAAGACGAAAATGACTCCGAGACGATGGGCTATAGCCCATGGTCTCGGAGTCATTTTCGCCTTTTTTTCAAATCCTCAAAAATGATGGAAAACGGCATGCTATAGTATGCCGTTCGAGACCATGGGCTATAGCCCATCGCAAAGTCAGTATTTGACTTTTGAAAAGTCAAACGGTGACTTTTCCCGGGGTCTGTCAAAAAGTCGAGGTTTGACTTTTAATTGTGATACTGGGCTGCCCATCGCCATGGTCATAAATTATGAAAAACGAGGATTTGAAAAAAAGACGAAAATGACTCCAAGACGATGGGCTATATATAGCCCATGGTCTCGGAGTGATTTTCGTCTTTTTTTCAAATCCTCAAAAATGATGGAAAACGGCATGCTATAGTATGCCGTTCGAGACCATGGGCTATAGCCCATCGCCATGGTCATAAATTATGAAAAACGAGGATTTGAAAAAAAGACGAAAATGACTCCGAGACGATGGGCTATAGCCCATGGTCTCGGAGTCATTTTCGCCTTTTTTTCAAATCCTCAAAAATGATGGAAAACGGCATGCTATAGTATGCCGTTCGTGACCATGGGCTATAGCCCATCGCAAAGTCAGTATTTGACTTTTGAAAAGTCAAACGGTGACTTTTCCCGGGGTCTGTCAAAAAGTCGAGGTTTGACTTTTAATTGTGATACTGGGCTGCCCATCGCCATGGTCATAAATTATGAAAAACGAGGATTTGAAAAAAAGACGAAAATGACTCCAAGACGATGGGCTATATATAGCCCATGGTCTCGGAGTGATTTTCGTCTTTTTTTCAAATCCTCAAAAATGATGGAAAACGGCATGCTATAGTATGCCGTTCGAGACCATGGGCTATAGCCCATCGCAAAGTCAGTATTTGACTTTTGAAAAGTCAAACGGTGACTTTTCCCGGGGTCTGTCAAAAAGTCGAGGTTTGACTTTTAATTGTGATACTGGGCTGCCCATCGCCATGGTCATAAATTATGAAAAACGAGGATTTGAAAAAAAGACGAAAATGACTCCAAGACGATGGGCTATATATAGCCCATGGTCTCGGAGTGATTTTCGTCTTTTTTTCAAATCCTCAAAAATGATGGAAAACGGCATGCTATAGTATGCCGTTCGAGACCATGGGCTATAGCCCATCGCCATGGTCATAAATTATGAAAAACGAGGATTTGAAAAAAAGACGAAAATGACTCCGAGACGATGGGCTATAGCCCATGGTCTCGGAGTCATTTTCGCCTTTTTTTCAAATCCTCAAAAATGATGGAAAACGGCATGCTATAGTATGCCGTTCGAGACCATGGGCTATAGCCCATCGCAAAGTCAGTATTTGACTTTTGAAAAGTCAAACGGTGACTTTTCCCGGGGTCTGTCAAAAAGTCGAGGTTTGACTTTTAATTGTGATACTGGGCTGCCCATCGCCATGGTCATAAATTATGAAAAACGAGGATTTGAAAAAAAGACGAAAATGACTCCAAGACGATGGGCTATATATAGCCCATGGTCTCGGAGTGATTTTCGTATTTTTTTCAAATCCTCAAAAATGATGGAAAACGGCATGCTATAGTATGCCGTTCGAGACCATGGGCTATAGCCCATCGCCATGGTCATAAATTATGAAAAACGAGGATTTGAAAAAAAGACGAAAATGACTCCGAGACGATGGGCTATAGCCCATGGTCTCGGAGTCATTTTCGCCTTTTTTTCAAATCCTCAAAAATGATGGAAAACGGCATGCTATAGTATGCCGTTCGAGACCATGGGCTATAGCCCATCGCAAAGTCAGTATTTGACTTTTGAAAAGTCAAACGGTGACTTTTCCCGGGGTCTGTCAAAAAGTCGAGGTTTGACTTTTAATTGTGATACTGGGCTGCCCATCGCCATGGTCATAAATTATGAAAAACGAGGATTTGAAAAAAAGACGAAAATGACTCCAAGACGATGGGCTATATATAGCCCATGGTCTCGGAGTGATTTTCGTCTTTTTTTCAAATCCTCAAAAATGATGGAAAACGGCATGCTATAGTATGCCGTTCGAGACCATGGGCTATAGCCCATCGCCATGGTCATAAATTATGAAAAACGAGGATTTGAAAAAATGACGAAAATGACTCCGAGACGATGGGCTATAGCCCATGGTCTCGGAGTCATTTTCGTCTTTTTTTCAAATCCTCAAAAATGATGGAAAACGGCATGCTATAGTATGCCGTTCGAGACCATGGGCTATAGCCCATCGCAAAGTCAGTATTTGACTTTTGAAAAGTCAAACGGTGACTTTTCCCGGGGTCTGTCAAAAAGTCGAGGTTTGACTTTTAATTGTGATACTGGGCTGCCCATCGCCATGGTCATAAATTATGAAAAACGAGGATTTGAAAAAAAGACGAAAATGACTCCAAGACGATGGGCTATATATAGCCCATGGTCTCGGAGTGATTTTCGCCTTTTTTTCAAATCCTCAAAAATGATGGAAAACGGCAAGCTATAGTATGCCGTTCGAGACCATGGGCTATAGCCCATCGCCATGGTCATAAATTATGAAAAACGAGGATTTGAAAAAAAGACGAAAATGACTCCGAGACGATGGGCTATAGCCCATGGTCTCGGAGTCATTTTCGCCTTTTTTTCAAATCCTCAAAAATGATGGAAAACGGCAAGCTATAGTATGCCGTTCGAGACCATGGGCTATAGCCCATCGCCATGGTCATAAATTATGAAAAACGAGGATTTGAAAAAAAGACGAAAATGACTCCGAGACGATGGGCTATAGCCCATGGTCTCGGAGTCATTTTCGTCTTTTTTTCAAATCCTCAAAAATGATGGAAAACGGCATGCTATAGTATGCCGTTCGAGACCATGGGCTATAGCCCATCGCCATGGTCATAAATTATGAAAAACGAGGATTTGAAAAAAAGACGAAAATGACTCCGAGACGATGGGCTATAGCCCATGGTCTCGGAGTGATTTTCGTCTTTTTTTCAAATCCTCAAAAATGATGGAAAACGGCATGCTATAGTATGCCGTTCGAGACCATGGGCTATAGCCCATCGCAAAGTCAGTATTTGACTTTTGAAAAGTCAAACGGTGACTTTTCCCGGGGTCTGTCAAAAAGTCGAGGTTTGACTTTTAATTGTGATACTGGGCTGCCCATCGCCATGGTCATAAATTATGAAAAACGAGGATTTGAAAAAAAGACGAAAATGACTCCAAGACGATGGGCTATATATAGCCCATGGTCTTGGAGTGATTTTCGTCTTTTTTTCAAATCCTCAAAAATGATGGAAAACGGCATGCTATAGTATGCCGTTCGAGACCATGGGCTATAGCCCATCGCCATGGTCATAAATTATGAAAAACGAGGATTTGAAAAAAAGACGAAAATGACTCCGAGACGATGGGCTATAGCCCATGGTCTCGGAGTCATTTTCGTCTTTTTTTCAAATCCTCAAAAATGATGGAAAACGGCATGCTATAGTATGCCGTTCGAGACCATGGGCTATAGCCCATCGCAAAGTCAGTATTTGACTTTTGAAAAGTCAAACGGTGACTTTTCCCGGGGTCTGTCAAAAAGTCGAGGTTTGACTTTTAATTGTGATACTGGGCTGCCCATCGCCATGGTCATAAATTATGAAAAACGAGGATTTGAAAAAAAGACGAAAATGACTCCAAGACGATGGGCTATATATAGCCCATGGTCTCGGAGTGATTTTCGTCTTTTTTCCAAATCCTCAAAAATGATGGAAAACGGCATGCTATAGTATGCCGTTCGAGACCATGGGCTATAGCCCATCGCCATGGTCATAAATTATGAAAAACGAGGATTTGAAAAAAAGACGAAAATGACTCCGAGACGATGGGCTATAGCCCATGGTCTCGGAGTCATTTTCGTCTTTTTTTCAAATCCTCAAAAATGATGGAAAACGGCATGCTATAGTATGCCGTTCGAGACCATGGGCTATAGCCCATCGCCATGGTCATAAATTATGAAAAACGAGGATTTGAAAAAAAGACGAAAATGACTCCGAGACGATGGGCTATAGCCCATGGTCTCGGAGTCATTTTCGCCTTTTTTTCAAATCCTCAAAAATGATGGAAAACGGCATGCTATAGTATGCCGTTCGAGACCATGGGCTATAGCCCATCGCAAAGTCAGTATTTGACTTTTGAAAAGTCAAACGGTGACTTTTCCCGGGGTCTGTCAAAAAGTCGAGGTTTGACTTTTAATTGTGATACTGGGCTGCCCATCGCCATGGTCATAAATTATGAAAAACGAGGATTTGAAAAAAAGACGAAAATGACTCCAAGACGATGGGCTATATATAGCCCATGGTCTCGGAGTGATTTTCGTCTTTTTTTCAAATCCTCAAAAATGATGGAAAACGGCATGCTATAGTATGCCGTTCGAGACCATGGGCTATAGCCCATCGCCATGGTCATAAATTATGAAAAACGAGGATTTGAAAAAAAGACGAAAATGACTCCGAGACGATGGGCTATAGCCCATGGTCTCGGAGTCATTTTCGTCTTTTTTTCAAATCCTCAAAAATGATGGAAAACGGCATGCTATAGTATGCCGTTCGAGACCATGGGCTATAGCCCATCGCAAAGTCAGTATTTGACTTTTGAAAAGTCAAACGGTGACTTTTCCCGGGGTCTGTCAAAAAGTCGAGGTTTGACTTTTAATTGTGATACTGGGCTGCCCATCGCCATGGTCATAAATTATGAAAAACGAGGATTTGAAAAAAAGACGAAAATGACTCCAAGACGATGGGCTATATATAGCCCATGGTCTCGGAGTGATTTTCGTCTTTTTTTCAAATCCTCAAAAATGATGGAAAACGGCATGCTATAGTATGCCGTTCGAGACCATGGGCTATAGCCCATCGCCATGGTCATAAATTATGAAAAACGAGGATTTGAAAAAAAGACGAAAATGACTCCGAGACGATGGGCTATAGCCCATGGTCTCGGAGTCATTTTCGTCTTTTTTTCAAATCCTCAAAAATGATGGAAAACGGCATGCTATAGTATGCCGTTCGAGACCATGGGCTATAGCCCATCGCAAAGTCAGTATTTGACTTTTGAAAAGTCGAACGGTGACTTTTCCCGGGGTCTGTCAAAAAGTCGAGGTTTGACTTTTCAAATCCTCAAAAATGATGGAAAACGGCATGCTATAGTATGCCGTTCGAGACCATGGGCTATAGCCCATCGCAAAGTCAGTATTTGACTTTTGAAAAGTCAAACGGTGACTTTACCCGGGGTCTGTCAAAAAGTCGAGGTTTGACTTTTAATTGTGATACTGGGCTGCCCATCGCCATGGTCATAAATTATGAAAAACGAGGATTTGAAAAAAAGACGAAAATGACTCCAAGACGATGGGCTATATATAGCCCATGGTCTCGGAGTGATTTTCGTCTTTTTTTCAAATCCTCAAAAATGATGGAAAACGGCATGCTATAGTATGCCGTTCGAGACCATGGGCTATAGCCCATCGCCATGGTCATAAATTATGAAAAGCGAGGATTTGAAAAAAAGACGAAAATGACTCCGAGACGATGGGCTATAGCCCATGGTCTCGGAGTCATTTTCGTCTTTTTTTCAAATCCTCAAAAATGATGGAAAACGGCATGCTATAGTATGCCGTTCGAGACCATGGGCTATAGCCCATCGCAAAGTCAGTATTTGACTTTTGAAAAGTCAAACGGTGACTTTTCCCGGGGTCTGTCAAAAAGTCGAGGTTTGACTTTTCAAATCCTCAAAAATGATGGAAAACGGCATGCTATAGTATGCCGTTCGAGACCATGGGCTATAGCCCATCGCAAAGTCAGTATTTGACTTTTGAAAAGTCAAACGGTGACTTTTCCCGGGGTCTGTCAAAAAGTCGAGGTTTGACTTTTAATTGTGATACTGGGCTGCCCATCGCCATGGTCATAAATTATGAAAAACGAGGATTTGAAAAAAAGACGAAAATGACTCCAAGACGATGGGCTATATATAGCCCATGGTCTCGGAGTGATTTTCGTCTTTTTTTCAAATCCTCAAAAATGATGGAAAACGGCATGCTATAGTATGCCGTTCGAGACCATGGGCTATAGCCCATCGCCATGGTCATAAATTATGAAAAACGAGGATTTGAAAAAAAGATGAAAATGACTCCGAGACGATGGGCTATAGCCCATGGTCTCGGAGTCATTTTCGTCTTTTTTTCAAATCCTCAAAAATGATGGAAAACGGCATGCTATAGTATGCCGTTCGAGACCATGGGCTATAGCCCATCGCAAAGTCAGTATTTGACTTTTGAAAAGTCAAACGGTGACTTTTCCCGGGGTCTGTCAAAAAGTCGAGGTTTGACTTTTAATTGTGATACTGGGCTGCCCATCGCCATGGTCATAAATTATGAAAAACGAGGATTTGAAAAAAAGACGAAAATGACTCCAAGACGATGGGCTATATATAGCCCATGGTCTCGGAGTGATTTTCGTCTTTTTTTCAAATCCTCAAAAATGATGGAAAACGGCATGCTATAGTATGCCGTTCGAGACCATGGGCTATAGCCCATCGCCATGGTCATAAATTATGAAAAACGAGGATTTGAAAAAAAGACGAAAATGACTCCGAGACGATGGGCTATAGCCCATGGTCTCGGAGTCATTTTCGTCTTTTTTTCAAATCCTCAAAAATGATGGAAAACGGCATGCTATAGTATGCCGTTCGAGACCATGGGCTATAGCCCATCGCAAAGTCAGTATTTGACTTTTGAAAAGTCAAACGGTGACTTTTCCCGGGGTCTGTCAAAAAGTCGAGGTTTGACTTTTAATTGTGATACTGGGCTGCCCATCGCCATGGTCATAAATTATGAAAAACGAGGATTTGAAAAAAAGACGAAAATGACTCCAAGACGATGGGCTATATATAGCCCATGGTCTCGGAGTGATTTTCGTCTTTTTTTCAAATCCTCAAAAATGATGGAAAACGGCATGCTATAGTATGCCGTTCGAGACCATGGGCTATAGCCCATCGCCATGGTCATAAATTATGAAAAACGAGGATTTGAAAAAAAGACGAAAATGACTCCGAGACGATGGGCTATAGCCCATGGTCTCGGAGTCATTTTCGCCTTTTTTTCAAATCCTCAAAAATGATGGAAAACGGCATGCTATAGTATGCCGTTCGAGACCATGGGCTATAGCCCATCGCAAAGTCAGTATTTGACTTTTGAAAAGTCAAACGGTGACTTTTCCCGGGGTCTGTCAAAAAGTCGAGGTTTGACTTTTAATTGTGATACTGGGCTGCCCATCGCCATGGTCATAAATTATGAAAAACGAGGATTTGAAAAAAAGACGAAAATGACTCCAAGACGATGGGCTATATATAGCCCATGGTCTCGGAGTGATTTTCGTCTTTTTTTCAAATCCTCAAAAATGATGGAAAACGGCATGCTATAGTATGCCGTTCGAGACCATGGGCTATAGCCCATCGCAAAGTCAGTATTTGACTTTTGAAAAGTCAAACGGTGACTTTTCCCGGGGTCTGTCAAAAAGTCGAGGTTTGACTTTTAATTGTGATACTGGGCTGCCCATCGCCATGGTCATAAATTATGAAAAACGAGGATTTGAAAAAAAGACGAAAATGACTCCAAGACGATGGGCTATATATAGCCCATGGTCTCGGAGTGATTTTCGTCTTTTTTTCAAATCCTCAAAAATGATGGAAAACGGCATGCTATAGTATGCCGTTCGAGACCATGGGCTATAGCCCATCGCCATGGTCATAAATTATGAAAAACGAGGATTTGAAAAAAAGACGAAAATGACACCGAGACGATGGGCTATAGCCCATGGTCTCGGAGTCATTTTCGCCTTTTTTTCAAATCCTCAAAAATGATGGAAAACGGCATGCTATAGTATGCCGTTCGAGACCATGGGCTATAGCCCATCGCAAAGTCAGTATTTGACTTTTGAAAAGTCAAACGGTGACTTTTCCCGGGGTCTGTCAAAAAGTCGAGGTTTGACTTTTAATTGTGATACTGGGCTGCCCATCGCCATGGTCATAAATTATGAAAAACGAGGATTTGAAAAAAAGACGAAAATGACTCCAAGACGATGGGCTATATATAGCCCATGGTCTCGGAGTGATTTTCGTCTTTTTTTCAAATCCTCAAAAATGATGGAAAACGGCATGCTATAGTATGCCGTTCGAGACCATGGGCTATAGCCCATCGCCATGGTCATAAATGATGAAAAACGAGGATTTGAAAAAAAGACGAAAATGACTCCGAGACGATGGGCTATAGCCCATGGTCTCGGAGTCATTTTCGTCTTTTTTTCAAATCCTCAAAAATGATGGAAAACGGCATGCTATAGTATGCCGTTCGAGACCATGGGCTATAGCCCATCGCAAAGTCAGTATTTGACTTTTGAAAAGTCAAACGGTGACTTTTCCCGGGG
This sequence comes from Electrona antarctica, assembly GCF_951216825.1. Lineage (NCBI taxonomy): Eukaryota > Metazoa > Chordata > Actinopteri > Myctophiformes > Myctophidae > Electrona > Electrona antarctica. The sequence goes on from NW_027637030.1 coordinate 28,060, forward strand.
TCTGTCAAAAAGTCGAGGTTTGACTTTTAATTGTGATACTGGGCTGCCCATCGCCATGGTCATAAATTATGAAAAACGAGGATTTGAAAAAAAGACGAAAATGACTCCAAGACGATGGGCTATATATAGCCCATGGTCTCGGAGTGATTTTCGTATTTTTTTCAAATCCTCAAAAATGATGGAAAACGGCATGCTATAGTATGCCGTTCGAGACCATGGGCTATAGCCCATCGCCATGGTCATAAATGATGAAAAACGAGGATTTGAAAAAAAGACGAAAATGACTCCGAGACGATGGGCTATAGCCCATGGTCTCGGAGTCATTTTCGTCTTTTTTTCAAATCCTCAAAAATGATGGAAAACGGCATGCTATAGTATGCCGTTCGAGACCATGGGCTATAGCCCATCGCAAAGTCAGTATTTGACTTTTGAAAAGTCAAACGGTGACTTTTCCCGGGGTCTGTCAAAAAGTCGAGGTTTGACTTTTAATTGTGATACTGGGCTGCCCATCGCCATGGTCATAAATTATGAAAAACGAGGATTTGAAAAAAAGACGAAAATGACTCCAAGACGATGGGCTATATATAGCCCATGGTCTCGGAGTGATTTTCGTCTTTTTTTCAAATCCTCAAAAATGATGGAAAACGGCATGCTATAGTATGCCGTTCGAGACCATGGGCAATAGCCCATCGCCATGGTCATAAATTATGAAAAACGAGGATTTGAAAAAAAGACGAAAATGACTCCGAGACGATGGGCTATAGCCCATGGTCTCGGAGTCATTTTCGTCTTTTTTTCAAATCCTCAAAAATGATGGAAAACGGCATGCTATAGTATGCCGTTCGAGACCATGGGCTATAGCCCATCGCAAAGTCAGTATTTGACTTTTGAAAAGTCAAACGGTGACTTTTCCCGGGGTCTGTCAAAAAGTCGAGGTTTGACTTTTAATTGTGATACTGGGCTGCCCATCGCCATGGTCATAAATTATGAAAAACGAGGATTTGAAAAAAAGACGAAAATGACTCCAAGACGATGGGCTATATATAGCCCATGGTCTCGGAGTCATTTTCGTCTTTTTTTCAAATCCTCAAAAATGATGGAAAACGGCATGCTATAGTATGCCGTTCGAGACCATGGGCTATAGCCCATCGCCATGGTCATAAATTATGAAAAACGAGGATTTGAAAAAAAGACGAAAATGACTCCGAGACGATGGGCTATAGCCCATGGTCTCGGAGTCATTTTCGTCTTTTTTTCAAATCCTCAAAAATGATGGAAAACGGCATGCTATAGTATGCCGTTCGAGACCATGGGCTATAGCCCATCGCAAAGTCAGTATTTGACTTTTGAAAAATTAAACGGTGACTTTTCCCGGGGTCTGTCAAAAAGTCGAGGTTTGACTTTTCAAATCCTCAAAAATGATGGAAAACGGCATGCTATAGTATGCCGTTCGAGACCATGGGCTATAGCCCATCGCAAAGTCAGTATTTGACTTTTGAAAAGTCAAACGGTGACTTTTCCCGGGGTCTGTCAAAAAGTCGAGGTTTGACTTTTAATTGTGATACTGGGCTGCCCATCGCCATGGTCATAAATTATGAAAAACGAGGATTTGAAAAAAAGACGAAAATGACTCCAAGACGATGGGCTATATATAGCCCATGGTCTCGGAGTGATTTTCGTCTTTTTTTCAAATCCTCAAAAATGATGGAAAACGGCATGCTATAGTATGCCGTTCGAGACCATGGGCTATAGCCCATCGCCATGGTCATAAATTATGAAAAACGAGGATTTGAAAAAAAGACGAAAATGACTCCGAGACGATGGGCTATAGCCCATGGTCTCGGAGTCATTTTCGTCTTTTTTTCAAATCCTCAAAAATGATGGAAAACGGCATGCTATAGTATGCCGTTCGAGACCATGGGCTATAGCCCATCGCAAAGTCAGTATTTGACTTTTGAAAAGTCAAACAGTGACTTTTCCCGGGGTCTGTCAAAAAGTCGAGGTTTGACTTTTAATTGTGATACTGGGCTGCCCATCGCCATGGTCATAAATTATGAAAAACGAGGATTTGAAAAAAAGACGAAAATGACTACGAGACGATGGGCTATATATAGCCCATGGTCTCGGAGTGATTTTCGTCTTTTTTTCAAATCCTCAAAAATGATGGAAAACGGCATGCTATAGTATGCCGTTCGAGACCATGGGCTATAGCCCATCGCCATGGTCATAAATTATGAAAAACGAGGATTTGAAAAAAAGACGAAAATGACTCCGAGACGATGGGCTATAGCCCATGGTCTCGGAGTCATTTTCGTCTTTTTTTCAAATCCTCAAAAATGATGGAAAACGGCATGCTATAGTATGCCGTTCGAGACCATGGGCTATAGCCCATCGCAAAGTCAGTATTTGACTTTTGAAAAGTCAAACGGTGACTTTTCCCGGGGTCTGTCAAAAAGTCGAGGTTTGACTTTTAATTGTGATACTGGGCTGCCCATCGCCATGGTCATAAATTATGAAAAACGAGGATTTGAAAAAAAGACGAAAATGACTCCAAGACGATGGGCTATATATAGCCCATGGTCTCGGAGTGATTTTCGTCTTTTTTTCAAATCCTCAAAAATGATGGAAAACGGCATGCTATAGTATGCCGTTCGAGACCATGGGCTATAGCCCATCGCCATGGTCATAAATTATGAAAAACGAGGATTTGAAAAAAAGACGAAAATGACTCCGAGACGATGGGCTATAGCCCATGGTCTCGGAGTCATTTTCGTCTTTTTTTCAAATCCTCAAAAATGATGGAAAACGGCATGCTATAGTATGCCGTTCGAGACCATGGGCTATAGCCCATCGCCATGGTCATAAATTATGAAAAACGAGGATTTGAAAAAAAGACGAAAATGACTCCGAGACGATGGGCTATAGCCCATGGTCTCGGAGTCATTTTCGCCTTTTTTTCAAATCCTCAAAAATGATGGAAAACGGCATGCTATAGTATGCCGTTCGAGACCATGGGCTATAGCCCATCGCAAAGTCAGTATTTGACTTTTGAAAAGTCAAACGGTGACTTTTCCCGGGGTCTGTCAAAAAGTCGAGGTTTGACTTTTAATTGTGATACTGGGCTGCCCATCGCCATGGTCATAAATTATGAAAAACGAGGATTTGAAAAAAAGACGAAAATGACTCCAAGACGATGGGCTATATATAGCCCATGGTCTCGGAGTGATTTTCGTCTTTTTTTCAAATCCTCAAAAATGATGGAAAACGGCATGCTATAGTATGCCGTTCGAGACCATGGGCTATAGCCCATCGCAAAGTCAGTATTTGACTTTTGAAAAGTCAAACGGTGACTTTTCCCGGGGTCTGTCAAAAAGTCGAGGTTTGACTTTTAATTGTGATACTGGGCTGCCCATCGCCATGGTCATAAATTATGAAAAACGAGGATTTGAAAAAAAGACGAAAATGACTCCAAGACGATGGGCTATATATAGCCCATGGTCTCGGAGTGATTTTCGTCTTTTTTTCAAATCCTCAAAAATGATGGAAAACGGCATGCTATAGTATGCCGTTCGAGACCATGGGCTATAGCCCATCGCCATGGTCATAAATTATGAAAAACGAGGATTTGAAAAAAAGACGAAAATGACTCCGAGACGATGGGCTATAGCCCATGGTCTCGGAGTCATTTTCGTCTTTTTTTCAAATCCTCAAAAATGATGGAAAACGGCATGCTATAGTATGCCGTTCGAGACCATGGGCTATAGCCCATCGCCATGGTCATAAATTATGAAAAACGAGGATTTGAAAAAAAGACGAAAATGACTCCGAGACGATGGGCTATAGCCCATGGTCTCGGAGTCATTTTCGCCTTTTTTTCAAATCCTCAAAAATGATGGAAAACGGCATGCTATAGTATGCCGTTCGAGACCATGGGCTATAGCCCATCGCAAAGTCAGTATTTGACTTTTGAAAAGTCAAACGGTGACTTTTCCCGGGGTCTGTCAAAAAGTCGAGGTTTGACTTTTAATTGTGATACTGGGCTGCCCATCGCCATGGTCATAAATTATGAAAAACGAGGATTTGAAAAAAAGACGAAAATGACTCCAAGACGATGGGCTATATATAGCCCATGGTCTCGGAGTGATTTTCGTCTTTTTTTCAAATCCTCAAAAATGATGGAAAACGGCATGCTATAGTATGCCGTTCGAGACCATGGGCTATAGCCCATCGCAAAGTCAGTATTTGACTTTTGAAAAGTCAAACGGTGACTTTTCCCGGGGTCTGTCAAAAAGTCGAGGTTTGACTTTTAATTGTGATACTGGGCTGCCCATCGCCATGGTCATAAATTATGAAAAACGAGGATTTGAAAAAAAGACGAAAATGACTCCAAGACGATGGGCTATATATAGCCCATGGTCTCGGAGTGATTTTCGTCTTTTTTTCAAATCCTCAAAAATGATGGAAAACGGCATGCTATAGTATGCCGTTCGAGACCATGGGCTATAGCCCATCGCCATGGTCATAAATTATGAAAAACGAGGATTTGAAAAAAAGACGAAAATGACTCCGAGACGATGGGCTATAGCCCATGGTCTCGGAGTCATTTTCGTCTTTTTTTCAAATCCTCAAAAATGATGGAAAACGGCATGCTATAGTATGCCGTTCGAGACCATGGGCTATAGCCCATCGCAAAGTCAGTATTTGACTTTTGAAAAGTCAAACGGTGACTTTTCCCGGTGTCTGTCAAAAAGTCGAGGTTTGACTTTTAATTGTGATACTGGGCTGCCCATCGCCATGGTCATAAATTATGAAAAACGAGGATTTGAAAAAAAGACGAAAATGACTCCAAGACGATGGGCTATATATAGCCCATGGTCTCGGAGTGATTTTCGTCTTTTTTTCAAATCCTCAAAAATGATGGAAAACGGCATGCTATAGTATGCCGTTCGAGACCATGTGCTATAGCCCATCGCCATGGTCATAAATTATGAAAAGCGAGGATTTGAAAAAAAGACGAAAATGACTCCGAGACGATGGGCTATAGCCCATGGTCTCGGAGTCATTTTCGTCTTTTTTTCAAATCCTCAAAAATGATGGAAAACGGCATGCTATAGTATGCCGTTCGAGACCATGGGCTATAGCCCATCGCAAAGTCAGTATTTGACTTTTGAAAAGTCAAACGGTGACTTTTCCCGGGGTCTGTCAAAAAGTCGAGGTTTGACTTTTCAAATCCTCAAAAATGATGGAAAACGGCATGCTATAGTATGCCGTTCGAGACCATGGGCTATAGCCCATCGCAAAGTCAGTATTTGACTTTTGAAAAGTCAAACGGTGACTTTACCCGGGGTCTGTCAAAAAGTCGAGGTTTGACTTTTAATTGTGATACTGGGCTGCCCATCGCCATGGTCATAAATTATGAAAAACGAGGATTTGAAAAAAAGACGAAAATGACTCCAAGACGATGGGCTATATATAGCCCATGGTCTCGGAGTGATTTTCGTCTTTTTTTCAAATCCTCAAAAATGATGGAAAACGGCATGCTATAGTATGCCGTTCGAGACCATGGGCTATAGCCCATCGCCATGGTCATAAATTATGAAAAAGCGAGGATTTGAAAAAAAGACGAAAATGACTCCGAGACGATGGGCTATAGCCCATGGTCTCGGAGTCATTTTCGTCTTTTTTTCAAATCCTCAAAAATGATGGAAAACGGCATGCTATAGTATGCCGTTCGAGACCATGGGCTATAGCCCATCGCAAAGTCAGTATTTGACTTTTGAAAAGTCAAACGGTGACTTTTCCCGGGGTCTGTCAAAAAGTCGAGGTTTGACTTTTCAAATCCTCAAAAATGATGGAAAACGGCATGCTATAGTATGCCGTTTGAGACCATGGGCTATAGCCCATCGCAAAGTCAGTATTTGACTTTTGAAAAGTCAAACGGTGACTTTTCCCGGGGTCTGTCAAAAAGTCGAGGTTTGACTTTTAATTGTGATACTGGGCTGCCCATCGCCATGGTCATAAATTATGAAAAACGAGGATTTGAAAAAAAGACGAAAATGACTCCAAGACGATGGGCTATATATAGCCCATGGTCTCGGAGGGATTTTCGTCTTTTTTTCAAATCCTCAAAAATGATGGAAAACGGCATGCTATAGTATGCCGTTCGAGACCATGGGCTATAGCCCATCGCCATGGTCATAAATTATGAAAAACGAGGATTTGAAAAAAAGACGAAAATGACTCCGAGACGATGGGCTATAGCCCATGGTCTCGGAGTCATTTTCGTCTTTTTTTCAAATCCTCAAAAATGATGGAAAACGGCATGCTATAGTATGCCGTTCGAGACCATGGGCTATAGCCCATCGCAAAGTCAGTATTTGACTTTTGAAAAGTCAAACGGTGACTTTTCCCGGGGTCTGTCAAAAAGTCGAGGTTTGACTTTTAATTGTGATACTGGGCTGCCCATCGCCATGGTCATAAATTATGAAAAACGAGGATTTGAAAAAAAGACGAAAATGACTCCAAGACGATGGGCTATATATAGCCCATGGTCTCGGAGTGATTTTCGTCTTTTTTTCAAATCCTCAAAAATGATGGAAAACGGCATGCTATAGTATGCCGTTCGAGACCATGGGCTATAGCCCATCGCCATGGTCATAAATTATGAAAAACGAGGATTTGAAAAAAAGATGAAAATGACTCCGAGACGATGGGCTATAGCCCATGGTCTCGGAGTCATTTTCGTCTTTTTTTCAAATCCTCAAAAATGATGGAAAACGGCATGCTATAGTATGCCGTTCGAGACCATGGGCTATAGCCCATCGCAAAGTCAGTATTTGACTTTTGAAAAGTCAAACGGTGACTTTTCCCGGGGTCTGTCAAAAAGTCGAGGTTTGACTTTTAATTGTGATACTGGGCTGCCCATCGCCATGGTCATAAATTATGAAAAACGAGGATTTGAAAAAAAGACGAAAATGACTCCAAGACGATGGGCTATATATAGCCCATGGTCTCGGAGTGATTTTCGTCTTTTTTTCAAATCCTCAAAAATGATGGAAAACGGCATGCTATAGTATGCCGTTCGAGACCATGGGCTATAGCCCATCGCCATGGTCATAAATTATGAAAAACGAGGATTTGAAAAAAAGACGAAAATGACTCCGAGACGATGGGCTATAGCCCATGGTCTCGGAGTCATTTTCGTCTTTTTTTCAAATCCTCAAAAATGATGGAAAACGGCATGCTATAGTATGCCGTTCGAGACCATGGGCTATAGCCCATCGCAAAGTCAGTATTTGACTTTTGAAAAGTCAAACGGTGACTTTTCCCGGGGTCTGTCAAAAAGTCGAGGTTTGACTTTTAATTGTGATACTGGGCTGCCCATCGCCATGGTCATAAATTATGAAAAACGAGGATTTGAAAAAAAGACGAAAATGACTCCAAGACGATGGGCTATATATAGCCCATGGTCTCGGAGTCATTTTCGTCTTTTTTTCAAATCCTCAAAAATGATTGGAAAACGGCATGCTATAGTATGCCGTTCGAGACCATGGGCTATAGCCCATCGCCATGGTCATAAATTATGAAAAACGAGGATTTGAAAAAAAGACGAAAATGACTCCGAGACGATGGGCTATAGCCCATGGTCTCGGAGTCATTTTCGTCTTTTTTTCAAATCCTCAAAAATGATGGAAAACGGCATGCTATAGTATGCCGTTCGAGACCATGGGCTATAGCCCATCGCAAAGTCAGTATTTGACTTTTGAAAAGTCAAACGGTGACTTTTCCCGGGGTCTGTCAAAAAGTCGAGGTTTGACTTTTAATTGTGATACTGGGCTGCCCATCGCCATGGTCATAAATTATGAAAAACGAGGATTTGAAAAAAAGACGAAAATGACTCTAAGACGATGGGCTATATATAGCCCATGGTCTCGGAGTGATTTTCGTCTTTTTTTCAAATCCTCAAAAATGATGGAAAACGGCATGCTATAGTATGCCGTTCGAGACCATGGGCTATAGCCCATCGCCATGGTCATAAATTATGAAAAACGAGGATTTGAAAAAAAGACGAAAATGACTCCGAGACGATGGGCTATAGCCCATGGTCTCGGAGTCATTTTCGTCTTTTTTTCAAATCCTCAAAAATGATGGAAAACGGCATGCTATAGTATGCCGTTCGAGACCATGGGCTATAGCCCATCGCAAAGTCAGTATTTGACTTTTGAAAAGTCAAACGGTGACTTTTCCCGGGGTCTGTCAAAAAGTCGAGGTTTGACTTTTAATTGTGATACTGGGCTGCCCATCGCCATGGTCATAAATTATGAAAAACGAGGATTTGAAAAAAAGACGAAAATGACTCCAAGACGATGGGCTATATATAGCCCATGGTCTCGGAGTGATTTTCGTCTTTTTTTCAAATCCTCAAAAATGATGGAAAACGGCATGCTATAGTATGCCGTTCGAGACCATGGGCTATAGCCCATCGCCATGGTCATAAATTATGAAAAACGAGGATTTGAAAAAAAGACGAAAATGACTCCGAGACGATGGGCTATAGCCCATGGTCTCGGAGTCATTTTCGTCTTTTTTTCAAATCCTCAAAAATGATGGAAAACGGCATGCTATAGTATGCCGTTCGAGACCATGGGCTATAGCCCATCGCAAAGTCAGTATTTGACTTTTGAAAAGTCAAACGGTGACTTTTCCCGGGGTCTGTCAAAAAGTCGAGGTTTGACTTTTAATTGTGATACTGGGCTGCCCATCGCCATGGTCATAAATTATGAAAAACGAGGATTTGAAAAAAAGACGAAAATGACTCCAAGACGATGGGCTATATATAGCCCATGGTCTCGGAGTGATTTTCGTCTTTTTTTCAAATCCTCAAAAATGATGGAAAACGGCATGCTATAGTATGCCGTTCGAGACCATGGGCTATAGCCCATCGCCATGGTCATAAATTATGAAAAACGAGGATTTGAAAAAAAGACGAAAATGACTCCGAGACGATGGGCTATAGCCCATGGTCTCGGAGTCATTTTCGCCTTTTTTTCAAATCCTCAAAAATGATGGAAAACGGCATGCTATAGTATGCCGTTCGAGACCATGGGCTATAGCCCATCGCAAAGTCAGTATTTGACTTTTGAAAAGTCAAACGGTGACTTTTCCCGGGGTCTGTCAAAAAGTCGAGGTTTGACTTTTAATTGTGATACTGGGCTGCCCATCGCCATGGTCATAAATTATGAAAAACGAGGATTTGAAAAAAAGACGAAAATGACTCCAAGACGATGGGCTATATATAGCCCATGGTCTCGGAGTGATTTTCGTCTTTTTTTCAAATCCTCAAAAATGATGGAAAACGGCATGCTATAGTATGCCGTTCGAGACCATGGGCTATAGCCCATCGCAAAGTCAGTATTTGACTTTTGAAAAGTCAAACGGTGACTTTTCCCGGGTAAGGTCAAAAAGTCGAGGTTTGACTTTTAATTGTGATACTGGGCTGCCCATCGCCATGGTCATAAATTATGAAAAACGAGGATTTGAAAAAAAGACGAAAATGACTCCAAGACGATGGGCTATATATAGCCCATGGTCTCGGAGTGATTTTCGTCTTTTTTTCAAATCCTCAAAAATGATGGAAAACGGCATGCTATAGTATGCCGTTCGAGACCATGGGCTATAGCCCATCGCCATGGTCATAAATTATGAAAAACGAGGATTTGAAAAAAAGACGAAAATGACACCGAGACGATGGGCTATAGCCCATGGTCTCGGAGTCATTTTCGCCTTTTTTTCAAATCCTCAAAAATGATGGAAAACGGCATGCTATAGTATGCCGTTCGAGACCATGGGCTATAGCCCATCGCAAAGTCAGTATTTGACTTTTGAAAAGTCAAACGGTGACTTTTCCCGGGGTCTGTCAAAAAGTCGAGGTTTGACTTTTAATTGTGATACTGGGCTGCCCATCGCCATGGTCATAAATTATGAAAAACGAGGATTTGAAAAAAAGACGAAAATGACTCCAAGACGATGGGCTATATATAGCCCATGGTCTCGGAGTGATTTTCGTCTTTTTTTCAAATCCTCAAAAATGATGGAAAACGGCATGCTATAGTATGCCGTTCGAGACCATGGGCTATAGCCCATCGCCATGGTCATAAATGATGAAAAACGAGGATTTGAAAAAAAGACGAAAATGACTCCGAGACGATGGGCTATAGCCCATGGTCTCGGAGTCATTTTCGTCTTTTTTTCAAATCCTCAAAAATGATGGAAAACGGCATGCTATAGTATGCCGTTCGAGACCATGGGCTATAGCCCATCGCAAAGTCAGTATTTGACTTTTGAAAAGTCAAACGGTGACTTTTCCCGGGGTCTGTCAAAAAGTCGAGGTTTGACTTTTAATTGTGATACTGGGCTGCCCATCGCCATGGTCATAAATTATGAAAAACGAGGATTTGAAAAAAAGACGAAAATGACTCCAAGACGATGGGCTATATATAGCCCATGGTCTCGGAGTGATTTTCGTATTTTTTTCAAATCCTCAAAAATGATGGAAAACGGCATGCTATAGTATGCCGTTCGAGACCATGGGCTATAGCCCATCGCCATGGTCATAAATGATGAAAAACGAGGATTTGAAAAAAAGACGAAAATGACTCCGAGACGATGGGCTATAGCCCATGGTCTCGGAGTCATTTTCGTCTTTTTTTCAAATCCTCAAAAATGATGGAAAACGGCATGCTATAGTATGCCGTTCGAGACCATGGGCTATAGCCCATCGCAAAGTCAGTATTTGACTTTTGAAAAGTCAAACGGTGACTTTTCCCGGGGTCTGTCAAAAAGTCGAGGTTTGACTTTTAATTGTGATACTGGGCTGCCCATCGCCATGGTCATAAATTATGAAAAACGAGGATTTGAAAAAAAGACGAAAATGACTCTAAGACGATGGGCTATATATAGCCCATGGTCTCGGAGTGATTTTCGTCTTTTTTTCAAATCCTCAAAAATGATGGAAAACGGCATGCTATAGTATGCCGTTCGAGACCATGGGCTATAGCCCATCGCCATGGTCATAAATTATGAAAAACGAGGATTTGAAAAAAAGACGAAAATGACTCCGAGACGATGGGCTATAGCCCATGGTCTCGGAGTCATTTTCGTCTTTTTTTCAAATCCTCAAAAATGATGGAAAACGGCATGCTATAGTATGCCGTTCGAGACCATGGGCTATAGCCCATCGCAAAGTCAGTATTTGACTTTTGAAAAGTCAAACGGTGACTTTTCCCGGGGTCTGTCAAAAAGTCGAGGTTTGACTTTTAATTGTGATACTGGGCTGCCCATCGCCATGGTCATAAATTATGAAAAACGAGGATTTGAAAAAAAGACGAAAATGACTCCAAGACGATGGGCTATATATAGCCCATGGTCTCGGAGTGATTTTCGTCTTTTTTTCAAATCCTCAAAAATGATGGAAAACGGCATGCTATAGTATGCCGTTCGAGACCATGGGCTATAGCCCATCGCCATGGTCATAAATTATGAAAAACGAGGATTTGAAAAAAAGACGAAAATGACTCCGAGACGATGGGCTATAGCCCATGGTCTCGGAGTCATTTTCGTCTTTTTTTCAAATCCTCAAAAATGATGGAAAACGGCATGCTATAGTATGCCGTTCGAGACCATGGGCTATAGCCCATCGCAAAGTCAGTATTTGACTTTTGAAAAGTCAAACGGTGACTTTTCCCGGGGTCTGTCAAAAAGTCGAGGTTTGACTTTTAATTGTGATACTGGGCTGCCCATCGCCATGGTCATAAATTATGAAAAACGAGGATTTGAAAAAAAGACGAAAATGACTCCAAGACGATGGGCTATATATAGCCCATGGTCTCGGAGTGATTTTCGTCTTTTTTTCAAATCCTCAAAAATGATGGAAAACGGCATGCTATAGTATGCCGTTCGAGACCATGGGCTATAGCCCATCGCCATGGTCATAAATTATGAAAAACGAGGATTTGAAAAAAAGACGAAAATGACTCCGAGACGATGGGCTATAGCCCATGGTCTCGGAGTCATTTTCGCCTTTTTTTCAAATCCTCAAAAATGATGGAAAACGGCATGCTATAGTATGCCGTTCGAGACCATGGGCTATAGCCCATCGCAAAGTCAGTATTTGACTTTTGAAAAGTCAAACGGTGACTTTTCCCGGGGTCTGTCAAAAAGTCGAGGTTTGACTTTTAATTGTGATACTGGGCTGCCCATCGCCATGGTCATAAATTATGAAAAACGAGGATTTGAAAAAAAGACGAAAATGACTCCAAGACGATGGGCTATATATAGCCCATGGTCTCGGAGTGATTTTCGTCTTTTTTTCAAATCCTCAAAAATGATGGAAAACGGCATGCTATAGTATGCCGTTCGAGACCATGGGCTATAGCCCATCGCAAAGTCAGTATTTGACTTTTGAAAAGTCAAACGGTGACTTTTCCCGGGGTCTGTCAAAAAGTCGAGGTTTGACTTTTAATTGTGATACTGGGCTGCCCATCGCCATGGTCATAAATTATGAAAAACGAGGATTTGAAAAAAAGACGAAAATGACTCCAAGACGATGGGCTATATATAGCCCATGGTCTCGGAGTGATTTTCGTCTTTTTTTCAAATCCTCAAAAATGATGGAAAACGGCATGCTATAGTATGCCGTTCGAGACCATGGGCTATAGCCCATCGCCATGGTCATAAATTATGAAAAACGAGGATTTGAAAAAAAGACGAAAATGACACCGAGACGATGGGCTATAGCCCATGGTCTCGGAGTCATTTTCGCCTTTTTTTCAAATCCTCAAAAATGATGGAAAACGGCATGCTATAGTATGCCGTTCGAGACCATGGGCTATAGCCCATCGCAAAGTCAGTATTTGACTTTTGAAAAGTCAAACGGTGACTTTTCCCGGGGTCTGTCAAAAAGTCGAGGTTTGACTTTTAATTGTGATACTGGGCTGCCCATCGCCATGGTCATAAATTATGAAAAACGAGGATTTGAAAAAAAGACGAAAATGACTCCAAGACGATGGGCTATATATAGCCCATGGTCTCGGAGTGATTTTCGTCTTTTTTTCAAATCCTCAAAAATGATGGAAAACGGCATGCTATAGTATGCCGTTCGAGACCATGGGCTATAGCCCATCGCCATGGTCATAAATGATGAAAAACGAGGATTTGAAAAAAAGACGAAAATGACTCCGAGACGATGGGCTATAGCCCATGGTCTCGGAGTCATTTTCGTCTTTTTTTCAAATCCTCAAAAATGATGGAAAACGGCATGCTATAGTATGCCGTTCGAGACCATGGGCTATAGCCCATCGCAAAGTCAGTATTTGACTTTTGAAAAGTCAAACGGTGACTTTTCCCGGGGTCTGTCAAAAAGTCGAGGTTTGACTTTTAATTGTGATACTGGGCTGCCCATCGCCATGGTCATAAATTATGAAAAACGAGGATTTGAAAAAAAGACGAAAATGACTCCAAGACGATGGGCTATATATAGCCCATGGTCTCGGAGTGATTTTCGTATTTTTTTCAAATCCTCAAAAATGATGGAAAACGGCATGCTATAGTATGCCGTTCGAGACCATGGGCTATAGCCCATCGCCATGGTCATAAATGATGAAAAACGAGGATTTGAAAAAAAGACGAAAATGACTCCGAGACGATGGGCTATAGCCCATGGTCTCGGAGTCATTTTCGTCTTTTTTTCAAATCCTCAAAAATGATGGAAAACGGCATGCTATAGTATGCCGTTCGAGACCATGGGCTATAGCCCATCGCAAAGTCAGTATTTGACTTTTGAAAAGTCAAACGGTGACTTTTCCCGGGGTCTGTCAAAAAGTCGAGGTTTGACTTTTAATTGTGATACTGGGCTGCCCATCGCCATGGTCATAAATTATGAAAAACGAGGATTTGAAAAAAAGACGAAAATGACTCCAAGACGATGGGCTATATATAGCCCATGGTCTCGGAGTGATTTTCGTCTTTTTTTCAAATCCTCAAAAATGATGGAAAACGGCATGCTATAGTATGCCGTTCGAGACCATGGGCTATAGCCCATCGCAAAGTCAGTATTTGACTTTTGAAAAGTCAAACGGTGACTTTTCCCGGGGTCTGTCAAAAAGTCGAGGTTTGACTTTTAATTGTGATACTGGGCTGCCCATCGCCATGGTCATAAATTATGAAAAACGAGGATTTGAAAAAAAGACGAAAATGACTCCAAGACGATGGGCTATATATAGCCCATGGTCTCGGAGTGATTTTCGTCTTTTTTTCAAATCCTCAAAAATGATGGAAAACGGCATGCTATAGTATGCCGTTCGAGACCATGGGCTATAGCCCATCGCCATGGTCATAAATTATGAAAAACGAGGATTTGAAAAAAAGACGAAAATGACTCCGAGACGATGGGCTATAGCCCATGGTCTCGGAGTCATTTTCGTCTTTTTTTCAAATCCTCAAAAATGATGGAAAACGGCATGCTATAGTATGCCGTTCGAGACCATGGGCTATAGCCCATCGCAAAGTCAGTATTTGACTTTTGAAAAGTCAAACGGTGACTTTTCCCGGGGTCTGTCAAAAAGTCGAGGTTTGACTTTTAATTGTGATACTGGGCTGCCCATCGCCATGGTCATAAATTATGAAAAACGAGGATTTGAAAAAAAGACGAAAATGACTCCAAGACGATGGGCTATATATAGCCCATGGTCTCGGAGTCATTTTCGTCTTTTTTTCAAATCCTCAAAAATGATGGAAAACGGCATGCTATAGTATGCCGTTCGAGACCATGGGCTATAGCCCATCGCCATGGTCATAAATTATGAAAAACGAGGATTTGAAAAAAAGACGAAAATGACTCCGAGACGATGGGCTATAGCCCATGGTCTCGGAGTCATTTTCGTCTTTTTTTCAAATCCTCAAAAATGATGGAAAACGGCATGCTATAGTATGCCGTTCGAGACCATGGGCTATAGCCCATCGCAAAGTCAGTATTTGACTTTTGAAAAATTAAACGGTGACTTTTCCCGGGGTCTGTCAAAAAGTCGAGGTTTGACTTTTCAAATCCTCAAAAATGATGGAAAACGGCATGCTATAGTATGCCGTTCGAGACCATGGGCTATAGCCCATCGCAAAGTCAGTATTTGACTTTTGAAAAGTCAAACGGTGACTTTTCCCGGGGTCTGTCAAAAAGTCGAGGTTTGACTTTTAATTGTGATACTGGGCTGCCCATCGCCATGGTCATAAATTATGAAAAACGAGGATTTGAAAAAAAGACGAAAATGACTCCAAGACGATGGGCTATATATAGCCCATGGTCTCGGAGTGATTTTCGTCTTTTTTTCAAATCCTCAAAAATGATGGAAAACGGCATGCTATAGTATGCCGTTCGAGACCATGGGCTATAGCCCATCGCCATGGTCATAAATTATGAAAAACGAGGATTTGAAAAAAAGACGAAAATGACTCCGAGACGATGGGCTATAGCCCATGGTCTCGGAGTCATTTTCGTCTTTTTTTCAAATCCTCAAAAATGATGGAAAACGGCATGCTATAGTATGCCGTTCGAGACCATGGGCTATAGCCCATCGCAAAGTCAGTATTTGACTTTTGAAAAGTCAAACAGTGACTTTTCCCGGGGTCTGTCAAAAAGTCGAGGTTTGACTTTTAATTGTGATACTGGGCTGCCCATCGCCATGGTCATAAATTATGAAAAACGAGGATTTGAAAAAAAGACGAAAATGACTACGAGACGATGGGCTATATATAGCCCATGGTCTCGGAGTGATTTTCGTCTTTTTTTCAAATCCTCAAAAATGATGGAAAACGGCATGCTATAGTATGCCGTTCGAGACCATGGGCTATAGCCCATCGCCATGGTCATAAATTATGAAAAACGAGGATTTGAAAAAAAGACGAAAATGACTCCGAGACGATGGGCTATAGCCCATGGTCTCGGAGTCATTTTCGTCTTTTTTTCAAATCCTCAAAAATGATGGAAAACGGCATGCTATAGTATGCCGTTCGAGACCATGGGCTATAGCCCATCGCAAAGTCAGTATTTGACTTTGGAAAAGTCAAACGGTGACTTTTCCCGGGGTCTGTCAAAAAGTCGAGGTTTGACTTTTAATTGTGATACTGGGCTGCCCATCGCCATGGTCATAAATTATGAAAAACGAGGATTTGAAAAAAAGACGAAAATGACTCCAAGACGATGGGCTATATATAGCCCATGGTCTCGGAGTGATTTTCGTCTTTTTTTCAAATCCTCAAAAATGATGGAAAACGGCATGCTATAGTATGCCGTTCGAGACCATGGGCTATAGCCCATCGCCATGGTCATAAATTATGAAAAACGAGGATTTGAAAAAAAGACGAAAATGACTCCGAGACGATGGGCTATAGCCCATGGTCTCGGAGTCATTTTCGCCTTTTTTTCAAATCCTCAAAAATGATGGAAAACGGCATGCTATAGTATGCCGTTCGAGACCATGGGCTATAGCCCATCGCAAAGTCAGTATTTGACTTTTGAAAAGTCAAACGGTGACTTTTCCCGGGGTCTGTCAAAAAGTCGAGGTTTGACTTTTAATTGTGATACTGGGCTGCCCATCGCCATGGTCATAAATTATGAAAAACGAGGATTTGAAAAAAAGACGAAAATGACTCCAAGACGATGGGCTATATATAGCCCATGGTCTCGGAGTGATTTTCGTCTTTTTTTCAAATCCTCAAAAATGATGGAAAACGGCATGCTATAGTATGCCGTTCGAGACCATGGGCTATAGCCCATCGCCATGGTCATAAATTATGAAAAACGAGGATTTGAAAAAAAGACGAAAATGACTCCGAGACGATGGGCTATAGCCCATGGTCTCGGAGTCATTTTCGTCTTTTTTTCAAATCCTCAAAAATGATGGAAAACGGCATGCTATAGTATGCCGTTCGAGACCATGGGCTATAGCCCATCGCCATGGTCATAAATTATGAAAAACGAGGATTTGAAAAAAAGACGAAAATGACTCCGAGACGATGGGCTATAGCCCATGGTCTCGGAGTCATTTTCGCCTTTTTTTCAAATCCTCAAAAATGATGGAAAACGGCATGCTATAGTATGCCGTTCGAGACCATGGGCTATAGCCCATCGCAAAGTCAGTATTTGACTTTTGAAAAGTCAAACGGTGACTTTTCCCGGGGTCTGTCAAAAAGTCGAGGTTTGACTTTTAATTGTGATACTGGGCTGCCCATCGCCATGGTCATAAATTATGAAAAACGAGGATTTGAAAAAAAGACGAAAATGACTCCAAGACGATGGGCTATATATAGCCCATGGTCTCGGAGTGATTTTCGTCTTTTTTTCAAATCCTCAAAAATGATGGAAAACGGCATGCTATAGTATGCCGTTCGAGACCATGGGCTATAGCCCATCGCAAAGTCAGTATTTGACTTTTGAAAAGTCAAACGGTGACTTTTCCCGGGGTCTGTCAAAAAGTCGAGGTTTGACTTTTAATTGTGATACTGGGCTGCCCATCGCCATGGTCATAAATTATGAAAAACGAGGATTTGAAAAAAAGACGAAAATGACTCCAAGACGATGGGCTATATATAGCCCATGGTCTCGGAGTGATTTTCATCTTTTTTTCAAATCCTCAAAAATGATGGAAAACGGCATGCTATAGTATGCCGTTCGAGACCATGGGCTATAGCCCATCGCCATGGTCATAAATTATGAAAAACGAGGATTTGAAAAAAAGACGAAAATGACTCCGAGACGATGGGCTATAGCCCATGGTCTCGGAGTCATTTTCGTCTTTTTTTCAAATCCTCAAAAATGATGGAAAACGGCATGCTATATATAGTATGCCGTTCGAGACCATGGGCTATAGCCCATCGCAAAGTCAGTATTTGACTTTTGAAAAGTCAAACGGTGACTTTTCCCGGGGTCTGTCAAAAAGTCGAGGTTTGACTTTTAATTGTGATACTGGGCTGCCCATCGCCATGGTCATAAATTATGAAAAACGAGGATTTGAAAAAAAGACGAAAATGACTCCAAGACGATGGGCTATATATAGCCCATGGTCTCGGAGTGATTTTCGTCTTTTTTTCAAATCCTCAAAAATGATGGAAAACGGCATGCTATAGTATGCCGTTCGAGACCATGGGCTATAGCCCATCGCCATGGTCATAAATTATGAAAAGCGAGGATTTGAAAAAAAGACGAAAATGACTCCGAGACGATGGGCTATAGCCCATGGTCTCGGAGTCATTTTCGTCTTTTTTTCAAATCCTCAAAAATGATGGAAAACGGCATGCTATAGTATGCCGTTCGAGACCATGGGCTATAGCCCATCGCAAAGTCAGTATTTGACTTTTGAAAAGTCAAACGGTGACTTTTCCCGGGGTCTGTCAAAAAGTCGAGGTTTGACTTTTCAAATCCTCAAAAATGATGGAAAACGGCATGCTATAGTATGCCGTTCGAGACCATGGGCTATAGCCCATCGCAAAGTCAGTATTTGACTTTTGAAAAGTCAAACGGTGACTTTACCCGGGGTCTGTCAAAAAGTCGAGGTTTGACTTTTAATTGTGATACTGGGCTGCCCATCGCCATGGTCATAAATTATGAAAAACGAGGATTTGAAAAAAAGACGAAAATGACTCCAAGACGATGGGCTATATATAGCCCATGGTCTCGGAGTGATTTTCGTCTTTTTTTCAAATCCTCAAAAATGATGGAAAACGGCATGCTATAGTATGCCGTTCGAGACCATGGGCTATAGCCCATCGCCATGGTCATAAATTATGAAAAGCGAGGATTTGAAAAAAAGACGAAAATGACTCCGAGACGATGGGCTATAGCCCATGGTCTCGGAGTCATTTTCGTCTTTTTTTCAAATCCTCAAAAATGATGGAAAACGGCATGCTATAGTATGCCGTTCGAGACCATGGGCTATAGCCCATCGCAAAGTCAGTATTTGACTTTTGAAAAGTCAAACGGTGACTTTTCCCGGGGTCTGTCAAAAAGTCGAGGTTTGACTTTTCAAATCCTCAAAAATGATGGAAAACGGCATGCTATAGTATGCCGTTCGAGACCATGGGCTATAGCCCATCGCAAAGTCAGTATTTGACTTTTGAAAAGTCAAACGGTGACTTTTCCCGGGGTCTGTCAAAAAGTCGAGGTTTGACTTTTAATTGTGATACTGGGCTGCCCATCGCCATGGTCATAAATTATGAAAAACGAGGATTTGAAAAAAAGACGAAAATGACTCCAAGACGATGGGCTATATATAGCCCATGGTCTCGGAGTGATTTTCGTCTTTTTTTCAAATCCTCAAAAATGATGGAAAACGGCATGCTATAGTATGCCGTTCGAGACCATGGGCTATAGCCCATCGCCATGGTCATAAATTATGAAAAACGAGGATTTGAAAAAAAGACGAAAATGACTCCGAGACGATGGGCTATAGCCCATGGTCTCGGAGTCATTTTCGTCTTTTTTTCAAATCCTCAAAAATGATGGAAAACGGCATGCTATAGTATGCCGTTCGAGACCATGGGCTATAGCCCATCGCAAAGTCAGTATTTGACTTTTGAAAAGTCAAACGGTGACTTTTCCCGGGGTCTGTCAAAAAGTCGAGGTTTGACTTTTAATTGTGATACTGGGCTGCCCATCGCCATGGTCATAAATTATGAAAAACGAGGATTTGAAAAAAAGACGAAAATGACTCCAAGACGATGGGCTATATATAGCCCATGGTCTCGGAGTGATTTTCGTCTTTTTTTCAAATCCTCAAAAATGATGGAAAACGGCATGCTATAGTATGCCGTTCGAGACCATGGGCTATAGCCCATCGCCATGGTCATAAATTATGAAAAACGAGGATTTGAAAAAAAGATGAAAATGACTCCGAGACGATGGGCTATAGCCCATGGTCTCGGAGTCATTTTCGTCTTTTTTTCAAATCCTCAAAAATGATGGAAAACGGCATGCTATAGTATGCCGTTCGAGACCATGGGCTATAGCCCATCGCAAAGTCAGTATTTGACTTTTGAAAAGTCAAACGGTGACTTTTCCCGGGGTCTGTCAAAAAGTCGAGGTTTGACTTTTAATTGTGATACTGGGCTGCCCATCGCCATGGTCATAAATTATGAAAAACGAGGATTTGAAAAAAAGACGAAAATGACTCCAAGACGATGGGCTATATATAGCCCATGGTCTCGGAGTGATTTTCGTCTTTTTTTCAAATCCTCAAAAATGATGGAAAACGGCATGCTATAGTATGCCGTTCGAGACCATGGGCTATAGCCCATCGCCATGGTCATAAATTATGAAAAACGAGGATTTGAAAAAAAGACGAAAATGACTCCGAGACGATGGGCTATAGCCCATGGTCTCGGAGTCATTTTCGTCTTTTTTTCAAATCCTCAAAAATGATGGAAAACGGCATGCTATAGTATGCCGTTCGAGACCATGGGCTATAGCCCATCGCAAAGTCAGTATTTGACTTTTGAAAAGTCAAACGGTGACTTTTCCCGGGGTCTGTCAAAAAGTCGAGGTTTGACTTTTAATTGTGATACTGGGCTGCCCATCGCCATGGTCATAAATTATGAAAAACGAGGATTTGAAAAAAAGACGAAAATGACTCCAAGACGATGGGCTATATATAGCCCATGGTCTCGGAGTGATTTTCGTCTTTTTTTCAAATCCTCAAAAATGATGGAAAACGGCATGCTATAGTATGCCGTTCGAGACCATGGGCTATAGCCCATCGCCATGGTCATAAATTATGAAAAACGAGGATTTGAAAAAAAGACGAAAATGACTCCGAGACGATGGGCTATAGCCCATGGTCTCGGAGTCATTTTCGTCTTTTTTTCAAATCCTCAAAAATGATGGAAAACGGCATGCTATAGTATGCCGTTCGAGACCATGGGCTATAGCCCATCGCAAAGTCAGTATTTGACTTTTGAAAAGTCAAACGGTGACTTTTCCCGGGGTCTGTCAAAAAGTCGAGGTTTGACTTTTAATTGTGATACTGGGCTGCCCATCGCCATGGTCATAAATTATGAAAAACGAGGATTTGAAAAAAAGACGAAAATGACTCCAAGACGATGGGCTATATATAGCCCATGGTCTCGGAGTGATTTTCGTCTTTTTTTCAAATCCTCAAAAATGATGGAAAACGGCATGCTATAGTATGCCGTTCGAGACCATGGGCTATAGCCCATCGCCATGGTCATAAATTATGAAAAACGAGGATTTGAAAAAAAGACGAAAATGACTCCGAGACGATGGGCTATAGCCCATGGTCTCGGAGTCATTTTCGCCTTTTTTTCAAATCCTCAAAAATGATGGAAAACGGCATGCTATAGTATGCCGTTCGAGACCATGGGCTATAGCCCATCGCAAAGTCAGTATTTGACTTTTGAAAAGTCAAACGGTGACTTTTCCCGGGGTCTGTCAAAAAGTCGAGGTTTGACTTTTAATTGTGATACTGGGCTGCCCATCGCCATGGTCATAAATTATGAAAAACGAGGATTTGAAAAAAAGACGAAAATGACTCCAAGACGATGGGCTATATATAGCCCATGGTCTCGGAGTGATTTTCGTCTTTTTTTCAAATCCTCAAAAATGATGGAAAACGGCATGCTATAGTATGCCGTTCGAGACCATGGGCTATAGCCCATCGCAAAGTCAGTATTTGACTTTTGAAAAGTCAAACGGTGACTTTTCCCGGGGTCTGTCAAAAAGTCGAGGTTTGACTTTTAATTGTGATACTGGGCTGCCCATCGCCATGGTCATAAATTATGAAAAACGAGGATTTGAAAAAAAGACGAAAATGACTCCAAGACGATGGGCTATATATAGCCCATGGTCTCGGAGTGATTTTCGTCTTTTTTTCAAATCCTCAAAAATGATGGAAAACGGCATGCTATAGTATGCCGTTCGAGACCATGGGCTATAGCCCATCGCCATGGTCATAAATTATGAAAAACGAGGATTTGAAAAAAAGACGAAAATGACACCGAGACGATGGGCTATAGCCCATGGTCTCGGAGTCATTTTCGTCTTTTTTTCAAATCCTCAAAAATGATGGAAAACGGCATGCTATAGTATGCTGTTCGAGACCATGGGCTATAGCCCATCGCAAAGTCAGTATTTGACTTTTGAAAAGTCAAACGGTGACTTTTCCCGGGGTCTGTCAAAAAGTCGAGGTTTGACTTTTAATTGTGATACTGGGCTGCCCATCGCCATGGTCATAAATTATGAAAAACGAGGATTTGAAAAAAAGACGAAAATGACTCCAAGACGATGGGCTATATATAGCCCATGGTCTCGGAGTGATTTTCGTCTTTTTTTCAAATCCTCAAAAATGATGGAAAACGGCATGATATAGTATGCCGTTCGAGACCATGGGCTATAGCCCATCGCCATGGTCATAAATTATGAAAAACGAGGATTTGAAAAAAAGACGAAAATGACTCCGAGACGATGGGCTATAGCCCATGGTCTCGGAGTCATTTTCGCCTTTTTTTCAAATCCTCAAAAATGATGGAAAACGGCATGCTATAGTATGCCGTTCGAGACCATGGGCTATAGCCCATCGCAAAGTCAGTATTTGACTTTTGAAAAGTCAACCGGTGACTTTTCCCGGGGTCTGTCAAAAAGTCGAGGTTTGACTTTTAATTGTGATACTGGGCTGCCCATCGCCATGGTCATAAATTATGAAAAACGAGGATTTGAAAAAAAGACGAAAATGACTCCAAGACGATGGGCTATATATAGCCCATGGTCTCGGAGTGATTTTCGTCTTTTTTTCAAATCCTCAAAAATGATGGAAAACGGCATGCTATAGTATGCCGTTCGAGACCATGGGCTATAGCCCATCGCCATGGTCATAAATGATGAAAAACGAGGATTTGAAAAAAAGACGAAAATGACTCCGAGACGATGGGCTATAGCCCATGGTCTCGGAGTCATTTTCGTCTTTTTTTCAAATCCTCAAAAATGATGGAAAACGGCATGCTATAGTATGCCGTTCGAGACCATGGGCTATAGCCCATCGCAAAGTCAGTATTTGACTTTTGAAAAGTCAAACGGTGACTTTTCCCGGGGTCTGTCAAAAAGTCGAGGTTTGACTTTTAATTGTGATACTGGGCTGCCCATCGCCATGGTCATAAATTATGAAAAACGAGGATTTGAAAAAAAGACGAAAATGACTCCAAGACGATGGGCTATATATAGCCCATGGTCTCGGAGTGATTTTCGTATTTTTTTCAAATCCTCAAAAATGATGGAAAACGGCATGCTATAGTATGCCGTTCGAGACCATGGGCTATAGCCCATCGCCATGGTCATAAATGATGAAAAACGAGGATTTGAAAAAAAGACGAAAATGACTCCGAGACGATGGGCTATAGCCCATGGTCTCGGAGTCATTTTCGTCTTTTTTTCAAATCCTCAAAAATGATGGAAAACGGCATGCTATAGTATGCCGTTCGAGACCATGGGCTATAGCCCATCGCAAAGTCAGTATTTGACTTTTGAAAAGTCAAACGGTGACTTTTCCCGGGGTCTGTCAAAAAGTCGAGGTTTGACTTTTAATTGTGATACTGGGCTGCCCATCGCCATGGTCATAAATTATGAAAAACGAGGATTTGAAAAAAAGACGAAAATGACTCCAAGACGATGGGCTATATATAGCCCATGGTCTCGGAGTGATTTTCGTCTTTTTTTCAAATCCTCAAAAATTATGGAAAACGGCATGCTATAGTATGCCGTTCGAGACCATGGGCTATAGCCCATCGCAAAGTCAGTATTTGACTTTTGAAAAGTCAAACGGTGACTTTTCCCGGGGTCTGTCAAAAAGTCGAGGTTTGACTTTTAATTGTGATACTGGGCTGCCCATCGCCATGGTCATAAATTATGAAAAACGAGGATTTGAAAAAAAGACGAAAATGACTCCAAGACGATGGGCTATATATAGCCCATGGTCTCGGAGTGATTTTCGTCTTTTTTTCAAATCCTCAAAAATGATGGAAAACGGCATGCTATAGTATGCCGTTCGAGACCATGGGCTATAGCCCATCGCCATGGTCATAAATTATGAAAAACGAGGATTTGAAAAAAAGACGAAAATGACTCCGAGACGATGGGCTATAGCCCATGGTCTCGGAGTCATTTTCGTCTTTTTTTCAAATCCTCAAAAATGATGGAAAACGGCATGCTATAGTATGCCGTTCGAGACCATGGGCTATAGCCCATCGCAAAGTCAGTATTTGACTTTTGAAAAGTCAAACGGTGACTTTTCCCGGGGTCTGTCAAAAAGTCGAGGTTTGACTTTTAATTGTGATACTGGGCTGCCCATCGCCATGGTCATAAATTATGAAAAACGAGGATTTGAAAAAAAGACGAAAATGACTCCAAGACGATGGGCTATATATAGCCCATGGTCTCGGAGTGATTTTCGTATTTTTTTCAAATCCTCAAAAATGATGGAAAACGGCATGCTATAGTATGCCGTTCGAGACCATGGGCTATAGCCCATCGCCATGGTCATAAATGATGAAAAACGAGGATTTGAAAAAAAGACGAAAATGACTCCGAGACGATGGGCTATAGCCCATGGTCTCGGAGTCATTTTCGTCTTTTTTTCAAATCCTCAAAAATGATGGAAAACGGCATGCTATAGTATGCCGTTCGAGACCATGGGCTATAGCCCATCGCAAAGTCAGTATTTGACTTTTGAAAAGTCAAACGGTGACTTTTCCCGGGGTCTGTCAAAAAGTCGAGGTTTGACTTTTAATTGTGATACTGGGCTGCCCATCGCCATGGTCATAAATTATGAAAAACGAGGATTTGAAAAAAAGACGAAAATGACTCCAAGACGATGGGCTATATATAGCCCATGGTCTCGGAGTGATTTTCGTCTTTTTTTCAAATCCTCAAAAATTATGGAAAACGGCATGCTATAGTATGCCGTTCGAGACCATGGGCTATAGCCCATCGCAAAGTCAGTATTTGACTTTTGAAAAGTCAAACGGTGACTTTTCCCGGGGTCTGTCAAAAAGTCGAGGTTTGACTTTTAATTGTGATACTGGGCTGCCCATCGCCATGGTCATAAATTATGAAAAACGAGGATTTGAAAAAAAGACGAAAATGACTCCAAGACGATGGGCTATATATAGCCCATGGTCTCGGAGTGATTTTCGTCTTTTTTTCAAATCCTCAAAAATGATGGAAAACGGCATGCTATAGTATGCCGTTCGAGACCATGGGCTATAGCCCATCGCCATGGTCATAAATTATGAAAAACGAGGATTTGAAAAAAAGACGAAAATGACTCCGAGACGATGGGCTATAGCCCATGGTCTCGGAGTCATTTTCGTCTTTTTTTCAAATCCTCAAAAATGATGGAAAACGGCATGCTATAGTATGCCGTTCGAGACCATGGGCTATAGCCCATCGCAAAGTCAGTATTTGACTTTTGAAAAGTCAAACGGTGACTTTTCCCGGGGTCTGTCAAAAAGTCGAGGTTTGACTTTTAATTGTGATACTGGGCTGCCCATCGCCATGGTCATAAATTATGAAAAACGAGGATTTGAAAAAAAGACGAAAATGACTCCAAGACGATGGGCTATATATAGCCCATGGTCTCGGAGTGATTTTCGTCTTTTTTTCAAATCCTCAAAAATGATGGAAAACGGCATGATATAGTATGCCGTTCGAGACCATGGGCTATAGCCCATCGCCATGGTCATAAATTATGAAAAACGAGGATTTGAAAAAAAGACGAAAATGACTCCGAGACGATGGGCTATAGCCCATGGTCTCGGAGTCATTTTCGCCTTTTTTTCAAATCCTCAAAAATGATGGAAAACGGCATGCTATAGTATGCCGTTCGAGACCATGGGCTATAGCCCATCGCAAAGTCAGTATTTGACTTTTGAAAAGTCAACCGGTGACTTTTCCCGGGGTCTGTCAAAAAGTCGAGGTTTGACTTTTAATTGTGATACTGGGCTGCCCATCGCCATGGTCATAAATTATGAAAAACGAGGATTTGAAAAAAAGACGAAAATGACTCCAAGACGATGGGCTATATATAGCCCATGGTCTCGGAGTGATTTTCGTCTTTTTTTCAAATCCTCAAAAATGATGGAAAACGGCATGCTATAGTATGCCGTTCGAGACCATGGGCTATAGCCCATCGCCATGGTCATAAATGATGAAAAACGAGGATTTGAAAAAAAGACGAAAATGACTCCGAGACGATGGGCTATAGCCCATGGTCTCGGAGTCATTTTCGTCTTTTTTTCAAATCCTCAAAAATGATGGAAAACGGCATGCTATAGTATGCCGTTCGAGACCATGGGCTATAGCCCATCGCAAAGTCAGTATTTGACTTTTGAAAAGTCAAACGGTGACTTTTCCCGGGGTCTGTCAAAAAGTCGAGGTTTGACTTTTAATTGTGATACTGGGCTGCCCATCGCCATGGTCATAAATTATGAAAAACGAGGATTTGAAAAAAAGACGAAAATGACTCCAAGACGATGGGCTATATATAGCCCATGGTCTCGGAGTGATTTTCGTATTTTTTTCAAATCCTCAAAAATGATGGAAAACGGCATGCTATAGTATGCCGTTCGAGACCATGGGCTATAGCCCATCGCCATGGTCATAAATGATGAAAAACGAGGATTTGAAAAAAAGACGAAAATGACTCCGAGACGATGGGCTATAGCCCATGGTCTCGGAGTCATTTTCGTCTTTTTTTCAAATCCTCAAAAATGATGGAAAACGGCATGCTATAGTATGCCGTTCGAGACCATGGGCTATAGCCCATCGCAAAGTCAGTATTTGACTTTTGAAAAGTCAAACGGTGACTTTTCCCGGGGTCTGTCAAAAAGTCGAGGTTTGACTTTTAATTGTGATACTGGGCTGCCCATCGCCATGGTCATAAATTATGAAAAACGAGGATTTGAAAAAAAGACGAAAATGACTCCAAGACGATGGGCTATATATAGCCCATGGTCTCGGAGTGATTTTCGTCTTTTTTTCAAATCCTCAAAAATTATGGAAAACGGCATGCTATAGTATGCCGTTCGAGACCATGGGCTATAGCCCATCGCAAAGTCAGTATTTGACTTTTGAAAAGTCAAACGGTGACTTTTCCCGGGGTCTGTCAAAAAGTCGAGGTTTGACTTTTAATTGTGATACTGGGCTGCCCATCGCCATGGTCATAAATTATGAAAAACGAGGATTTGAAAAAAAGACGAAAATGACTCCAAGACGATGGGCTATATATAGCCCATGGTCTCGGAGTGATTTTCGTCTTTTTTTCAAATCCTCAAAAATGATGGAAAACGGCATGCTATAGTATGCCGTTCGAGACCATGGGCTATAGCCCATCGCCATGGTCATAAATTATGAAAAACGAGGATTTGAAAAAAAGACGAAAATGACTCCGAGACGATGGGCTATAGCCCATGGTCTCGGAGTCATTTTCGTCTTTTTTTCAAATCCTCAAAAATGATGGAAAACGGCATGCTATAGTATGCCGTTCGAGACCATGGGCTATAGCCCATCGCAAAGTCAGTATTTGACTTTTGAAAAGTCAAACGGTGACTTTTCCCGGGGTCTGTCAAAAAGTCGAGGTTTGACTTTTAATTGTGATACTGGGCTGCCCATCGCCATGGTCATAAATTATGAAAAACGAGGATTTGAAAAAAAGACGAAAATGACTCCAAGACGATGGGCTATATATAGCCCATGGTCTCGGAGTCATTTTCGTCTTTTTTTCAAATCCTCAAAAATGATGGAAAACGGCATGCTATAGTATGCCGTTCGAGACCATGGGCTATAGCCCATCGCCATGGTCATAAATTATGAAAAACGAGGATTTGAAAAAAAGACGAAAATGACTCCGAGACGATGGGCTATAGCCCATGGTCTCGGAGTCATTTTCGTCTTTTTTTCAAATCCTCAAAAATGATGGAAAACGGCATGCTATAGTATGCCGTTCGAGACCATGGGCTATAGCCCATCGCAAAGTCAGTATTTGACTTTTGAAAAATTAAACGGTGACTTTTCCCGGGGTCTGTCAAAAAGTCGAGGTTTGACTTTTCAAATCCTCAAAAATGATGGAAAACGGCATGCTATAGTATGCCGTTCGAGACCATGGGCTATAGCCCATCGCAAAGTCAGTATTTGACTTTTGAAAAGTCAAACGGTGACTTTTCCCGGGGTCTGTCAAAAAGTCGAGGTTTGACTTTTAATTGTGATACTGGGCTGCCCATCGCCATGGTCATAAATTATGAAAAACGAGGATTTGAAAAAAAGACGAAAATGACTCCAAGACGATGGGCTATATATAGCCCATGGTCTCGGAGTGATTTTCGTCTTTTTTTCAAATCCTCAAAAATGATGGAAAACGGCATGCTATAGTATGCCGTTCGAGACCATGGGCTATAGCCCATCGCCATGGTCATAAATTATGAAAAACGAGGATTTGAAAAAAAGACGAAAATGACTCCGAGACGATGGGCTATAGCCCATGGTCTCGGAGTCATTTTCGTCTTTTTTTCAAATCCTCAAAAATGATGGAAAACGGCATGCTATAGTATGCCGTTCGAGACCATGGGCTATAGCCCATCGCAAAGTCAGTATTTGACTTTTGAAAAGTCAAACGGTGACTTTTCCCGGGGTCTGTCAAAAAGTCGAGGTTTGACTTTTAATTGTGATACTGGGCTGCCCATCGCCATGGTCATAAATTATGAAAAACGAGGATTTGAAAAAAAGACGAAAATGACTCCAAGACGATGGGCTATATATAGCCCATGGTCTCGGAGTGATTTTCGTCTTTTTTTCAAATCCTCAAAAATGATGGAAAACGGCATGCTATAGTATGCCGTTCGAGACCATGGGCTATAGCCCATCGCCATGGTCATAAATTATGAAAAACGAGGATTTGAAAAAAAGACGAAAATGACTCCGAGACGATGGGCTATAGCCCATGGTCTCGGAGTCATTTTCGTCTTTTTTTCAAATCCTCAAAAATGATGGAAAACGGCATGCTATAGTATGCCGTTCGAGACCATGGGCTATAGCCCATCGCAAAGTCAGTATTTGACTTTTGAAAAGTCAAACGGTGACTTTTCCCGGGGTCTGTCAAAAAGTCGAGGTTTGACTTTTAATTGTGATACTGGGCTGCCCATCGCCATGGTCATAAATTATGAAAAACGAGGATTTGAAAAAAAGACGAAAATGACTCCAAGACGATGGGCTATATATAGCCCATGGTCTCGGAGTGATTTTCGTCTTTTTTTCAAATCCTCAAAAATGATGGAAAACGGCATGCTATAGTATGCCGTTCGAGACCATGGGCTATAGCCCATCGCCATGGTCATAAATTATGAAAAACGAGGATTTGAAAAAAAGACGAAAATGACTCCGAGACGATGGGCTATAGCCCATGGTCTCGGAGTCATTTTCGCCTTTTTTTCAAATCCTCAAAAATGATGGAAAACGGCATGCTATAGTATGCCGTTCGAGACCATGGGCTATAGCCCATCGCAAAGTCAGTATTTGACTTTTGAAAAGTCAAACGGTGACTTTTCCCGGGGTCTGTCAAAAAGTCGAGGTTTGACTTTTAATTGTGATACTGGGCTGCCCATCGCCATGGTCATAAATTATGAAAAACGAGGATTTGAAAAAAAGACGAAAATGACTCCAAGACGATGGGCTATATATAGCCCATGGTCTCGGAGTGATTTTCGTCTTTTTTTCAAATCCTCAAAAATGATGGAAAACGGCATGCTATAGTATGCCGTTCGAGACCATGGGCTATAGCCCATCGCCATGGTCATAAATTATGAAAAACGAGGATTTGAAAAAAAGACGAAAATGACTCCGAGACGATGGGCTATAGCCCATGGTCTCGGAGTCATTTTCGTCTTTTTTTCAAATCCTCAAAAATGATGGAAAACGGCATGCTATAGTATGCCGTTCGAGACCATGGGCTATAGCCCATCGCAAAGTCAGTATTTGACTTTTGAAAAGTCAAACGGTGACTTTTCCCGGGGTCTGTCAAAAAGTCGAGGTTTGACTTTTAATTGTGATACTGGGCTGCCCATCGCCATGGTCATAAATTATGAAAAACGAGGATTTGAAAAAAAGACGAAAATGACTCCAAGACGATGGGCTATATATAGCCCATGGTCTCGGAGTGATTTTCGTCTTTTTTTCAAATCCTCAAAAATGATGGAAAACGGCATGCTATAGTATGCCGTTCGAGACCATGGGCTATAGCCCATCGCCATGGTCATAAATTATGAAAAACGAGGATTTGAAAAAAAGACGAAAATGACTCCGAGACGATGGGCTATAGCCCATGGTCTCGGAGTCATTTTCGCCTTTTTTTCAAATCCTCAAAAATGATGGAAAACGGCATGCTATAGTATGCCGTTCGAGACCATGGGCTATAGCCCATCGCAAAGTCAGTATTTGACTTTTGAAAAGTCAAACGGTGACTTTTCCCGGGGTCTGTCAAAAAGTCGAGGTTTGACTTTTAATTGTGATACTGGGCTGCCCATCGCCATGGTCATAAATTATGAAAAACGAGGATTTGAAAAAAAGACGAAAATGACTCCAAGACGATGGGCTATATATAGCCCATGGTCTCGGAGTGATTTTCGTCTTTTTTTCAAATCCTCAAAAATGATGGAAAACGGCATGCTATAGTATGCCGTTCGAGACCATGGGCTATAGCCCATCGCAAAGTCAGTATTTGACTTTTGAAAAGTCAAACGGTGACTTTTCCCGGGGTCTGTCAAAAAGTCGAGGTTTGACTTTTAATTGTGATACTGGGCTGCCCATCGCCATGGTCATAAATTATGAAAAACGAGGATTTGAAAAAAAGACGAAAATGACTCCAAGACGATGGGCTATATATAGCCCATGGTCTCGGAGTGATTTTCGTCTTTTTTTCAAATCCTCAAAAATGATGGAAAACGGCATGCTATAGTATGCCGTTCGAGACCATGGGCTATAGCCCATCGCCATGGTCATAAATTATGAAAAACGAGGATTTGAAAAAAAGACGAAAATGACTCCGAGACGATGGGCTATAGCCCATGGTCTCGGAGTCATTTTCGTCTTTTTTTCAAATCCTCAAAAATGATGGAAAACGGCATGCTATAGTATGCCGTTCGAGACCATGGGCTATAGCCCATCGCAAAGTCAGTATTTGACTTTTGAAAAGTCAAACGGTGACTTTTCCCGGGGTCTGTCAAAAAGTCGAGGTTTGACTTTTAATTGTGATACTGGGCTGCCCATCGCCATGGTCATAAATTATGAAAAACGAGGATTTGAAAAAAAGACGAAAATGACTCCAAGACGATGGGCTATATATAGCCCATGGTCTCGGAGTGATTTTCGTCTTTTTTTCAAATCCTCAAAAATTATGGAAAACGGCATGCTATAGTATGCAGTTCGAGACCATGGGCTATAGCCCATCGCCATGGTCATAAATTATGAAAAACGAGGATTTGAAAAAAAGACGAAAATGACTCCGAGACGATGGGCTATAGCCCATGGTCTCGGAGTCATTTTCGCCTTTTTTTCAAATCCTCAAAAATGATGGAAAACGGCATGCTATAGTATGCCGTTCGAGACCATGGGCTATAGCCCATCGCAAAGTCAGTATTTGACTTTTGAAAAGTCAAACGGTGACTTTTCCCGGGGTCTGTCAAAAAGTCGAGGTTTGACTTTTAATTGTGATACTGGGCTGCCCATCGCCATGGTCATAAATTATGAAAAACGAGGATTTGAAAAAAAGACGAAAATGACTCCAAGACGATGGGCTATATATAGCCCATGGTCTCGGAGTGATTTTCGTCTTTTTTTCAAATCCTCAAAAATGATGGAAAACGGCATGCTATAGTATGCCGTTCGAGACCATGGGCTATAGCCCATCGCCATGGTCATAAATTATGAAAAACGAGGATTTGAAAAAAAGACGAAAATGACTCCGAGACGATGGGCTATAGCCCATGGTCTCGGAGTCATTTTCGTCTTTTTTTCAAATCCTCAAAAATGATGGAAAACGGCATGCTATAGTATGCCGTTCGAGACCATGGGCTATAGCCCATCGCAAAGTCAGTATTTGACTTTTGAAAAGTCAAACGGTGACTTTTCCCGGGGTCTGTCAAAAAGTCGAGGTTTGACTTTTAATTGTGATACTGGGCTGCCCATCGCCATGGTCATAAATTATGAAAAACGAGGATTTGAAAAAAAGACGAAAATGACTCCAAGACGATGGGCTATATATAGCCCATGGTCTCGGAGTGATTTTCGTCTTTTTTTCAAATCCTCAAAAATGATGGAAAACGGCATGCTATAGTATGCCGTTCGAGACCATGGGCTATAGCCCATCGCCATGGTCATAAATTATGAAAAACGAGGATTTGAAAAAAAGACGAAAATGACTCCGAGACGATGGGCTATAGCCCATGGTCTCGGAGTCATTTTCGCCTTTTTTTCAAATCCTCAAAAATGATGGAAAACGGCATGCTATAGTATGCCGTTCGAGACCATGGGCTATAGCCCATCGCAAAGTCAGTATTTGACTTTTGAAAAGTCAAACGGTGACTTTTCCCGGGGTCTGTCAAAAAGTCGAGGTTTGACTTTTAATTGTGATACTGGGCTGCCCATCGCCATGGTCATAAATTATGAAAAACGAGGATTTGAAAAAAAGACGAAAATGACTCCAAGACGATGGGCTATATATAGCCCATGGTCTCGGAGTGATTTTCGTCTTTTTTTCAAATCCTCAAAAATGATGGAAAACGGCATGCTATAGTATGCCGTTCGAGACCATGGGCTATAGCCCATCGCAAAGTCAGTATTTGACTTTTGAAAAGTCAAACGGTGACTTTTCCCGGGGTCTGTCAAAAAGTCGAGGTTTGACTTTTAATTGTGATACTGGGCTGCCCATCGCCATGGTCATAAATTATGAAAAACGAGGATTTGAAAAAAAGACGAAAATGACTCCAAGACGATGGGCTATATATAGCCCATGGTCTCGGAGTGATTTTCGTCTTTTTTTCAAATCCTCAAAAATGATGGAAAACGGCATGCTATAGTATGCCGTTCGAGACCATGGGCTATAGCCCATCGCCATGGTCATAAATTATGAAAAACGAGGATTTGAAAAAAAGACGAAAATGACTCCGAGACGATGGGCTATAGCCCATGGTCTCGGAGTCATTTTCGTCTTTTTTTCAAATCCTCAAAAATGATGGAAAACGGCATGCTATAGTATGCCGTTCGAGACCATGGGCTATAGCCCATCGCAAAGTCAGTATTTGACTTTTGAAAAGTCAAACGGTGACTTTTCCCGGGGTCTGTCAAAAAGTCGAGGTTTGACTTTTAATTGTGATACTGGGCTGCCCATCGCCATGGTCATAAATTATGAAAAACGAGGATTTGAAAAAAAGACGAAAATGACTCCAAGACGATGGGCTATATATAGCCCATGGTCTCGGAGTGATTTTCGTCTTTTTTTCAAATCCTCAAAAATGATGGAAAACGGCATGCTATAGTATGCCGTTCGAGACCATGGGCTATAGCCCATCGCCATGGTCATAAATTATGAAAAACGAGGATTTGAAAAAAAGACGAAAATGACTCCGAGACGATGGGCTATAGCCCATGGTCTCGGAGTCATTTTCGCCTTTTTTTCAAATCCTCAAAAATGATGGAAAACGGCATGCTATAGTATGCCGTTCGAGACCATGGGCTATAGCCCATCGCAAAGTCAGTATTTGACTTTTGAAAAGTCAAACGGTGACTTTTCCCGGGGTCTGTCAAAAAGTCGAGGTTTGACTTTTAATTGTGATACTGGGCTGCCCATCGCCATGGTCATAAATTATGAAAAACGAGGATTTGAAAAAAAGACGAAAATGACTCCGAGACGATGGGCTATAGCCCATGGTCTCGGAGTCATTTTCGTCTTTTTTTCAAATCCTCAAAAATGATGGAAAACGGCATGCTATAGTATGCCGTTCGAGACCATGGGCTATAGCCCATCGCAAAGTCAGTATTTGACTTTTGAAAAGTCAAACGGTGACTTTTCCCGGGGTCTGTCAAAAAGTCGAGGTTTGACTTTTAATTGTGATACTGGGCTGCCCATCGCCATGGTCATAAATTATGAAAAACGAGGATTTGAAAAAAAGACGAAAATGACTCCAAGACGATGGGCTATATATAGCCCATGGTCTCGGAGTGATTTTCGTCTTTTTTTCAAATCCTCAAAAATGATGGAAAACGGCATGCTATAGTATGCCGTTCGAGACCATGGGCTATAGCCCATCGCAAAGTCAGTATTTGACTTTTGAAAAATTAAACGGTGACTTTTCCCGGGGTCTGTCAAAAAGTCGAGGTTTGACTTTTCAAATCCTCAAAAATGATGGAAAACGGCATGCTATAGTATGCCGTTCGAGACCATGGGCTATAGCCCATCGCAAAGTCAGTATTTGACTTTTGAAAAGTCAAACGGTGACTTTTCCCGGGGTCTGTCAAAAAGTCGAGGTTTGACTTTTAATTGTGATACTGGGCTGCCCATCGCCATGGTCATAAATTATGAAAAACGAGGATTTGAAAAAAAGACGAAAATGACTCCAAGACGATGGGCTATATATAGCCCATGGTCTCGGAGTGATTTTCGTCTTTTTTTCAAATCCTCAAAAATGATGGAAAACGGCATGCTATAGTATGCCGTTCGAGACCATGGGCTATAGCCCATCGCCATGGTCATAAATTATGAAAAACGAGGATTTGAAAAAAAGACGAAAATGACTCCGAGACGATGGGCTATAGCCCATGGTCTCGGAGTCATTTTCGTCTTTTTTTCAAATCCTCAAAAATGATGGAAAACGGCATGCTATAGTATGCCGTTCGAGACCATGGGCTATAGCCCATCGCAAAGTCAGTATTTGACTTTTGAAAAGTCAAACGGTGACTTTTCCCGGGGTCTGTCAAAAAGTCGAGGTTTGACTTTTAATTGTGATACTGGGCTGCCCATCGCCATGGTCATAAATTATGAAAAACGAGGATTTGAAAAAAAGACGAAAATGACTCCAAGACGATGGGCTATATATAGCCCATGGTCTCGGAGTGATTTTCGTCTTTTTTTCAAATCCTCAAAAATGATGGAAAACGGCATGCTATAGTATGCCGTTCGAGACCATGGGCTATAGCCCATCGCCATGGTCATAAATTATGAAAAACGAGGATTTGAAAAAAAGACGAAAATGACTCCGAGACGATGGGCTATAGCCCATGGTCTCGGAGTCATTTTCGTCTTTTTTTCAAATCCTCAAAAATGATGGAAAACGGCATGCTATAGTATGCCGTTCGAGACCATGGGCTATAGCCCATCGCCATGGTCATAAATTATGAAAAACGAGGATTTGAAAAAAAGACGAAAATGACTCCGAGACGATGGGCTATAGCCCATGGTCTCGGAGTCATTTTCGTCTTTTTTTCAAATCCTCAAAAATGATGGAAAACGGCATGCTATAGTATGCCGTTCGAGACCATGGGCTATAGCCCATCGCAAAGTCAGTATTTGACTTTTGAAAAGTCCAACGGTGACTTTTCCCGGGGTCTGTCAAAAAGTCGAGGTTTGACTTTTAATTGTGATACTGGGCTGCCCATCGCCATGGTCATAAATTATGAAAAACGAGGATTTGAAAAAAAGACGAAAATGACTCCAAGACGATGGGCTATATATAGCCCATGGTCTCGGAGTGATTTTCGTCTTTTTTTCAAATCCTCAAAAATGATGGAAAACGGCATGCTATAGTATGCCGTTCGAGACCATGGGCTATAGCCCAAGGCCATGGTCATAAATTATGAAAAACGAGGATTTGAAAAAAAGACGAAAATGACTCCGAGACGATGGGCTATAGCCCATGGTCTCGGAGTCATTTTCGTATTTTTTTCAAATCCTCAAAAATGATGGAAAACGGCATGCTATAGTATGCCGTTCGAGACCATGGGCTATAGCCCATCGCAAAGTCAGTATTTGACTTTTGAAAAGTCAAACGGTGACTTTTCCCGGGGTCTGTCAAAAAGTCGAGGTTTGACTTTTAATTGTGATACTGGGCTGCCCATCGCCATGGTCATAAATTATGAAAAACGAGGATTTGAAAAAAAGACGAAAATGACTCCAAGACGATGGGCTATATATAGCCCATGGTCTCGGATTGATTTTCGTCTTTTTTTCAAATCCTCAAAAATGATGGAAAACGGCATGCTATAGTATGCCGTTCGAGACCATGGGCTATAGCCCATCGCCATGGTCATAAATTATGAAAAACGAGGATTTGAAAAAAAGACGAAAATGACTCCGAGACGATGGGCTATAGCCCATGGTCTCGGAGTCATTTTCGTCTTTTTTTCAAATCCTCAAAAATGATGGAAAACGGCATGCTATAGTATGCCGTTCGAGACCATGGGCTATAGCCCATCGCAAAGTCAGTATTTGACTTTTGAAAAGTCAAACGGTGACTTTTCCCGGGGTCTGTCAAAAAGTCGAGGTTTGACTTTTAATTGTGATACTGGGCTGCCCATCGCCATGGTCATAAATTATGAAAAACGAGGATTTGAAAAAAAGACGAAAATGACTCCAAGACGATGGGCTATATATAGCCCATGGTCTCGGAGTGATTTTTATCTTTTTTTCAAATCCTCAAAAATGATGGAAAACGGCATGCTATAGTATGCCGTTCGAGACCATGGGCTATAGCCCATCGCCATGGTCATAAATTATGAAAAACGAGGATTTGAAAAAAAGACGAAAATGACTCCGAGACGATGGGCTATAGCCCATGGTCTCGGAGTCATTTTCGTCTTTTTTTCAAATCCTCAAAAATGATGGAAAACGGCATGCTATAGTATGCCGTTCGAGACCATGGGCTATAGCCCATCGCAAAGTCAGTATTTGACTTTTGAAAAGTCAAACGGTGACTTTTCCCGGGGTCTGTCAAAAAGTCGAGGTTTGACTTTTAATTGTGATACTGGGCTGCCCATCGCCATGGTCATAAATTATGAAAAACGAGGATTTGAAAAAAAGACGAAAATGACTCCAAGACGATGGGCTATATATAGCCCATGGTCTCGGAGTGATTTTCGTCTTTTTTTCAAATCCTCAAAAATGATGGAAAACGGCATGCTATAGTATGCCGTTCGAGACCATGGGCTATAGCCCATCGCCATGGTCATAAATTATGAAAAACGAGGATTTGAAAAAAAGACGAAAATGACTCCGAGACGATGGGCTATAGCCCATGGTCTCGGAGTCATTTTCGTCTTTTTTTCAAATCCTCAAAAATGATGGAAAACGGCATGCTATAGTATGCCGTTCGAGACCATGGGCTATAGCCCATCGCAAAGTCAGTATTTGACTTTTGAAAAGTCAAACGGTGACTTTTCCCGGGGTCTGTCAAAAAGTCGAGGTTTGACTTTTAATTGTGATACTGGGCTGCCCATCGCCATGGTCATAAATTATGAAAAACGAGGATTTGAAAAAAAGACGAAAATGACTCCAAGACGATGGGCTATATATAGCCCATGGTCTCGGAGTGATTTTCGTCTTTTTTTCAAATCCTCAAAAATGATGGAAAACGGCATGCTATAGTATGCCGTTCGAGACCATGGGCTATAGCCCATCGCCATGGTCATAAATTATGAAAAACGAGGATTTGAAAAAAAGACGAAAATGACTCCGAGACGATGGGCTATAGCCCATGGTCTCGGAGTCATTTTCGTCTTTTTTTCAAATCCTCAAAAATGATGGAAAACGGCATGCTATAGTATGCCGTTCGAGACCATGGGCTATAGCCCATCGCAAAGTCAGTATTTGACTTTTGAAAAGTCAAACGGTGACTTTTCCCGGGGTCTGTCAAAAAGTCGAGGTTTGACTTTTAATTGTGATACTGGGCTGCCCATCGCCATGGTCATAAATTATGAAAAACGAGGATTTGAAAAAAAGACGAAAATGACTCCAAGACGATGGGCTATATATAGCCCATGGTCTCGGAGTGATTTTCGTCTTTTTTTCAAATCCTCAAAAATGATGGAAAACGGCATGCTATAGTATGCCGTTCGAGACCATGGGCTATAGCCCATCGCCATGGTCATAAATTATGAAAAACGAGGATTTGAAAAAAAGACGAAAATGACTCCGAGACGATGGGCTATAGCCCATGGTCTCGGAGTCATTTTCGTCTTTTTTTCAAATCCTCAAAAATGATGGAAAACGGCATGCTATAGTATGCCGTTCGAGACCATGGGCTATAGCCCATCGCAAAGTCAGTATTTGACTTTTGAAAAGTCAAACGGTGACTTTTCCCGGGGTCTGTCAAAAAGTCGAGGTTTGACTTTTAATTGTGATACTGGGCTGCCCATCGCCATGGTCATAAATTATGAAAAACGAGGATTTGAAAAAAAGACGAAAATGACTCCAAGACGATGGGCTATATATAGCCCATGGTCTCGGAGTGATTTTCGTCTTTTTTTCAAATCCTCAAAAATGATGGAAAACGGCATGCTATAGTATGCCGTTCGAGACCATGGGCTATAGCCCATCGCCATGGTCATAAATTATGAAAAACGAGGATTTGAAAAAAAGACGAAAATGACTCCGAGACGATGGGCTATAGCCCATGGTCTCGGAGTCATTTTCGTCTTTTTTTCAAATCCTCAAAAATGATGGAAAACGGCATGCTATAGTATGCCGTTCGAGACCATGGGCTATAGCCCATCGCAAAGTCAGTATTTGACTTTTGAAAAGTCAAACGGTGACTTTTCCCGGGGTCTGTCAAAAAGTCGAGGTTTGACTTTTAATTGTGATACTGGGCTGCCCATCGCCATGGTCATAAATTATGAAAAACGAGGATTTGAAAAAAAGACGAAAATGACTCCAAGACGATGGGCTATATATAGCCCATGGTCTCGGAGTGATTTTCGTCTTTTTTTCAAATCCTCAAAAATGATGGAAAACGGCATGCTATAGTATGCCGTTCGAGACCATGGGCTATAGCCCATCGCCATGGTCATAAATTATGAAAAACGAGGATTTGAAAAAAAGACGAAAATGACTCCGAGACGATGGGCTATAGCCCATGGTCTCGGAGTCATTTTCGTCTTTTTTTCAAATCCTCAAAAATGATGGAAAACGGCATGCTATAGTATGCCGTTCGAGACCATGGGCTATAGCCCATCGCAAAGTCAGTATTTGACTTTTGAAAAGTCAAACGGTGACTTTTCCCGGGGTCTGTCAAAAAGTCGAGGTTTGACTTTTAATTGTGATACTGGGCTGCCCATCGCCATGGTCATAAATTATGAAAAACGAGGATTTGAAAAAAAGACGAAAATGACTCCAAGACGATGGGCTATATATAGCCCATGGTCTCGGAGTGATTTTCGTCTTTTTTTCAAATCCTCAAAAATGATGGAAAACGGCATGCTATAGTATGCCGTTCGAGACCATGGGCTATAGCCCATCGCCATGGTCATAAATTATGAAAAACGAGGATTTGAAAAAAAGACGAAAATGACTCCGAGACGATAGGCTATAGCCCATGGTCTCGGAGTCATTTTCGTCTTTTTTTCAAATCCTCAAAAATGATGGAAAACGGCATGCTATAGTATGCCGTTCGAGACCATGGGCTATAGCCCATCGCAAAGTCAGTATTTGACTTTTGAAAAGTCAAACGGTGACTTTTCCCGGGGTCTGTCAAAAAGTCGAGGTTTGACTTTTAATTGTGATACTGGGCTGCCCATCGCCATGGTCATAAATTATGAAAAACGAGGATTTGAAAAAAAGACGAAAATGACTCCAAGACGATGGGCTATATATAGCCCATGGTCTCGGAGTGATTTTCGTCTTTTTTTCAAATCCTCAAAAATGATGGAAAACGGCATGCTATAGTATGCCGTTCGAGACCATGGGCTATAGCCCATCGCCATGGTCATAAATTATGAAAAACGAGGATTTGAAAAAAAGACGAAAATGACTCCGAGACGATGGGCTATAGCCCATGGTCTCGGAGTCATTTTCGTCTTTTTTTCAAATCCTCAAAAATGATGGAAAACGGCATGCTATAGTATGCCGTTCGAGACCATGGGCTATAGCCCATCGCAAAGTCAGTATTTGACTTTTGAAAAGTCAAACGGTGACTTTTCCCGGGGTCTGTCAAAAAGTCGAGGTTTGACTTTTAATTGTGATACTGGGCTGCCCATCGCCATGGTCATAAATTATGAAAACGAGGATTTGAAAAAAAGACGAAAATGACTCCAAGACGATGGGCTATATATAGCCCATGGTCTCGGAGTGATTTTCGTCTTTTTTTCAAATCCTCAAAAATGATGGAAAACGGCATGCTATAGTATGCCGTTCGAGACCATGGGCTATAGCCCATCGCCATGGTCATAAATTATGAAAAACGAGGATTTGAAAAAAAGACGAAAATGACTCCGAGACGATGGGCTATAGCCCATGGTCTCGGAGTCATTTTCGTCTTTTTTTCAAATCCTCAAAAATGATGGAAAACGGCATGCTATAGTATGCCGTTCGAGACCATGGGCTATAGCCCATCGCAAAGTCAGTATTTGACTTTTGAAAAGTCAAACGGTGACTTTTCCCGGGGTCTGTCAAAAAGTCGAGGTTTGACTTTTCAAATCCTCAAAAATGATGGAAAACGGCATGCTATAGTATGCCGTTCGAGACCATGGGCTATAGCCCATCGCAAAGTCAGTATTTGACTTTTGAGTGATTTTCGTCTTTTTTTCAAATCCTCAAAAATGATGGAAAACGGCATGCTATAGTATGCCGTTCGAGACCATGGGCTATAGCCCATCGCCATGGTCATAAATTATGAAAAACGAGGATTTGAAAAAAAGTCGAAAATGACTCCGAGACGATGGGCTATAGCCCATGGTCTCGGAGTCATTTTCGTCTTTTTTTCAAATCCTCAAAAATGATGGAAAACGGCATGCTATAGTATGCCGTTCGAGACCATGGGCTATAGCCCATCGCAAAGTCAGTATTTGACTTTTGAAAAGTCAAACGGTGACTTTTCCCGGGGTCTGTCAAAAAGTCGAGGTTTGACTTTTCAAATCCTCAAAAATGATGGAAAACGGCATGCTATAGTATGCCGTTCGAGACCATGGGCTATAGCCCATCGCAAAGTCAGTATTTGACTTTTGAAAAGTCAAACGGTGACTTTTCCCGGGGTCTGTCAAAAAGTCGAGGTTTGACTTTTAATTGTGATACTGGGCTGCCCATCGCCATGGTCATAAATTATGAAAAACGAGGATTTGAAAAAAAGACGAAAATGACTCCAAGACGATGGGCTATATATAGCCCATGGTCTCGGAGTGATTTTCGTCTTTTTTTCAAATCCTCAAAAATGATGGAAAACGGCATGCTATAGTATGCCGTTCGAGACCATGGGCTATAGCCCATCGCCATGGTCATAAATTATGAAAAACGAGGATTTGAAAAAAAGACGAAAATGACTCCGAGACGATGGGCTATAGCCCATGGTCTCGGAGTCATTTTCATCTTTTTTTCAAATCCTCAAAAATGATGGAAAACGGCATGCTATAGTATGCCGTTCGAGACCATGGGCTATAGCCCATCGCAAAGTCAGTTTTTGACTTTTGAAAAGTCAAACGGTGACTTTTCCCGGGGTCTGTCAAAAAGTCGAGGTTTGACTTTTCAAATCCTCAAAAATGATGGAAAACGGCATGCTATAGTATGCCGTTCGAGACCATGGGCTATAGCCCATCGCAAAGTCAGTATTTGACTTTTGAAAAGTCAAACGGTGACTTTTCCCGGGGTCTGTCAAAAAGTCGAGGTTTGACTTTTAATTGTGATACTGGGCTGCCCATCGCCATGGTCATAAATTATGAAAAACGAGGATTTGAAAAAAAGACGAAAATGACTCCAAGACGATGGGCTATATATAGCCCATGGTCTCGGAGTGATTTTCGTCTTTTTTTCAAATCCTCAAAAATGATGGAAAACGGCATGCTATAGTATGCCGTTCGAGACCATGGGCTATAGCCCATCGCCATGGTCATAAATTATG
Source organism: Electrona antarctica (assembly GCF_951216825.1). NCBI lineage: Eukaryota > Metazoa > Chordata > Actinopteri > Myctophiformes > Myctophidae > Electrona > Electrona antarctica. The sequence goes on from NW_027637030.1 coordinate 70,249, forward strand.
AAAAACGAGGATTTGAAAAAAAGACGAAAATGACTCCGAGACGATGGGCTATAGCCCATGGTCTCGGAGTCATTTTCGTCTTTTTTTCAAATCCTCAAAAATGATGGAAAACGGCATGCTATAGTATGCCGTTCGAGACCATGGGCTATAGCCCATCGCAAAGGCAGTATTTGACTTTTGAAAAGTCAAACGGTGACTTTTCCCGGGGTCTGTCAAAAAGTCGAGGTTTGACTTTTCAAATCCTCAAAAATGATGGAAAACGGCATGCTATAGTATGCCGTTCGAGACCATGGGCTATAGCCCATCGCAAAGTCAGTATTTGACTTTTGAAAAGTCAAACGGTGACTTTTCCCGGGGTCTGTCAAAAAGTCGAGGTTTGACTTTTCAAATCCTCAAAAATGATGGAAAACGGCATGCTATAGTATGCCGTTCGAGACCATGGGCTATAGCCCATCGCAAAGTCAGTATTTGACTTTTGAAAAGTCAAACGGTGACTTTTCCCGGGGTCTGTCAAAAAGTCGAGGTTTGACTTTTAATTGTGATACTGGGCTGCCCATCGCCATGGTCATAAATTATGAAAAACGAGGATTTGAAAAAAAGACGAAAATGACTCCAAGACGATGGGCTATATATAGCCCATGGTCTCGGAGTGATTTTCGTCTTTTTTTCAAATCCTCAAAAATGATGGAAAACGGCATGCTATAGTATGCCGTTCGAGACCATGGGCTATAGCCCATCGCCATGGTCATAAATTATGAAAAACGAGGATTTGAAAAAAAGACGAAAATGACTCCGAGACGATAGGCTATAGCCCATGGTCTCGGAGTCATTTTCGTCTTTTTTTCAAATCCTCAAAAATGATGGAAAACGGCATGCTATAGTATGCCGTTCGAGACCATGGGCTATAGCCCATCGCAAAGTCAGTATTTGACTTTTGAAAAGTCAAACGGTGACTTTTCCCGGGGTCTGTCAAAAAGTCGAGGTTTGACTTTTCAAATCCTCAAAAATGATGGAAAACGGCATGCTATAGTATGCCGTTCGAGACCATGGGCTATAGCCCATCGCAAAGTCAGTATTTGACTTTTGAAAAGTCAAACGGTGACTTTTCCCGGGGTCTGTCAAAAAGTCGAGGTTTGACTTTTAATTGTGATACTGGGCTGCCCATCGCCATGGTCATAAATTATGAAAAACGAGGATTTGAAAAAAAGACGAAAATGACTCCAAGACGATGGGCTATATATAGCCCATGGTCTCGGAGTGATTTTCGTCTTTTTTTCAAATCCTCAAAAATGATGTAAAACGGCATGCTATAGTATGCCGTTCGAGACCATGGGCTATAGCCCATCGCCATGGTCATAAATTATGAAAAACGAGGATTTGAAAAAAAGACGAAAATGACTCCGAGACGATGGGCTATAGCCCATGGTCTCGGAGTCATTTTCGTCTTTTTTTCAAATCCTCAAAAATTATGGAAAACGGCATGCTATAGTATGCCGTTCGAGACCATGGGCTATAGCCCATCGCAAAGTCAGTATTTGACTTTTGAAAAGTCAAACGGTGACTTTTCCCGGGGTCTGTCAAAAAGTCGAGGTTTGACTTTTCAAATCCTCAAAAATGATGGAAAACGGCATGCTATAGTATGCCGTTCGAGACCATGGGCTATAGCCCATCGCAAAGTCAGTATTTGACTTTTGAAAAGTCAAACGGTGACTTTTCCCGGGGTCTGTCAAAAAGTCGAGGTTTGACTTTTAATTGTGATACTGGGCTGCCCATCGCCATGGTCATAAATTATGAAAAACGAGGATTTGAAAAAAAGACGAAAATGACTCCAAGACGATGGGCTATATATAGCCCATGGTCTCGGAGTGATTTTCGTCTTTTTTTCAAATCCTCAAAAATGATGGAAAACGGCATGCTATAGTATGCCGTTCGAGACCATGGGCTATAGCCCATCGCCATGGTCATAAATTATGAAAAATGAGGATTTGAAAAAAAGACGAAAATGACTCCGAGACGATAGGCTATAGCCCATGGTCTCGGAGTCATTTTCGTCTTTTTTTCAAATCCTCAAAAATGATGGAAAACGGCATGCTATAGTATGCCGTTCGAGACCATGGGCTATAGCCCATCGCAAAGTCAGTATTTGACTTTTGAAAAGTCAAACGGTGACTTTTCCCGGGGTCTGTCAAAAAGTCGAGGTTTGACTTTTAATTGTGATACTGGGCTGCCCATCGCCATGGTCATAAATTATGAAAAACGAGGATTTGAAAAAAAGACGAAAATGACTCCAAGACGATGGGCTATATATAGCCCATGGTCTCGGAGTGATTTTCGTCTTTTTTTCAAATCCTCAAAAATGATGGAAAACGGCATGCTATAGTATGCCGTTCGAGACCATGGGCTATAGCCCATCGCCATGGTCATAAATTATGAAAAACGAGGATTTGAAAAAAAGACGAAAATGACTCCGAGACGATGGGCTATAGCCCATGGTCTCGGAGTCATTTTCGTCTTTTTTTCAAATCCTCAAAAATGATGGAAAACGGCATGCTATAGTATGCCGTTCGAGACCATGGGCTATAGCCCATCGCAAAGTCAGTATTTGACTTTTGAAAAGTCAAACGGTGACTTTTCCCGGGGTCTGTCAAAAAGTCGAGGGTTGACTTTTAATTGTGATACTGGGCTGCCCATCGCCATGGTCATAAATTATGAAAAACGAGGATTTGAAAAAAAGACGAAAATGACTCCAAGACGATGGGCTATATATAGCCCATGGTCTCGGAGTGATTTTCGTCTTTTTTTCAAATCCTCAAAAATGATGGAAAACGGCATGCTATAGTATGCCGTTCGAGACCATGGGCTATAGCCCATCGCCATGGTCATAAATTATGAAAAACGAGGATTTGAAAAAAAGACGAAAATGACTCCGAGACGATAGGCTATAGCCCATGGTCTCGGAGTCATTTTCGTCTTTTTTTCAAATCCTCAAAAATGATGGAAAACGGCATGCTATAGTATGCCGTTCGAGACCATGGGCTATAGCCCATCGCAAAGTCAGTATTTGACTTTTGAAAAGTCAAACGGTGACTTTTCCCGGGGTCTGTCAAAAAGTCGAGGTTTGACTTTTCAAATCCTCAAAAATGATGGAAAACGGCATGCTATAGTATGCCGTTCGAGACCATGGGCTATAGCCCATCGCAAAGTCAGTATTTGACTTTTGAAAAGTCAAACGGTGACTTTTCCCGGGGTCTGTCAAAAAGTCGAGGTTTGACTTTTAATTGTGATACTGGGCTGCCCATCGCCATGGTCATAAATTATGAAAAACGAGGATTTGAAAAAAAGACGAAAATGACTCCAAGACGATGGGCTATATATAGCCCATGGTCTCGGAGTGATTTTCGTCTTTTTTTCAAATCCTCAAAAATGATGGAAAACGGCATGCTATAGTATGCCGTTCGAGACCATGGGCTATAGCCCATCGCCATGGTCATAAATTATGAAAAATGAGGATTTGAAAAAAAGACGAAAATGACTCCGAGACGATAGGCTATAGCCCATGGTCTCGGAGTCATTTTCGTCTTTTTTTCAAATCCTCAAAAATGATGGAAAACGGCATGCTATAGTATGCCGTTCGAGACCATGGGCTATAGCCCATCGCAAAGTCAGTATTTGACTTTTGAAAAGTCAAACGGTGACTTTTCCCGGGGTCTGTCAAAAAGTCGAGGTTTGACTTTTAATTGTGATACTGGGCTGCCCATCGCCATGGTCATAAATTATGAAAAACGAGGATTTGAAAAAAAGACGAAAATGACTCCAAGACGATGGGCTATATATAGCCCATGGTCTCGGAGTGATTTTCGTCTTTTTTTCAAATCCTCAAAAATGATGGAAAACGGCATGCTATAGTATGCCGTTCGAGACCATGGGCTATAGCCCATCGCAAAGTCAGTATTTGACTTTTGAAAAGTCAAACGGTGACTTTTCCCGGGGTCTGTCAAAAAGTCGAGGTTTGACTTTTAATTGTGATACTGGGCTGCCCATCGCCATGGTCATAAATTATGAAAAACGAGGATTTGAAAAAAAGACGAAAATGACTCCAAGACGATGGGCTATATATAGCCCATGGTCTCGGAGTGATTTTCGTCTTTTTTTCAAATCCTCAAAAATGATGGAAAACGGCATGCTATAGTATGCCGTTCGAGACCATGGGCTATAGCCCATCGCCATGGTCATAAATGATGAAAAACGAGGATTTGAAAAAAAGACGAAAATGACTCCGAGACGATGGGCTATAGCCCATGGTCTCGGAGTCATTTTCGTCTTTTTTTCAAATCCTCAAAAATGATGGAAAACGGCATGCTATAGTATGCCGTTCGAGACCATGGGCTATAGCCCATCGCAAAGTCAGTATTTGACTTTTGAAAAGTCAAACGGTGACTTTTCCCGGGGTCTGTCAAAAAGTCGAGGTTTGACTTTTCAAATCCTCAAAAATGATGGAAAACGGCATGCTATAGTATGCCGTTCGAGACCATGGGCTATAGCCCATCGCAAAGTCAGTATTTGACTTTTGAAAAGTCAAACGGTGACTTTTCCCGGGGTCTGTCAAAAAGTCGAGGTTTGACTTTTAATTGTGATACTGGGCTGCCCATCGCCATGGTCATAAATTATGAAAAACGAGGATTTGAAAAAAAGACGAAAATGACTCCAAGACGATGGGCTATATATAGCCCATGGTCTCGGAGTGATTTTCGTCTTTTTTTCAAATCCTCAAAAATGATGGAAAACGGCATGCTATAGTATGCCGTTCGAGACCATGGGCTATAGCCCATCGCCATGGTCATAAATTATGAAAAACGAGGATTTGAAAAAAAGACGAAAATGACTCCGAGACGATGGGCTATAGCCCATGGTCTCGGAGTCATTTTCGTCTTTTTTTCAAATCCTCAAAAATGATGGAAAACGGCATGCTATAGTATGCCGTTCGAGACCATGGGCTATAGCCCATCGCAAAGTCAGTATTTGACTTTTGAAAAGTCAAACGGTGACTTTTCCCGGGGTCTGTCAAAAAGTCGAGGGTTGACTTTTAATTGTGATACTGGGCTGCCCATCGCCATGGTCATAAATTATGAAAAACGAGGATTTGAAAAAAAGACGAAAATGACTCCAAGACGATGGGCTATATATAGCCCATGGTCTCGGAGTGATTTTCGTCTTTTTTTCAAATCCTCAAAAATGATGGAAAACGGCATGCTATAGTATGCCGTTCGAGACCATGGGCTATAGCCCATCGCCATGGTCATAAATTATGAAAAACGAGGATTTGAAAAAAAGACGAAAATGACTCCGAGACGATAGGCTATAGCCCATGGTCTCGGAGTCATTTTCGTCTTTTTTTCAAATCCTCAAAAATGATGGAAAACGGCATGCTATAGTATGCCGTTCGAGACCATGGGCTATAGCCCATCGCAAAGTCAGTATTTGACTTTTGAAAAGTCAAACGGTGACTTTTCCCGGGGTCTGTCAAAAAGTCGAGGTTTGACTTTTCAAATCCTCAAAAATGATGGAAAACGGCATGCTATAGTATGCCGTTCGAGACCATGGGCTATAGCCCATCGCAAAGTCAGTATTTGACTTTTGAAAAGTCAAACGGTGACTTTTCCCGGGGTCTGTCAAAAAGTCGAGGTTTGACTTTTAATTGTGATACTGGGCTGCCCATCGCCATGGTCATAAATTATGAAAAACGAGGATTTGAAAAAAAGACGAAAATGACTCCAAGACGATGGGCTATATATAGCCCATGGTCTCGGAGTGATTTTCGTCTTTTTTTCAAATCCTCAAAAATGATGGAAAACGGCATGCTATAGTATGCCGTTCGAGACCATGGGCTATAGCCCATCGCCGTGGTCATAAATTATGAAAAACGTGGATTTGAAAAAAAGACGAAAATGACTCCGAGACGATGGGCTATAGCCCATGGTCTCGGAGTCATTTTCGTCTTTTTTTCAAATCCTCAAAAATGATGGAAAACGGCATGCTATAGTATGCCGTTCGAGACCATGGGCTATAGCCCATCGCAAAGTCAGTATTTGACTTTTGAAAAGTCAAACGGTGACTTTTCCCGGGGTCTGTCAAAAAGTCGAGGTTTGACTTTTCAAATCCTCAAAAATGATGGAAAACGGCATGCTATAGTATGCCGTTCGAGACCATGGGCTATAGCCCATCGCAAAGTCAGTATTTTACTTTTGAAAAGTCAAATGGTGACTTTTCCCGGGGTCTGTCAAAAAGTCGAAGTTTGACTTTTCAAATCCTCAAAAATGATGGAAAACGGCATGCTATAGTATGCCGTTCGAGACCATGGGCTAAAGCCCATCGCAAAGTCAGTATTTGACTTTTGAAAAGTCAAACGGTGACTTTTCCCGGGGTCTGTCAAAAAGTCGAGGTTTGACTTTTAATTGTGATACTGGGCTGCCCATCGCCATGGTCATAAATTATGAAAAACGAGGATTTGAAAAAAAGACAAAAATGACTCCAAGACGATGGGCTATATATAGCCCATGGTCTCGGAGTGATTTTCGTCTTTTTTTCAAATCCTCAAAAATGATGGAAAACGGCATGCTATAGTATGCCGTTCGAGACCATGGGCTATAGCCCATCGCCATGGTCATAAATTATGAAAAACGAGGATTTGAAAAAAAGACGAAAATGACTCCGAGACGATGGGCTATAGCCCATGGTCTCGGAGTCATTTTCGTCTTTTTTTCAAATCCTCAAAAATGATGGAAAACGGCATGCTATAGTATGCCGTTCGAGACCATGGGCTATAGCCCATCGCAAAGTCAGTATTTGACTTTTGAAAAGTCAAACGGTGACTTTTCCCGGGGTCTGTCAAAAAGTCGAGGTTTGACTTTTAATTGTGATACTGGGCTGCCCATCGCCATGGTCATAAATTATGAAAAACGAGGATTTGAAAAAAAGACGAAAATGACTCCGAGACGATGGGCTATAGCCCATGGTCTCGGAGTCATTTTCGTCTTTTTTTCAAATCCTCAAAAATGATGGAAAACGGCATGCTATAGTATGCCGTTCGAGACCATGGGCTATAGCCCATCGCAAAGTCAGTATTTGACTTTTGAAAAGTCAAACGGTGACTTTTCCCGGGGTCTGTCAAAAAGTCGAGGTTTGACTTTTCAAATCCTCAAAAATGATGGAAAACGGCATGCTATAGTATGCCGTTCGAGACCATGGGCTATAGCCCATCGCAAAGTCAGTATTTGACTTTTGAAAAGTCAAACGGTGACTTTTCCCGGGGTCTGTCAAAAAGTCGAGGTTTGACTTTTAATTGTGATACTGGGCTGCCCATCGCCATGGTCATAAATTATGAAAAACAAGGATTTGAAAAAAAGACGAAAATGACTCCAAGACGATGGGCTATATATAGCCCATGGTCTCGGAGTGATTTTCGTCTTTTTTTCAAATCCTCAAAAATGATGGAAAACGGCATGCTATAGTATGCCGTTCGAGACCATGGGCTATAGCCCATCGCCATGGTCATAAATTATGAAAAACGAGGATTTGAAAAAAAGACGAAAATGACTCCAAGACGATTGGCTATATATAGCCCATGGTCTCGGAGTGATTTTCGTCTTTTTTTCAAATCCTCAAAAATGATGGAAAACGGCATGCTATAGTATGCCGTTCGAGACCATGGGCTATAGCCCATCGCCATGGTCATAAATTATGAAAAACGAGGATTTGAAAAAAAGACGAAAATGACTCCGAGACGATGGGCTATAGCCCATGGTCTCGGAGTCATTTTCGTCTTTTTTTCAAATCCTCAAAAATGATGGAAAACGGCATGCTATAGTATGCCGTTCGAGACCATGGGCTATAGCCCATCGCAAAGTCAGTATTTTACTTTTGAATTGTCAAACGGTGACTTTTCCCGGGGTCTGTCAAAAAGTCGAGGTTTGACTTTTCAAATCCTCAAAAATGATGGAAAACGGCATGCTATAGTATGCCGTTCGAGTCCATGGGCTATAGCCCATCGCAAAGTCAGTATTTGACTTTTGAAAAGTCAAACGGTGACTTTTCCCGGGGTCTGTCAAAAAGTCGAGGTTTGACTTTTAATTGTGATACTGGGCTGCCCATCGCCATGGTCATAAATTATGAAAAACGAGGATTTGAAAAAAAGACGAAAATGACTCCAAGACGATGGGCTATATATAGCCCATGGTCTCGGAGTGATTTTCGTCTTTTTTTCAAATCCTCAAAAATGATGGAAAACGGCATGCTATAGTATGCCGTTCGAGACCATGGGCTATAGCCCATCGCCATGGTCATAAATTATGAAAAACGAGGATTTGAAAAAAAGACGAAAATGACTCCGAGACGATGGGCTATAGCCCATGGTCTCGGAGTCATTTTCGTCTTTTTTTCAAATCCTCAAAAATGATGGAAAACGGCATGCTATAGTATGCCGTTCGAGACCATGGGCTATAGCCCATCGCAAAGTCAGTATTTGACTTTTGAAAAGTCAAATGGTGACTTTTCCCGGGGTCTGTCAAAAAGTCGAGGTTTGACTTTTCAAATCCTCAAAAATGATGGAAAACGGCATGCTATAGTATGCCGTTCGAGACCATGGGCTAAAGCCCATCGCAAAGTCAGTATTTGACTTTTGAAAAGTCAAACGGTGACTTTTCCCGGGGTCTGTCAAAAAGTCGAGGTTTGACTTTTAATTGTGATACTGGGCTGCCCATCGCCATGGTCATAAATTATGAAAAACGAGGATTTGAAAAAAAGACAAAAATGACTCCAAGACGATGGGCTATATATAGCCCATGGTCTCGGAGTGATTTTCGTCTTTTTTTCAAATCCTCAAAAATGATGGAAAACGGCATGCTATAGTATGCCGTTCGAGACCATGGGCTATAGCCCATCGCCATGGTCATAAATTATGAAAAACGAGGATTTGAAAAAAAGACGAAAATGACTCCGAGACGATGGGCTATAGCCCATGGTCTCGGAGTCATTTTCGTCTTTTTTTCAAATCCTCAAAAATGATGGAAAACGGCATGCTATAGTATGCCGTTCGAGACCATGGGCTATAGCCCATCGCAAAGTCAGTATTTGACTTTTGAAAAGTCAAACGGTGACTTTTCCCGGGGTCTGTCAAAAAGTCGAGGTTTGACTTTTAATTGTGATACTGGGCTGCCCATCGCCATGGTCATAAATTATGAAAAACGAGGATTTGAAAAAAAGACGAAAATGACTCCAAGACGATGGGCTATATATAGCCCATGGTCTCGGAGTGATTTTCGTCTTTTTTTCAAATCCTCAAAAATGATGGAAAACGGCATGCTATAGTATGCCGTTCGAGACCATGGGCTATAGCCCATCGCAAAGTCAGTATTTGACTTTTGAAAAGTCAAACGGTGACTTTTCCCGGGGTCTGTCAAAAAGTCGAGGTTTGACTTTTCAAATCCTCAAAAATGATGGAAAACGGCATGCTATAGTATGCCGTTCGAGACCATGGGCTATAGCCCATCGCAAAGTCAGTATTTGACTTTTGAAAAGTCAAACGGTGACTTTTCCCGGGGTCTGTCAAAAAGTCGAGGTTTGACTTTTAATTGTGATACTGGGCTGCCCATCGCCATGGTCATAAATTATGAAAAACGAGGATTTGAAAAAAAGACGAAAATGACTCCAAGACGATGGGCTATATATAGCCCATGGTCTCGGAGTGATTTTCGTCTTTTTTTCAAATCCTCAAAAATGATGGAAAACGGCATGCTATAGTATGCCGTTCGAGACCATGGGCTATAGCCCATCGCCATGGTCATAAATTATGAAAAACGAGGATTTGAAAAAAAGACGAAAATGACTCCAAGACGATTGGCTATATATAGCCCATGGTCTCGGAGTGATTTTCGTCTTTTTTTCAAATCCTCAAAAATGATGGAAAACGGCATGCTATAGTATGCCGTTCGAGACCATGGGCTATAGCCCATCGCCATGGTCATAAATTATGAAAAATGAGGATTTGAAAAAAAGACGAAAATGACTCCGAGACGATGGGCTATAGCCCATGGTCTCGGAGTCATTTTCGTCTTTTTTTCAAATCCTCAAAAATGATGGAAAACGGCATGCTATAGTATGCCGTTCGAGACCATGGGCTATAGCCCATCGCAAAGTCAGTATTTGACTTTTGAAAAGTCAAACGGTGACTTTTCCCGGGGTCTGTCAAAAAGTCGAGGTTTGACTTTTCAAATCCTCAAAAATGATGGAAAACGGCATGCTATAGTATGCCGTTCGAGACCATGGGCTATAGCCCATCGCAAAGTCAGTATTTGACTTTTGAAAAGTCAAACGGTGACTTTTCCCGGGGTCTGTCAAAAAGTCGAGGTTTGACTTTTAATTGTGATACTGGGCTGCCCATCGCCATGGTCATAAATTATGAAAAACGAGGATTTGAAAAAAAGACGAAAATGACTCCAAGACGATGGGCTATATATAGCCCATGGTCTCGGAGTGATTTTCGTCTTTTTTTCAAATCCTCAAAAATGATGGAAAACGGCATGCTATAGTATGCCGTTCGAGACCATGGGCTATAGCCCATCGCCATGGTCATAAATTATGAAAAACGAGGATTTGAAAAAAAGACGAAAATGACTCCGAGACGATGGGCTATAGCCCATGGTCTCGGAGTCATTTTCGTCTTTTTTTCAAATCCTCAAAAATGATGGAAAACGGCATGCTATAGTATGCCGTTCGAGACCATGGGCTATAGCCCATCGCAAAGTCAGTATTTGACTTTTGAAAAGTCAAACGGTGACTTTTCCCGGGGTCTGTCAAAAAGTCGAGGTTTGACTTTTCAAATCCTCAAAAATGATGGAAAACGGCATGCTATAGTATGCCGTTCGAGACCATGGGCTATAGCCCATCGCAAAGTCAGTATTTGACTTTTGAAAAGTCAAACGGTGACTTTTCCCGGGGTCTGTCAAAAAGTCGAGGTTTGACTTTTAATTGTGATACTGGGCTGCCCATCGCCATGGTCATAAATTATGAAAAACGAGGATTTGAAAAAAAGACGAAAATGACTCCAAGACGATGGGCTATATATAGCCCATGGTCTCGGAGTGATTTTCGTCTTTTTTTCAAATCCTCAAAAATGATGGAAAACGGCATGCTATAGTATGCCGTTCGAGACCATGGGCTATAGCCCATCGCCATGGTCATAAATTATGAAAAACGAGGATTTGAAAAAAAGACGAAAATGACTCCAAGACGATTGGCTATATATAGCCCATGGTCTCGGAGTGATTTTCGTCTTTTTTTCAAATCCTCAAAAATGATGGAAAACGGCATGCTATAGTATGCCGTTCGAGACCATGGGCTATAGCCCATCGCCATGGTCATAAATTATGAAAAACGAGGATTTGAAAAAAAGACGAAAATGACTCCGAGACGATGGGCTATAGCCCATGGTCTCGGAGTCATTTTCGTCTTTTTTTCAAATCCTCAAAAATGATGGAAAACGGCATGCTATAGTATGCCGTTCGAGACCATGGGCTATAGCCCATCGCAAAGTCAGTATTTGACTTTTGAAAAGTCAAACGGTGACTTTTCCCGGTGTTCAGATCTATAGCTATCCACGATTTAACTTGCTAAGTTGATAGCATCATGGTCCATAGCTACGCCTACTGAAAGGCCACAACTGCACAAAAGAGTATGTCTTTACTCAAACTGTCTAAATAATATAACCCAAGTGTCTTTTATACTTTTATTGTCGTTTAACAAACATACATTTAAACACATTAACTAATTATCTAGGATTGGTTTAAGGGTTAGTTTTAACCCTGTTTAGGTTAGACGTTAGTTAGGTTTGTTTAGTTTCGTTTAGGTAAAAAACCTGCATAAATGAGACAGAGATATACATAGCATTCGTCAATTACAGGCAGGTTACAACACATGGATAACACATTATTCATTGATTATTAATAGTTTGCATTATGTATCAATAATTACCATTGGTCTAATGTGAGTTGTTGTTCATCATGTCCATGTGGTTACATGAGGTGTGGATCCTTCGTAGTTGGTTTGGAATCTGACTGCTAGAGCCCCACGCAGGGTTTATAAAATCTCTGTTCAGTGGAGCCCGCCCTGTGGGCGGTTCCGTACCAACTTGGCATCATTGGCTGCTGGTGCTCCTTCCTGTGGTTGGTTTATAGCCAACCTTACTATTGGTTTAAAACCAGGAAGTATTACCTGCCATGTGCTAGCACATGGCCGGAGCACCCTGCTGTGAGGTTTACTGTAGCCATGGTATGGTAATTACATGGGCTGGGGGAATGGTCTATTTCCCCACTCTACTCTCAACTGGTTTATGAGAGTTTAGGGTTTAACACATTAATTTACATTCCTTTTAGGCACTGGACATCTCCACCTTAGATAATGCAGGCATAATGTTTTATAGTTAAACACAGTCATTGGGACATGTTGTTGCTCTTCACCGGCAGTGGGCAACATTACTACCCCCGCAGGGTGTCGGAATTCACACTCTTATCTTGTTCCTCCAGCAGCTGCCAGGGGTCTGCCAGGGGTCCTAGGCAGCTTTGAGCTTAGGTGCATGTCACTGTCACTTCCACAACATATTTATTAAACATTAACACATCCCAATATCCTGGATATTTCCACACCCGGGGTCTGTCAAAAAGTCGAGGTTTGACTTTTAATTGTGATACTGGGCTGCCCATCGCCATGGTCATAAATTATGAAAAACGAGGATTTGAAAAAAAGACAAAAATGACTCCAAGACGATGGGCTATATATAGCCCATGGTCTCGGAGTGATTTTCGTCTTTTTTTCAAATCCTCAAAAATGATGGAAAACGGCATGCTATAGTATGCCGTTCGAGACCATGGGCTATAGCCCATCGCCATGGTCATAAATTATGAAAAACGAGGATTTGAAAAAAAGACGAAAATGACTCCGAGACGATGGGCTATAGCCCATGGTCTCGGAGTCATTTTCGTCTTTTTTTCAAATCCTCAAAAATGATGGAAAACGGCATGCTATAGTATGCCGTTCGAGACCATGGGCTATAGCCCATCGCAAAGTCAGTATTTGACTTTTGAAAAGTCAAACGGTGACTTTTCCCGGGGTCTGTCAAAAAGTCGAGGTTTGACTTTTAATTGTGATACTGGGCTGCCCATCGCCATGGACATAAATTATGAAAAACGAGGATTTGAAAAAAAGACGAAAATGACTCCAAGACGATGGGCTATATATAGCCCATGGTCTCGGAGTGATTTTCGTCTTTTTTTCAAATCCTCAAAAATGATGGAAAACGGCATGCTATAGTATGCCGTTCGAGACCATGGGCTATAGCCCATCGCCATGGTCATAAATTATGAAAAACGAGGATTTGAAAAAAAGACGAAAATGACTCCGAGACGATGGGCTATAGCCCATGGTCTCGGAGTCATTTTCGTCTTTTTTTCAAATCCTCAAAAATGATGGAAAACGGCATGCTATAGTATGCCGTTCGAGACCATGGGCTATAGCCCATCGCAAAGTCAGTATTTGACTTTTGAAAAGTCAAACGGTGACTTTTCCCGGGGTCTGTCAAAAAGTCGAGGTTTGACTTTTAATTGTGATACTGGGCTGCCCATCGCCATGGTCATAAATTATGAAAAACGAGGATTTGAAAAAAATACGAAAATGACTCCAAGACGATGGGCTATATATAGCCCATGGTCTCGGAGTGATTTTCGTCTTTTTTTCAAATCCTCAAAAATGATGGAAAACGGCATGCTATAGTATGCCGTTCGAGACCATGGGCTATAGCCCATCGCAAAGTCAGTATTTGACTTTTGAAAAGTCAAACGGTGACTTTTCCCGGGGTCTGTCAAAAAGTCGAGGTTTGACTTTTAATTGTGATACTGGGCTGCCCATCGCCATGGTCATAAATTATGAAAAACGAGGATTTGAAAAAAAGACGAAAATGACTCCAAGACGATGGGCTATATATAGCCCATGGTCTCGGAGTGATTTTCGTCTTTTTTTCAAATCCTCAAAAATGATGGAAAACGGCATGCTATAGTATGCCGTTCGAGACCATGGGCTATAGCCCATCGCCATGGTCATAAATTATGAAAAACGAGGATTTGAAAAAAAGACAAAAATGACTCCAAGACGATGGGCTATATATAGCCCATGGTCTCGGAGTGATTTTCGTCTTTTTTTCAAATCCTCAAAAATGATGGAAAACGGCATGCTATAGTATGCCGTTCGAGACCATGGGCTATAGCCCATCGCCATGGTCATAAACTATGAAAAACGAGGATTTGAAAAAAAGACGAAAATGACTCCGAGACGATGGGCTATAGCCCATGGTCTCGGAGTCATTTTCGTCTTTTTTTCAAATCCTCAAAAATGATGGAAAACGGCATGCTATAGTATGCCGTTCGAGACCATGGGCTATAGCCCATCGCAAAGTCAGTATTTGACTTTTGAAAAGTCAAACGGTGACTTTTCCCGGGGTCTGTCAAAAAGTCGAGGTTTGACTTTTAATTGTGATACTGGGCTGCCCATCGCCATGGTCATAAATTATGAAAAACGAGGATTTGAAAAAAAGACAAAAATGACTCCAAGACGATGGGCTATATATAGCCCATGGTCTCGGAGTGATTTTCGTCTTTTTTTCAAATCCTCAAAAATGATGGAAAACGGCATGCTATAGTATGCCGTTCGAGACCATGGGCTATAGCCCATCGCCATGGTCATAAATTATGAAAAACGAGGATTTGAAAAAAAGACTAAAATGACTCCGAGACGATGGGCTATAGCCCATGGTCTCGGAGTCATTTTCGTCTTTTTTTCAAATCCTCAAAAATGATGGAAAACGGCATGCTATAGTATGCCGTTCGAGACCATGGGCTATAGCCCATCGCCATGGTCATAAATTATGAAAAACGAGGATTTGAAAAAAAGACAAAAATGACTCCAAGACGATGGGCTATATATAGCCCATGGTCTCGGAGTGATTTTCGTCTTTTTTTCAAATCCTCAAAAATGATGGAAAACGGCATGCTATAGTATGCCGTTCGAGACCATGGGCTATAGCCCATCGCCATGGTCATAAACTATGAAAAACGAGGATTTGAAAAAAAGACGAAAATGACTCCGAGACGATGGGCTATAGCCCATGGTCTCGGAGTCATTTTCGTCTTTTTTTCAAATCCTCAAAAATGATGGAAAACGGCATGCTATAGTATGCCGTTCGAGACCATGGGCTATAGCCCATCGCAAAGTCAGTATTTGACTTTTGAAAAGTCAAATGGTGACTTTTCCCGGGGTCTGTCAAAAAGTCGAGGTTTGACTTTTCAAATCCTCAAAAATGATGGAAAACGGCATGCTATAGTATGCCGTTCGAGACCATGGGCTAAAGCCCATCGCAAAGTCAGTATTTGACTTTTGAAAAGTCAAACGGTGACTTTTCCCGGGGTCTGTCAAAAAGTCGAGGTTTGACTTTTAATTGTGATACTGGGCTGCCCATCGCCATGGTCATAAATTATGAAAAACGAGGATTTGAAAAAAAGACAAAAATGACTCCAAGACGATGGGCTATATATAGCCCATGGTCTCGGAGTGATTTTCGTCTTTTTTTCAAATCCTCAAAAATGATGGAAAACGGCATGCTATAGTATGCCGTTCGAGACCATGGGCTATAGCCCATCGCCATGGTCATAAATTATGAAAAACGAGGATTTGAAAAAAAGACGAAAATGACTCCGAGACG
Organism: Electrona antarctica; assembly: GCF_951216825.1. NCBI lineage: Eukaryota > Metazoa > Chordata > Actinopteri > Myctophiformes > Myctophidae > Electrona > Electrona antarctica. The sequence continues at coordinate 86,048 of NW_027637030.1, forward strand.
ATGGGCTATAGCCCATGGTCTCGGAGTCATTTTCGTCTTTTTTTCAAATCCTCAAAAATGATGGAAAACGGCATGCTATAGTATGCCGTTCGAGACCATGGGCTATAGCCCATCGCAAAGTCAGTATTTGACTTTTGAAAAGTCAAACGGTGACTTTTCCCGGGGTCTGTCAAAAAGTCGAGGTTTGACTTTTAATTGTGATACTGGGCTGCCCATCGCCATGGTCATAAATTATGAAAAACGAGGATTTGAAAAAAAGACGAAAATGACTCCAAGACGATGGGCTATATATAGCCCATGGTCTCGGAGTGATTTTCGTCTTTTTTTCAAATCCTCAAAAATGATGGAAAACGGCATGCTATAGTATGCCGTTCGAGACCATGGGCTATAGCCCATCGCAAAGTCAGTATTTGACTTTTGAAAAGTCAAACGGTGACTTTTCCCGGGGTCTGTCAAAAAGTCGAGGTTTGACTTTTCAAATCCTCAAAAATGATGGAAAACGGCATGCTATAGTATGCCGTTCGAGACCATGGGCTATAGCCCATCGCAAAGTCAGTATTTGACTTTTGAAAAGTCAAACGGTGACTTTTCCCGGGGTCTGTCAAAAAGTCGAGGTTTGACTTTTAATTGTGATACTGGGCTGCCCATCGCCATGGTCATAAATTATGAAAAACGAGGATTTGAAAAAAAGACGAAAATGACTCCAAGACGATGGGCTATATATAGCCCATGGTCTCGGAGTGATTTTCGTCTTTTTTTCAAATCCTCAAAAATGATGGAAAACGGCATGCTATAGTATGCCGTTCGAGACCATGGGCTATAGCCCATCGCCATGGTCATAAATTATGAAAAACGAGGATTTGAAAAAAAGACGAAAATGACTCCAAGACGATTGGCTATATATAGCCCATGGTCTCGGAGTGATTTTCGTCTTTTTTTCAAATCCTCAAAAATGATGGAAAACGGCATGCTATAGTATGCCGTTCGAGACCATGGGCTATAGCCCATCGCCATGGTCATAAATTATGAAAAATGAGGATTTGAAAAAAAGACGAAAATGACTCCGAGACGATGGGCTATAGCCCATGGTCTCGGAGTCATTTTCGTCTTTTTTTCAAATCCTCAAAAATGATGGAAAACGGCATGCTATAGTATGCCGTTCGAGACCATGGGCTATAGCCCATCGCAAAGTCAGTATTTGACTTTTGAAAAGTCAAACGGTGACTTTTCCCGGGGTCTGTCAAAAAGTCGAGGTTTGACTTTTCAAATCCTCAAAAATGATGGAAAACGGCATGCTATAGTATGCCGTTCGAGACCATGGGCTATAGCCCATCGCAAAGTCAGTATTTGACTTTTGAAAAGTCAAACGGTGACTTTTCCCGGGGTCTGTCAAAAAGTCGAGGTTTGACTTTTAATTGTGATACTGGGCTGCCCATCGCCATGGTCATAAATTATGAAAAACGAGGATTTGAAAAAAAGACGAAAATGACTCCAAGACGATGGGCTATATATAGCCCATGGTCTCGGAGTGATTTTCGTCTTTTTTTCAAATCCTCAAAAATGATGGAAAACGGCATGCTATAGTATGCCGTTCGAGACCATGGGCTATAGCCCATCGCCATGGTCATAAATTATGAAAAACGAGGATTTGAAAAAAAGACGAAAATGACTCCAAGACGATTGGCTATATATAGCCCATGGTCTCGGAGTGATTTTTGTCTTTTTTTCAAATCCTCAAAAATGATGGAAAACGGCATGCTATAGTATGCCGTTCGAGACCATGGGCTATAGCCCATCGCCATGGTCATAAATTATGAAAAACGAGGATTTGAAAAAAAGACGAAAATGACTCCGAGACGATGGGCTATAGCCCATGGTCTCGGAGTCATTTTCGTCTTTTTTTCAAATCCTCAAAAATGATGGAAAACGGCATGCTATAGTATGCCGTTCGAGACCATGGGCTATAGCCCATCGCAAAGTCAGTATTTGACTTTTGAAAAGTCAAACGGTGACTTTTCCCGGGGTCTGTCAAAAAGTCGAGGTTTGACTTTTCAAATCCTCAAAAATGATGGAAAACGCCATGCTATAGTATGCCGTTCGAGACCATGGGCTATAGCCCATCGCAAAGTCAGTATTTGACTTTTGAAAAGTCAAACGGTGACTTTTCCCGGGGTCTGTCAAAAAGTCGAGGTTTGACTTTTAATTGTGATACTGGGCTGCCCATCGCCATGGTCATAAATTATGAAAAACGAGGATTTGAAAAAAAGACGAAAATGACTCCAAGACGATGGGCTATATATAGCCCATGGTCTCGGAGTGATTTTCGTCTTTTTTTCAAATCCTCAAAAATGATGGAAAACGGCATGCTATAGTATGCCGTTCGAGACCATGGGCTATAGCCCATCGCCATGGTCATAAATTATGAAAAACGAGGATTTGAAAAAAAGACGAAAATGACTCCGAGACGATGGGCTATAGCCCATGGTCTCGGAGTCATTTTCGTCTTTTTTTCAAATCCTCAAAAATGATGGAAAACGGCATGCTATAGTATGCCGTTCGAGACCATGGGCTATAGCCCATCGCAAAGTCAGTATTTGACTTTTGAAAAGTCAAACGGTGACTTTTCCCGGGGTCTGTCAAAAAGTCGAGGTTTGACTTTTAATTGTGATACTGGGCTGCCCATCGCCATGGACATAAATTATGAAAAACGAGGATTTGAAAAAAAGACGAAAATGACTCCAAGACGATGGGCTATATATAGCCCATGGTCTCGGAGTGATTTTCGTCTTTTTTTCAAATCCTCAAAAATGATGGAAAACGGCATGCTATAGTATGCCGTTCGAGACCATGGGCTATAGCCCATCGCCATGGTCATAAATTATGAAAAACGAGGATTTGAAAAAAAGACGAAAATGACTCCGAGACGATGGGCTATAGCCCATGGTCTCGGAGTCATTTTCGTCTTTTTTTAAAATCCTCAAAAATGATGGAAAACGGCATGCTATAGTATGCCGTTCGAGACCATGGGCTATAGCCCATCGCAAAGTCAGTATTTGACTTTTGAAAAGTCAAACGGTGACTTTTCCCGGGGTCTGTCAAAAAGTCGAGGTTTGACTTTTAATTGTGATACTGGGCTGCCCATCGCCATGGTCATAAATTATGAAAAACGAGGATTTGAAAAAAATACGAAAATGACTCCAAGACGATGGGCTATATATAGCCCATGGTCTCGGAGTGATTTTCGTCTTTTTTTCAAATCCTCAAAAATGATGGAAAACGGCATGCTATAGTATGCCGTTCGAGACCATGGGCTATAGCCCATCGCAAAGTCAGTATTTGACTTTTGAAAAGTCAAACGGTGACTTTTCCCGGGGTCTGTCAAAAAGTCGAGGTTTGACTTTTAATTGTGATACTGGGCTGCCCATCGCCATGGTCATAAATTATGAAAAACGAGGATTTGAAAAAAAGACGAAAATGACTCCAAGACGATGGGCTATATATAGCCCATGGTCTCGGAGTGATTTTCGTCTTTTTTTCAAATCCTCAAAAATGATGGAAAACGGCATGCTATAGTATGCCGTTCGAGACCATGGGCTATAGCCCATCGCCATGGTCATAAATTATGAAAAACGAGGATTTGAAAAAAAGACAAAAATGACTCCAAGACGATGGGCTATATATAGCCCATGGTCTCGGAGTGATTTTCGTCTTTTTTTCAAATCCTCAAAAATGATGGAAAACGGCATGCTATAGTATGCCGTTCGAGACCATGGGCTATAGCCCATCGCCATGGTCATAAACTATGAAAAACGAGGATTTGAAAAAAAGACGAAAATGACTCCGAGACGATGGGCTATAGCCCATGGTCTCGGAGTCATTTTCGTCTTTTTTTCAAATCCTCAAAAATGATGGAAAACGGCATGCTATAGTATGCCGTTCGAGACCATGGGCTATAGCCCATCGCAAAGTCAGTATTTGACTTTTGAAAAGTCAAACGGTGACTTTTCCCGGGGTCTGTCAAAAAGTCGAGGTTTGACTTTTAATTGTGATACTGGGCTGCCCATCGCCATGGTCATAAATTATGAAAAACGAGGATTTGAAAAAAAGACAAAAATGACTCCAAGACGATGGGCTATATATAGCCCATGGTCTCGGAGTGATTTTCGTCTTTTTTTCAAATCCTCAAAAATGATGGAAAACGGCATGCTATAGTATGCCGTTCGAGACCATGGGCTATAGCCCATCGCCATGGTCATAAATTATGAAAAACGAGGATTTGAAAAAAAGACTAAAATGACTCCGAGACGATGGGCTATAGCCCATGGTCTCGGAGTCATTTTCGTCTTTTTTTCAAATCCTCAAAAATGATGGAAAACGGCATGCTATAGTATGCCGTTCGAGACCATGGGCTATAGCCCATCGCCATGGTCATAAATTATGAAAAACGAGGATTTGAAAAAAAGACAAAAATGACTCCAAGACGATGGGCTATATATAGCCCATGGTCTCGGAGTGATTTTCGTCTTTTTTTCAAATCCTCAAAAATGATGGAAAACGGCATGCTATAGTATGCCGTTCGAGACCATGGGCTATAGCCCATCGCCATGGTCATAAACTATGAAAAACGAGGATTTGAAAAAAAGACGAAAATGACTCCGAGACGATGGGCTATAGCCCATGGTCTCGGAGTCATTTTCGTCTTTTTTTCAAATCCTCAAAAATGATGGAAAACGGCATGCTATAGTATGCCGTTCGAGACCATGGGCTATAGCCCATCGCAAAGTCAGTATTTGACTTTTGAAAAGTCAAACGGTGACTTTTCCCGGGGTCTGTCAAAAAGTCGAGGTTTGACTTTTAATTGTGATACTGGGCTGCCCATCGCCATGGTCATAAATTATGAAAAACGAGGATTTGAAAAAAAGACAAAAATGACTCCAAGACGATGGGCTATATATAGCCCATGGTCTCGGAGTGATTTTCGTCTTTTTTTCAAATCCTCAAAAATGATGGAAAACGGCATGCTATAGTATGCCGTTCGAGACCATGGGCTATAGCCCATCGCCATGGTCATAAATTATGAAAAACGAGGATTTGAAAAAAAGACTAAAATGACTCCGAGACGATGGGCTATAGCCCATGGTCTCGGAGTCATTTTCGTCTTTTTTTCAAATCCTCAAAAATGATGGAAAACGGCATGCTATAGTATGCCGTTCGAGACCATGGGCTATAGCCCATCGCAAAGTCAGTATTTGACTTTTGAAAAGTCAAACGGTGACTTTTCCCGGGGTCTGTCAAAAAGTCGAGGTTTGACTTTTAATTGTGATACTGGGCTGCCCATCGCCATGGTCATAAATTATGAAAAACGAGGATTTGAAAAAAAGACGAAAATGACTCCAAGACGATGGGCTATATATAGCCCATGGTCTCGGAGTGATTTTCGTCTTTTTTTCAAATCCTCAAAAATGATGGAAAACGGCATGCTATAGTATGCCGTTCGAGACCATGGGCTATAGCCCATCGCCATGGTCATAAATTATGAAAAACGAGGATTTGAAAAAAAGACTAAAATGACTCCGAGACGATGGGCTATAGCCCATGGTCTCGGAGTCATTTTCGTCTTTTTTTCAAATCCTCAAAAATGATGGAAAACGGCATGCTATAGTATGCCGTTCGAGACCATGGGCTATAGCCCATCGCAAAGTCAGTATTTGACTTTTGAAAAGTCAAACGGTGACTTTTCCCGGGGTCTGTCAAAAAGTCGAGGTTTGACTTTTAATTGTGATACTGGGCTGCCCATCGCCATGGTCATAAATTATGAAAAACGAGGATTTGAAAAAAAGACGAAAATGACTCCAAGACGATGGGCTATATATAGCCCATGGTCTCGGAGTGATTTTCGTCTTTTTTTCAAATCCTCAAAAATGATGGAAAACGGCATGCTATAGTATGCCGTTCGAGACCATGGGCTATAGCCCATCGCCATGGTCATAAATTATGAAAAACGAGGATTTGAAAAAAAGACGAAAATGACTCCGAGACGATGGGCTATAGCCCATGGTCTCGGAGTCATTTTCGTCTTTTTTTCAAATCCTCAAAAATGATGGAAAACGGCATGCTATAGTATGCCGTTCGAGACCATGGGCTATAGCCCATCGCAAAGTCAGTATTTGACTTTTGAAAAGTCAAACGGTGACTTTTCCCGGGGTCTGTCAAAAAGTCGAGGTTTGACTTTTAATTGTGATACTGGGCTGCCCATCGCCATGGTCATAAATTATGAAAAACGAGGATTTGAAAAAAAGACGAAAATGACTCCAAGACGATGGGCTATATATAGCCCATGGTCTCGGAGTGATTTTCGTCTTTTTTTCAAATCCTCAAAAATGATGGAAAACGGCATGCTATAGTATGCCGTTCGAGACCATGGGCTATAGCCCATCGCCATGGTCATAAATTATGAAAAACGAGGATTTGAAAAAAAGACGAAAATGACTCAGAGACGATGGGCTATAGCCCATGGTCTCGGAGTCATTTTCGTCTTTTTTTCAAATCCTCAAAAATGATGGAAAACGGCATGCTATAGTATGCCGTTCGAGACCATGGGCTATAGCCCATCGCAAAGTCAGTATTTGACTTTTGAAAAGTCAAACGGTGACTTTTCCCGGGGTCTGTCAAAAAGTCGAGGTTTGACTTTTAATTGTGATACTGGGCTGCCCATCGCCATGGTCATAAATTATGAAAAACGAGGATTTGAAAAAAAGACGAAAATGACTCCAAGACGATGGGCTATATATAGCCCATGGTCTCGGAGTGATTTTCGTCTTTTTTTCAAATCCTCAAAAATGATGGAAAACGGCATGCTATAGTATGCCGTTCGAGACCATGGGCTATAGCCCATCGCCATGGTCATAAATTATGAAAAACGAGGATTTGAAAAAAAGACAAAAATGACTCCAAGACGATGGGCTATAGCCCATGGTCTCGGAGTCATTTTCGTCTTTTTTTCAAATCCTCAAAAATGATGGAAAACGGCATGCTATAGTATGCCGTTCGAGACCATGGGCTATAGCCCATCGCCATGGTCATAAATTATGAAAAACGAGGATTTGAAAAAAAGACAAAAATGACTCCAAGACGATGGGCTATATATAGCCCATGGTCTCGGAGTGATTTTCGTCTTTTTTTCAAATCCTCAAAAATGATGGAAAACGGCATGCTATAGTATGCCGTTCGAGACCATGGGCTATAGCCCATCGCCATGGTCATAAATTATGAAAAACGAGGATTTGAAAAAAAGACAAAAATGACTCCAAGACGATGGGCTATAGCCCATGGTCTCGGAGTCATTTTCGTCTTTTTTTCAAATCCTCAAAAATGATGGAAAACGGCATGCTATAGTATGCCGTTCGAGACCATGGGCTATAGCCCATCGCAAAGTCAGTATTTGACTTTTGAAAAGTCAAACGGTGACTTTTCCCGGGGTCTGTCAAAAAGTCGAGGTTTGACTTTTAATTGTGATACTGGGCTGCCCATCGCCATGGTCATAAATTATGAAAAACGAGGATTTGAAAAAAAGACAAAAATGACTCCAAGACGATGGGCTATATATAGCCCATGGTCTCGGAGTGATTTTCGTCTTTTTTTCAAATCCTCAAAAATGATGGAAAACGGCATGCTATAGTATGCCGTTCGAGACCATGGGCTATAGCCCATCGCCATGGTCATAAATTATGAAAAACGAGGATTTGAAAAAAAGACGAAAATGACTCCGAGACGATGGGCTATAGCCCATGGTCTCGGAGTCATTTTCCTCTTTTTTTCAAATCCTCAAAAATGATGGAAAACGGCATGCTATAGTATGCCGTTCGAGACCATGGGCTATAGCCCATCGCAAAGTCAGTATTTGACTTTTGAAAAGTCAAACGGTGACTTTTCCCGGGGTCTGTCAAAAAGTCGAGGTTTGACTTTTAATTGTGATACTGGGCTGCCCATCGCCATGGTCATAAATTATGAAAAACGAGGATTTGAAAAAAAGACGAAAATGACTCCAAGACGATGGGCTATATATAGCCCATGGTCTCGGAGTGATTTTCGTCTTTTTTTCAAATCCTCAAAAATGATGGAAAACGGCATGCTATAGTATGCCGTTCGAGACCATGGGCTATAGCCCATCGCCATGGTCATAAATTATGAAAAACGAGGATTTGAAAAAAAGACGAAAATTACTCCGAGACGATGGGCTATAGCCCATGGTCTCGGAGTCATTTTCGTCTTTTTTTCAAATCCTCAAAAATGATGGAAAACGGCATGCTATAGTATGCCGTTCGAGACCATGGGCTATAGCCCATCGCAAAGTCAGTATTTGACTTTTGAAAAGTCAAACGGTGACTTTTCCCGGGGTCTGTCAAAAAGTCGAGGTTTGACTTTTCAAATCCTCAAAAATGATGGAAAACGGCATGCTATAGTATGCCGTTCGAGACCATGGGCTATAGCCCATCGCAAAGTCAGTATTTGACTTTTGAAAAGTCAAACGGTGACTTTTCCCGGGGTCTGTCAAAAAGTCGAGGTTTGACTTTTAATTGTGATACTGGGCTGCCCATCGCCATGGTCATAAATTATGAAAAACGAGGATTTGAAAAAAAGACGAAAATGACTCCAAGACGATGGGCTATATATAGCCCATGGTCTCGGAGTGATTTTCGTCTTTTTTTCAAATCCTCAAAAATGATGGAAAACGGCATACTATAGTATGCCGTTCGAGACCATGGGCTATAGCCCATCGCCATGGTCATAAATTATGAAAAACGAGGATTTGAAAAAAAGACGAAAATGACTCCAAGACGATTGGCTATATATAGCCCATGGTCTCGGAGTGATTTTCGTCTTTTTTTCAAATCCTCAAAAATGATGGAAAACGGCATGCTATAGTATGCCGTTCGAGACCATGGGCTATAGCCCATCGCCATGGTCATAAATTATGAAAAACGAGGATTTAAAAAAAATACGAAAATGACTCCGAGACGATGGGCTATAGCCCATGGTCTCGGAGTCATTTTCGTCTTTTTTTCAAATCCTCAAAAATGATGGAAAACGGCATGCTATAGTATGCCGTTCGAGACCATGGGCTATAGCCCATCGCAAAGTCAGTATTTGACTTTTGAAAAGTCAAACGGTGACTTTTCCCGGGGTCTGTCAAAAAGTCGAGGTTTGACTTTTAATTGTGATACTGGGCTGCCCATCGCCATGGTCATAAATTATGAAAAACGAGGATTTGAAAAAAAGACAAAAATGACTCCAAGACGATGGGCTATATATAGCCCATGGTCTCGGAGTGATTTTCGTCTTTTTTTCAAATCCTCAAAAATGATGGAAAACGGCATGCTATAGTATGCCGTTCGAGACCATGGGCTATAGCCCATCGCCATGGTCATAAATTATGAAAAACGAGGATTTGAAAAAAAGACGAAAATGACTCCGAGACGATGGGCTATAGCCCATGGTCTCGGAGTCATTTTCGTCTTTTTTTCAAATCCTCAAAAATGATGGAAAACGGCATGCTATAGTATGCCGTTCGAGACCATGGGCTATAGCCCATCGCAAAGTCAGTATTTGACTTTTGAAAAGTCAAACGGTGACTTTTCCCGGGGTCTGTCAAAAAGTCGAGGTTTGACTTTTAATTGTGATACTGGGCTGCCCATCGCCATGGTCATAAATTATGAAAAACGAGGATTTGAAAAAAAGACGAAAATGACTCCAAGACGATGGGCTATATATAGCCCATGGTCTCGGAGTGATTTTCGTCTTTTTTTCAAATCCTCAAAAATGATGGAAAACGGCATGCTATAGTATGCCGTTCGAGACCATGGGCTATAGCCCATCGCCATGGTCATAAATTATGAAAAACGAGGATTTGAAAAAAAGACGAAAATGACTCCGAGACGATGGGCTATAGCCCATGGTCTCGGAGTCATTTTCGTCTTTTTTTCAAATCCTCAAAAATGATGGAAAACGGCATGCTATAGTATGCCGTTCGAGACCATGGGCTATAGCCCATCGCAAAGTCAGTCTTTGACTTTTGAAAAGTCAAACGGTGACTTTTCCCGGGGTCTGTCAAAAAGTCGAGGTTTGACTTTTAATTGTGATACTGGGCTGCCCATCGCCATGGTCATAAATTATGAAAAACGAGGATTTGAAAAAAAGACAAAAATGACTCCAAGACGATGGGCTATATATAGCCCATGGTCTCGGAGTGATTTTCGTCTTTTTTTCAAATCCTCAAAAATGATGGAAAACGGCATGCTATAGTATGCCGTTCGAGACCATGGGCTATAGCCCATCGCCATGGTCATAAATTATGAAAAACGAGGATTTGAAAAAAAGACGAAAATGACTCCGAGACGATGGGCTATAGCCCATGGTCTCGGAGTCATTTTCGTCTTTTTTTCAAATCCTCAAAAATGATGGAAAACGGCATGCTATAGTATGCCGTTCGAGACCATGGGCTATAGCCCATCGCAAAGTCAGTATTTGACTTTTGAAAAGTCAAACGGTGACTTTTCCCGGGGTCTGTCAAAAAGTCGAGGTTTGACTTTTAATTGTGATACTGGGCTGCCCATCGCCATGGTCATAAATTATGAAAAACGAGGATTTGAAAAAAAGACGAAAATGACTCCGAGACGATGGGCTATATATAGCCCATGGTCTCGGTGTGATTTTCGTCTTTTTTTCAAATCCTCAAAAATGATGGAAAACGGCATGCTATAGTATGCCGTTCGAGACCATGGGCTATAGCCCATCGCCATGGTCATAAATTATGAAAAACGAGGATTTGAAAAAAAGACGAAAATGACTCCGAGACGATGGGCTATAGCCCATGGTCTCGGAGTCATTTTCGTCTTTTTTTCAAATCCTCAAAAATGATGGAAAACGGCATGCTATAGTATGCCGTTCGAGACCATGGGCTATAGCCCATCGCAAAGTCAGTATTTGACTTTTGAAAAGTCAAACGGTGACTTTTCCCGGGGTCTGTCAAAAAGTCGAGGTTTGACTTTTAATTGTGATACTGGGCTGCCCATCGCCATGGTCATAAATTATGAAAAACGAGGATTTGAAAAAAAGACGAAAATGACTCCGAGACGATGGGCTATATATAGCCCATGGTCTCGGTGTGATTTTCGTCTTTTTTTCAAATCCTCAAAAATGATGGAAAACGGCATGCTATAGTATGCCGTTCGAGACCATGGGCTATAGCCCATCGCCATGGTCATAAATTATGAAAAACAAGGATTTGAAAAAAAGACGAAAATGACTCCGAGACGATGGGCTATAGCCCATGGTCTCGACTCGGAGTGATTTTCGTCTTTTTTTCAAATCCTCAAAAATGATGGAAAACGGCATGCTATAGTATGCCGTTCGAGACCATGGGCTATAGCCCATCCCCATTGTACGGATATAACTAAACTTTGCTGTTCCATAGCTTTGCTTAATTACTGATTCAGACCCTCCGCAAAGGGGTTATAACAAACAGGTCTGGTAACTGTGATTTAACACACACCACTTGTAACATTTATATTACTCAAACATACATAGCCTCGACGTTGCAATAATGCCCGTAAACAATCACTTGATTTTGGCCATTTTATTACTATTATCTCATAACACACTCACACACGTACAAACATACTTCTACTAAACTTGTGTACAGTATAAAGCCTTATTTGCCTTGTCTGGCCCGTGTTAGATCTAGTACAATAGCAGATGATCATTACAACAAAGGAATCTGAGACTGTGGCGTTTAGGTAATAACTGCAAACACAACAAGAGAAACACAAGATACATACTATTAATTCACAGATATAGCGACTGCATAGATGCATCATTTATGACTGAATTTAGAGCATTTAACGAACATATAACACATTAAAAGGACTTACTTAAACGCGTCATCCCGTTTGCTACATTGTTTCTGAAAGAGTGAATGAACACATCGTGCCCTGGTATAGCTCGCCCCTTCCTCTGTCACCCCACATCATGTCCTAGTATGAACTCGCATTCCTGGTATATAGTATTGGTAACACATTTACCCCCCAATTAGCTGTATTAATATCTACATCCCTGAGACATACTGTAATTGGTTGATAAGAGGATCTCTGTTCTTATATAACACAGAGTATTTACTGTATAGGCAGTGAACTTCATAATAGCACCAACATTCTATACATAAATGACACAACATGAAGTTACAAATATAAGCTGGGCCGGCACTTAATATTATAATGATCCCACTCACGGAATAAACTCGACACCTCCCACTTTTAGGCTACGGTTTGAAATAAACCCAGTAGGCTAAATAGATTCCCCACAATCATTTGCAAACAAAAACATTCAAACAAAAATAAAAAATAAGTATATCAATCATGCTTCTAATCGATGAACGCCTCCGGATGGCACTCACCAGCTGAACTTATGAAATAATAAACCTAGTTTACTTTCATGCACTGAATTAATTTTGATCTCAATCTGACTGTAGGAGGTAGGCACCACCGCTTTGCTCCTTACTGAGTGACAAGTATGCCCCATCACCCAGCTGCCTCAAGTAAATACCCACTGACTAGTCTTACTCGCGCTGCATGCATATGGAAGAGTTCGTTAGGGTATTTCTCAAGAGGACTTTCTAGTCTAATTTACTGATCTTCAACCGGGATTAGGACAACCAGCCGCCGCACATCACGATGGAGGATGACGGATGGCCATGCCACCACGTCTTTCACCACCTGCGACCAACTGATGGGCAGACTTGGACATGTCCGCACCTTTACGTCCCTGACGACACCCTGGTTATCTGGATTCACCTCCACGACACGACCCATCCGGAATCGACCTCGTAGAGCATTCTGGTCCGCGACCCACACCAGGTCGCCGACGGCCACATTCCGTGCTGGAACGTGCCATTTCTCTCGGATGAAGAGATGAGGGCCCGCCAGCTGGCTCCACCGCTTCCAGAACTTGTCCACCTCGCGCTGGACCGCCCGAAGACGACTGTACGGGTAGCTAGGGAAGTCAAAGCCCAGGATGTCTCCCCTGGGCCCTGCCCGCCCCAACAGCAGAGAGTTGGGAGTGATGATGTCCACGGAATCCTCGTCGACCTGAGTTCTGGCTCCGATGGGTCTTTCGTTGGCCAGGTTAGCAGCAAGGTAGAGTAGAGTCTGGAACTCCAACGCCGACAGATCATCGGTGTCGCCGACGCTGCTCAACGCCCTTTTCAGAACATGGACGGCAGCTTCGGCCGCCCCGTTCCGATGCGGTGAGTCCGCTGGGCTAAACTCCCATGCCCAGTCGGTCCCTGCAACTGCTGCTCTTTGCTGGATCTGCTCCTTGTCAATGTCCCCTAGGAACTTGTATAGATCCTCCAATGCTGGTCTCGCGCCAACAAAGTTCGTACCCTGATCAGACCACAACTTTTTTGGATGGCCTCTCAGAGCAGTGAATCGCTGGTAGGTCTGCAGAAAGCCTTCTGTAGACAAGTCCTCAACTAGGTCTGCATGGACAGCCCGTGAGGCCATGCAACTGAAGACCACGCCCCAGACTTTTCTCTTAATGCGTCGCTTCACAGTGCCCCTGACAGTGTAAGGACCGAACAAATCCAGCGTTGTGTACTCGAACGGAGCTGCTGGACTTGTGCGCACTGTAGGAAGATTAGCCATCACTTGACTGGATAGCTTAGCCCCCCGTTTGCGACAAAACAGGCAAGAGTCGATCACCTTACGTGCGACCCTTGGCCCCTGAACCACCCAGGCTTTCTTCCTGACTCGCAGGAGTGTCCCAGCCACGCCCTCGTGGTTTGCACGATGGGCCTCCTCACACAGTAGTGTGCTGAGTCGTGCCTCGTAAGGAATGATGGGCACGCCCTGGCTTTCTTGGTCAACGGTCTGAACCCGGCCTCGGCATAGCAAGAGACCTGTCTTGTCGTTCTTACTAACTACAAGACGGTTTAGTGTCGTTGTCGGGAAAGAAATTCCCTCTTGGGCGGCAAGGCACAGCTCCTTAAATGCTGTGTCCCGCTCTCCGACAGAGAGCACCGCCCCCCACTGTACACGACTGCCGGACTTGAATAAGCCTCCGTGGCCGTGCAACACTCTGCGGACGTAGCCAACTGCCCCGCAGAGTTTTGACAGTGTGCCGCATCTAGCCAAGTCCATTTGGTTCACAAGGCCTGACCCCCACAGCTGTTCAGTTTCGTCATTAGATGCTGCCACAGAACCCCCATCACTGACTGGTGAAGGACCCCTGCTGACCGCTGGAGACCCCCCATTGTCTGGTGAAGATCTGCCACTGACTGGTGAGGACCCGCCACTGTCCGGCAGTGGCGCGGACCCCTGGTTCTTAGTTTGGGATCTAGTAACAGCAGCAGAGAATGCTTTCATTTTGAACACTTTTCTCTGCAATGTACTCACGATTTCCCGCGATGAAGCAGCCACCTCAGCAGCAGACTTCATAGACCATTGGTCGACTGGTCTGGCTAGGAACTCTGGTCCTTTTTGCCACAGGGAATCACTGTCTAATTGCTCAGGAGAACCCCCCCTCGTGACTAGATCAGCTACATTTTCCACCCCGGGAACCCACCACCAGTCAGTCACAGGCCCCGCCTTCTGGATTTCCCCAACCCTATTAGCGAAGAACGTTTGGAACCCATAACTGTCCCTTTGAATGGCACCCAGCACTGTCTGGCTGTCGACAAAGTGATACCACTTCTCGATTGTCAGCCTGCTATGCTTCAGCACGTACCCTTTCAGTCGTGCGGCAAAGACAGCACCGCAGATTTCAGCTTTCACTGCATCGCCCTTTTGGTCTAGAGGAGCCAACTTGGCCTTTGACTCCACCAGACGGGTCTCCACCCCGCTAGCAGTTTCCCACCGCAGGTAGAGCACCGCTCCGTAGGACTCTGAGCTCCCGTCGGAGAAGGTGATGCCCCAGGGTTTCCCCACCCATCCGGGCGGAGTGATACACCTAGGGAACGTGATTGCACTCAGCTTTGCGTATTCCTCAAAAAGTTCAACCGCTCTCACGCGGAGATCGCTAGACAACGGTTGATCCCAAGTGTCTTTGGTCAATGACCCCGCCTCTTGGAACGCCCTCCTGACTAGAATAACGCCTTTCTGTTTCAGAGGCGTCACAAGGCCAATGGGATCATACAGCCCCGCTACTTGACTCAGCAACATACGCCGAGTCAGAGGATCTGGCGTCTTCTCCGCCACCTCCTCCAGAGCAAGGTTTTCCTCGCTCCGCACTTTCTTTTTCCTGGCGGAAAAGTTTATGGCAACCATGATGAAGAGGCTGTCCTCCTTCACATGGTAACCAACCCCCAGAGCCTTATTGTCCTCCTCTCTCATCTGATTCGGAAACAACATAGTCTCTGGTTTCATTTCTCCATCTCCTTCCCTCCCACTTTGGCCTGACCGTACCCAGGGCTTTAGGTGAAACCCCCCGGTAGCCAGAATGGTTTTAACCCCCGCCAGTACCTTCTCCAGCCTCTGGGGGCAGTTGTGAGATAGAAAAATGTCGTCTACGTAAGCGTTCTCCACGATTACGTCCCTCTCGTCAACCATGTGGGTGAACTGAGGTAGATACGCTGTCTCGCGCATCGCTATTTGAGCTATGCTACCCGCTGGACGGTCTCCCATATTGACCCGTACAACTGCATAGTCTTCAATCTTGCTGTCAACTGAGTCTCTCCATAGGAACCGGTGCAAATGTACCTCCCGCTCTTCTAGCCAAACGGAGTGGTACATTTTGCTTACGTCGCCAATGGCGGCGTGTTCCCCTTCCCTGAAACGCAGCAACACTGCTCGGATCGGGTTCAAAACATCTGGCCCCTTTAGCAGGATACTGTTCAAACTCACGCCCCGGAATTCTTGACTACTGTCCCAGACTATCCTAACTGGCGTGGAAACTGAGTGTGGGTTCGGTGCCATAAGATGGTTGATCCACCAAACAGCCCCGTCCCACATGTCCATGGCAGCTTTAGACAGCTTGACAGCAGCACCTCTTTTGAGCATCTCATGCACCTGGCTAGCATAGGCCTGGTACCACACGGGATCTCGCCTGAGACGTTTCTCAGACTTTAAGAACGTGGCCTCAACCGCCGCTCTGTTATTCGGTAAAGTAGACGGGTCCTCTTTCCAAGGATAGCTCGCGTCCCAATGCGACTCATCGCTGTGAGCGTTGCTTGTCTTAAAAGTCAGGCCCCTCTTGACAATCTCCATTTCTCTCTCGTCAGCGAGAGACATCTCTTTTCCACCAGGGGCGCATTTTCCACAACGACAACCCCCACACAGGGGATCGCATGCCGCCCCAATACTGTCCCAACGCCACCAAGACAGTGCCGCGCTGGTGTCAGTATGGCAAGTAGCAGCGTTAATTTCAACGGCTCCACCTCTCATTGAAAGAGCAAAATGGGTTGACGCCCACTGTCCTGTGACCATTTCACTGGCGTCGAATAGAGACGGATGACATCCGCTAACCGTCTTACCCAAAATCCCCGACCAAAGTACCAAATCTCCACATCTAGCCAACCGCTGTGGGGCTAAACGACCCTCACGCGCACTGATAAGTATTTCCAATTCCAGTGGACGTCGCAACTCCTCCGGATCGGTGCCCGGAAAAAGATCTGCAATGCGCCTAGGATTAACTGGACAATTGATCTTTGCAATCTCATCCAGACCATAACAAGTCATGTCATGGTCCAGTGGAGAAGAGCCCTTCTCCCCCATTGTCTTCAACTTAATGGAGTATTTTTTCGTCTTGAATGTCTTTTTCATCCCCCCAACGCCCTGCACGCTCAGAGTGACAGGTCTTCCTTTCAGCCCGAGCCTGTCTGCAGCTTTGTGGGTGATATAATTTGTATCAGAGGCGAGGTCTATCAAAGCCCCCACCCAATCACCACTTTTCGTGGTTACTTCCAGCGTCATCATCAGAGCAGGCAACTCTCCGCCCTCAGTGCAGCCTGTCGTGGCTGTATTGTTTGTGTAAGCTTTGCGCACTATAGCTAGTTGCTTTGGCGTCAACTCGGCCTCAGCAAGCTTAAGTTCAATTTCATGTGTAGGCCCACGTGAGTCCCTCCCCACGCTACTAGCCCCCCCTCTCGCGCTGTCACTATTATTATTAGTGCTACTATCCCCGTTTCGTGGACGCGCTTTGGGGCACAACTTGAAATTATGAGGAGGCGACGAGCCGTCCCTTTTGCACTCACTTAACCTACACAGGAAATTGTCATTGCGCACTCTGCATTGGCCGTCATGTAGATATAAACACTTAAAGCATGCTTTATGTTTCTTCGCATACGCTCGCCGGCCTTCGACGTTAGCTTTCATGAATATTTTACAACGGAACAATGCCCCTGAGTGATCGCTCTCTCCGCAGATTACGCACGAACCCCGCGCCTCCTCGCCGCTAAACGTAGCCCTTGTCGACGCACGCTTCTCGCGCGCCCCGTTCCCCGGCTTGTCATTCTGTCGGTCATTATTACGGCTACGTGGGCTCGGATCACTTCGTTTGGTCCCTATGCCTTTTGCATTTAATTGTTCTTGTTCAACGAGCACCTTTGTATGCTCGCGTAAGAAGGCAATGAAATGCGGGAACCTGTTTTGGCTATCAATATTATTATTTGGATTACAACGCATCACAAGCCACCGTTCTTGCATTTCTGGCGGCAATTTAGCCTCCAAATTGTGAATGACGAGCTGATTTTGAATGACGTCGCCAGCATTAAGATCCGCTAGATCTAGAACCGATTGCTCTATTAATCTAACAAGATTTAATGTCTCCTTTGGCTGGCCAGTGCTTACAGCGGGCACACTTTCCAACTTCATTATAATCTCCTTGACAATCTGTCCTACGTTTCCATAGTGGAGTTCTAATTTCTGGTAGACCTCATCTGAAGTCTGGCAATAATCAAGCCTTAATTCATCATTTATCCTTTTATCAATAGAATCAATCAGTAGCTGGTAACGCATGTCATCACCCCATCCAGGATTGTCAAAGAGTGCATAAATCCTATGCCACTGTCTCTTCCATCTGAAGTATGACATGCGTTCCCCACTGAATTGGGGTAATTTCATAGGCTGAGCAGCCAGCTTGCTACCGGCTGACTTCTTTCCTCCATTGTCAACGGCGAGAGGTACACTTTCTTGTTTAATTTCCTCTTTCATTTCTATTATTATTTCGCCTTTGTGCTTTAAATCCTGGAGGTTGGCACTCTTACGTGCTTTCAAGGCATATACCTCAGCTAATACCTTGGCCAAATTCCCGTCAGAAATGCAACCTTCCCAAGAGTTTAATAACGTCTGCATGTCTGTTAATGATCGATCAATTACACCCTCTAGCCCGTAAATAAGACTTAGGTTAATATCCTGTTCTTCGTAACGGTCAGGACGCGCTCTATCTGCCGCCTCTGCCACCCACTTGAGGGCGCGCTGCACAGACTCATCTATGAACCGCTTCCATAAGTTTTCCTGCAATTCTGTCCGAGCCAAAAGATAGGACATCTTTGCGGCATCGAGTCTCGTACTAACAACAGCTATGTCCACAGCGTTTTCATCAGCCTCTACCATTGCACTTGTATAATCCGTGCTACAAGTTAGAAGCTCATCAAAACCTATATCCATGTCTTTCAGTAAAGCCTTAAGTTCACTTTCGGACTTATGGGCAGCCGTACTTTTGGCTTTGGTCGTTAACCTTGTTAACGCGCCTTGGCTCGACGCGCGCGCTTTCTTTAACACAGCTAAGGCTGCCATGGTTACACGAAATGGCTACTCGCTCGCCCCCCCCACCAACCTTGTCTCTCAAGATGGCCGGTCCGGCGTTCCTCCCTGGCGGCCAGTCGTGCTGTGAAACATACACAATGCGGTAGCCCCAATTCCTATGCTATCAGCGTTAGCATTGGCTAGGCTAGCCCCAACAACATCCAACTGGAGTTAACCTCCTTTAGCTTAGCATTAGCGTCAGTCAGCCAGTTAGCCACCGTTAGCCTAATGCTAGTTGGTTGCTAGGCACAATGCAATGTCAATGGGAAGGTGGCTAGCTCCTTGCTTGTTTACAATTTAGCTTGGTCTGGTATACCCCCCAAAGTCAATGCACAGTTCCTTTCTGCAACACACAATTCCAGCGATATTCCCCCCAATGCACAAGCACTCATGTGGGCACTGAAACTCTTTATTTAGGTCGGCAAAACCGGATGCTTCCTAGCACCCAGGGCACAACCTCCTTAGCAGCAGGATCACGCTACTAGCATCCTTTCCCGAGTCAACTCAGGTCACCTCAATACGGCACGGATGATTCCCGCAGATATCAGCTACCTCCGGCAGCCTACGGGTTTCGGTCGCTGGTCCTTGGACACGGCGATCGATGACGGGTCAGCGATGCTCCGCAAACGCTGGATGGCCGTCCCTTTGTTGTCTTGCTTCTCAGCTAGCGTCACGCTAACAGCAGACAACCACCATTGCTCACGTAGTAGCTAAGCTAACAGCTAAGCTAACACGGGCCAATGGCTTTCATTAGCATGTGGATCACACAATGCTCGTATTACTTAGCCACGGTGAATTAAGTACCGTTGCTTCAGCAATCCGTCGGTGGGTTACACCGCAATGAATTATTACTCACCGGTGATTACACACGGTTAATTATTACTGGTGGGTTACACCGCAATTAATTATTACTGGTGAGTTACACTGCAATTAATTATTACTGGTGAGTTACACCGCAATTAATTATTACTGTACGGATATAACTAAACTTTGCTGTTCCATAGCTTTGCTTAATTACTGATTCAGACCCTCCGCAAAGGGGTTATAACAAACAGGTCTGGTAACTGTGATTTAACACACACCACTTGTAACATTTATATTACTCAAACATACATAGCCTCGACGTTGCAATAATGCCCGTAAACAATCACTTGATTTTGGCCATTTTATTACTATTATCTCATAACACACTCACACACGTACAAACATACTTCTACTAAACTTGTGTACAGTATAAAGCCTTATTTGCCTTGTCTGGCCCGTGTTAGATCTAGTACAATAGCAGATGATCATTACAACAAAGGAATCTGAGACTGTGGCGTTTAGGTAATAACTGCAAACACAACAAGAGAAACACAAGATACATACTATTAATTCACAGATATAGCGACTGCATAGATGCATCATTTATGACTGAATTTAGAGCATTTAACGAACATATAACACATTAAAAGGACTTACTTAAACGCGTCATCCCGTTTGCTACATTGTTTCTGAAAGAGTGAATGAACACATCGTGCCCTGGTATAGCTCGCCCCTTCCTCTGTCACCCGACACTTCCTATCCCCACATCATGTCCTAGTATGAACTCGCATTCCTGGTATATAGTATTGGTAACACATTTACCCCCCAATTAGCTGTATTAATATCTACATCCCTGAGACATACTGTAATTGGTTGATAAGAGGATCTCTGTTCTTATATAACACAGAGTATTTACTGTATAGGCAGTGAACTTCATAATAGCACCAACATTCTATACATAAATGACACAACATGAAGTTACAAATATAAGCTGGGCCGGCACTCACGGAATAAACTCGACACCCATGGTCATAAATGATGAAAAACGAGGATTTGAAAAAAAGAAGAAAATGACTCCGAGACGATGGGCTATATATAGCCCATGGTCTCGGAGTGATTTTCGTCTTTTTTTCAAATCCTCAAAAATGATGGAAAACGGCATGCTATAGTATGCCGTTCGAGACCATGGGCTATAGCCCATCGCCATGGTCATAAATTATGAAAAACGAGGATTTGAAAAAAAGACGAAAATGACTCCGAGACGATGGGCTATAGCCCATGGTCTCGGAGAGATTTTTTGTCTTTTTTTCAAATCCTCAAAGATGATGCAAAACGGCATGCTATAGTATGCCGTTCGAGACCATGGGCTATAGCCCATCGCCATGGTCATAAATTATGAAAAACAAGGATTTGAAAAAAAGACGAAAATGACTCCGAGACGATGGGCTATAGCCCATGGTCTCGGAGTGATTTTCGTCTTTTTTTCAAATCCTCAAAAATGATGCAAAACGGAATACTATAGCATGCCGTTCGAGACCATGGGCTATAGCCCATCGCCATGGCCATAAATGATGAAAAACAAGGATTTGAAAAAAAGACGAAAATGACTACGAGACGATGGGCTATAGCCCATGGTCTCGGAGTGATTTTCGCCTTTTTATCAAATCCTCAAAAATGATGGAAAACGGCATGCTATAGTATGCCGTTCGAGACCATGGGCTATAGCCCATCGCCATGGTCATAAATGATGAAAAACGAGGATTTGAAAAAAAGACGAAAATGACTCCGAGACGATGGGCTATAGCCCATGGTCTCGGAGTCATTTTCGTCTTTTTTTCAAATCCTCAAAAATGATGGAAAACGGCATGCTATAGTATGCCGTTCGAGACCATGGGCTATAGCCCATCGCAAAGTCAGTATTTGACTTTTGAAAAGTCAAACGGTGACTTTTCCCGGGGTCTGTCAAAAAGTCGAGGTTTGACTTTTAATTGTGATACTGGGCTGCCCATCGCCATGGTCATAAATTATGAAAAACGAGGATTTGAAAAAAAGACAAAAATGACTCCAAGACGATGGGCTATATATAGCCCATGGTCTCGGAGTGATTTTCGTCTTTTTTTCAAATCCTCAAAAATGATGGAAAACGGCATGCTATAGTATGCCGTTCGAGACCATGGGCTATAGCCCATCGCCATGGTCATAAATTATGAAAAACGAGGATTTGAAAAAAAGACGAAAATGACTCCGAGACGATGGGCTATAGCCCATGGTCTCGGAGTCATTTTCGTCTTTTTTTCAAATCCTCAAAAATGATGGAAAACGGCATGCTATAGTATGCCGTTCGAGACCATGGGCTATAGCCCATCGCAAAGTCAGTATTTGACTTTTGAAAAGTCAAACGGTGACTTTTCCCGGGGTCTGTCAAAAAGTCGAGGTTTGACTTTTAATTGTGATACTGGGCTGCCCATCGCCATGGTCATAAATTATGAAAAACGAGGATTTGAAAAAAAGACGAAAATGACTCCAAGACGATGGGCTATATATAGCCCATGGTCTCGGAGTGATTTTCGTCTTTTTTTCAAATCCTCAAAAATGATGGAAAACGGCATGCTATAGTATGCCGTTCGAGACCATGGGCTATAGCCCATCGCCATGGTCATAAATTATGAAAAACGAGGATTTGAAAAAAAGACGAAAATGACTCCGAGACGATGGGCTATAGCAAAGTCAGTATTTGACTTTTGAAAAGTCAAACGGTGACTTTTCCCGGGGTCTGTCAAAAAGTCGAGGTTTGACTTTTAATTGTGATACTGGGCTGCCCATCGCCATGGTCATAAATTATGAAAAACGAGGATTTGAAAAAAAGACGAAAATGACTCCGAGACGATGGGCTATATATAGCCCATGGTCTCGGTGTGATTTTCGTCTTTTTTTCAAATCCTCAAAAATGATGGAAAACGGCATGCTATAGTATGCCGTTCGAGACCATGGGCTATAGCCCATCGCCATGGTCATAAATTATGAAAAACGAGGATTTGAAAAAAAGACGAAAATGACTCCGAGACGATGGGCTATAGCCCATGGTCTCGGAGTGATTTAGTGTCTTTTTTTCAAATCCTCAAAGATGATGCAAAACGGCATGCTATAGTATGCCGTTCGAGACCATGGGCTATAGCCCATCGCCATGGTCATAAATTATGAAAAACAAGGATTTGAAAAAAAGACGAAAATGACTCCGAGACGATGGGCTATAGCCCATGGTCTCGACTCGGAGTGATTTTCGTCTTTTTTTCAAATCCTCAAAAATGATGGAAAACGGCATGCTATAGTATGCCGTTCGAGACCATGGGCTATAGCCCATCCCCATGGTCATAAATGATGAAAAACGAGGATTTGAAAAAAAGAAGAAAATGACTCCGAGACGATGGGCTATATATAGCCCATGGTCTCGGAGTGATTTTCGTCTTTTTTTCAAATCCTCAAAAATGATGGAAAACGGCATGCTATAGTATGCCGTTCGAGACCATGGGCTATAGCCCATCGCCATGGTCATAAATTATGAAAAACAAGGATTTGAAAAAAAGACGAAAATGACTCCGAGACGATGGGCTATAGCCCATGGTCTCGGAGTGATTTTCGTCTTTTTTTCAAATCCTCAAAAATGATGCAAAACGGAATACTATAGCATGCCGTTCGAGACCATGGGCTATAGCCCATCGCAAAGTCAGTATTTGACTTTTGAAAAGTCAAACGGTGACTTTTCCCGGGGTCTGTCAAAAAGTCGAGGTTTGACTTTTAATTGTGATACTGGGCTGCCCATCGCCATGGTCATAAATTATGAAAAACGAGGATTTGAAAAAAAGACGAAAATGACTCCAAGACGATGGGCTATATATAGCCCATGGTCTCGGAGTGATTTTCGTCTTTTTTTCAAATCCTCAAAAATGATGGAAAACGGCATGCTATAGTATGCCGTTCGAGACCATGGGCTATAGCCCATCGTCATGGTCATAAATTATGAAAAACGAGGATTTGAAAAAAAGACGAAAATGACTCCGAGACGATGGGATATAGCCCATGGTCTCGGAGTCATTTTCGTCTTTTTTTCAAATCCTCAAAAATGATGGAAACGGCATGCTATAGTATGCCGTTCGAGACCATGGGCTATAGCCCATCGCAAAGTCAGTATTTGACTTTTGAAAAGTCAAACGGTGACTTTTCCCGGGGTCTGTCAAAAAGTCGAGGTTTGACTTTTAATTGTGATACTGGGCTGCCCATCGCCATGGTCATAAATTATGAAAAACGAGGATTTGAAAAAAAGACGAAAATGACTCCAAGACGATGGGCTATATATAGCCCATGGTCTCGGAGTGATTTTCGTCTTTTTTTCAAATCCTCAAAAATGATGGAAAACGGCATGCTATAGTATGCCGTTCGAGACCATGGGCTATAGCCCATCGCCATGGTCATAAATTATGAAAAACGAGGATTTGAAAAAAAGACGAAAATGACTCCGAGACGATGGGCTATAGCCCATGGTCTCGGAGTCATTTTCGTCTTTTTTTCAAATCCTCAAAAATGATGGAAAACGGCATGCTATAGTATGCCGTTCGAGACCATGGGCTATAGCCCATCGCAAAGTCAGTATTTGACTTTTGAAAAGTCAAACGGTGACTTTTCCCGGGGTCTGTCAAAAAGTCGAGGTTTGACTTTTAATTGTGATACTGGGCTGCCCATCGCCATGGTCATAAATTATGAAAAACGAGGATTTGAAAAAAAGACGAAAATGACTCCGAGACGATGGGCTATATATAGCCCATGGTCTCGGAGTCATTTTCGTCTTTTTTTCAAATCCTCAAAAATGATGGAAAACGGCATGCTATAGTATGCCGTTCGAGACCATGGGCTATAGCCCATCGCAAAGTCAGTATTTGACTTTTGAAAAGTCAAACGGTGACTTTTCCCGGGGTCTGTCAAAAAGTCGAGGTTTGACTTTTAATTGTGATACTGGGCTGCCCATCGCCATGGTCATAAATTATGAAAAACGAGGATTTGAAAAAAAGACGAAAATGACTCCAAGACGATGGGCTATATATAGCCCATGGTCTCGGAGTGATTTTCGTCTTTTTTTCAAATCCTCAAAAATGATGGAAAACGGCATGCTATAGTATGCCGTTCGAGACCATGGGCTATAGCCCATCGCCATGGTCATAAATTATGAAAAACGAGGATTTGAAAAAAAGACGAAAATGACTCCGAGACGATGGGCTATAGCAAAGTCAGTATTTGACTTTTGAAAAGTCAAACGGTGACTTTTCCCGGGGTCTGTCAAAAAGTCGAGGTTTGACTTTTAATTGTGATACTGGGCTGCCCATCGCCATGGTCATAAATTATGAAAAACGAGGATTTGAAAAAAAGACGAAAATGACTCCGAGACGATGGGCTATATATAGCCCATGGTCTCGGTGTGATTTTCGTCTTTTTTTCAAATCCTCAAAAATGATGGAAAACGGCATGCTATAGTATGCCGTTCGAGACCATGGGCTATAGCCCATCGCCATGGTCATAAATTATGAAAAACGAGGATTTGAAAAAAAGACGAAAATGACTCCGAGACGATGGGCTATAGCCCATGGTCTCGGAGTGATTTAGTGTCTTTTTTTCAAATCCTCAAAGATGATGCAAAACGGCATGCTATAGTATGCCGTTCGAGACCATGGGCTATAGCCCATCGCCATGGTCATAAATTATGAAAAACAAGGATTTGAAAAAAAGACGAAAATGACTCCGAGACGATGGGCTATAGCCCATGGTCTCGACTCGGAGTGATTTTCGTCTTTTTTTCAAATCCTCAAAAATGATGGAAAACGGCATGCTATAGTATGCCGTTCGAGACCATGGGCTATAGCCCATCCCCATGGTCATAAATGATGAAAAACGAGGATTTGAAAAAAAGAAGAAAATGACTCCGAGACGATGGGCTATATATAGCCCATGGTCTCGGAGTGATTTTCGTCTTTTTTTCAAATCCTCAAAAATGATGGAAAACGGCATGCTATAGTATGCCGTTCGAGACCATGGGCTATAGCCCATCGCCATGGTCATAAATTATGAAAAACTAGGATTTGAAAAAAAGACGAAAATGACTCCGAGACGATGGGCTATAGCCCATGGTCTCGGAGTGATTTTCGTCTTTTTTTCAAATCCTCAAAAATGATGCAAAACGGAATACTATAGCATGCCGTTCGAGACCATGGGCTATAGCCCATCGCCATGGCCATAAATGATGAAAAACAAGGATTTGAAAAAAAGACGAAAATGACTACGAGACGATGGGCTATAGCCCATGGTCTCGGAGTGATTTTCGCCTTTTTATCAAATCCTCAAAAATGATGGAAAACGGCATGCTATAGTATGCCGTTCGAGACCATGGGCTATAGCCCATCGCCATGGTCATAAATGATGAAAAACGAGGATTTGAAAAAAAGACGAAAATGACTCCGAGACGATGGGCTATAGCCCATGGTCTCGGAGTCATTTTCGTCTTTTTTTCAAATCCTCAAAAATTATGGAAAACGGCATGCTATAGTATGCCGTTCGAGACCATGGGCTATAGCCCATCGCAAAGTCAGTATTTGACTTTTGAAAAGTCAAACGGTGACTTTTCCCGGGGTCTGTCAAAAAGTCGAGGTTTGACTTTTAATTGTGATACTGGGCTGCCCATCGCCATGGTCATAAATTATGAAAAACGAGGATTTGAAAAAAAGACGAAAATGACTCCAAGACGATGGGCTATATATAGCCCATGGTCTCGGAGTGATTTTCGTCTTTTTTTCAAATCCTCAAAAATGATGGAAAACGGCATGCTATAGTATGCCGTTCGAGACCATGGGCTATAGCCCATCGTCATGGTCATAAATTATGAAAAACGAGGATTTGAAAAAAAGACGAAAATGACTCCGAGACGATGGGATATAGCCCATGGTCTCGGAGTCATTTTCGTCTTTTTTTCAAATCCTCAAAAATGATGGAAACGGCATGCTATAGTATGCCGTTCGAGACCATGGGCTATAGCCCATCGCAAAGTCAGTATTTGACTTTTGAAAAGTCAAACGGTGACTTTTCCCGGGGTCTGTCAAAAAGTCGAGGTTTGACTTTTAATTGTGATACTGGGCTGCCCATCGCCATGGTCATAAATTATGAAAAACGAGGATTTGAAAAAAAGACGAAAATGACTCCAAGACGATGGGCTATATATAGCCCATGGTCTCGGAGTGATTTTCGTCTTTTTTTCAAATCCTCAAAAATGATGGAAAACGGCATGCTATAGTATGCCGTTCGAGACCATGGGCTATAGCCCATCGCCATGGTCATAAATTATGAAAAACGAGGATTTGAAAAAAAGACGAAAATGACTCCGAGACGATGGGCTATAGCCCATGGTCTCGGAGTCATTTTCGTCTTTTTTTCAAATCCTCAAAAATGATGGAAAACGGCATGCTATAGTATGCCGTTCGAGACCATGGGCTATAGCCCATCGCAAAGTCAGTATTTGACTTTTGAAAAGTCAAACGGTGACTTTTCCCGGGGTCTGTCAAAAAGTCGAGGTTTGACTTTTAATTGTGATACTGGGCTGCCCATCGCCATGGTCATAAATTATGAAAAACGAGGATTTGAAAAAAAGACGAAAATGACTCCGAGACGATGGGCTATATATAGCCCATGGTCTCGGAGTCATTTTCGTCTTTTTTTCAAATCCTCAAAAATGATGGAAAACGGCATGCTATAGTATGCCGTTCGAGACCATGGGCTATAGCCCATCGCAAAGTCAGTATTTGACTTTTGAAAAGTCAAACGGTGACTTTTCCCGGGGTCTGTCAAAAAGTCGAGGTTTGACTTTTAATTGTGATACTGGGCTGCCCATCGCCATGGTCATAAATTATGAAAAACGAGGATTTGAAAAAAAGACGAAAATGACTCCAAGACGATGGGCTATATATAGCCCATGGTCTCGGAGTGATTTTCGTCTTTTTTTCAAATCCTCAAAAATGATGGAAAACGGCATGCTATAGTATGCCGTTCGAGACCATGGGCTATAGCCCATCGCCATGGTCATAAATTATGAAAAACGAGGATTTGAAAAAAAGACGAAAATGACTCCGAGACGATGGGCTATAGCCCATGGTCTCGGAGTCATTTTCGTCTTTTTTTCAAATCCTCAAAAATGATGGAAAACGGCATGCTATAGTATGCCGTTCGAGACCATGGGCTATAGCCCATCGCAAAGTCAGTATTTGACTTTTGAAAAGTCAAACGGTGACTTTTCCCGGGGTCTGTCAAAAAGTCGAGGTTTGACTTTTAATTGTGATACTGGGCTGCCCATCGCCATGGTCATAAATTATGAAAAACGAGGATTTGAAAAAAAGACGAAAATGACTCCAAGACGATGGGCTATATATAGCCCATGGTCTCGGAGTGATTTTCGTCTTTTTTTCAAATCCTCAAAAATGATGGAAAACGGCATGCTATAGTATGCCGTTCGAGACCATGGGCTATAGCCCATCGCCATGGTCATAAATTATGAAAAACGAGGATTTGAAAAAAAGACGAAAATGACTCCGAGACGATGGGCTATAGCCCATGGTCTCGGAGTCATTTTCGTCTTTTTTTCAAATCCTCAAAAATGATGGAAAACGGCATGCTATAGTATGCCGTTCGAGACCATGGGCTATAGCCCATCGCAAAGTCAGTATTTGACTTTTGAAAAGTCAAACGGTGACTTTTCCCGGGGTCTGTCAAAAAGTCGAGGTTTGACTTTTAATTGTGATACTGGGCTGCCCATCGCCATGGTCATAAATTATGAAAAACGAGGATTTGAAAAAAAGACGAAAATGACTCCAAGACGATGGGCTATATATAGCCCATGGTCTCGGAGTGATTTTCGTCTTTTTTTCAAATCCTCAAAAATGATGGAAAACGGCATGCTATAGTATGCCGTTCGAGACCATGGGCTATAGCCCATCGCCATGGTCATAAATGATGAAAAACGAGGATTTGAAAAAAAGACGAAAATGACTCCGAGACGATGGGCTATAGCCCATGGTCTCGGAGTCATTTTCGTCTTTTTTTCAAATCCTCAAAAATGATGGAAAACGGCATGCTATAGTATGCCGTTCGAGACCATGGGCTATAGCCCATCGCAAAGTCAGTATTTGACTTTTGAAAAGTCAAACGGTGACTTTTCCCGGGGTCTGTCAAAAAGTCGAGGTTTGACTTTTAATTGTGATACTGGGCTGCCCATCGCCATGGTCATAAATTATGAAAAACGAGGATTTGAAAAAAAGACGAAAATGACTCCAAGACGATGGGCTATATATAGCCCATGGTCTCGGAGTGATTTTCGTCTTTTTTTCAAATCCTCAAAAATGATGGAAAACGGCATGCTATAGTATGCCGTTCGAGACCATGGGCTATAGCCCATCGCCATGGTCATAAATTATGAAAAACGAGGATTTGAAAAAAAGACGAAAATGACTCCGAGACGATGGGCTATAGCCCATGGTCTCGGAGTCATTTTCGTCTTTTTTTCAAATCCTCAAAAATGATGGAAAACGGCATGCTATAGTATGCCGTTCGAGACCATGGGCTATAGCCCATCGCAAAGTCAGTATTTGACTTTTGAAAAGTCAAACGGTGACTTTTCCCGGGGTCTGTCAAAAAGTCGAGGTTTGACTTTTAATTGTGATACTGGGCTGCCCATCGCCATGGTCATAAATTATGAAAAACGAGGATTTGAAAAAAAGACGAAAATGACTCCAAGACGATGGGCTATATATAGCCCATGGTCTCGGAGTGATTTTCGTCTTTTTTTCAAATCCTCAAAAATGATGGAAAACGGCATGCTATAGTATGCCGTTCGAGACCATGGGCTATAGCCCATCGCCATGGTCATAAATTATGAAAAACGAGGATTTGAAAAAAAGACGAAAATGACTCCGAGACGATGGGCTATAGCCCATGGTCTCGGAGTCATTTTCGTCTTTTTTTCAAATCCTCAAAAATGATGGAAAACGGCATGCTATAGTATGCCGTTCGAGACCATGGGCTATAGCCCATCGCAAAGTCAGTATTTGACTTTTGAAAAGTCAAACGGTGACTTTTCCCGGGGTCTGTCAAAAAGTCGAGGTTTGACTTTTAATTGTGATACTGGGCTGCCCATCGCCATGGTCATAAATTATGAAAAACGAGGATTTGAAAAAAAGACGAAAATGACTCCAAGACGATGGGCTATATATAGCCCATGGTCTCGGAGTGATTTTCGTCTTTTTTTCAAATCCTCAAAAATGATGGAAAACGGCATGCTATAGTATGCCGTTCGAGACCATGGGCTATAGCCCATCGCCATGGTCATAAATTATGAAAAACGAGGATTTGAAAAAAAGACGAAAATGACTCCGAGACGATGGGCTATAGCCCATGGTCTCGGAGTCATTTTCGTCTTTTTTTCAAATCCTCAAAAATGATGGAAAACGGCATGCTATAGTATGCCGTTCGAGACCATGGGCTATAGCCCATCGCAAAGTCAGTATTTGACTTTTGAAAAGTCAAACGGTGACTTTTCCCGGGGTCTGTCAAAAAGTCGAGGTTTGACTTTTAATTGTGATACTGGGCTGCCCATCGCCATGGTCATAAATTATGAAAAACGAGGATTTGAAAAAAAGACGAAAATGACTCCAAGACGATGGGCTATATATAGCCCATGATCTCGGAGTGATTTTCGTCTTTTTTTCAAATCCTCAAAAATGATGGAAAACGGCATGCTATAGTATGCCGTTCGAGACCATGGGCTATAGCCCATCGCCATGGTCATAAATGATGAAAAACGAGGATTTGAAAAAAAGACGAAAATGACTCCGAGACGATGGGCTATAGCCCATGGTCTCGGAGTCATTTTCGTCTTTTTTTCAAATCCTCAAAAATGATGGAAAACGGCATGCTATAGTATGCCGTTCGAGACCATGGGCTATAGCCCATCGCAAAGTCAGTATTTGACTTTTGAAAAGTCAAACGGTGACTTTTCCCGGGGTCTGTCAAAAAGTCGAGGTTTGACTTTTAATTGTGATACTGGGCTGCCCATCGCCATGGTCATAAATTATGAAAAACGAGGATTTGAAAAAAAGACGAAAATGACTCCAAGACGATGGGCTATATATAGCCCATGGTCTCGGAGTGATTTTCGTCTTTTTTTCAAATCCTCAAAAATGATGGAAAACGGCATGCTATAGTATGCCGTTCGAGACCATGGGCTATAGCCCATCGCCATGGTCATAAATTATGAAAAACGAGGATTTGAAAAAAAGACGAAAATGACTCCGAGACGATGGGCTATAGCCCATGGTCTCGGAGTCATTTTCGTCTTTTTTTCAAATCCTCAAAAATGATGGAAAACGGCATGCTATAGTATGCCGTTCGAGACCATGGGCTATAGCCCATCGCAAAGTCAGTATTTGACTTTTGAAAAGTCAAACGGTGACTTTTCCCGGGGTCTGTCAAAAAGTCGAGGTTTGACTTTTAATTGTGATACTGGGCTGCCCATCGCCATGGTCATAAATTATGAAAAACGAGGATTTGAAAAAAAGACGAAAATGACTCCAAGACGATGGGCTATATATAGCCCATGGTCTCGGAGTGATTTTCGTCTTTTTTTCAAATCCTCAAAAATGATGGAAAACGGCATGCTATAGTATGCCGTTCGAGACCATGGGCTATAGCCCATCGCCATGGTCATAAATGATGAAAAACGAGGATTTGAAAAAAAGACGAAAATGACTCCGAGACGATGGGCTATAGCCCATGGTCTCGGAGTCATTTTCGTCTTTTTTTCAAATCCTCAAAAATGATGGAAAACGGCATGCTATAGTATGCCGTTCGAGACCATGGGCTATAGCCCATCGCAAAGTCAGTATTTTACTTTTGAAAAGTCAAACGGTGACTTTTCCCGGGGTCTGTCAAAAAGTCGAGGTTTGACTTTTAATTGTGATACTGGGCTGCCCATCGCCATGGTCATAAATTATGAAAAACGAGGATTTGAAAAAAAGACGAAAATGACTCCGAGACGATGGGCTATAGCCCATGGTCTCGGAGTCATTTTCGTCTTTTTTTCAAATCCTCAAAAATGATGGAAAACGGCATGCTATAGTATGCCGTTCGAGACCATGGGCTATAGCCCATCGCAAAGTCAGTATTTTACTTTTGAAAAGTCAAACGGTGACTTTTCCCGGGGTCTGTCAAAAAGTCGAGGTTTGACTTTTAATTGTGATACTGGGCTGCCCATCGCCATGGTCATAAATTATGAAAAACGAGGATTTGAAAAAAAGACGAAAATGACTCCGAGACGATGGGCTATAGCCCATGGTCTCGGAGTCATTTTCGTCTTTTTTTCAAATCCTCAAAAATGATGGAAAACGGCATGCTATAGTATGCCGTTCGAGACCATGGGCTATAGCCCATCGCAAAGTCAGTATTTGACTTTTGAAAAGTCAAACGGTGACTTTTCCCGGGGTCTGTCAAAAAGTCGAGGTTTGACTTTTAATTGTGATACTGGGCTGCCCATCGCCATGGTCATAAATTATGAAAAACGAGGATTTGAAAAAAAGACGAAAATGACTCCAAGACGATGGGCTATATATAGCCCATGGTCTCGGAGTGATTTTCGTCTTTTTTTCAAATCCTCAAAAATGATGGAAAACGGCATGCTATAGTATGCCGTTCGAGACCATGGGCTATAGCCCATCGCCATGGTCATAAATGATGAAAAACGAGGATTTGAAAAAAAGACGAAAATGACTCCGAGACGATGGGCTATAGCCCATGGTCTCGGAGTCATTTTCGTCTTTTTTTCAAATCCTCAAAAATGATGGAAAACGGCATGCTATAGTATGCCGTTCGAGACCATGGGCTATAGCCCATCGCAAAGTCAGTATTTGACTTTTGAAAAGTCAAACGGTGACTTTTCCCGGGGTCTGTCAAAAAGTCGAGGTTTGACTTTTAATTGTGATACTGGGCTGCCCATCGCCATGGTCATAAATTATGAAAAACGAGGATTTGAAAAAAAGACGAAAATGACTCCGAGACGATGGGCTATAGCCCATGGTCTCGGAGTCATTTTCGTCTTTTTTTCAAATCCTCAAAAATGATGGAAAACGGCATGCTATAGTATGCCGTTCGAGACCATGGGCTATAGCCCATCGCAAAGTCAGTATTTGACTTTTGAAAAGTCAAACGGTGACTTTTCCCGGGGTCTGTCAAAAAGTCGAGGTTTGACTTTTAATTGTGATACTGGGCTGCCCATCGCCATGGTCATAAATTATGAAAAACGAGGATTTGAAAAAAAGACGAAAATGACTCCAAGACGATGGGCTATATATAGCCCATGGTCTCGGAGTGATTTTCGTCTTTTTTTCAAATCCTCAAAAATGATGGAAAACGGCATGCTATAGTATGCCGTTCGAGACCATGGGCTATAGCCCATCGCCATGGTCATAAATGATGAAAAACGAGGATTTGAAAAAAAGACGAAAATGACTCCGAGACGATGGGCTATAGCCCATGGTCTCGGAGTCATTTTCGTCTTTTTTTCAAATCCTCAAAAATGATGGAAAACGGCATGCTATAGTATGCCGTTCGAGACCATGGGCTATAGCCCATCGCAAAGTCAGTATTTGACTTTTGAAAAGTCAAACGGTGACTTTTCCCGGGGTCTGTCAAAAAGTCGAGGTTTGACTTTTAATTGTGATACTGGGCTGCCCATCGCCATGGTCATAAATTATGAAAAACGAGGATTTGAAAAAAAGACGAAAATGACTTCAAGACGATGGGCTATATATAGCCCATGGTCTCGGAGTGATTTTCGTCTTTTTTTCAAATCCTCAAAAATGATGGAAAACGGCATGCTATAGTATGCCGTTCGAGACCATGGGCTATAGCCCATCGCCATGGTCATAAATTATGAAAAACGAGGATTTGAAAAAAAGACGAAAATGACTCCGAGACGATGGGCTATAGCCCATGGTCTCGGAGTCATTTTCGTCTTTTTTTCAAATCCTCAAAAATGATGGAAAACGGCATGCTATAGTATGCCGTTCGAGACCATGGGCTATAGCCCATCGCAAAGTCAGTATTTGACTTTTGAAAAGTCAAACGGTGACTTTTCCCGGGGTCTGTCAAAAAGTCGAGGTTTGACTTTTAATTTTGATACTGGGCTGCCCATCGCCATGGTCATAAATTATGAAAAACGAGGATTTGAAAAAAAGACGAAAATGACTCCAAGACGATGGGCTATATATAGCCCATGGTCTCGGAGTGATTTTCGTCTTTTTTTCAAATCCTCAAAAATGATGGAAAACGGCATGCTATAGTATGCCGTTCGAGACCATGGGCTATAGCCCATCGCCATGGTCATAAATTATGAAAAACGAGGATTTGAAAAAAAGACGAAAATGACTCCGAGACGATGGGCTATAGCCCATGGTCTCGGAGTCATTTTCGTCTTTTTTTCAAATCCTCAAAAATGATGGAAAACGGCATGCTATAGTATGCCGTTCGAGACCATGGGCTATAGCCCATCGCAAAGTCAGTATTTGACTTTTGAAAAGTCAAACGGTGACTTTTCCCGGGGTCTGTCAAAAAGTCGAGGTTTGACTTTTAATTGTGATACTGGGCTGCCCATCGCCATGGTCATAAATTATGAAAACCGAGGATTTGAAAAAAAGACGAAAATGACTCCAAGACGATGGGCTATATATAGCCCATGGTCTCGGAGTGATTTTCGTCTTTTTTTCAAATCCTCAAAAATGATGGAAAACGGCATGCTATAGTATGCCGTTCGAGACCATGGGCTATAGCCCATCGCCATGGTCATAAATGATGAAAAACGAGGATTTGAAAAAAATACGAAAATGACTCCGAGACGATGGGCTATAGCCCATGGTCTCGGAGTCATTTTCGTCTTTTTTTCAAATCCTCAAAAATGATGGAAAACGGCATGCTATAGTATGCCGTTCGAGACCATGGGCTATAGCCCATCGCAAAGTCAGTATTTGACTTTTGAAAAGTCAAACGGTGACTTTTCCCGGGGTCTGTCAAAAAGTCGTGGTTTGACTTTTAATTGTGATACTGGGCTGCCCATCGCCATGGTCATAAATTATGAAAAACGAGGATTTGAAAAAAAGACGAAAATGACTCCAAGACGATGGGCTATATATAGCCCATGGTCTCGGAGTGATTTTCGTCTTTTTTTCAAATCCTCAAAAATGATGGAAAACGGCATGCTATAGTATGCCGTTCGAGACCATGGGCTATAGCCCATCGCCATGGTCATAAATGATGAAAAACGAGGATTTGAAAAAAAGACGAAAATGACTCCGAGACGATGGGCTATAGCCCATGGTCTCGGAGTCATTTTCGTCTTTTTTTCAAATCCTCAAAAATGATGGAAAACGGCATGCTATAGTATGCCGTTCGAGACCATGGGCTATAGCCCATCGCAAAGTCAGTATTTGACTTTTGAAAAGTCAAACGGTGACTTTTCCCGGGGTCTGTCAAAAAGTCGAGGTTTGACTTTTAATTGTGATACTGGGCTGCCCATCGCCATGGTCATAAATTATGAAAAACGAGGATTTGAAAAAAAGACGAAAATGACTCCAAGACGATGGGCTATATATAGCCCATGGTCTCGGAGTGATTTTCGTCTTTTTTTCAAATCCTCAAAAATGATGGAAAACGGCATGCTATAGTATGCCGTTCGAGACCATGGGCTATAGCCCATCGCCATGGTCATAAATGATGAAAAACGAGGATTTGAAAAAAAGACGAAAATGACTCCGAGACGATGGGCTATAGCCCATGGTCTCGGAGTCATTTTCGTCTTTTTTTCAAATCCTCAAAAATGATGGAAAACGGCATGCTATAGTATGCCGTTCGAGACCATGGGCTATAGCCCATCGCAAAGTCAGTATTTGACTTTTGAAAAGTCAAACGGTGACTTTTCCCGGGGTCTGTCAAAAAGTCGAGGTTTGACTTTTAATTGTGATACTGGGCTGCCCATCGCCATGGTCATAAATTATGAAAAACGAGGATTTGAAAAAAAGACGAAAATGACTCCGAGACGATGGGCTATATATAGCCCATGGTCTCGGTGTGATTTTCGTCTTTTTTTCAAATCCTCAAAAATGATGGAAAACGGCATGCTATAGTATGCCGTTCGAGACCATGGGCTATAGCCCATCGCCATGGTCATAAATTATGAAAAACAAGGATTTGAAAAAAAGACGAAAATGACTCCGAGACGATGGGCTATAGCCCATGGTCTCGGAGTGATTTTGTGTCTTTTTTTCAAATCCTCAAAGATGATGCAAAACGGCATGCTATAGTATGCCGTTCGAGACCATGGGCTATAGCCCATCGCCATGGTCATAAATTATGAAAAACAAGGATTTGAAAAAAAGACGAAAATGACTCCGAGACGATGGGCTATAGCCCATGGTCTCGACTCGGAGTGATTTTCGTCTTTTTTTCAAATCCTCAAAAATGATGGAAAACGGCATGCTATAGTATGCCGTTCGAGACCATGGGCTATAGCCCATCCCCATGGTCATAAATGATGAAAAACGAGGATTTGAAAAAAAGACGAAAATGACTCCGAGACGATGGGCTATAGCCCATGGTCTCGACTCGGAGTGATTTTCGTCTTTTTTTCAAATCCTCAAAAATGATGGAAAACGGCATGCTATAGTATGCCGTTCGAGACCATGGGCTATAGCCCATCCCCATGGTCATAAATGATGAAAAACGAGGATTTGAAAAAAAGAAGAAAATGACTCCGAGACGATGGGCTATATATAGCCCATGGTCTCGGAGTGATTTTCGTCTTTTTTTCAAATCCTCAAAAATGATGGAAAACGGCATGCTATAGTATGCCGTTCGAGACCATGGGCTATAGCCCATCGCCATGGTCATAAATTATGAAAAACGAGGATTTGAAAAAAAGACGAAAATGACTCCGAGACGATGGGCTATAGCCCATGGTCTCGGAGTGATTTTGTGTCTTTTTTTCAAATCCTCAAAGATGATGCAAAACGGCATGCTATAGTATGCCGTTCGAGACCATGGGCTATAGCCCATCGCCATGGTCATAAATTATGAAAAACAAGGATTTGAAAAAAAGACGAAAATGACTCCGAGACGATGGGCTATAGCCCATGGTCTCGACTCGGAGTGATTTTCGTCTTTTTTTCAAATCCTCAAAAATGATGGAAAACGGCATGCTATAGTATGCCGTTCGAGACCATGGGCTATAGCCCATCCCCATGGTCATAAATGATGAAAAACGAGGATTTGAAAAAAAGACGAAAATGACTCCGAGACGATGGGCTATAGCCCATGGTCTCGACTCGGAGTGATTTTCGTCTTTTTTTCAAATCCTCAAAAATGATGGAAAACGGCATGCTATAGTATGCCGTTCGAGACCATGGGCTATAGCCCATCCCCATGGTCATAAATGATGAAAAACGAGGATTTGAAAAAAAGAAGAAAATGACTCCGAGACGATGGGCTATATATAGCCCATGGTCTCGGAGTGATTTTCGTCTTTTTTTCAAATCCTCAAAAATGATGGAAAACGGCATGCTATAGTATGCCGTTCGAGACCATGGGCTATAGCCCATCGCCATGGTCATAAATTATGAAAAACGAGGATTTGAAAAAAAGACGAAAATGACTCCGAGACGATGGGCTATAGCCCATGGTCTCGGAGTGATTTTTTGTCTTTTTTTCAAATCCTCAAAGATGATGCAAAACGGCATGCTATAGTATGCCGTTCGAGACCATGGGCTATAGCCCATCGCCATGGTCATAAATTATGAAAAACAAGGATTTGAAAAAAAGACGAAAATGACTCCGAGACGATGGGCTATAGCCCATGGTCTCGGAGTGATTTTCGTCTTTTTTTCAAATCCTCAAAAATGATGCAAAACGGAATACTATAGCATGCCGTTCGAGACCATGGGCTATAGCCCATCGCCATGGTCATAAATTATGAAAAACGAGGATTTGAAAAAAAGACGAAAATGACTCCGAGACGATGGGCTATAGCCCATGGTCTCGGAGTCATTTTCGTCTTTTTTTCAAATCCTCAAAAATGATGGAAAACGGCATGCTATAGTATGCCGTTCGAGACCATGGGCTATAGCCCATCGCAAAGTCAGTATTTGACTTTTGAAAAGTCAAACGGTGACTTTTCCCGGGGTCTGTCAAAAAGTCGAGGTTTGACTTTTAATTTTGATACTGGGCTGCCCATCGCCATGGTCATAAATTATGAAAAACGAGGATTTGAAAAAAAGACGAAAATGACTCCAAGACGATGGGCTATATATAGCCCATGGTCTCGGAGTGATTTTCGTCTTTTTTTCAAATCCTCAAAAATGATGGAAAACGGCATGCTATAGTATGCCGTTCGAGACCATGGGCTATAGCCCATCGCCATGGTCATAAATTATGAAAAACGAGGATTTGAAAAAAAGACGAAAATGACTCCGAGACGATGGGCTATAGCCCATGGTCTCGGAGTCATTTTCGTCTTTTTTTCAAATCCTCAAAAATGATGGAAAACGGCATGCTATAGTATGCCGTTCGAGACCATGGGCTATAGCCCATCGCAAAGTCAGTATTTGACTTTTGAAAAGTCAAACGGTGACTTTTCCCGGGGTCTGTCAAAAAGTCGAGGTTTGACTTTTAATTGTGATACTGGGCTGCCCATCGCCATGGTCATAAATTATGAAAAACGAGGATTTGAAAAAAAGACGAAAATGACTCCAAGACGATGGGCTATATATAGCCCATGGTCTCGGAGTGATTTTCGTCTTTTTTTCAAATCCTCAAAAATGATGGAAAACGGCATGCTATAGTATGCCGTTCGAGACCATGGGCTATAGCCCATCGCCATGGTCATAAATGATGAAAAACGAGGATTTGAAAAAAATACGAAAATGACTCCGAGACGATGGGCTATAGCCCATGGTCTCGGAGTCATTTTCGTCTTTTTTTCAAATCCTCAAAAATGATGGAAAACGACATGCTATAGTATGCCGTTCGAGACCATGGGCTATAGCCCATCGCAAAGTCAGTATTTTACTTTTGAAAAGTCAAACGGTGACTTTTCCCGGGGTCTGTCAAAAAGTCGTGGTTTGACTTTTAATTGTGATACTGGGCTGCCCATCGCCATGGTCATAAATTATGAAAAACGAGGATTTGAAAAAAAGACGAAAATGACTCCAAGACGATGGGCTATATATAGCCCATGGTCTCGGAGTGATTTTCGTCTTTTTTTCAAATCCTCAAAAATGATGGAAAACGGCATGCTATAGTATGCCGTTCGAGACCATGGGCTATAGCCCATCGCCATGGTCATAAATGATGAAAAACGAGGATTTGAAAAAAAGACGAAAATGACTCCGAGACGATGGGCTATAGCCCATGGTCTCGGAGTCATTTTCGTCTTTTTTTCAAATCCTCAAAAATGATGGAAAACGGCATGCTATAGTATGCCGTTCGAGACCATGGGCTATAGCCCATCGCAAAGTCAGTATTTGTCTTTTGAAAAGTCAAACGGTGACTTTTCCCGGGGTCTGTCAAAAAGTCGAGGTTTGACTTTTAATTGTGATACTGGGCTGCCCATCGCCATGGTCATAAATTATGAAAAACGAGGATTTGAAAAAAAGACGAAAATGACTCCAAGACGATGGGCTATATATAGCCCATGGTCTCGGAGTGATTTTCGTCTTTTTTTCAAATCCTCAAAAATGATGGAAAACGGCATGCTATAGTATGCCGTTCGAGACCATGGGCTATAGCCCATCGCCATGGTCATAAATGATGAAAAACGAGGATTTGAAAAAAAGACGAAAATGACTCCGAGACGATGGGCTATAGCCCATGGTCTCGGAGTCATTTTCGTCTTTTTTTCAAATCCTCAAAAATGATGGAAAACGGCATGCTATAGTATGCCGTTCGAGACCATGGGCTATAGCCCATCGCAAAGTCAGTATTTGACTTTTGAAAAGTCAAACGGTGACTTTTCCCGGGGTCTGTCAAAAAGTCGAGGTTTGACTTTTAATTGTGATACTGGGCTGCCCATCGCCATGGTCATAAATTATGAAAAACGAGGATTTGAAAAAAAGACGAAAATGACTCCGAGACGATGGGCTATATATAGCCCATGGTCTCGGTGTGATTTTCGTCTTTTTTTCAAATCCTCAAAAATGATGGAAAACGGCATGCTATAGTATGACGTTCGAGACCATGGGCTATAGCCCATCGCCATGGTCATAAATTATGAAAAACAAGGATTTGAAAAAAAGACGAAAATGACTCCGAGACGATGGGCTATAGCCCATGGTCTCGGAGTGATTTTGTGTCTTTTTTTCAAATCCTCAAAGATGATGCAAAACGGCATGCTATAGTATGCCGTTCGAGACCATGGGCTATAGCCCATCGCCATGGTCATAAATTATGAAAAACAAGGATTTGAAAAAAAGACGAAAATGACTCCGAGACGATGGGCTATAGCCCATGG
Organism: Electrona antarctica; assembly: GCF_951216825.1. Lineage (NCBI taxonomy): Eukaryota > Metazoa > Chordata > Actinopteri > Myctophiformes > Myctophidae > Electrona > Electrona antarctica. The sequence continues at coordinate 126,278 of NW_027637030.1, forward strand.
TCTCGACTCGGAGTGATTTTCGTCTTTTTTTCAAATCCTCAAAAATGATGGAAAACGGCATGCTATAGTATGCCGTTCGAGACCATGGGCTATAGCCCATCCCCATGGTCATAAATGATGAAAAACGAGGATTTGAAAAAAAGACGAAAATGACTCCGAGACGATGGGCTATAGCCCATGGTCTCGACTCGGAGTGATTTTCGTCTTTTTTTCAAATCCTCAAAAATGATGGAAAACGGCATGCTATAGTATGCCGTTCGAGACCATGGGCTATAGCCCATCCCCATGGTCATAAATGATGAAAAACGAGGATTTGAAAAAAAGAAGAAAATGACTCCGAGACGATGGGCTATATATAGCCCATGGTCTCGGAGTGATTTTCGTCTTTTTTTCAAATCCTCAAAAATGATGGAAAACGGCATGCTATAGTATGCCGTTCGAGACCATGGGCTATAGCCCATCGCCATGGTCATAAATTATGAAAAACGAGGATTTGAAAAAAAGACGAAAATGACTCCGAGACGATGGGCTATAGCCCATGGTCTCGGAGTGATTTTGTGTCTTTTTTTCAAATCCTCAAAGATGATGCAAAACGGCATGCTATAGTATGCCGTTCGAGACCATGGGCTATAGCCCATCGCCATGGTCATAAATTATGAAAAACAAGGATTTGAAAAAAAGACGAAAATGACTCCGAGACGATGGGCTATAGCCCATGGTCTCGACTCGGAGTGATTTTCGTCTTTTTTTCAAATCCTCAAAAATGATGGAAAACGGCATGCTATAGTATGCCGTTCGAGACCATGGGCTATAGCCCATCCCCATGGTCATAAATGATGAAAAACGAGGATTTGAAAAAAAGACGAAAATGACTCCGAGACGATGGGCTATAGCCCATGGTCTCGACTCGGAGTGATTTTCGTCTTTTTTTCAAATCCTCAAAAATGATGGAAAACGGCATGCTATAGTATGCCGTTCGAGACCATGGGCTATAGCCCATCCCCATGGTCATAAATGATGAAAAACGAGGATTTGAAAAAAAGAAGAAAATGACTCCGAGACGATGGGCTATATATAGCCCATGGTCTCGGAGTGATTTTCGTCTTTTTTTCAAATCCTCAAAAATGATGGAAAACGGCATGCTATAGTATGCCGTTCGAGACCATGGGCTATAGCCCATCGCCATGGTCATAAATTATGAAAAACGAGGATTTGAAAAAAAGACGAAAATGACTCCGAGACGATGGGCTATAGCCCATGGTCTCGGAGTGATTTTTTGTCTTTTTTTCAAATCCTCAAAGATGATGCAAAACGGCATGCTATAGTATGCCGTTCGAGACCATGGGCTATAGCCCATCGCCATGGTCATAAATTATGAAAAACAAGGATTTGAAAAAAAGACGAAAATGACTCCGAGACGATGGGCTATAGCCCATGGTCTCGGAGTGATTTTCGTCTTTTTTTCAAATCCTCAAAAATGATGCAAAACGGAATACTATAGCATGCCGTTCGAGACCATGGGCTATAGCCCATCGCCATGGCCATAAATGATGAAAAACAAGGATTTGAAAAAAAGACGAAAATGACTACGAGACGATGGGCTATAGCCCATGGTCTCGGAGTGATTTTCGCCTTTTTATCAAATCCTCAAAAATGATGGAAAACGGCATGCTATAGTATGCCGTTCGAGACCATGGGCTATAGCCCATCGCCATGGTCATAAATGATGAAAAACGAGGATTTGAAAAAAAGACGAAAATGACTCCGAGACGATGGGCTATAGCCCATGGTCTCGGAGTCATTTTCGTCTTTTTTTCAAATCCTCAAAAATGATGGAAAACGGCATGCTATAGTATGCCGTTCGAGACCATGGGCTATAGCCCATCGCAAAGTCAGTATTTGACTTTTGAAAAGTCAAACGGTGACTTTTCCCGGGGTCTGTAAAAAAGTCGAGGTTTGACTTTTAATTGTGATACTGGGCTGCCCATCGCCATGGTCATAAATTATGAAAAACGAGGATTTGAAAAAAAGACGAAAATGACTCCGAGACGATGGGCTATATATAGCCCATGGTCTCGGTGTGATTTTCGTCTTTTTTTCAAATCCTCAAAAATGATGGAAAACGGCATGCTATAGTATGCCGTTCGAGACCATGGGCTATAGCCCATCGCCATGGTCATAAATTATGAAAAACGAGGATTTGAAAAAAAGACGAAAATGACTCCGAGACGATGGGCTATAGCCCATGGTCTCGGAGTCATTTTCGTCTTTTTTTCAAATCCTCAAAAATTATGGAAAACGGCATGCTATAGTATGCCGTTCGAGACCATGGGCTATAGCCCATCGCCATGGTCATAAATGATGAAAAACAAGGATTTGAAAAAAAGACGAAAATGACTCCGAGACGATGGGCTATAGCCCATGGTCTCGACTCGGAGTGATTTTCGTCTTTTTTTCAAATCCTCAAAAATGATGGAAAACGGCATGCTATAGTATGCCGTTCGAGACCATGGGCTATAGCCCATCCCCATGGTCATAAATGATGAAAAACGAGGATTTGAAAAAAAGACGAAAATGACTCCGAGACGATGGGCTATATATAGCCCATGGTCTCGGAGTGATTTTCGTCTTTTTTTCAAATCCTCAAAAATGATGGAAAACGGCATGCTATAGTATGCCGTTCGAGACCATGGGCTATAGCCCATCGCCATGGTCATAAATTATGAAAAACGAGGATTTGAAAAAAAGACGAAAATGACTCCGAGACGATGGGCTATAGCCCATGGTCTCGGAGTGATTTTTTGTCTTTTTTTCAAATCCTCAAAGATGATGCAAAACGGCATGCTATAGTATGCCGTTCGAGACCATGGGCTATAGCCCATCGCCATGGTCATAAATTATGAAAAACAAGGATTTGAAAAAAAGACGGAAATGACTCCGAGACGATGGGCTATAGCCCATGGTCTCGGAGTGATTTTCGTCTTTTTTTCAAATCCTCAAAAATGATGCAAAACGGAATACTATAGCATGCCGTTCGAGACCATGGGCTATAGCCCATCGCCATGGCCATAAATGATGAAAAACAAGGATTTGAAAAAAAGACGAAAATGACTACGAGACGATGGGCTATAGCCCATGGTCTCGGAGTGATTTTCGCCTTTTTATCAAATCCTCAAAAATGATGGAAAACGGCATGCTATAGTATGCCGTTCGAGACCATGGGCTATAGCCCATCGCCATGGTCATAAATTATGAAAAACGAGGATTTGAAAAAAAGACGAAAATGACTCCGAGACGATGGGCTATAGCCCATGGTCTCGGAGTGATTTTGTGTCTTTTTTTCAAATCCTCAAAGATGATGCAAAACGGCATGCTATAGTATGCCGTTCGAGACCATGGGCTATAGCCCATCGCCATGGTCATAAATTATGAAAAACAAGGATTTGAAAAAAAGACGAAAATGACTCCGAGACGATGGGATATAGCCCATGGTCTCGGAGTCATTTTCGTCTTTTTTTCAAATCCTCAAAAATTATGGAAAACGGCATGCTATAGTATGCCGTTCGAGACCATGGGCTATAGCCCATCGCCATGGTCATAAATGATGAAAAACAAGGATTTGAAAAAAAGACGAAAATGACTCCGAGACGATGGGCTATAGCCCATGGTCTCGGAGTGATTTTCGTCTTTTTTTCAAATCCTCAAAAATGATGCAAAACGGAATACTATAGCATGCCGTTCGAGACCATGGGCTATAGCCCATCGCCATGGCCATAAATGATGAAAAACAAGGATTTGAAAAAAAGACGAAAATGACTACGAGACGATGGGCTATAGCCCATGGTCTCGGAGTGATTTTCGTCTTTTTTTCAAATCCTCAAAAATGATGCAAAACGGAATACTATAGCATGCCGTTCGAGACCATGGGCTATAGCCCATCGCCATGGCCATAAATGATGAAAAACAAGGATTTGAAAAAAAGACGAAAATGACTACGAGACGATGGGCTATAGCCCATGGTCTCGGAGTGATTTTCGCCTTTTTATCAAATCCTCAAAAATGATGGAAAACGGCATGCTATAGTATGCCGTTCGAGACCATGGGCTATAGCCCATCGCCATGGTCATAAATGATGAAAAACGAGGATTTGAAAAAAAGACGAAAATGACTCCGAGACGATGGGCTATAGCCCATGGTCTCGGAGTCATTTTCGTCTTTTTTTCAAATCCTCAAAAATGATGGAAAACGGCATGCTATAGTATGCCGTTCGAGACCATGGGCAATAGCCCATCGCAAAGTCAGTATTTGACTTTTGAAAAGTCAAACGGTGACTTTTCCCGGGGTCTGTAAAAAAGTCGAGGTTTGACTTTTAATTGTGATACTGGGCTGCCCATCGCCATGGTCATAAATTATGAAAAACAAGGATTTGAAAAAAAGACGAAAATGACTACGAGACGATGGGCTATAGCCCATGGTCTCGGAGTGATTTTCGCCTTTTTATCAAATCCTCAAAAATGATGGAAAACGGCATGCTATAGTATGCCGTTCGAGACCATGGGCTATAGCCCATCCCCATGGTCATAAATGATGAAAAACAAGGATTTGAAAAAAAGACGAAAATGACTACGAGACGATGGGCTATAGCCCATGGTCTCGGAGTGATTTTGTGTCTTTTTTTCAAATCCTCAAAGATGATGCAAAACGGCATGCTATAGTATGCCGTTCGAGACCATGGGCTATAGCCCATCGCAAAGTCAGTATTTGACTTTTGAAAAGTCAAACGGTGACTTTTCCCGGGGTCTGTCAAAAAGTCGAGGTTTGACTTTTAATTGTGATACTGGGCTGCCCATCGCCATGGTCATAAATTATGAAAAACGAGGATTTGAAAAAAAGACGAAAATGACTCCAAGACGATGGGCTATATATAGCCCATGGTCTCGGAGTGATTTTCGGCTTTTTTTCAAATCCTCAAAAATGATGGAAAACGGCATGCTATAGTATGCCGTTCGAGACCATGGGCTATAGCCCATCGCCATGGTCATAAATTATGAAAAACGAGGATTTGAAAAAAAGACGAAAATGACTCCGAGACGATGGGCTATAGCCCATGGTCTCGGAGTCATTTTCGTCTTTTTTTCAAATCCTCAAAAATGATGGAAAACGGCATGCTATAGTATGCCGTTCGAGACCATGGGCTATAGCCCATCGCAAAGTCAGTATTTGACTTTTGAAAAGTCAAACGGTGACTTTTCCCGGGGTCTGTCAAAAAGTCGAGGTTTGACTTTTAATTGTGATACTGGGCTGCCCATCGCCATGGTCATAAATTATGAAAAACGAGGATTTGAAAAAAAGACGAAAATGACTCCAAGACGATGGGCTATATATAGCCCATGGTCTCGGAGTCATTTTCGTCTTTTTTTCAAATCCTCAAAAATTATGGAAAACGGCATGCTATAGTATGCCGTTCGAGACCATGGGCTATAGCCCATCGCCATGGTCATAAATGATGAAAAACAAGGATTTGAAAAAAAGACGAAAATGACTCCGAGACGATGGGCTATAGCCCATGGTCTCGACTCGGAGTGATTTTCGTCTTTTTTTCAAATCCTCAAAAATGATGGAAAACGGCATGCTATAGTATGCCGTTCGAGACCATGGGCTATAGCCCATCCCCATGGTCATAAATGATGAAAAACGAGGATTTGAAAAAAAGACGAAAATGACTCCGAGACGATGGGCTATATATAGCCCATGGTCTCGGAGTGATTTTCGTCTTTTTTTCAAATCCTCAAAAATGATGGAAAACGGCATGCTATAGTATGCCGTTCGAGACCATGGGCTATAGCCCATCGCCATGGTCATAAATTATGAAAAACGAGGATTTGAAAAAAAGACGAAAATGACTCCGAGACGATGGGCTATAGCCCATGGTCTCGGAGTGATTTTTTGTCTTTTTTTCAAATCCTCAAAGATGATGCAAAACGGCATGCTATAGTATGCCGTTCGAGACCATGGGCTATAGCCCATCGCCATGGTCATAAATTATGAAAAACAAGGATTTGAAAAAAAGACGAAAATGACTCCGAGACGATGGGCTATAGCCCATGGTCTCGGAGTGATTTTCGTCTTTTTTTCAAATCCTCAAAAATGATGCAAAACGGAATACTATAGCATGCCGTTCGAGACCATGGGCTATAGCCCATCGCCATGGCCATAAATGATGAAAAACAAGGATTTGAAAAAAAGACGAAAATGACTACGAGACGATGGGCTATAGCCCATGGTCTCGGAGTGATTTTCGCCTTTTTATCAAATCCTCAAAAATGATGGAAAACAGCATGCTATAGTATGCCGTTCGAGACCATGGGCTATAGCCCATCGCCATGGTCATAAATTATGAAAAACGAGGATTTGAAAAAAAGACGAAAATGACTCCGAGACGATGGGCTATAGCCCATGGTCTCGGAGTGATTTTGTGTCTTTTTTTCAAATCCTCAAAGATGATGCAAAACGGCATGCTATAGTATGGCGTTCGAGACCATGGGCTATAGCCCATCGCCATGGTCATAAATTATGAAAAACAAGGATTTGAAAAAAAGACGAAAATGACTCCGAGACGATGGGATATAGCCCATGGTCTCGGAGTCATTTTCGTCTTTTTTTCAAATCCTCAAAAATTATGGAAAACGGCATGCTATAGTATGCCGTTCGAGACCATGGGCTATAGCCCATCGCCATGGTCATAAATGATGAAAAACAAGGATTTGAAAAAAAGACGAAAATGACTCCGAGACGATGGGCTATAGCCCATGGTCTCGACTCGGAGTGATTTTCGTCTTTTTTTCAAATCCTCAAAAATGATGGAAAACGGCATGCTATAGTATGCCGTTCGAGACCATGGGCTATAGCCCATCCCCATGGTCATAAATGATGAAAAACGAGGATTTGAAAAAAAGAAGAAAATGACTCCGAGACGATGGGCTATATATAGCCCATGGTCTCGGAGTGATTTTCGTCTTTTTTTCAAATCCTCAAAAATGATGGAAAACGGCATGCTATAGTATGCCGTTCGAGACCATGGGCTATAGCCCATCGCCATGGTCATAAATTATGAAAAACGAGGATTTGAAAAAAAGACGAAAATGACTCCGAGACGATGGGCTATAGCCCATGGTCTCGGAGTGATTTTTTGTCTTTTTTTCAAATCCTCAAAGATGATGCAAAACGGCATGCTATAGTATGCCCTTCGAGACCATGGGCTATAGCCCATCGCCATGGTCATAAATGATGAAAAACGAGGATTTGAAAAAAAGACGAAAATGACTCCGAGACGATGGGCTATAGCCCATGGTCTCGGAGTCATTTTCGTCTTTTTTTCAAATCCTCAAAAATGATGGAAAACGGCATGCTATAGTATGCCGTTCGAGACCATGGGCTATAGCCCATCGCAAAGTCAGTATTTGACTTTTGAAAAGTCAAACGGTGACTTTTCCCGGGGTCTGTAAAAAAGTCGAGGTTTGACTTTTAATTGTGATACTGGGCTGCCCATCGCCATGGTCATAAATTATGAAAAACGAGGATTTGAAAAAAAGACGAAAATGACTCCGAGACGATGGGCTATATATAGCCCATGGTCTCGGTGTGATTCTCGTCTTTTTTTCAAATCCTCAAAAATGATGGAAAACGGCATGCTATAGTATGCCGTTCGAGACCATGGGCTATAGCCCATCGCCATGGTCATAACTTATGAAAAACGAGGATTTGAAAAAAAGACGAAAATGACTCCGAGACGATGGGCTATAGCCCATGGTCTCGGAGTGATTTTGTGTCTTTTTTTCAAATCTTCAAAGATGATGCAAAACGGCATGCTATAGTATGCCGTTCGAGACCATGGGCTATAGCCCATCGCCATGGTCATAAATTATGAAAAACAAGGATTTGAAAAAAAGACGAAAATGACTCCGAGACGATGGGCTATAGCCCATGGTCTCGGAGTCATTTTCGTCTTTTTTTCAAATCCTCAAAAATGATGGAAAACGGCATGCTATAGTATGCCGTTCGAGACCATGGGCTATAGCCCATCCCCATGGTCATAAATGATGAAAAACGAGGATTTGAAAAAAAGAAGAAAATGACTCCGAGACGATGGGCTATATATAGCCCATGGTCTCGGAGTGATTTTCGTCTTTTTTTCAAATCCTCAAAAATGATGGAAAACGGCATGCTATAGTATGCCGTTCGAGACCATGGGCTATAGCCCATCGCCATGGTCATAAATTATGAAAAACGAGGATTTGAAAAAAAGACGAAAATGACTCCGAGACGATGGGCTATAGCCCATGGTCTCGGAGTGATTTTTTGTCTTTTTTTCAAATCCTCAAAGATGATGCAAAACGGCATGCTATAGTATGCCGTTCGAGACCATGGGCTATAGCCCATCGCCATGGTCATAAATGATGAAAAACGAGGATTTGAAAAAAGGACGAAAATGACTCCGAGACGATGGGCTATAGCCCATGGTCTCGACTCGGAGTGATTTTCGTCTTTTTTTCAAATCCTCAAAAATGATGGAAAACGGCATGCTATAGTATGCCGTTCGAGACCATGGGCTATAGCCCATCCCCATGGTCATAAATGATGAAAAACGAGGATTTGAAAAAAAGACGAAAATGACTCCGAGACGATGGGCTATATATAGCCCATGGTCTCGGAGTGATTTTCGTCTTTTTTTCAAATCCTCAAAAATGATGGAAAACGGCATGCTATAGTATGCCGTTCGAGACCATGGGCTATAGCCCATCGCCATGGTCATAAATTATGAAAAACGAGGATTTGAAAAAAAGACGAAAATGACTCCGAGACGATGGGCTATAGCCCATGGTCTCGGAGTGATTTTTTGTCTTTTTTTCAAATCCTCAAAGATGATGCAAAACGGCATGCTATAGAATGCCGTTCGAGACCATGGGCTATAGCCCATCGCCATGGTCATAAATTATGAAAAACAAGGATTTGAAAAAAAGACGAAAATGACTCCGAGACGATGGGCTATAGCCCATGGTCTCGGAGTGATTTTCGTCTTTTTTTCAAATCCTCAAAAATGATGCAAAACGGAATACTATAGCATGCCGTTCGAGACCATGGGCTATAGCCCATCGCCATGGCCATAAATGATGAAAAACAAGGATTTGAAAAAAAGACGAAAATGACTACGAGACGATGGGCTATAGCCCATGGTCTCGGAGTGATTTTTTGTCTTTTTTTCAAATCCTCAAAGATGATGCAAAACGGAATACTATAGCATGCCGTTCGAGACCATGGGCTATAGCCCATCGCAATGGCCATAAATGATGAAAAACAAGGATTTGAAAAAAAGACGAAAATGACTACGAGACGATGGGCTATAGCCCATGGTCTCGGAGTGATTTTCGCCTTTTTATCAAATCCTCAAAAATGATGGAAAACGGCATGCTATAGTATGCCGTTCGAGACCATGGGCTATAGCCCATCGCCATGGTCATAAATGATGAAAAACGAGGATTTGAAAAAAAGACGAAAATGACTCCGAGACGATGGGCTATAGCCCATGGTCTCGGAGTCATTTTCGTCTTTTTTTCAAATCCTCAAAAATGATGGAAAACGGCATGCTATAGTATGCCGTTCGAGACCATGGGCTATAGCCCATCGCAAAGTCAGTATTTGACTTTTGAAAAGTCAAACGGTGACTTTTCCCGGGGTCTGTCAAAAAGTCGAGGTTTGACTTTTAATTGTGATACTGGGCTGCCCATCGCCATGGTCATAAATTATGAAAAACGAGGATTTGAAAAAAAGACGAAAATGACTCCGAGACGATGGGCTATATATAGCCCATGGTCTCGGTGTGATTTTCGTCTTTTTTTCAAATCCTCAAAAATGATGGAAAACGGCATGCTATAGTATGCCGTTCGAGACCATGGGCTATAGCCCATCACCATGGTCATAACTTATGAAAAACGAGGATTTGAAAAAAAGACGAAAATGACTCCGAGACGATGGGCTATAGCCCATGGTCTCGGAGTGATTTTGTGTCTTTTTTTCAAATCCTCAAAGATGATGCAAAACGGCATGCTATAGTATGCCGTTCGAGACCATGGGCTATAGCCCATCGCCATGGTCATAAATTATGAAAAACAAGGATTTGAAAAAAAGACGAAAATGACTCCGAGACGATGGGCTATAGCCCATGGTCTCGGAGTCATTTTCGTCTTTTTTCAAATCCTCAAAAATTATGGAAAACGGCATGCTATAGTATGCCGTTCGAGACCATGGGCTATAGCCCATCGCCATGGTCATAAATGATGAAAAACAAGGATTTGAAAAAAAGACGAAAATGACTCCGAGACGATGGGCTATAGCCCATGGTCTCGACTCGGAGTGATTTTCGTCTTTTTTTCAAATCCTCAAAAATGATGGAAAACGGCATGCTATAGTATGCCGTTCGAGACCATGGGCTATAGCCCATCCCCATGGTCATAAATGATGAAAAACGAGGATTTGAAAAAAAGACGAAAATGACTCCGAGACGATGGGCTATATATAGCCCATGGTCTCGGAGTGATTTTCGTCTTTTTTTCAAATCCTCAAAAATGATGGAAAACGGCATGCTATAGTATGCCGTTCGAGACCATGGGCTATAGCCCATCGCCATGGTCATAAATTATGAAAAACGAGGATTTGAAAAAAAGACGAAAATGACTCCGAGACGATGGGCTATAGCCCATGGTCTCGGAGTGATTTTTTGTCTTTTTTTCAAATCCTCAAAGATGATGCAAAACGGCATGCTATAGTATGCCGTTCGAGACCATGGGCTATAGCCCATCGCCATGGTCATAAATTATGAAAAACAAGGATTTGAAAAAAAGACGAAAATGACTCCGAGACGATGGGCTATAGCCCATGGTCTCGGAGTGATTTTCGTCTTTTTTTCAAATCCTCAAAAATGATGCAAAACGGAATACTATAGCATGCCGTTCGAGACCATGGGCTATAGCCCATCGCCATGGCCATATATGATGAAAAACAAGGATTTGAAAAAAAGACGAAAATGACTACGAGACGATGGGCTATAGCCCATGGTCTCGGAGTGATTTTCGCCTTTTTATCAAATCCTCAAAAATGATGGAAAACGGCATGCTATAGTATGCCGTTCGAGACCATGGGCTATAGCCCATCGCCATGGTCATAAATTATGAAAAACGAGGATTTGAAAAAAAGACGAAAATGACTCCGAGACGATGGGCTATAGCCCATGGTCTCGGAGTGATTTTTTGTCTTTTTTTCAAATCCTCAAAGATGATGCAAAACGGCATGCTATAGTATGCCGTTCGAGACCATGGGCTATAGCCCATCGCCATGGTCATAAATTATGAAAAACAAGGATTTGAAAAAAAGACGAAAATGACTCCGAGACGATGGGCTATAGCCCATGGTCTCGACTCGGAGTGATTTTCGTCTTTTTTTCAAATCCTCAAAAATGATGGAAAACGGCATGCTATAGTATGCCGTTCGAGACCATGGGCTATAGCCCATCGCCATGGTCATAAATGATGAAAAACGAGGATTTGAAAAAAAGACGAAAATGACTCCGAGACGATGGGCTATAGCCCATGGTCTCGACTCGGAGTGATTTTCGTCTTTTTTTCAAATCCTCAAAAATGATGGAAAACGGCATGCTATAGTATGCCGTTCGAGACCATGGGCTATAGCCCATCCCCATGGTCATAAATGATGAAAAACGAGGATTTGAAAAAAAGACGAAAATGACTCCGAGACGATGGGCTATATATAGCCCATGGTCTCGGAGTGATTTTCGTCTTTTTTTCAAATCCTCAAAAATGATGGAAAACGGCATGCTATAGTATGCCGTTCGAGACCATGGGCTATAGCCCATCGCCATGGTCATAAATTATGAAAAACGAGGATTTGAAAAAAAGACGAAAATGACTCCGAGACGATGGGCTATAGCCCATGGTCTCGGAGTGATTTTTTGTCTTTTTTTCAAATCCTCAAAGATGATGCAAAACGGCATGCTATAGTATGCCGTTCGAGACCATGGGCTATAGCCCATCGCCATGGTCATAAATTATGAAAAACAAGGATTTGAAAAAAAGACGAAAATGACTCCGAGACGATGGGCTATAGCCCATGGTCTCGGAGTGATTTTCGTCTTTTTTTCAAATCCTCAAAAATGATGCAAAACGGAATACTATAGCATGCCGTTCGAGACCATGGGCTATAGCCCATCGCCATGGCCATATATGATGAAAAACAAGGATTTGAAAAAAAGACGAAAATGACTACGAGACGATGGGCTATAGCCCATGGTCTCGGAGTGATTTTCGCCTTTTTATCAAATCCTCAAAAATGATGGAAAACGGCATGCTATAGTATGCCGTTCGAGACCATGGGCTATAGCCCATCGCCATGGTCATAAATTATGAAAAACGAGGATTTGAAAAAAAGACGAAAATGACTCCGAGACGATGGGCTATAGCCCATGGTCTCGGAGTGATTTTTTGTCTTTTTTTCAAATCCTCAAAGATGATGCAAAACGGCATGCTATAGTATGCCGTTCGAGACCATGGGCTATAGCCCATCGCCATGGTCATAAATTATGAAAAACAAGGATTTGAAAAAAAGACGAAAATGACTCCGAGACGATGGGCTATAGCCCATGGTCTCGGAGTGATTTTCGTCTTTTTTTCAAATCCTCAAAAATGATGCAAAACGGAATACTATAGCATGCCGTTCGAGACCATGGGCTATAGCCCATGGCCATATATGATGAAAAACAAGGATTTGAAAAAAAGACGAAAATGACTACGAGACGATGGGCTATAGCCCATGGTCTCGGAGTGATTTTCGCCTTTTTATCAAATCCTCAAAAATGATGGAAAACGGCATGCTATAGTATGCCGTTCGAGACCATGGGCTATAGCCCATCGCCATGGTCATAAATTATGAAAAACGAGGATTTGAAAAAAAGACGAAAATGACTCCGAGACGATGGGCTATAGCCCATGGTCTCGGAGTGATTTTTTGTCTTTTTTTCAAATCCTCAAAGATGATGCAAAACGGCATGCTATAGTATGCCGTTCGAGACCATGGGCTATAGCCCATCGCCATGGTCATAAATTATGAAAAACAAGGATTTGAAAAAAAGACGAAAATGACTCCGAGACGATGGGCTATAGCCCATGGTCTCGACTCGGAGTGATTTTCGTCTTTTTTTCAAATCCTCAAAAATGATGGAAAATGGCATGCTATAGTATGCCGTTCGAGACCATGGGCTATAGCCCATCCCCATGGTCATAAATGATGAAAAACGAGGATTTGAAAAAAAGACGAAAATGACTCCGAGACGATGGGCTATATATAGCCCATGGTCTCGGAGTGATTTTCGTCTTTTTTTCAAATCCTCAAAAATGATGGAAAACGGCATGCTATAGTATGCCGTTCAAGACCATGGGCTATAGCCCATCGCCATGGTCATAAATTATGAAAAACGAGGATTTGAAAAAAAGACGAAAATGACTCCGAGACGATGGGCTATAGCCCATGGTCTCGGAGTGATTTTCGTCTTTTTTTCAAATCCTCAAAAATGATGGAAAACGGCATGCTATAGTATGCCGTTCGAGACCATGGGCTATAGCCCATCGCAAAGTCAGTATTTGACTTTTGAAAAGTCAAACGGTGACTTTTCCCGGGGTCTGTCAAAAAGTCGAGGTTTGACTTTTAATTGTGATACTGGGCTGCCCATCGCCATGGTCATAAATTATGAAAAACGAGGATTTGAAAAAAAGACGAAAATGACTCCAAGACGATGGGCTATATATAGCCCATGGTCTCGGAGTGATTTTCGTCTTTTTTTCAAATCCTCAAAAATGATGGAAAACGGCATGCTATAGTATGCCGTTCGAGACCATGGGCTATAGCCCATCGCCATGGTCATAAATGATGAAAAACGAGGATTTGTTAAAAAGACGAAAATGACTCCGAGACGATGGGCTATAGCCCATGGTCTCGGAGTCATTTTCGTCTTTTTTTCAAATCCTCAAAAATGATGGAAAACGGCATGCTATAGTATGCCGTTCGAGACCATGGGCTATAGCCCATCGCAAAGTCAGTATTTGACTTTTGAAAAGTCAAACGGTGACTTTTCCCGGGGTCTGTCAAAAAGTCGAGGTTTGACTTTTAATTGTGATACTGGGCTGCCCATCGCCATGGTCATAAATTATGAAAAACGAGGATTTGAAAAAAAGACGAAAATGACTCCAAGACGATGGGCTATATATAGCCCATGGTCTCGGAGTGATTTTCGTCTTTTTTTCAAATCCTCAAAAATGATGGAAAACGGCATGCTATAGTATGCCGTTCGAGACCATGGGCTATAGCCCATCGCCATGGTCATAAATGATGAAAAACGAGGATTTGAAAAAAAGACGAAAATGACTCCGAGACGATGGGCTATAGCCCATGGTCTCGGAGTCATTTTCGTCTTTTTTTCAAATCCTCAAAAATGATGGAAAACGGCATGCTATAGTATGCCGTTCGAGACCATGGGCTATAGCCCATCGCAAAGTCAGTATTTGACTTTTGAAAAGTCAAACGGTGACTTTTCCCGGGGTCTGTCAAAAAGTCGAGGTTTGACTTTTAATTGTGATACTGGGCTGCCCATCGCCATGGTCATAAATTATGAAAAACGAGGATTTGAAAAAAAGACGAAAATGACTCCAAGACGATGGGCTATATATAGCCCATGGTCTCGGAGTGATTTTCGTCTTTTTTTCAAATCCTCAAAAATGATGGAAAACGGCATGCTATAGTATGCCGTTCGAGACCATGGGCTATAGCCCATCGCCATGGTCATAAATGATGAAAAACGAGGATTTGAAAAAAAGACGAAAATGACTCCGAGACGATGGGCTATAGCCCATGGTCTCGGAGTCATTTTCGTCTTTTTTTCAAATCCTCAAAAATGATGGAAAACGGCATGCTATAGTATGCCGTTCGAGACCATGGGCTATAGCCCATCGCAAAGTCAGTATTTGACTTTTGAAAAGTCAAACGGTGACTTTTCCCGGGGTCTGTCAAAAAGTCGAGGTTTGACTTTTAATTGTGATACTGGGCTGCCCATCGCCATGGTCATAAATTATGAAAAACGAGGATTTGAAAAAAAGACGAAAATGACTCCAAGACGATGGGCTATATATAGCCCATGGTCTCGGAGTGATTTTCGTCTTTTTTTGAAATCCTCAAAAATGATGGAAAACGGCATGCTATAGTATGCCGTTCGAGACCATGGGCTATAGCCCATCGCCATGGTCATAAATGATGAAAAACGAGGATTTGTTAAAAAGACGAAAATGACTCCGAGACGATGGGCTATAGCCCATGGTCTCGGAGTCATTTTCGTCTTTTTTTCAAATCCTCAAAAATGATGGAAAACGGCATGCTATAGTATGCCGTTCGAGACCATGGGCTATAGCCCATCGCAAAGTCAGTATTTGACTTTTGAAAAGTCAAACGGTGACTTTTCCCGGGGTCTGTCAAAAAGTCGAGGTTTGACTTTTAATTGTGATACTGGGCTGCCCATCGCCATGGTCATAAATTATGAAAAACGAGGATTTGAAAAAAAGACGAAAATGACTCCAAGACGATGGGCTATATATAGCCCATGGTCTCGGAGTGATTTTCGTCTTTTTTTCAAATCCTCAAAAATGATGGAAAACGGCATGCTATAGTATGCCGTTCGAGACCATGGGCTATAGCCCATCGCCATGGTCATAAATGATGAAAAACGAGGATTTGTTAAAAAGACGAAAATGACTCCGAGACGATGGGCTATAGCCCATGGTCTCGGAGTCATTTTCGTCTTTTTTTCAAATCCTCAAAAATGATGGAAAACGGCATGCTATAGTATGCCGTTCGAGACCATGGGCTATAGCCCATCGCAAAGTCAGTATTTGACTTTTGAAAAGTCAAACGGTGACTTTTCCCGGGGTCTGTCAAAAAGTCGAGGTTTGACTTTTAATTGTGATACTGGGCTGCCCATCGCCATGGTCATAAATTATGAAAAACGAGGATTTGAAAAAAAGACGAAAATGACTCCAAGACGATGGGCTATATATAGCCCATGGTCTCGGAGTGATTTTCGTCTTTTTTTCAAATCCTCAAAAATGATGGAAAACAGCATGCTATAGTATGCCGTTCGAGACCATGGGCTATAGCCCATCGCCATGGTCATAAATTATGAAAAACGAGGATTTGAAAAAAAGACGAAAATGACTCCGAGACGATGGGCTATAGCCCATGGTCTCGGAGTCATTTTCGTCTTTTTTTCAAATCCTCAAAAATGATGGAAAACGGCATGCTATAGTATGCCGTTCGAGACCATGGGCTATAGCCCATCGCAAAGTCAGTATTTGACTTTTGAAAAGTCAAACGGTGACTTTTCCCGGGGTCTGTCAAAAAGTCGAGGTTTGACTTTTAATTGTGATACTGGGCTGCCCATCGCCATGGTCATAAATTATGAAAAACGAGGATTTGAAAAAAAGACGAAAATGACTCCAAGACGATGGGCTATATATAGCCCATGGTCTCGGAGTGATTTTCGTCTTTTTTTCAAATCCTCAAAAATTATGGAAAACGGCATGCTATAGTATGCCGTTCGAGACCATGGGCTATAGCCCATCGCCATGGTCATAAATGATGAAAAACGAGGATTTGTTAAAAAGACGAAAATGACTCCGAGACGATGGGCTATAGCCCATGGTCTCGGAGTCATTTTCGTCTTTTTTTCAAATCCTCAAAAATGATGGAAAACGGCATGCTATAGTATGCCGTTCGAGACCATGGGCTATAGCCCATCGCAAAGTCAGTATTTGACTTTTGAAAAGTCAAACGGTGACTTTTCCCGGGGTCTGTCAAAAAGTCGAGGTTTGACTTTTAATTGTGATACTGGGCTGCCCATCGCCATGGTCATAAATTATGAAAAACGAGGATTTGAAAAAAAGACGAAAATGACTCCAAGACGATGGGCTATATATAGCCCATGGTCTGGGAGTGATTTTCGTCTTTTTTTCAAATCCTCAAAAATGATGGAAAACGGCATGCTATAGTATGCCGTTCGAGACCATGGGCTATAGCCCATCGCAAAGTCAGTATTTGACTTTTAAAAAGTCAAACGGTGACTTTTCCCGGGGTCTGTCAAAAAGTCGAGGTTTGACTTTTAATTGTGATACTGGGCTGCCCATCGCCATGGTCATAAATTATGAAAAACGAGGATTTGAAAAAAAGACGAAAATGACTCCAAGACGATGGGCTATATATAGCCCATGGTCTCGGAGTGATTTTCGTCTTTTTTTCAAATCCTCAAAAATGATGGAAAACGGCATGCTATAGTATGCCGTTCGAGACCATGGGCTATAGCCCATCGCCATGGTCATAAATGATGAAAAACGAGGATTTGTTAAAAAGACGAAAATGACTCCGAGACGATGGGCTATAGCCCATGGTCTCGGAGTCATTTTCGTCTTTTTTTCAAATCCTCAAAAATGATGGAAAACGGCATGCTATAGTATGCCGTTCGAGACCATGGGCTATAGCCCATCGCCATGGTCATAACTTATGAAAAACGAGGATTTGAAAAAAAGACGAAAATGACTCCGAGACGATGGGCTATAGCCCATGGTCTCGGAGTCATTTTCGTCTTTTTTTCAAATCCTCAAAAATGATGGAAAACGGCATGCTATAGTATGCCGTTCGAGACCATGGGCTATAGCCCATCGCAAAGTCAGTATTTGACTTTTGAAAAGTCAAACGGTGACTTTTCCCGGGGTCTGTCAAAAAGTAGAGGTTTGACTTTTAATTGTGATACTGGGCTGCCCATCGCCATGGTCATAAATGATGAAAAACGAGGATTTGAAAAAAAGACGAAAATGACTCCGAGACGATGGGCTATAGCCCATGGTCTCGGAGTGATTTTCGTCTTTTTTTCAAATCCTCAAAAATGATGGAAAACGGCATGCTATAGTATGCCGTTCGAGACCATGGGCTATAGCCCATCGCAAAGTCAGTATTTGACTTTTGAAAAGTCAAACGGTGACTTTTCCCGGGGTCTGTCAAAAAGTCGAGGTTTGACTTTTAATTGTGATACTGGGCTGCCCATCGCCATGGTCATAAATTATGAAAAACGAGGATTTGAAAAAAAGACGAAAATGACTCCAAGACGATGGGCTATATATAGCCCATGGTCTCGGAGTGATTTTCGTCTTTTTTTCAAATCCTCAAAAATGATGGAAAACGGCATGCTATAGTATGCCGTTCGAGACCATGGGCTATAGCCCATCGCCATGGTCATAAATGATGAAAAACGAGGATTTGAAAAAAAGACGAAAATGACTCCGAGACGATGGGCTATAGCCCATGGTCTCGGAGTCATTTTCGTCTTTTTTTCAAATCCTCAAAAATGATGGAAAACGGCATGCTATAGTATGCCGTTCGAGACCATGGGCTATAGCCCATCGCAAAGTCAGTATTTGACTTTTGAAAAGTCAAACGGTGACTTTTCCCGGGGTCTGTCAAAAAGTCGAGGTTTGACTTTTAATTGTGATACTGGGCTGCCCATCGCCATGGTCATAAATTATGAAAAACGAGGATTTGAAAAAAAGACGAAAATGACTCCAAGACGATGGGCTATATATAGCCCATGGTCTCGGAGTGATTTTCGTCTTTTTTTCAAATCCTCAAAAATGATGGAAAACGGCATGCTATAGTATGCCGTTCGAGACCATGGGCTATAGCCCATCGCCATGGTCATAAATGATGAAAAACGAGGATTTGAAAAAAAGACGAAAATGACTCCGAGACGATGGGCTATAGCCCATGGTCTCGGAGTCATTTTCGTCTTTTTTTCAAATCCTCAAAAATGATGGAAAACGGCATGCTATAGTATGCCGTTCGAGACCATGGGCTATAGCCCATCGCAAAGTCAGTATTTGACTTTTAAAAAGTCAAACGGTGACTTTTCCCGGGGTCTGTCAAAAAGTCGAGGTTTGACTTTTAATTGTGATACTGGGCTGCCCATCGCCATGGTCATAAATTATGAAAAACGAGGATTTGAAAAAAAGACGAAAATGACTCCGAGACGATGGGCTATAGCCCATGGTCTCGGAGTGATTTTCGTCTTTTTTTCAAATCCTCAAAAATGATGGAAAACGGCATGCTATAGTATGCCGTTCGAGACCATGGGCTATAGCCCATCGCAAAGTCAGTATTTGACTTTTGAAAAGTCAAACGGTGACTTTTCCCGGGGTCTGTCAAAAAGTCGAGGTTTGACTTTTAATTGTGATACTGGGCTGCCCATCGCCATGGTCATAAATGATGAAAAACGAGGATTTGAAAAAAAGACGAAAATGACTCCGAGACGATGGGCTATAGCCCATGGTCTCGGAGTGATTTTCGTCTTTTTTTCAAATCCTCAAAAATTATGGAAAACGGCATGCTATAGTATGCCGTTCGAGACCATGGGCTATAGCCCATCGCAAAGTCAGTATTTGACTTTTGAAAAGTCAAACGGTGACTTTTCCCGGGGTCTGTCAAAAAGTCGAGGTTTGACTTTTAATTGTGATACTGGGCTGCCCATCGCCATGGTCATAAATTATGAAAAACGAGGATTTGAAAAAAAGACGAAAATGACTCCAAGACGATGGGCTATATATAGCCCATGGTCTGGGAGTGATTTTCGTCTTTTTTTCAAATCCTCAAAAATGATGGAAAACGGCATGCTATAGTATGCCGTTCGAGACCATGGGCTATAGCCCATCGCAAAGTCAGTATTTGACTTTTAAAAAGTCAAACGGTGACTTTTCCCGGGGTCTGTCAAAAAGTCGAGGTTTGACTTTTAATTGTGATACTGGGCTGCCCATCGCCATGGTCATAAATTATGAAAAACGAGGATTTGAAAAAAAGACGAAAATGACTCCAAGACGATGGGCTATATATAGCCCATGGTCTCGGAGTGATTTTCGTCTTTTTTTCAAATCCTCAAAAATGATGGAAAACGGCATGCTATAGTATGCCGTTCGAGACCATGGGCTATAGCCCATCGCCATGGTCATAAATGATGAAAAACGAGGATTTGTTAAAAAGACGAAAATGACTCCGAGACGATGGGCTATAGCCCATGGTCTCGGAGTCATTTTCGTCTTTTTTTCAAATCCTCAAAAATGATGGAAAACGGCATGCTATAGTATGCCGTTCGAGACCATGGGCTATAGCCCATCGCAAAGTCAGTATTTGACTTTTGAAAAGTCAAACGGTGACTTTTCCCGGGGTCTGTCAAAAAGTCGAGGTTTGACTTTTAATTGTGATACTGGGCTGCCCATCGCCATGGTCATAAATGATGAAAAACGAGGATTTGAAAAAAAGACGAAAATGACTCCGAGACGATGGGCTATAGCCCATGGTCTCGGAGTGATTTTCGTCTTTTTTTCAAATCCTCAAAAATGATGGAAAACGGCATGCTATAGTATGCCGTTCGAGACCATGGGCTATAGCCCATCGCAAAGTCAGTATTTGACTTTTGAAAAGTCAAACGGTGACTTTTCCCGGGGTCTGTCAAAAAGTCGAGGTTTGACTTTTAATTGTGATACTGGGCTGCCCATCGCCATGGTCATAAATTATGAAAAACGAGGATTTGAAAAAAAGACGAAAATGACTCCAAGACGATGGGCTATATATAGCCCATGGTCTCGGAGTGATTTTCGTCTTTTTTTCAAATCCTCAAAAAGGATGGAAAACGGCATGCTATAGTATGCCGTTCGAGACCATGGGCTATAGCCCATCGCCATGGTCATAAATGATGAAAAACGAGGATTTGAAAAAAAGACGAAAATGACTCCGAGACGATGGGCTATAGCCCATGGTCTCGGAGTCATTTTCGTCTTTTTTTCAAATCCTCAAAAATGATGGAAAACGGCATGCTATAGTATGCCGTTCGAGACCATGGGCTATAGCCCATCGCAAAGTCAGTATTTGACTTTTGAAAAGTCAAACGGTGACTTTTCCCGGGGTCTGTCAAAAAGTCGAGGTTTGACTTTTAATTGTGATACTGGGCTGCCCATCGCCATGGTCATAAATTATGAAAAACGAGGATTTGAAAAAAAGACGAAAATGACTCCAAGACGATGGGCTATATATAGCCCATGGTCTCGGAGTGATTTTCGTCTTTTTTTCAAATCCTCAAAAATGATGGAAAACGGCATGCTATAGTATGCCGTTCGAGACCATGGGCTATAGCCCATCGCCATGGTCATAAATGATGAAAAACGAGGATTTGAAAAAAAGACGAAAATGACTCCGAGACGATGGGCTATAGCCCATGGTCTCGGAGTCATTTTCGTCTTTTTTTCAAATCCTCAAAAATGATGGAAAACGGCATGCTATAGTATGCCGTTCGAGACCATGGGCTATAGCCCATCGCAAAGTCAGTATTTGACTTTTAAAAAGTCAAACGGTGACTTTTCCCGGGGTCTGTCAAAAAGTCGAGGTTTGACTTTTAATTGTGATACTGGGCTGCCCATCGCCATGGTCATAAATTATGAAAAACGAGGATTTGAAAAAAAGACGAAAATGACTCCGAGACGATGGGCTATAGCCCATGGTCTCGGAGTGATTTTCGTCTTTTTTTCAAATCCTCAAAAATGATGGAAAACGGCATGCTATAGTATGCCGTTCGAGACCATGGGCTATAGCCCATCGCAAAGTCAGTATTTGACTTTTGAAAAGTCAAACGGTGACTTTTCCCGGGGTCTGTCAAAAAGTCGAGGTTTGACTTTTAATTGTGATACTGGGCTGCCCATCGCCATGGTCATAAATGATGAAAAACGAGGATTTGAAAAAAAGACGAAAATGACTCCGAGACGATGGGCTATAGCCCATGGTCTCGGAGTGATTTTCGTCTTTTTTTCAAATCCTCAAAAATGATGGAAAACGGCATGCTATAGTATGCCGTTCGAGACCATGGGCTATAGCCCATCGCAAAGTCAGTATTTGACTTTTGAAAAGTCAAACGGTGACTTTTCCCGGGGTCTGTCAAAAAGTCGAGGTTTGACTTTTAATTGTGATACTGGGCTGCCCACCGCCATGGTCATAAATTATGAAAAACGAGGATTTGAAAAAAAGACGAAAATGACTCCAAGACGATGGGCTATATATAGCCCATGGTCTCGGAGTGATTTTCGTCTTTTTTTCAAATCCTCAAAAATGATGGAAAACGGCATGCTATAGTATGCCGTTCGAGACCATGGGCTATAGCCCATCGCCATGGTCATAAATGATGAAAAACGAGGATTTGAAAAAAAGACGAAAATGACTCCGAGACGATGGGCTATAGCCCATGGTCTCGGAGTCATTTTCGTCTTTTTTTCAAATCCTCAAAAATGATGGAAAACGGCATGCTATAGTATGCCGTTCGAGACCATGGGCTATAGCCCATCGCAAAGTCAGTATTTGACTTTTGAAAAGTCAAACGGTGACTTTTCCCGGGGTCTGTCAAAAAGTCGAGGTTTGACTTTTAATTGTGATACTGGGCTGCCCATCGCCATGGTCATAAATTATGAAAAACGAGGATTTGAAAAAAAGACGAAAATGACTCCAAGACGATGGGCTATATATAGCCCATGGTCTCGGAGTGATTTTCGTCTTTTTTTCAAATCCTCAAAAATGATGGAAAACGGCATGCTATAGTATGCCGTTCGAGACCATGGGCTATAGCCCATCGCCATGGTCATAAATGATGAAAAACGAGGATTTGAAAAAAAGACGTAAATGACTCCGAGACGATGGGCTATAGCCCATGGTCTCGGAGTCATTTTCGTCTTTTTTTCAAATCCTCAAAAATGATGGAAAACGGCATGCTATAGTATGCCGTTCGAGACCATGGGCTATAGCCCATCGCAAAGTCAGTATTTGACTTTTGAAAAGTCAAACGGTGACTTTTCCCGGGGTCTGTCAAAAAGTCGAGGTTTGACTTTTAATTGTGATACTGGGCTGCCCATCGCCATGGTCATAAATTATGAAAAACGAGGATTTGAAAAAAAGACGAAAATGACTCCAAGACGATGGGCTATATATAGCCCATGGTCTCGGAGTCATTTTCGTCTTTTTTTCAAATCCTCAAAAATGATGGAAAACGGCATGCTATAGTATGCCGTTCGAGACCATGGGCTATAGCCCATCGCAAAGTCAGTATTTGACTTTTGAAAAGTCAAACGGTGACTTTTCCCGGGGTCTGTCAAAAAGTCGAGGTTTGACTTTTAATTGTGATACTGGGCTGCCCATCGCCATGGTCATAAATTATGAAAAACGAGGATTTGAAAAAAAGACGAAAATGACTCCAAGACGATGGGCTATATATAGCCCATGGTCTCGGAGTGATTTTCGTCTTTTTTTCAAATCCTCAAAAATGATGGAAAACGGCATGCTATAGTATGCCGTTCGAGACCATGGGCTATAGCCCATCGCCATGGTCATAAATGATGAAAAACGAGGATTTGTTAAAAAGACGAAAATGACTCCGAGACGATGGGCTATAGCCCATGGTCTCGGAGTCATTTTCGTCTTTTTTTCAAATCCTCAAAAATGATGGAAAACGGCATGCTATAGTATGCCGTTCGAGACCATGGGCTATAGCCCATCGCAAAGTCAGTATTTGACTTTTGAAAAGTCAAACGGTGACTTTTCCCGGGGTCTGTCAAAAAGTCGAGGTTTGACTTTTAATTGTGATACTGGGCTGCCCATCGCCATGGTCATAAATTATGAAAAACGAGGATTTGAAAAAAAGACGAAAATGACTCCAAGACGATGGGCTATATATAGCCCATGGTCTCGGAGTCATTTTCGTCTTTTTTTCAAATCCTCAAAAATGATGGAAAACGGCATGCTATAGTATGCCGTTCGAGACCATGGGCTATAGCCCATCGCAAAGTCAGTATTTGACTTTTGAAAAGTCAAACGGTGACTTTTCCCGGGGTCTGTCAAAAAGTCGAGGTTTGTCTTTTAATTGTGATACTGGGCTGCCCATCGCCATGGTCATAAATTATGAAAAACGAGGATTTGAAAAAAAGACGAAAATGACTCCAAGACGATGGGCTATATATAGCCCATGGTCTCGGAGTGATTTTCGTCTTTTTTTCAAATCCTCAAAAATGATGGAAAACGGCATGCTATAGTTTGCCGTTCGAGACCATGGGCTATAGCCCATCGCCATGGTCATAAATGATGAAAAACTAGGATTTGTTAAAAAGACGAAAATGACTCCGAGACGATGGGCTATAGCCCATGGTCTCGGAGTCATTTTCGTCTTTTTTTCAAATCCTCAAAAATGATGGAAAAGGGCATGCTATAGTATGCCGTTCGAGACCATGGGCTATAGCCCATCGCAAAGTCAGTATTTGACTTTTGAAAAGTCAAACGGTGACTTTTCCCGGGGTCTGTCAAAAAGTCGAGGTTTGACTTTTCAAATCCTCAAAAATGATGGAAAACGGCATGCTATAGTATGCCGTTCGAGACCATGGGCTATAGCCCATCGCAAAGTCAGTATTTGACTTTTGAAAAGTCAAACGGTGACTTTTCCCGGGGTCTGTCAAAAAGTCGAGGTTTGACTTTTAATTGTGATACTGGGCTGCCCATCGCCATGGTCATAAATTATGAAAAACGAGGATTTGAAAAAAAGACGAAAATGACTCCAAGACGATGGGCTATATATAGCCCATGGTCTCGGAGTGATTTTCGTCTTTTTTTCAAATCCTCAAAAATGATGGAAAACGGCATGCTATAGTATGCCGTTCGAGACCATGGGCTATAGCCCATCGCCATGGTCATAAATGATGAAAAACGAGGATTTGTTAAAAAGACGAAAATGACTCCGAGACGATGGGCTATAGCCCATGGTCTCGGAGTCATTTTCGTCTTTTTTTCAAATCCTCAAAAATGATGGAAAACGGCATGCTATAGTATGCCGTTCGAGACCATGGGCTATAGCCCATCGCAAAGTCAGTATTTGACTTTTGAAAAGTCAAACGGTGACTTTTCCCGGGGTCTGTCAAACAGTCGAGGTTTGACTTTTAATTGTGATACTGGGCTGCCCATCGCCATGGTCATAAATTATGAAAAACGAGGATTTGAAAAAAAGACGAAAATGACTCCAAGACGATGGGCTATATATAGCCCATGGTCTCGGAGTGATTTTCGTCTTTTTTTCAAATCCTCAAAAATGATGGAAAACGGCATGCTATAGTATGCCGTTCGAGACCATGGGCTATAGCCCATCGCCATGGTCATAAATGATGAAAAACGAGGATTTGTTAAAAAGACGAAAATGACTCCGAGACGATGGGCTATAGCCCATGGTCTCGGAGTCATTTTCGTCTTTTTTTCAAATCCTCAAAAATGATGGAAAACGGCATGCTATAGTATGCCGTTCGAGACCATGGGCTATAGCCCATCGCAAAGTCAGTATTTGACTTTTGAAAAGTCAAACGGTGACTTTTCCCGGGGTCTGTCAAAAAGTCGAGGTTTGACTTTTAATTGTGATACTGGGCTGCCCATCGCCATGGTCATAAATTATGAAAAACGAGGATTTGAAAAAAAGACGAAAATGACTCCAAGACGATGGGCTATATATAGCCCATGGTCTCGGAGTGATTTTCGTCTTTTTTTCAAATCCTCAAAAATGATGGAAAACGGCATGCTATAGTATGCCGTTCGAGACCATGGGCTATAGCCCATCGCCATGGTCATAAATGATGAAAAACGAGGATTTGTTAAAAAGACGAAAATGACTCCGAGACGATGGGCTATAGCCCATGGTCTCGGAGTCATTTTCGTCTTTTTTTCAAATCCTCAAAAATGATGGAAAACGGCATGCTATAGTATGCCGTTCGAGACCATGGGCTATAGCCCATCGCAAAGTCAGTATTTGACTTTTGAAAAGTCAAACGGTGACTTTTCCCGGGGTCTGTCAAACAGTCGAGGTTTGACTTTTAATTGTGATACTGGGCTGCCCATCGCCATGGTCATAAATTATGAAAAACGAGGATTTGAAAAAAAGACGAAAATGACTCCAAGACGATGGGCTATATATAGCCCATGGTCTCGGAGTGATTTTCGTCTTTTTTTCAAATCCTCAAAAATGATGGAAAACGGCATGCTATAGTATGCCGTTCGAGACCATGGGCTATAGCCCATCGCCATGGTCATAAATGATGAAAAACGAGGATTTGTTAAAAAGACGAAAATGACTCCGAGACGATGGGCTATAGCCCATGGTCTCGGAGTCATTTTCGTCTTTTTTTCAAATCCTCAAAAATGATGGAAAACGGCATGCTATAGTATGCCGTTCGAGACCATGGGCTATAGCCCATCGCAAAGTCAGTATTTGACTTTTGAAAAGTCAAACGGTGACTTTTCCCGGGGTCTGTCAAAAAGTCGAGGTTTGACTTTTAATTGTGATACTGGGCTGCCCATCGCCATGGTCATAAATTATGAAAAACGAGGATTTGAAAAAAAGACGAAAATGACTCCAAGACGATGGGCTATATATAGCCCATGGTCTCGGAGTGATTTTCGTCTTTTTTTCAAATCCTCAAAAATGATGGAAAACGGCATGCTATAGTATGCCGTTCGAGACCATGGGCTATAGCCCATCGCCATGGTCATAAATGATGAAAAACGAGGATTTGTTAAAA
Organism: Electrona antarctica; assembly: GCF_951216825.1. Lineage (NCBI taxonomy): Eukaryota > Metazoa > Chordata > Actinopteri > Myctophiformes > Myctophidae > Electrona > Electrona antarctica. Next base: position 153,064 of record NW_027637030.1, read on the forward strand.
AGACGAAAATGACTCCGAGACGATGGGCTATAGCCCATGGTCTCGGAGTCATTTTCGTCTTTTTTTCAAATCCTCAAAAATGATGGAAAACGGCATGCTATAGTATGCCGTTCGAGACCATGGGCTATAGCCCATCGCAAAGTCAGTATTTGACTTTTGAAAAGTCAAACGGTGACTTTTCCCGGGGTCTGTCAAAAAGTCGAGGTTTGACTTTTAATTGTGATACTGGGCTGCCCATCGCCATGGTCATAAATTATGAAAAACGAGGATTTGAAAAAAAGACGAAAATGACTCCAAGACGATGGGCTATATATAGCCCATGGTCTCGGAGTGATTTTCGTCTTTTTTTCAAATCCTCAAAAATGATGGAAAACGGCATGCTATAGTATGCCGTTCGAGACCATGGGCTATAGCCCATCGCCATGGTCATAAATGATGAAAAACGAGGATTTGAAAAAAAGACGAAAATGACTCCGAGACGATGGGCTATAGCCCATGGTCTCGGAGTCATTTTCGTCTTTTTTTCAAATCCTCAAAAATGATGGAAAACGGCATGCTATAGTATGCCGTTCGAGACCATGGGCTATAGCCCATCGCAAAGTCAGTATTTGACTTTTGAAAAGTCAAACGGTGACTTTTCCCGGGGTCTGTCAAAAAGTCGAGGTTTGACTTTTAATTGTGATACTGGGCTGCCCATCGCCATGGTCATAAATTATGAAAAACGAGGATTTGAAAAAAAGACGAAAATTACTCCAAGACGATGGGCTATATATAGCCCATGGTCTCGGAGTGATTTTCGTCTTTTTTTCAAATCCTCAAAAATGATGGAAAACGGCATGCTATAGTATGCCGTTCGAGACCATGGGCTATAGCCCATCGCCATGGTCATAAATTATGAAAAACGAGGATTTGAAAAAAAGACGAAAATGACTCCGAGACGATGGGCTATAGCCCATGGTCTCGGAGTCATTTTCGTCTTTTTTTCAAATCCTCAAAAATGATGGAAAACGGCATGCTATAGTATGCCGTTCGAGACCATGGGCTATAGCCCATCGCAAAGTCAGTATTTGACTTTTGAAAAGTCAAACGGTGACTTTTCCCGGGGTCTGTCAAAAAGTCGAGGTTTGACTTTTAATTGTGATACTGGGCTGCCCATCGCCATGGTCATAAATTATGAAAAACGAGGATTTGAAAAAAAGACGAAAATGACTCCAAGACGATGGGCTATATATAGCCCATGGTCTCGGAGTGATTTTCGTCTTTTTTTCAAATCCTCAAAAATGATGGAAAACGGCATGCTATAGTATGCCGTTCGAGACCATGGGCTATAGCCCATCGCCATGGTCATAAATGATGAAAAACGAGGATTTGAAAAAAAGACGAAAATGACTCCGAGACGATGGGCTATAGCCCATGGTCTCGGAGTCATTTTCGTCTTTTTTTCAAATCCTCAAAAATGATGGAAAACGGCATGCTATAGTATGCCGTTCGAGACCATGGGCTATAGCCCATCGCAAAGTCAGTATTTGACTTTTGAAAAGTCAAACGGTGACTTTTCCCGGGGTCTGTCAAAAAGTCGAGGTTTGACTTTTAATTGTGATACTGGGCTGCCCATCGCCATGGTCATAAATTATGAAAAACGAGGATTTGAAAAAAAGACGAAAATGACTCCGAGACGATGGGCTATAGCCCATGGTCTCGGAGTCATTTTCGTCTTTTTTTCAAATCCTCAAAAATGATGGAAAACGGCATGCTATAGTATGCCGTTCGAGACCATGGGCTATAGCCCATCGCAAAGTCAGTATTTGACTTTTGAAAAGTCAAACGGTGACTTTTCCCGGGGTCTGTCAAAAAGTCGAGGTTTGACTTTTAATTGTGATACTGGGCTGCCCATCGCCATGGTCATAAATTATGAAAAACGAGGATTTGAAAAAAAGACGAAAATGACTCCAAGACGATGGGCTATATATAGCCCATGGTCTCGGAGTGATTTTCGTCTTTTTTTCAAATCCTCAAAAATGATGGAAAACGGCATGCTATAGTATGCCGTTCGAGACCATGGGCTATAGCCCATCGCCATGGTCATAAATGATGAAAAACGAGGATTTGAAAAAAAGACGAAAATGACTCCGAGACGATGGGCTATAGCCCATGGTCTCGGAGTCATTTTCGTCTTTTTTTCAAATCCTCAAAAATGATGGAAAACGGCATGCTATAGGATGCCGTTCGAGACCATGGGCTATAGCCCATCGCAAAGTCAGTATTTGACTTTTGAAAAGTCAAATGGTGACTTTTCCCGGGGTCTGTCAAAAAGTCGAGGTTTGACTTTTCAAATCCTCAAAAATGATGGAAAACGGCATGCTATAGTATGCCGTTCGAGACCATGGGCTATAGCCCATCGCAAAGTCAGTATTTGACTTTTGAAAAGTCAAACGGTGACTTTTCCCGGGGTCTGTCAAAAAGTCGAGGTTTGACTTTTAATTGTGATACTGGGCTGCCCATCGCCATGGTCATAAATTATGAAAAACGAGGATTTGAAAAAAAGACGAAAATGACTCCAAGACGATGGGCTATATATAGCCCATGGTCTCGGAGTGATTTTCGTCTTTTTTTCAAATCCTCAAAAATGATGGAAAACGGCATGCTATAGTATGCCGTTCGAGACCATGGGCTATAGCCCATCGCCATGGTCATAAATGATGAAAAACGAGGATTTGAAAAAAAGACGAAAATGACTCCGAGACGATGGGCTATAGCCCATGGTCTCGGAGTCATTTTCGTCTTTTTTTCAAATCCTCAAAAATGATGGAAAACGGCATGCTATAGTATGCCGTTCGAGACCATGGGCTATAGCCCATCGCAAAGTCAGTATTTGACTTTTGAAAAGTCAAACGGTGACTTTTCCCGGGGTCTGTCAAAAAGTCGAGGTTTGACTTTGAATTGTGATACTGGGCTGCCCATCGCCATGGTCATAAATTATGAAAAACGAGGATTTGAAAAAAAGACGAAAATGACTCCAAGACGATGGGCTATATATAGCCCATGGTCTCGGAGTGATTTTCGTCTTTTTTTCAAATCCTCAAAAATGATGGAAAACGGCATGCTATAGTATGCCGTTCGAGACCATGGGCTATAGCCCATCGCCATGGTCATAAATTATGAAAAACGAGGATTTGAAAAAAAGACGAAAATGACTCCGAGACGATAGGCTATAGCCCATGGTCTCGGAGTAATTTTCGTCTTTTTTTCAAATCCTCAAAAATGATGGAAAACGGCATGCTATAGTATGCCGTTCGAGACCATGGGCTATAGCCTATCGCAAAGTCAGTATTTGACTTTTGAAAAGTAAAACGGTGACTTTTCCCGGGGTCTGTCAAAAAGTCGAGGTTTGACTTTTAATTGTGATACTGGGCTGCCCATCGCCATGGTCATAAATTATGAAAAACGAGGATTTGAAAAAAAGACGAAAATGACTCCAAGACGATGGGCTATATATAGCCCATGGTCTCGGAGTGATTTTCGTCTTTTTTTCAAATCCTCAAAAATGATGGAAAACGGCATGCTATAGTATGCCGTTCGAGACCATGGGCTATAGCCCATCGCCATGGTCATAAATTATGAAAAACGAGGATTTGAAAAAAAGACGAAAATGACTCCGAGACGATGGGCTATAGCCCATGGTCTCGGAGTCATTTTCGTCTTTTTTTCAAATCCTCAAAAATGATGGAAAACGGCATGCTATAGTATGCCGTTCGAGACCATGGGCTATAGCCCATCGCAAAGTCAGTATTTGACTTTTGAAAAGTCAAACGGTGACTTTTCCCGGGGTCTGTCAAAAAGTCGAGGTTTGACTTTTAATTGTGATACTGGGCTGCCCATCGCCATGGTCATAAATTATGAAAAACGAGGATTTGAAAAAAAGACGAAAATGACTCCAGGACGATGGGCTATATATAGCCCATGGTCTCGGAGTGATTTTCGTCTTTTTTTCAAATCCTCAAAAATGATGGAAAACGGCATGCTATAGTATGCCGTTCGAGACCATGGGCTATAGCCCATCGCCATGGTCATAAATGATGAAAAACGAGGATTTGAAAAAAAGACGAAAATGACTCCGAGACGATGGGCTATAGCCCATGGTCTCGGAGTCATTTTCGTCTTTTTTTCAAATCCTCAAAAATGATGGAAAACGGCATGCTATAGTATGCCGTTCGAGACCATGGGCTATAGCCCATCGCAAAGTCAGTATTTGACTTTTGAAAAGTCAAACGGTGACTTTTCCCGGGGTCTGTCAAAAAGTCGAGGTTTGACTTTTAATTGTGATACTGGGCTGCCCATCGCCATGGTCATAAATTATGAAAAACGAGGATTTGAAAAAAAGACGAAAATGACTCCAAGACGATGGGCTATATATAGCCCATGGTCTCGGAGTGATTTTCGTCTTTTTTTCAAATCCTCAAAAATGATGGAAAACGGCATGCTATAGTATGCCGTTCGAGACCATGGGCTATAGCCCATCGCCATGGTCATAAATTATGAAAAACGAGGATTTGAAAAAAAGACGAAAATGACTCCGAGACGATAGGCTATAGCCCATGGTCTCGGAGTCATTTTCGTCTTTTTTTCAAATCCTCAAAAATGATGGAAAACGGCATGCTATAGTATGCCGTTCGAGACCATGGGCTATAGCCCATCGCAAAGTCAGTATTTGACTTTTGAAAAGTCAAACGGTGACTTTTCCCGGGGTCTGTCAAAAAGTCGAGGTTTGACTTTTCAAATCCTCAAAAATGATGGAAAACGGCATGCTATAGTATGCCGTTCGAGACCATGGGCTATAGCCCATCGCAAAGTCAGTATTTGACTTGAAAAGTCAAACGGTGACTTTTCCCGGGGTCTGTCAAAAAGTCGAGGTTTGACTTTTAATTGTGATACTGGGCTGCCCATCGCCATGGTCATAAATTATGAAAAACGAGGATTTGAAAAAAAGACGAAAATGACTCCAAGACGATGGGCTATATATAGCCCATGGTCTCGGAGTGATTTTCGTCTTTTTTTCAAATCCTCAAAAATGATGGAAAACGGCATGCTATAGTATGCCGTTCGAGACCATGGGCTATAGCCCATCGCCATGGTCATAAATGATGAAAAACGAGGATTTGAAAAAAAGACGAAAATGACTCCGGGACGATGGGCTATAGCCCATGGTCTCGGAGTCATTTTCGTCTTTTTTTCAAATCCTCAAAAATGATGGAAAACGGCATGCTATAGTATGCCGTTCGAGACCATGGGCTATAGCCCATCGCAAAGTCAGTATTTGACTTTTGAAAAGTAAAACGGTGACTTTTCCCGGGGTCTGTCAAAAAGTCGAGGTTTGACTTTTAATTGTGATACTGGGCTGCCCATCGCCATGGTCATAAATTATGAAAAACGAGGATTTGAAAAAAAGACGAAAATGACTCCAAGACGATGGGCTATATATAGCCCATGGTCTCGGAGTGATTTTCGTCTTTTTTTCAAATCCTCAAAAATGATGGAAAACGGCATGCTATAGTATGCCGTTCGAGACCATGGGCTATAGCCCATCGCCATGGTCATAAATTATGAAAAACGAGGATTTGAAAAAAAGACGAAAATGACTCCGAGACGATAGGCTATAGCCCATGGTCTCGGAGTCATTTTCGTCTTTTTTTCAAATCCTCAAAAATGATGGAAAACGGCATGCTATAGTATGCCGTTCGAGACCATGGGCTATAGCCCATCGCAAAGTCAGTATTTGACTTTTTAAAAGTCAAACGGTGACTTTTCCCGGGGTCTGTCAAAAAGTCGAGGTTTGACTTTTCAAATCCTCAAAAATGATGGAAAACGGCATGCTATAGTATGCCGTTCGAGACCATGGGCTATAGCCCATCGCAAAGTCAGTATTTGACTTTTGAAAAGTCAAACGGTGACTTTTCCCGGGGTCTGTCAAAAAGTTGAGGTTTGACTTTTAATTGTGATAATGGGCTGCCCATCGCCATGGTCATAAATTATGAAAAACGAGGATTTGAAAAAAAGACGAAAATGACTCCAAGACGATGGGCTATATATAGCCCATGGTCTCGGAGTGATTTTCGTCTTTTTTTCAAATCCACAAAAATGATGGAAAACGGCATGCTATAGTATGCCGTTCGAGACCATGGGCTATAGCCCATCGCCATGGTCATAAATGATGAAAAACGAGGATTTGAAAAAAAGACGAAAATGACTCCGAGACGATGGGCTATAGCCCATGGTCTCGGAGTCATTTTCGTCTTTTTTTCAAATCCTCAAAAATGATGGAAAACGGCATGCTATAGTATGCCGTTCGAGACCATGGGCTATAGCCCATCGCAAAGTCAGTATTTGACTTTTGAAAAGTCAAACGGTGACTTTTCCCGGGGTCTGTCAAAAAGTCGAGGTTTGACTTTTCAAATCCTCAAAAATGATGGAAAACGGCATGCTATAGTATGCCGTTCGAGACCATGGGCTATAGGCCATCGCAAAGTCAGTATTTGACTTTTGAAAAGTCAAACAGTGACTTTTCCCGGGGTCTGTCAAAAAGTCGAGGTTTGACTTTTCAAATCCTCAAAAATGATGGAAAACGGCATGCTATAGTATGCCGTTCGAGACCATGGGCTATAGCCCATCGCAAAGTCAGTATTTGACTTTTGAAAAGTCAAACGTTGACTTTTCCCGGGGTCTGTCAAAAAGTCGAGGTTTGACTTTTAATTGTGATACTGGGCTGCCCATCGCCATGGTCATAAATTATGAAAAACGAGGATTTGAAAAAAAGACGAAAATGACTCCAAGACGATGGGCTATATATAGCCCATGGTCTCGGAGTGATTTTCGTCTTTTTTTCAAATCCTCAAAAATGATGGAAAACGGCATGCTATAGTATGCCGTTCGAGACCATGGGCTATAGCCCATCGCCATGGTCATAAATTATGAAAAACGAGGATTTGAAAAAAAGACGAAAATGACTCCGAGACAATGGGCTATAGCCCATGGTCTCGGAGTCATTTTCGTCTTTTTTTCAAATCCTCAAAAATGATGGAAAACGGCATGCTATAGTATGCCGTTCGAGACCATGGGCTATAGCCCATCGCAAAGTCAGTATTTGACTTTTGAAAAGTCAAACGGTGACTTTTCCCGGGGTCTGTCAAAAAGTCGAGGTTTGACTTTTCAAATCCTCAAAAATGATGGAAAACGGCATGCTATAGTATGCCGTTCGAGACCATGGGCTATAGGCCATCGCAAAGTCAGTATTTGACTTTTGAAAAGTCAAACAGTGACTTTTCCCGGGGTCTGTCAAAAAGTCGAGGTTTGACTTTTCAAATCCTCAAAAATGATGGAAAACGGCATGCTATAGTATGCCGTTCGAGACCATGGGCTATAGCCCATCGCAAAGTCAGTATTTGACTTTTGAAAAGTCAAACGTTGACTTTTCCCGGGGTCTGTCAAAAAGTCGAGGTTTGACTTTTAATTGTGATACTGGGCTGCCCATCGCCATGGTCATAAATTATGAAAAACGAGGATTTGAAAAAAAGACGAAAATGACTCCAAGACGATGGGCTATATATAGCCCATGGTCTCGGAGTGATTTTCGTCTTTTTTTCAAATCCTCAAAAATGATGGAAAACGGCATGCTATAGTATGCCGTTCGAGACCATGGGCTATAGCCCATCGCCATGGTCATAAATTATGAAAAACGAGGATTTGAAAAAAAGACGAAAATGACTCCGAGACGATGGGCTATAGCCCATGGTCTCGGAGTCATTTTCGTCTTTTTTTCAAATCCTCAAAAATGATGGAAAACGGCATGCTATAGTATGCCGTTCGAGACCATGGGCTATAGCCCATCGCAAAGTCAGTATTTGACTTTTGAAAAGTCAAACGGTGACTTTTCCCGGGGTCTGTCAAAAAGTCGAGGTTTGACTTTTCAAATCCTCAAAAATGATGGAAAACGGCATGCTATAGTATGCCGTTCGAGACCATGGGCTATAGGCCATCGCAAAGTCAGTATTTGACTTTTGAAAAGTCAAACAGTGACTTTTCCCGGGGTCTGTCAAAAAGTCGAGGTTTGACTTTTCAAATCCTCAAAAATGATGGAAAACGGCATGCTATAGTATGCCGTTCGAGACCATGGGCTATAGCCCATCGCAAAGTCAGTATTTGACTTTTGAAAAGTCAAACGGTGACTTTTCCCGGGGTCTGTCAAAAAGTCGAGGTTTGACTTTTAGTTGTGATACTGGGCTGCCCATCGCCATGGTCATAAATTATGAAAAACGAGGATTTGAAAAAAAGACGAAAATGACTCCAAGACGATGGGCTATATATAGCCCATGGTCTCGGAGTGATTTTCGTCTTTTTTTCAAATCCTCAAAAATGATGGAAAACGGCATGCTATAGTATGCCGTTCGAGACCATGGGCTATAGCCCATCGCCATGGTCATAAATTATGAAAAACGAGGATTTGAAAAAAAGACGAAAATGACTCCAAGACGATTGGCTATATATAGCCCATGGTCTCGGAGTGATTTTCGTCTTTTTTTTCAAATCCTCAAAAATGATGGAAAACGGCATGCTATAGTATGCCGTTCGAGACCATGGGCTATAGCCCATCGCCATGGTCATAAATTATGAAAAACGAGGATTTGAAAAAAAGACGAAAATGACTCCGAGACCATGGGCTATAGCCCATGGTCTCGGAGTAATTTTCGTCTTTTTTTCAAATCCTCAAAAATGATGGAAAACGGCATGCTATAGTATGCCGTTCGAGACCATGGGCTATAGCCCATCGCAAAGTCAGTATTTGACTTTTGAAAAGTCAAACGGTGACTTTTCCCGGGGTCTGTCAAAAAGTCGAGGTTTGACTTTTAATTGTGATACTGGGCTGCCCATCGCCATGGTCATAAATTATGAAAAACGAGGATTTGAAAAAAAGACGAAAATGACTCCAAGACGATGGGCTATATATAGCCCATGGTCTCGGAGTGATTTTCGTCTTTTTTTCAAATCCTCAAAAATGATAGAAAACGGCATGCTATAGTATGCCGTTCGAGACCATGGGCTATAGCCCATCGCCATGGTCATAAATTATGAAAAACGAGGATTTGAAAAAAAGACGAAAATGACTCCGAGACGATGGGCTATAGCCCATGGTCTCGGAGTAATTTTCGTCTTTTTTTCAAATCCTCAAAAATGATGGAAAACGGCATGCTATAGTATGCCGTTCGAGACCATGGGCTATAGCCCATCGCAAAGTCAGTATTTGACTTTTGAAAAGTCAAATGGTGACTTTTCCCGGGGTCTGTCAAAAAGTCGAGGTTTGACTTTTCAAATCCTCAAAAATGATGGAAAACGGCATGCTATAGTATGCCGTTCGAGACCATGGGCTATAGCCCATCGCAAAGTCAGTATTTGACTTTTGAAAAGTCAAACGGTGACTTTTCCCGGGGTCTGTCAAAAAGTCGAGGTTTGACTTTTAATTGTGATACTGGGCTGCCCATCGCCATGGTCATAAATTATGAAAAACGAGGATTTGAAAAAAAGACGAAAATGACTCCAAGACGATGGGCTATATATAGCCCATGGTCTCGGAGTGATTTTCGTCTTTTTTTCAAATCCTCAAAAATGATGGAAAACGGCATGCTATAGTATGCCGTTCGAGACCATGGGCTATAGCCCATCGCCATGGTCATAAATGATGAAAAACGAGGATTTGAAAAAAAGACGAAAATGACTCCGAGACGATGGGCTATAGCCCATGGTCTCGGAGTCATTTTCGTCTTTTTTTCAAATCCTCAAAAATGATGGAAAACGGCATGCTATAGTATGCCGTTCGAGACCATGGGCTATAGCCCATCGCAAAGTCAGTATTTGACTTTTGAAAAGTCAAACGGTGACTTTTCCCGGGGTCTGTCAAAAAGTCGAGGTTTGACTTTTCAAATCCTCAAAAATGATGGAAAACGGCATGCTATAGTATGCCGTTCGAGACCATGGGCTATAGCCCATCGCAAAGTCAGTATTTGACTTTTGAAAAGTCAAACGGTGACTTTTCCCGGGGTCTGTCAAAAAGTCGAGGTTTGACTTTTCAAATCCTCAAAAATTATGGAAAACGGCATGCTATAGTATGCCGTTCGAGACCATGGGCTATAGCCCATCGCAAAGTCAGTATTTGACTTTTGAAAAGTCAAACGGTGACTTTTCCCGGGGTCTGTCAAAAAGTCGAGGTTTGACTTTTAATTGTGATACTGGGCTGCCCATCGCCATGGTCATAAATTATGAAAAACGAGGATTTGAAAAAAAGACGAAAATGACTCCAAGACGATGGGCTATATATAGCCCATGGTCTCGGAGTGATTTTCGTCTTTTTTTCAAATCCTTAAAAATGATGGAAAACGGCATGCTATAGTATGCCGTTCGAGACCATGGGCTATAGCCCATCGCCATGGTCATAAATTATGAAAAACGAGGATTTGAAAAAAAGACGAAAATGACTCCAAGACGATTGGCTATATATAGCCCATGGTCTCGGAGTGATTTTCGTCTTTTTTTCAAATCCTCAAAAATGATGGAAAACGGCATGCTATAGTATGCCGTTCGAGACCATGGGCTATAGCCCATCGCTATGGTCATAAATTATGAAAAACGAGGATTTGAAAAAAAGACGAAAATGACTCCGAGACCATGGGCTATAGCCCATCGTCTCGGAGTCATTTTCGTCTTTTTTTCAAATCCTCAAAAATGATGGAAAACGGCATGCTATAGTATGCCGTTCGAGACCATGGGCTATAGCCCATCGCAAAGTCAGTATTTGACTTTTGAAAAGTCAAACGGTGACTTTTCCCGGGGTCTGTCAAAAAGTCGAGGTTTGACTTTTAATTGTGATACTGGGCTGCCCATCGCCATGGTCATAAATTATGAAAAACGAGGATTTGAAAAAAAGACGAAAATGACTCCAAGACGATGGGCTATATATAGCCCATGGTCTCGGAGTGATTTTCGTCTTTTTTTCAAATCCTCAAAAATGATGGAAAACGGCATGCTATAGTATGCCGTTCGAGACCATGGGCTATAGCCCATCGCCATGGTCATAAATTATGAAAAACGAGGATTTGAAAAAAAGACGAAAATGACTCCGAGACGATGGGCTATAGCCCATGGTCTCGGAGTCATTTTCGTCTTTTTTTCAAATCCTCAAAAATGATGGAAAACGGCATGCTATAGTATGCCGTTCGAGACCATGGGCTATAGCCCATCGCAAAGTCAGTATTTGACTTTTGAAAAGTCAAACGGTGACTTTTCCCGGGGTCTGTCAAAAAGTCGAGGTTTGACTTTTCAAATCCTCAAAAATGATGGAAAACGGCATGCTATAGTATGCCGTTCGAGACCATGGGCTATAGCCCATCGCAAAGTCAGTATTTGACTTTTGAAAAGTCAAACGGTGACTTTTCCCGGGGTCTGTCAACAAGTCGAGGTTTGACTTTTAATTGTGATACTGGGCTGCCCATCGCCATGGTCATAAATTATGAAAAACGAGGATTTGAAAAAAAGACGAAAATGACTCCAAGACGATGGGCTATATATAGCCCATGGTCTCGGAGTGATTTTCGTCTTTTTTTCAAATCCTCAAAAATGATGGAAAACGGCATGCTATAGTATGCCGTTCGAGACCATGGGCTATAGCCCATCGCCATGGTCATAAATTATGGAAAACGAGGATTTGAAACAAAGACGAAAATGACTCCGAGACGATGGGCTATAGCCCATGGTCTCGGAGTCATTTTCGTCTTTTTTTCAAATCCTCAAAAATGATGGAAAACGGCATGCTATAGTATGCCGTTCGAGACCATGGGCTATAGCCCATCGCAAAGTCAGTATTTGACTTTTGAAAAGTCAAACGGTGACTTTTCCCGGGGTCTGTCAAAAAGTCGAGGTTTGACTTTTCAAATCCTCAAAAATGATGGAAAACGGCATGCTATAGTATGCCGTTCGAGACCATGGGCTATAGCCCATCGCAAAGTCAGTATTTGACTTTTGAAAAGTCAAACGGTGACTTTTCCCGGGGTCTGTCAAAAAGTCGAGGTTTGACTTTTCAAATCCTCAAAAATTATGGAAAACGGCATGCTATAGTATGCCGTTCGAGACCATGGGCTATAGCCCATCGCAAAGTCAGTATTTGACTTTTGAAAAGTCAAACGGTGACTTTTCCCGGGGTCTGTCAAAAAGTCGAGGTTTGACTTTTAATTGTGATACTGGGCTGCCCATCGCCATGGTCATAAATTATGAAAAACGAGGATTTGAAAAAAAGACGAAAATGACTCCAAGACGATGGGCTATATATAGCCCATGGTCTCGGAGTGATTTTCGTCTTTTTTTCAAATCCTTAAAAATGATGGAAAACGGCATGCTATAGTATGCCGTTCGAGACCATGGGCTATAGCCCATCGCCATGGTCATAAATTATGAAAAACGAGGATTTGAAAAAAAGACGAAAATGACTCCAAGACGATTGGCTATATATAGCCCATGGTCTCGGAGTGATTTTCGTCTTTTTTTCAAATCCTCAAAAATGATGGAAAACGGCATGCTATAGTATGCCGTTCGAGACCATGGGCTATAGCCCATCGCTATGGTCATAAATTATGAAAAACGAGGATTTGAAAAAAAGACGAAAATGACTCCGAGACCATGGGCTATAGCCCATCGTCTCGGAGTCATTTTCGTCTTTTTTTCAAATCCTCAAAAATGATGGAAAACGGCATGCTATAGTATGCCGTTCGAGACCATGGGCTATAGCCCATCGCAAAGTCAGTATTTGACTTTTGAAAAGTCAAACGGTGACTTTTCCCGGGGTCTGTCAAAAAGTCGAGGTTTGACTTTTAATTGTGATACTGGGCTGCCCATCGCCATGGTCATAAATTATGAAAAACGAGGATTTGAAAAAAAGACGAAAATGACTCCAAGACGATGGGCTATATATAGCCCATGGTCTCGGAGTGATTTTCGTCTTTTTTTCAAATCCTCAAAAATGATGGAAAACGGCATGCTATAGTATGCCGTTCGAGACCATGGGCTATAGCCCATCGCCATGGTCATAAATTATGAAAAACGAGGATTTGAAAAAAAGACGAAAATGACTCCGAGACGATGGGCTATAGCCCATGGTCTCGGAGTCATTTTCGTCTTTTTTTCAAATCCTCAAAAATGATGGAAAACGGCATGCTATAGTATGCCGTTCGAGACCATGGGCTATAGCCCATCGCAAAGTCAGTATTTGACTTTTGAAAAGTCAAACGGTGACTTTTCCCGGGGTCTGTCAAAAAGTCGAGGTTTGACTTTTCAAATCCTCAAAAATGATGGAAAACGGCATGCTATAGTATGCCGTTCGAGACCATGGGCTATAGCCCATCGCAAAGTCAGTATTTGACTTTTGAAAAGTCAAACGGTGACTTTTCCCGGGGTCTGTCAAAAAGTCGAGGTTTGACTTTTAATTGTGATACTGGGCTGCCCATCGCCATGGTCATAAATTATGAAAAACGAGGATTTGAAAAAAAGACGAAAATGACTCCAAGACGATGGGCTATATATAGCCCATGGTCTCGGAGTGATTTTCGTCTTTTTTTCAAATCCTCAAAAATGATGGAAAACGGCATGCTATAGTATGCCGTTCGAGACCATGGGCTATAGCCCATCGCCATGGTCATAAATTATGAAAAACGAGGATTTGAAAAAAAGACGAAAATGACTCCGAGACGATGGGCTATAGCCCATGGTCTCGGAGTCATTTTCGTCTTTTTTTCAAATCCTCAAAAATGATGGAAAACGGCATGCTATAGTATGCCGTTCGAGACCATGGGCTATAGCCCATCGCCATGGTCATAAATTATGAAAAACGAGGATTTGAAAAAAAGACGAAAATGACTCCAAGACGATGGGCTATATATAGCCCATGGTCTCGGAGTGATTTTCGTCTTTTTTTCAAATCCTCAAAAATGATGGAAAACGGCATGCTATAGTATGCCGTTCGAGACCATGGGCTATAGCCCATCGCCATGGTCATAAATTATGAAAAACGAGGATTTGAAAAAAAGACGAAAATGACTCCGAGACGATGGGCTATAGCCCATGGTCTCGGAGTGATTTTCGTCTTTTTTTCAAATCCTCAAAAATGATGGAAAACGGCATGCTATAGTATGCCGTTCGAGACCATGGGCTATAGCCCATCGCCATGGTCATAAATTATGAAAAACGAGGATTTGAAAAAAAGACGAAAATGACTCCAAGACGATGGGCTATATATAGCCCATGGTCTCGGAGTGATTTTCGTCTTTTTTTCAAATCCTCAAAAATGATGGAAAACGGCATGCTATAGTATGCCGTTCGAGACCATGGGCTATAGCCCATCGCCATGGTCATAAATTATGAAAAACGAGGATTTGAAAAAAAGACGAAAATGACTCCGAGACGATGGGCTATAGCCCATGGTCTCGGAGTCATTTTCGTCTTTTTTTCAAATCCTCAAAAATGATGGAAACGGCATGCTATAGTATGCCGTTCGAGACCATGGGCTATAGCCCATCGCAAAGTCAGTATTTGACTTTTGAAAAGTCAAACGGTGACTTTTCCCGGGGTCTGTCAAAAAGTCGAGGTTTGACTTTTCAAATCCTCAAAAATGATGGAAAACGGCATGCTATAGTATGCCGTTCGAGACCATGGGCTATAGCCCATCGCAAAGTCAGTATTTGACTTTTGAAAAGTCAAACGGTGACTTTTCCCGGGGTCTGTCAAAAAGTCGAGGTTTGACTTTTAATTGTGATACTGGGCTGCCCATCGCCATGGTCATAAATTATGAAAAACGAGGATTTGAAAAAAAGACGAAAATGACTCCAAGACGATGGGCTATATATAGCCCATGGTCTCGGAGTGATTTTCGTCTTTTTTTCAAATCCTCAAAAATGATGGAAAACGGCATGCTATAGTATGCCGTTCGAGACCATGGGCTATAGCCCATCGCCATGGTCATAAATTATGAAAAACGAGGATTTGAAAAAAAGACGAAAATGACTCCGAGACGATGGGCTATAGCCCATGGTCTCGGAGTCATTTTCGTCTTTTTTTCAAATCCTCAAAAAAGATGGAAAACGGCATGCTATAGTATGCCGTTCGAGACCATGGGCTATAGCCCATCGCAAAGTCAGTATTTGACTTTTGAAAAGTCAAACGGTGACTTTTCCCGGGGTCTGTCAAAAAGTCGAGGTTTGACTTTTAATTGTGATACTGGGCTGCCCATCGCCATGGTCATAAATTATGAAAAACGAGGATTTGAAAAAAAGACGAAAATGACTCCAAGACGATGGGCTATATATAGCCCATGGTCTCGGAGTGATTTTCGTCTTTTTTTCAAATCCTCAAAAATGATGGAAAACGGCATGCTATAGTATGCCGTTCGAGACCATGGGCTATAGCCCATCGCCATGGTCATAAATTATGAAAAACGAGGATTTGAAAAAAAGACGAAAATGACTCCGAGACGATGGGCTATAGCCCATGGTCTCGGAGTCATTTTCGTCTTTTTTTCAAATCCTCAAAAATGATGGAAAACGGCATGCTATAGTATGCCGTTCGAGACCATGGGCTATAGCCCATCGCAAAGTCAGTATTTGACTTTTGAAAAGTCAAACGGTGACTTTTCCCGGGGTCTGTCAAAAAGTCGAGGTTTGACTTTTCAAATCCTCAAAAATGATGGAAAACGGCATGCTATAGTATGCCGTTCGAGACCATGGGCTATAGCCCATCGCAAAGTCAGTATTTGACTTTTGAAAAGTCAAACGGTGACTTTTCCCGGGGTCTGTCAAAAAGTCGAGGTTTGACTTTTAATTGTGATACTGGGCTGCCCATCGCCATGGTCATAAATTATGAAAAACGAGGATTTGAAAAAAAGACGAAAATGACTCCAAGACGATGGGCTATATATAGCCCATGGTCTCGGAGTGATTTTCGTCTTTTTTTCAAATCCTCAAAAATGATGGAAAACGGCATGCTATAGTATGCCGTTCGAGACCATGGGCTATAGCCCATCGCCATGGTCATAAATTATGAAAAACGAGGATTTGAAAAAAAGACGAAAATGACTCCAAGACGATGGGCTATATATAGCCCATGGTCTCGGATTGATTTTCGTCTTTTTTTCAAATCCTCAAAAATGATGGAAAACGGCATGCTATAGTATGCCGTTCGAGACCATGGGCTATAGCCCATCGCCATGGTCATAAATTATGAAAAACGAGGATTTGAAAAAAAGACGAAAATGACTCCAAGACGATGGGCTATATATAGCCCATGGTCTCGGATTGATTTTCGTCTTTTTTTCAAATCCTCAAAAATGATGGAAAACGGCATGCTATAGTATGCCGTTCGAGACCATGGGCTATAGCCCATCGCCATGGTCATAAATTATGAAAAACGAGGATTTGAAAAAAAGACGAAAATGACTCCGAGACGATGGGCTATAGCCCATGGTCTCGGAGTCATTTTCGTCTTTTTTTCAAATCCTCAAAAATGATGGAAAACGGCATGCTATAGTATGCCGTTCGAGACCATGGGCTATAGCCCATCGCCATGGTCATAAATTATGAAAAACGAGGATTTGAAAAAAAGACGAAAATGACTCCAAGACGATGGGCTATATATAGCCCATGGTCTCGGAGTGATTTTCGTCTTTTTTTCAAATCCTCAAAAATGATGGAAAACGGCATGCTATAGTATGCCGTTCGAGACCATGGGCTATAGCCCATCGCCATGGTCATAAATTATGAAAAACGAGGATTTGAAAAAAAGACGAAAATGACTCCAAGACGATGGGCTATATATAGCCCATGGTCTCGGATTGATTTTCGTCTTTTTTTCAAATCCTCAAAAATGATGGAAAACGGCATGCTATAGTATGCCGTTCGAGACCATGGGCTATAGCCCATCGCCATGGTCATAAATTATGAAAAACGAGGATTTGAAAAAAAGACGAAAATGACTCCAAGACGATGGGCTATATATAGCCCATGGTCTCGGATTGATTTTCGTCTTTTTTTCAAATCCTCAAAAATGATGGAAAACGGCATGCTATAGTATGCCGTTCGAGACCATGGGCTATAGCCCATCGCCATGGTCATAAATTATGAAAAACGAGGATTTGAAAAAAAGACGAAAATGACTCCGAGACGATGGGCTATAGCCCATGGTCTCGGAGTCATTTTCGTCTTTTTTTCAAATCCTCAAAAATGATGGAAAACGGCATGCTATAGTATGCCGTTCGAGACCATGGGCTATAGCCCATCGCAAAGTCAGTATTTGACTTTTGAAAAGTCAAACGGTGACTTTTCCCGGGGTCTGTCAAAAAGTCGAGGTTTGACTTTTAATTGTGATACTGGGCTGCCCATCGCCATGGTCATAAATTATGAAAAACGAGGATTTGAAAAAAAGACGAAAATGACTCCAAGACGATGGGCTATATATAGCCCATGGTCTCGGAGTGATTTTCGTCTTTTTTTCAAATCCTCAAAAATGATGGAAAACGGCATGCTATAGTATGCCGTTCGAGACCATGGGCTATAGCCCATCGCCATGGTCATAAATTATGAAAAACGAGGATTTGAAAAAAAGACGAAAATGACTCCGAGACGATGGGCTATAGCCCATGGTCTCGGAGTCATTTTCGTCTTTTTTTCAAATCCTCAAACATGATGGAAAACGGCATGCTATAGTATGCCGTTCGAGACCATGGGCTATAGCCCATCGCAAAGTCAGTATTTGACTTTTGAAAAGTCAAACGGTGACTTTTCCCGGGGTCTGTCAAAAAGTCGAGGTTTGACTTTTAATTGTGATACTGGGCTGCCCATCGCCATGGTCATAAATTATGAAAAACGAGGATTTGAAAAAAAGACGAAAATGACTCCAAGACGATGGGCTATATATAGCCCATGGTCTCGGAGTGATTTTCGTCTTTTTTTCAAATCCTCAAAAATGATGGAAAACGGCATGCTATAGTATGCCGTTCGAGACCATGGGCTATAGCCCATCGCCATGGTCATAAATTATGAAAAACGAGGATTTGAAAAAAAGACGAAAATGACTCCGAGACGATGGGCTATAGCCCATGGTCTCGGAGTAATTTTCGTCTTTTTTTCAAATCCTCAAAAATGATGGAAAACGGCATGCTATAGTATGCCGTTCGAGACCATGGGCTATAGCCCATCGCAAAGTCAGTATTTGACTTTTGAAAAGTCAAACGGTGACTTTTCCCGGGGTCTGTCAAAAAGTCGAGGTTTGACTTTTCAAATCCTCAAAAATGATGGAAAACGGCATGCTATAGTATGCCGTTCGAGACCATGGGCTATAGCCCATCGCAAAGTCAGTATTTGACTTTTGAAAAGTCAAACGGTGACTTTTCCCGGGGTCTGTCAAAAAGTCGAGGTTTGACTTTTAATTGTGATACTGGGCTGCCCATCGCCATGGTCATAAATTATGAAAAACGAGGATTTGAAAAAAAGACGAAAATGACTCCAAGACGATGGGCTATATATAGCCCATGGTCTCGGAGTGATTTTCGTCTTTTTTTCAAATCCTCAAAAATGATGGAAAACGGCATGCTATAGTATGCCGTTCGAGACCATGGGCTATAGCCCATCGCCATGGTCATAAATTATGAAAAACGAGGATTTGAAAAAAAGACGAAAATGACTCCGAGACGATGGGCTATAGCCCATGGTCTCGGAGTCATTTTCGTCTTTTTTTCAAATCCTCAAAAATGATGGAAAACGGCATGCTATAGTATGCCGTTCGAGACCATGGGCTATAGCCCATCGCAAAGTCAGTATTTGACTTTTGAAAAGTCAAACGGTGACTTTTCCCGGGGTCTGTCAAAAAGTCGAGGTTTGACTTTTCAAATCCTCAAAAATGATGGAAAACGGCATGCTATAGTATGCCGTTCGAGACCATGGGCTATAGCCCATCGCAAAGTCAGTATTTGACTTTTGAAAAGTCAAACGGTGACTTTTCCCGGGGTCTGTCAAAAAGTCGAGGTTTGACTTTTCAAATCCTCAAAAATGATGGAAAACGGCATGCTATAGTATGCCGTTCGAGACCATGGGCTATAGCCCATCGCAAAGTCAGTATTTGACTTTTGAAAAGTCAAACGGTGACTTTTCCCGGGGTCTGTCAAAAAGTCGAGGTTTGACTTTTAATTGTGATACTGGGCTGCCCATCGCCATGGTCATAAATTATGAAAAACGAGGATTTGAAAAAAAGACGAAAATGACTCCAAGACGATGGGCTATATATAGCCCATGGTCTCGGAGTGATTTTCGTCTTTTTTTCAAATCCTCAAAAATGATGGAAAACGGCATGCTATAGTATGCCGTTCGAGACCATGGGCTATAGCCCATCGCAAAGTCAGTATTTGACTTTTGAAAAGTCAAACGGTGACTTTTCCCGGGGTCTGTCAAAAAGTCGAGGTTTGACTTTTCAAATCCTCAAAAATGATGGAAAACGGCATGCTATAGTATGCCGTTCGAGACCATGGGCTATAGCCCATCGCAAAGTCAGTATTTGACTTTTGAAAAGTCAAACGGTGACTTTTCCCGGGGTCTGTCAAAAAGTCGAGGTTTGACTTTTAATTGTGATACTGGGCTGCCCATCGCCATGGTCATAAATTATGAAAAACGAGGATTTGAAAAAAAGACGAAAATGACTCCAAGACGATGGGCTATATATAGCCCATGGTCTCGGAGTGATTTTCGTATTTTTTTCAAATCCTCAAAAATGATGGAAAACGGCATGCTATAGTATGCCGTTCGAGACCATGGGCTATAGCCCATCGCCATGGTCATAAATTATGAAAAACGAGGATTTGAAAAAAAGACGAAAATGACTCCGAGACGATGGGCTATAGCCCATGGTCTCGGAGTCATTTTCGTCTTTTTTTCAAATCCTCAAAAATGATGGAAACGGCATGCTATAGTATGCCGTTCGAGACCATGGGCTATAGCCCATCGCAAAGTCAGTATTTGACTTTTGAAAAGTCAAGCGGTGACTTTTCCCGGGGTCTGTCAAAAAGTCGAGGTTTGACTTTTCAAATCCTCAAAAATGATGGAAAACGGCATGCTATAGTATGCCGTTCGAGACCATGGGCTATAGCCCATCGCAAAGTCAGTATTTGACTTTTGAAAAGTCAAACGGTGACTTTTCCCGGGGTCTGTCAAAAAGTCGAGGTTTGACTTTTAATTGTGATACTGGGCTGCCCATCGCCATGGTCATAAATTATGAAAAACGAGGATTTGAAAAAAAGACGAAAATGACTCCAAGACGATGGGCTATATATAGCCCATGGTCTCGGAGTGATTTTCGTCTTTTTTTCAAATCCTCAAAAATGATGGAAAACGGCATGCTATAGTATGCCGTTCGAGACCATGGGCTATAGCCCATCGCCATGGTCATAAATTATGAAAAACGAGGATTTGAAAAAAAGACGAAAATGACTCCGAGACGATGGGCTATAGCCCATGGTCTCGGAGTCATTTTCGTCTTTTTTTCAAATCCTCAAAAATGATGGAAAACGGCATGCTATAGTATGCCGTTCGAGACCATGGGCTATAGCCCATCGCAAAGTCAGTATTTGACTTTTGAAAAGTCAAACGGTGACTTTTCCCGGGGTCTGTCAAAAAGTCGAGGTTTGACTTTTAATTGTGATACTGGGCTGCCCATCGCCATGGTCATAAATTATGAAAAACGAGGATTTGAAAAAAAGACGAAAATGACTCCAAGACGATGGGCTATATATAGCCCATGGTCTCGGAGTGATTTTCGTCTTTTTTTCAAATCCTCAAAAATGATGGAAAACGGCATGCTATAGTATGCCGTTCGAGACCATGGGCTATAGCCCATCGCCATGGTCATAAATTATGAAAAACGAGGATTTGAAAAAAAGACGAAAATGACTCCGAGACGATAGGCTATAGCCCATGGTCTCGGAGTCATTTTCGTCTTTTTTTCAAATCCTCAAAAATGATGGAAAACGGCATGCTATAGTATGCCGTTCGAGACCATGGGCTATAGCCCATCGCAAAGTCAGTATTTGACTTTTGAAAAGTCAAACGGTGACTTTTCCCGGGGTCTGTCAAAAAGTCGAGGTTTGACTTTTCAAATCCTCAAAAATGATGGAAAACGGCATGCTATAGTATGCCGTTCGAGACCATGGGCTATAGCCCATCGCAAAGTCAGTATTTGACTTTTGAAAAGTCAAACGGTGACTTTTCCCGGGGTCTGTCAAAAAGTCGAGGTTTGACTTTTAATTGTGATACTGGGCTGCCCATCGCCATGGTCATAAATTATGAAAAACGAGGATTTGAAAAAAAGACGAAAATGACTCCAAGACGATGGGCTATATATAGCCCATGGTCTCGCAGTGATTTTCGTCTTTTTTTCAAATCCTCAAAAATGATGGAAAACGGCATGCTATAGTATGCCGTTCGAGACCATGGGCTATAGCCCATCGCCATGGTCATAAATTATGAAAAACGAGGATTTGAAAAAAAGACGAAAATGACTCCGAGACGATAGGCTATAGCCCATGGTCTCGGAGTCATTTTCGTCTTTTTTTCAAATCCTCAAAAATGATGGAAAACGGCATGCTATAGTATGCCGTTCGAGACCATGGGCTATAGCCCATCGCAAAGTCAGTATTTGACTTTTGAAAAGTCAAACGGTGACTTTTCCCGGGGTCTGTCAAAAAGTCGAGGTTTGACTTTTCAAATCCTCAAAAATGATGGAAAACGGCATGCTATAGTATGCCGTTCGAGACCATGGGCTATAGCCCATCGCAAAGTCAGTATTTGACTTTTGAAAAGTCAAACGGTGACTTTTCCCGGGGTCTGTCAAAAAGTCGAGGTTTGACTTTTAATTGTGATACTGGGCTGCCCATCGCCATGGTCATAAATTATGAAAAACGAGGATTTGAAAAAAAGACGAAAATGACTCCAAGACGATGGGCTATATATAGCCCATGGTCTCGGAGTGATTTTCGTCTTTTTTTCAAATCCTCAAAAATGATGGAAAACGGCATGCTATAGTATGCCGTTCGAGACCATGGGCTATAGCCCATCGCCATGGTCATAAATTATGAAAAACGAGGATTTGAAAAAAAGACGAAAATGACTCCGAGACGATGGGCTATAGCCCATGGTCTCGGAGTCATTTTCGTCTTTTTTTCAAATCCTCAAAAATGATGGAAAACGGCATGCTATAGTATGCCGTTCGAGACCATGGGCTATAGCCCATCGCAAAGTCAGTATTTGACTTTTGAAAAGTCAAACGGTGACTTTTCCCGGGGTCTGTCAAAAAGTCGAGGTTTGACTTTTCAAATCCTCAAAAATGATGGAAAACGGCATGCTATAGTATGCCGTTCGAGACCATGGGCTATAGCCCATCGCAAAGTCAGTATTTGACTTTTGAAAAGTCAAACGGTGACTTTTCCCGGGGTCTGTCAAAAAGTCGAGGTTTGACTTTTAATTGTGATACTGGGCTGCCCATCGCCATGGTCATAAATTATGAAAAACGAGGATTTGAAAAAAAGACGAAAATGACTCCAAGACGATGGGCTATATATAGCCCATGGTCTCGGAGTGATTTTCGTCTTTTTTTCAAATCCTCAAAAATTATGGAAAACGGCATGCTATAGTATGCCGTTCGAGACCATGGGCTATAGCCCATCGCCATGGTCATAAATTATGAAAAACGAGGATTTGAAAAAAAGACGAAAATGACTCCGAGACGATGGGCTATAGCCCATGGTCTCGGAGTCATTTTCGTCTTTTTTTCAAATCCTCAAAAATGATGGAAACGGCATGCTATAGTATGCCGTTCGAGACCATGGGCTATAGCCCATCGCAAAGTCAGTATTTGACTTTTGAAAAGTCAAACGGTGACTTTTCCCGGGGTCTGTCAAAAAGTCGAGGTTTGACTTTTCAAATCCTCAAAAATGATGGAAAACGGCATGCTATAGTATGCCGTTCGAGACCATGGGCTATAGCCCATCGCAAAGTCAGTATTTGACTTTTGAAAAGTCAAACGGTGACTTTTCCCGGGGTCTGTCAAAAAGTCGAGGTTTGACTTTTAATTGTGATACTGGGCTGCCCATCGCCATGGCCATAAATTATGAAAAACGAGGATTTGAAAAAAAGACGAAAATGACTCCGAGACGATGGGCTATAGCCCATGGTCTCGGAGTCATTTTCGTCTTTTTTTCAAATCCTCAAAAATGATGGAAACGGCATGCTATAGTATGCCGTTCGAGACCATGGGCTATAGCCCATCGCAAAGTCAGTATTTGACTTTTGAAAAGTCAAACGGTGACTTTTCCCGGGGTCTGTCAAAAAGTCGAGGTTTGACTTTTCAAATCCTCAAAAATGATGGAAAACGGCATGCTATAGTATGCCGTTCGAGACCATGGGCTATAGCCCATCGCAAAGTCAGTATTTGACTTTTGAAAAGTCAAACGGTGACTTTTCCCGGGGTCTGTCAAAAAGTCGAGGTTTGACTTTTAATTGTGATACTGGGCTGCCCATCGCCATGGCCATAAATTATGAAAAACGAGGATTTGAAAAAAAGACGAAAATGACTCCAAGACGATGGGCTATATATAGCCCATGGTCTCGGAGTGATTTTCGTCTTTTTTTCAAATCCTCAAAAATGATGGAAAACGGCATGCTATAGTATGCCGTTCGAGACCATGGGCTATAGCCCATCGCCATGGTCATAAATTATGAAAAACGAGGATTTGAAAAAAAGACGAAAATGACTCCGAGACGATGGGCTATAGCCCATGGTCTCGGAGTCATTTTCGTCTTTTTTTCAAATCCTCAAAAATGATGGAAACGGCATGCTATAGTATGCCGTTCGAGACCATGGGCTATAGCCCATCGCAAAGTCAGTATTTGACTTTTGAAAAGTCAAACGGTGACTTTTCCCGGGGTCTGTCAAAAAGTCGAGGTTTGACTTTTCAAATCCTCAAAAATGATGGAAAACGGCATGCTATAGTATGCCGTTCGAGACCATGGGCTATAGCCCATCGCAAAGTCAGTATTTGACTTTTGAAAAGTCAAACGGTGACTTTTCCCGGGGTCTGTCAAAAAGTCGAGGTTTGACTTTTAATTGTGATACTGGGCTGCCCATCGCCATGGTCATAAATTATGAAAAACGAGGATTTGAAAAAAAGACGAAAATGACTCCAAGACGATGGGCTATATATAGCCCATGGTCTCGGAGAGATTTTCGTCTTTTTTTCAAATCCTCAAAAATGATGGAAAACGGCATGCTATAGTATGCCGTTCGAGACCATGGGCTATAGCCCATCGCCATGGTCATAAATTATGAAAAATGAGGATTTGAAAAAAAGACGAAAATGACTCCGAGACGATGGGCTATAGCCCATGGTCTCGGAGTCATTTTCGTCTTTTTTTCAAATCCTCAAAAATGATGGAAAACGGCATGCTATAGTATGCCGTTCGAGACCATGGGCTATAGCCCATCGCAAAGTCAGTATTTGACTTTTGAAAAGTCAAACGGTGACTTTTCCCGGGGTCTGTCAAAAAGTCGAGGTTTGACTTTTCAAATCCTCAAAAATGATGGAAAACGGCATGCTATAGTATGCCGTTCGAGACCATGGGCTATAGCCCATCGCAAAGTCAGTATTTGACTTTTGAAAAGTCAAACGGTGACTTTTCCCGGGGTCTGTCAAAAAGTCGAGGTTTGACTTTTAATTGTGATACTGGGCTGCCCATCGCCATGGTCATAAATTATGAAAAACGAGGATTTGAAAAAAAGACGAAAATGACTCCAAGACGATGGGCTATATATAGCCCATGGTCTCGGAGTGATTTTCGTCTTTTTTTCAAATCCTCAAAAATGATGGAAAACGGCATGCTATAGTATGCCGTTCGAGACCATGGGCTATAGCCCATCGCCATGGTCATAAATTATGAAAAATGAGGATTTGAAAAAAAGACGAAAATGACTCCGAGACGATGGGCTATAGCCCATGGTCTCGGAGTCATTTTCGTCTTTTTTTCAAATCCTCAAAAATGATGGAAAACGGCATGCTATAGTATGCCGTTCGAGACCATGGGCTATAGCCCATCGCAAAGTCAGTATTTGACTTTTGAAAAGTCAAATGGTGACTTTTCCCGGGGTCTGTCAAAAAGTCGAGGTTTGACTTTTAATTGTGATACTGGGCTGCCCATCGCCATGGTCATAAATTATGAAAAACGAGGATTTGAAAAAAAGACGAAAATGACTCCAAGACGATGGGCTATATATAGCCCATGGTCTCGGAGTGATTTTCGTCTTTTTTTCAAATCCTCAAAAATGATGGAAAACGGCATGCTATAGTATGCCGTTCGAGACCATGGGCTATAGCCCATCGCCATGGTCATAAATTATGAAAAACGAGGATTTGAAAAAAAGACGAAAATGACTCCGAGACGATAGGCTATAGCCCATGGTCTCGGAGTCATTTTCGTCTTTTTTTCAAATCCTCAAAAATGATGGAAAACGGCATGCTATAGTATGCCGTTCGAGACCATGGGCTATAGCCCATCGCAAAGTCAGTATTTGACTTTTGAAAAGTCAAACGGTGACTTTTCCCGGGGTCTGTCAAAAAGTCGAGGTTTGACTTTTCAAATCCTCAAAAATGATGGAAAACGGCATGCTATAGTATGCCGTTCGAGACCATGGGCTATAGCCCATCGCAAAGTCAGTATTTGACTTTTGAAAAGTCAAACGGTGACTTTTCCCGGGGTCTGTCAAAAAGTCGAGGTTTGACTTTTAATTGTGATACTGGGCTGCCCATCGCCATGGTCATAAATTATGAAAAAACGAGGATTTGAAAAAAAGACGAAAATGACTCCAAGACGATGGGCTATATATAGCCCATGGTCTCGGAGTGATTTTCGTCTTTTTTTCAAATCCTCAAAAATGATGGAAAACGGCATGCTATAGTATGCCGTTCGAGACCATGGGCTATAGCCCATCGCCATGGTCATAAATTATGAAAAACGAGGATTTGAAAAAAAGACGAAAATGACTCCGAGACGATGGGCTATAGCCCATGGTCTCGGAGTCATTTTCGTCTTTTTTTCAAATCCTCAAAAATGATGGAAAACGGCATGCTATAGTATGCCGTTCGAGACCATGGGCTATAGCCCATCGCAAAGTCAGTATTTGACTTTTGAAAAGTCAAACGGTGACTTTTCCCGGGGTCTGTCAAAAAGTCGAGGTTTGACTTTTCAAATCCTCAAAAATGATGGAAAACGGCATGCTATAGTATGCCGTTCGAGACCATGGGCTATAGCCCATCGCAAAGTCAGTATTTGACTTTTGAAAAGTCAAACGGTGACTTTTCCCGGGGTCTGTCAAAAAGTCGAGGTTTGACTTTTAATTGTGATACTGGGCTGCCCATCGCCATGGTCATAAATTATGAAAAACGAGGATTTGAAAAAAAGACGAAAATGACTCCGAGACGATGGGCTATAGCCCATGGTCTCGGAGTCATTTTCGTCTTTTTTTCAAATCCTCAAAAATGATGGAAAACGGCATGCTATAGTATGCCGTTCGAGACCATGGGCTATAGCCCATCGCAAAGTCAGTATTTGACTTTTGAAAAGTCAAATGGTGACTTTTCCCGGGGTCTGTCAAAAAGTCGAGGTTTGACTTTTAATTGTGATACTGGGCTGCCCATCGCCATGGTCATAAATTATGAAAAACGAGGATTTGAAAAAAAGACGAAAATGACTCCAAGACGATGGGCTATATATAGCCCATGGTCTCGGAGTGATTTTCGTCTTTTTTTCAAATCCTCAAAAATGATGGAAAACGGCATGCTATAGTATGCCGTTCGAGACCATGGGCTATAGCCCATCGCCATGGTCATAAATTATGAAAAACGAGGATTTGAAAAAAAGACGAAAATGACTCCGAGACGATAGGCTATAGCCCATGGTCTCGGAGTCATTTTCGTCTTTTTTTCAAATCCTCAAAAATGATGGAAAACGGCATGCTATAGTATGCCGTTCGAGACCATGGGCTATAGCCCATCGCAAAGTCAGTATTTGACTTTTGAAAAGTCAAACGGTGACTTTTCCCGGGGTCTGTCAAAAAGTCGAGGTTTGACTTTTTAAATCCTCAAAAATGATGGAAAACGGCATGCTATAGTATGCCGTTCGAGACCATGGGCTATAGCCCATCGCAAAGTCAGTATTTGACTTTTGAAAAGTCAAACGGTGACTTTTCCCGGGGTCTGTCAAAAAGTCGAGGTTTGACTTTTAATTGTGATACTGGGCTGCCCATCGCCATGGTCATAAATTATGAAAAACGAGGATTTGAAAAAAAGACGAAAATGACTCCAAGACGATGGGCTATATATAGCCCATGGTCTCGGAGTGATTTTCGTCTTTTTTTCAAATCCTCAAAAATGATGGAAAACGGCATGCTATAGTATGCCGTTCGAGACCATGGGCTATAGCCCATCGCCATGGTCATAAATTATGAAAAACGAGGATTTGAAAAAAAGACGAAAATGACTCCGAGACGATGGGCTATAGCCCATGGTCTCGGAGTGATTTTCGTCTTTTTTTCAAATCCTCAAAAATGATGGAAAACGGCATGCTATAGTATGCCGTTCGAGACCATGGGCTATAGCCCATCGCCATGGTCATAAATTATGAAAAACGAGGATTTGAAAAAAAGACGAAAATGACTCCGAGACGATGGGCTATAGCCCATGGTCTCGGAGTCATTTTCGTCTTTTTTTCAAATCCTCAAAAATGATGGAAAACGGCATGCTATAGTATGCCGTTCGAGACCATGGGCTATAGCCCATCGCAAAGTCAGTATTTGACTTTTGAAAAGTCAAACGGTGACTTTTCCCGGGGTCTGTCAAAAAGTCGAGGTTTGACTTTTCAAATCCTCAAAAATGATGGAAAACGGCATGCTATAGTATGCCGTTCGAGACCATGGGCTATAGCCCATCGCAAAGTCAGTATTTGACTTTTGAAAAGTCAAACGGTGACTTTTCCCGGGGTCTGTCAAAAAGTCGAGGTTTGACTTTTAATTGTGATACTGGGCTGCCCATCGCCATGGTCATAAATTATGAAAAACGAGGATTTGGAAAAAAGACGAAAATGACTCCAAGACGATGGGCTATATATAGCCCATGGTCTCGGAGTGATTTTCGTCTTTTTTTCAAATCCTCAAAAATGATGGAAAACGGCATGCTATAGTATGCCGTTCGAGACCATGGGCTATAGCCCATCGCCATGGTCATAAATTATGAAAAACGAGGATTTGAAAAAAAGACGAAAATGACTCCGAGACGATGGGCTATAGCCCATGGTCTCGGAGTCATTTTCGTCTTTTTTTCAAATCCTCAAAAATGATGGAAACGGCATGCTATAGTATGCCGTTCGAGACCATGGGCTATAGCCCATCGCAAAGTCAGTATTTGACTTTTGAAAAGTCAAACGGTGACTTTTCCCGGGGTCTGTCAAAAAGTCGAGGTTTGACTTTTAATTGTGATACTGGGCTGCCCATCGCCATGGTCATAAATTATGAAAAACGAGGATTTGAAAAAAAGACGAAAATGACTCCAAGACGATGGGCTATATATAGCCCATGGTCTCGGAGTGATTTTCGTCTTTTTTTCAAATCCTCAAAAATGATGGAAAACGGCATGCTATAGTATGCCGTTCGAGACCATGGGCTATAGCCCATCGCCATGGTCATAAATTATGAAAAATGAGGATTTGAAAAAAAGACGAAAATGACTCCGAGACGATGGGCTATAGCCCATGGTCTCGGAGTCATTTTCGTCTTTTTTTCAAATCCTCAAAAATGATGGAAAACGGCATGCTATAGTATGCCGTTCGAGACCATGGGCTATAGCCCATCGCAAAGTCAGTATTTGACTTTTGAAAAGTCAAACGGTGACTTTTCCCGGGGTCTGTCAAAAAGTCGAGGTTTGACTTTTAATTGTGATACTGGGCTGCCCATCGCCATGGTCATAAATTATGAAAAACGAGGTTTTGAAAAAAAGACGAAAATGACTCCAAGACGATGGGCTATATATAGCCCATGGTCTCGGAGTGATTTTCGTCTTTTTTTCAAATCCTCAAAAATGATGGAAAACGGCATGCTATAGTATGCCGTTCGAGACCATGGGCTATAGCCCATCGCCATGGTCATAAATTATGAAAAATGAGGATTTGAAAAAAAGACGAAAATGACTCCGAGACGATGGGCTATAGCCCATGGTCTCGGAGTCATTTTCGTCTTTTTTTCAAATCCTCAAAAATGATGGAAAACGGCATGCTATAGTATGCCGTTCGAGACCATGGGCTATAGCCCATCGCAAAGTCAGTATTTGACTTTTGAAAAGTCAAACGGTGACTTTTCCCGGGGTCTGTCAAAAAGTCGAGGTTTGACTTTTAATTGTGATACTGGGCTGCCCATCGCCATGGTCATAAATTATGAAAAACGAGGATTTGAAAAAAAGACGAAAATGACTCCAAGACGATGGGCTATATATAGCCCATGGTCTCGGAGTGATTTTCGTCTTTTTTTCAAATCCTCAAAAATGATGGAAAACGGCATGCTATAGTATGCCGTTCGAGACCATGGGCTATAGCCCATCGCCATGGTCATAAATTATGAAAAACGAGGATTTGAAAAAAAGACGAAAATGACTCCGAGACGATAGGCTATAGCCCATGGTCTCGGAGTCATTTTCGTCTTTTTTTCAAATCCTCAAAAATGATGGAAAACGGCATGCTATAGTATGCCGTTCGAGACCATGGGCTATAGCCCATCGCAAAGTCAGTATTTGACTTTTGAAAAGTCAAACGGTGACTTTTCCCGGGGTCTGTCAAAAAGTCGAGGTTTGACTTTTCAAATCCTCAAAAATGATGGAAAACGGCATGCTATAGTATGCCGTTCGAGACCATGGGCTATAGCCCATCGCAAAGTCAGTATTTGACTTTTGAAAAGTCAAACGGTGACTTTTCCCGGGGTCTGTCAAAAAGTCGAGGTTTGACTTTTAATTGTGATACTGGGCTGCCCATCGCCATGGTCATAAATTATGAAAAACGAGGATTTGAAAAAAAGACGAAAATGACTCCAAGACGATGGGCTATATATAGCCCATGGTCTCGGAGTGATTTTCGTCTTTTTTTCAAATCCTCAAAAATGATGGAAAACGGCATGCTATAGTATGCCGTTCGAGACCATGGGCTATAGCCCATCGCCATGGTCATAAATTATGAAAAACGAGGATTTGAAAAAAAGACGAAAATGACTCCGAGACGATGGGCTATAGCCCATGGTCTCGGAGTCATTTTCGTCTTTTTTTCAAATCCTCAAAAATGATGGAAAACGGCATGCTATAGTATGCCGTTCGAGACCATGGGCTATAGCCCATCGCAAAGTCAGTATTTGACTTTTGAAAAGTCAAACGGTGACTTTTCCCGGGGTCTGTCAAAAAGTCGAGGTTTGACTTTTCAAATCCTCAAAAATGATGGAAAACGGCATGCTATAGTATGCCGTTCGAGACCATGGGCTATAGCCCATCGCAAAGTCAGTATTTGACTTTTGAAAAGTCAAACGGTGACTTTTCCCGGGGTCTGTCAAAAAGTCGAGGTTTGACTTTTAATTGTGATACTGGGCTGCCCATCGCCATGGTCATAAATTATGAAAAACGAGGATTTGAAAAAAAGACGAAAATGACTCCAAGACGATGGGCTATATATAGCCCATGGTCTCGGAGTGATTTTCGTCTTTTTTTCAAATCCTCAAAAATGATGGAAAACGGCATGCTATAGTATGCCGTTCGAGACCATGGGCTATAGCCCATCGCAAAGTCAGTATTTGACTTTTGAAAAGTCAAACGGTGACTTTTCCCGGGGTCTGTCAAAAAGTCGAGGTTTGACTTTTCAAATCCTCAAAAATGATGGAAAACGGCATGCTATAGTATGCCGTTCGAGACCATGGGCTATAGCCCATCGCAAAGTCAGTATTTGACTTTTGAAAAGTCAAACGGTGACTTTTCCCGGGGTCTGTCAAAAAGTCGAGGTTTGACTTTTAATTGTGATACTGGGCTGCCCATCGCCATGGTCATAAATTATGAAAAACGAGGATTTGAAAAAAAGACGAAAATGACTCCAAGACGATGGGCTATATATAGCCCATGGTCTCGGAGTGATTTTCGTATTTTTTTCAAATCCTCAAAAATGATGGAAAACGGCATGCTATAGTATGCCGTTCGAGACCATGGGCTATAGCCCATCGCCATGGTCATAAATTATGAAAAACGAGGATTTGAAAAAAAGACGAAAATGACTCCGAGACGATGGGCTATAGCCCATGGTCTCGGAGTCATTTTCGTCTTTTTTTCAAATCCTCAAAAATGATGGAAACGGCATGCTATAGTATGCCGTTCGAGACCATGGGCTATAGCCCATCGCAAAGTCAGTATTTGACTTTTGAAAAGTCAAGCGGTGACTTTTCCCGGGGTCTGTCAAAAAGTCGAGGTTTGACTTTTCAAATCCTCAAAAATGATGGAAAACGGCATGCTATAGTATGCCGTTCGAGACCATGGGCTATAGCCCATCGCAAAGTCAGTATTTGACTTTTGAAAAGTCAAACGGTGACTTTTCCCGGGGTCTGTCAAAAAGTCGAGGTTTGACTTTTAATTGTGATACTGGGCTGCCCATCGCCATGGTCATAAATTATGAAAAACGAGGATTTGAAAAAAAGACGAAAATGACTCCAAGACGATGGGCTATATATAGCCCATGGTCTCGGAGTGATTTTCGTCTTTTTTTCAAATCCTCAAAAATGATGGAAAACGGCATGCTATAGTATGCCGTTCGAGACCATGGGCTATAGCCCATCGCCATGGTCATAAATTATGAAAAACGAGGATTTGAAAAAAAGACGAAAATGACTCCGAGACGATGGGCTATAGCCCATGGTCTCGGAGTCATTTTCGTCTTTTTTTCAAATCCTCAAAAATGATGGAAAACGGCATGCTATAGTATGCCGTTCGAGACCATGGGCTATAGCCCATCGCAAAGTCAGTATTTGACTTTTGAAAAGTCAAACGGTGACTTTTCCCGGGGTCTGTCAAAAAGTCGAGGTTTGACTTTTAATTGTGATACTGGGCTGCCCATCGCCATGGTCATAAATTATGAAAAACGAGGATTTGAAAAAAAGACGAAAATGACTCCAAGACGATGGGCTATATATAGCCCATGGTCTCGGAGTGATTTTCGTCTTTTTTTCAAATCCTCAAAAATGATGGAAAACGGCATGCTATAGTATGCCGTTCGAGACCATGGGCTATAGCCCATCGCCATGGTCATAAATTATGAAAAACGAGGATTTGAAAAAAAGACGAAAATGACTCCGAGACGATAGGCTATAGCCCATGGTCTCGGAGTCATTTTCGTCTTTTTTTCAAATCCTCAAAAATGATGGAAAACGGCATGCTATAGTATGCCGTTCGAGACCATGGGCTATAGCCCATCGCAAAGTCAGTATTTGACTTTTGAAAAGTCAAACGGTGACTTTTCCCGGGGTCTGTCAAAAAGTCGAGGTTTGACTTTTCAAATCCTCAAAAATGATGGAAAACGGCATGCTATAGTATGCCGTTCGAGACCATGGGCTATAGCCCATCGCAAAGTCAGTATTTGACTTTTGAAAAGTCAAACGGTGACTTTTCCCGGGGTCTGTCAAAAAGTCGAGGTTTGACTTTTAATTGTGATACTGGGCTGCCCATCGCCATGGTCATAAATTATGAAAAACGAGGATTTGAAAAAAAGACGAAAATGACTCCAAGACGATGGGCTATATATAGCCCATGGTCTCGCAGTGATTTTCGTCTTTTTTTCAAATCCTCAAAAATGATGGAAAACGGCATGCTATAGTATGCCGTTCGAGACCATGGGCTATAGCCCATCGCCATGGTCATAAATTATGAAAAACGAGGATTTGAAAAAAAGACGAAAATGACTCCGAGACGATGGGCTATAGCCCATGGTCTCGGAGTGATTTTCGTCTTTTTTTCAAATCCTCAAAAATGATGGAAAACGGCATGCTATAGTATGCCGTTCGAGACCATGGGCTATAGCCCATCGCCATGGTCATAAATTATGAAAAACGAGGATTTGAAAAAAAGACGAAAATGACTCCGAGACGATAGGCTATAGCCCATGGTCTCGGAGTCATTTTCGTCTTTTTTTCAAATCCTCAAAAATGATGGAAAACGGCATGCTATAGTATGCCGTTCGAGACCATGGGCTATAGCCCATCGCAAAGTCAGTATTTGACTTTTGAAAAGTCAAACGGTGACTTTTCCCGGGGTCTGTCAAAAAGTCGAGGTTTGACTTTTCAAATCCTCAAAAATGATGGAAAACGGCATGCTATAGTATGCCGTTCGAGACCATGGGCTATAGCCCATCGCAAAGTCAGTATTTGACTTTTGAAAAGTCAAACGGTGACTTTTCCCGGGGTCTGTCAAAAAGTCGAGGTTTGACTTTTAATTGTGATACTGGGCTGCCCATCGCCATGGTCATAAATTATGAAAAACGAGGATTTGAAAAAAAGACGAAAATGACTCCAAGACGATGGGCTATATATAGCCCATGGTCTCGGAGTGATTTTCGTCTTTTTTTCAAATCCTCAAAAATGATGGAAAACGGCATGCTATAGTATGCCGTTCGAGACCATGGGCTATAGCCCATCGCCATGGTCATAAATTATGAAAAACGAGGATTTGAAAAAAAGACGAAAATGACTCCGAGACGATGGGCTATAGCCCATGGTCTCGGAGTCATTTTCGTCTTTTTTTCAAATCCTCAAAAATGATGGAAAACGGCATGCTATAGTATGCCGTTCGAGACCATGGGCTATAGCCCATCGCAAAGTCAGTATTTGACTTTTGAAAAGTCAAACGGTGACTTTTCCCGGGGTCTGTCAAAAAGTCGAGGTTTGACTTTTCAAATCCTCAAAAATGATGGAAAACGGCATGCTATAGTATGCCGTTCGAGACCATGGGCTATAGCCCATCGCAAAGTCAGTATTTGACTTTTGAAAAGTCAAACGGTGACTTTTCCCGGGGTCTGTCAAAAAGTCGAGGTTTGACTTTTAATTGTGATACTGGGCTGCCCATCGCCATGGTCATAAATTATGAAAAACGAGGATTTGAAAAAAAGACGAAAATGACTCCAAGACGATGGGCTATATATAGCCCATGGTCTCGGAGTGATTTTCGTCTTTTTTTCAAATCCTCAAAAATTATGGAAAACGGCATGCTATAGTATGCCGTTCGAGACCATGGGCTATAGCCCATCGCAAAGTCAGTATTTGACTTTTGAAAAGTCAAACGGTGACTTTTCCCGGGGTCTGTCAAAAAGTCGAGGTTTGACTTTTCAAATCCTCAAAAATGATGGAAAACGGCATGCTATAGTATGCCGTTCGAGACCATGGGCTATAGCCCATCGCAAAGTCAGTATTTGACTTTTGAAAAGTCAAACGGTGACTTTTCCCGGGGTCTGTCAAAAAGTCGAGGTTTGACTTTTAATTGTGATACTGGGCTGCCCATCGCCATGGTCATAAATTATGAAAAACGAGGATTTGAAAAAAAGACGAAAATGACTCCGAGACGATGGGCTATAGCCCATGGTCTCGGAGTCATTTTCGTCTTTTTTTCAAATCCTCAAAAATGATGGAAACGGCATGCTATAGTATGCCGTTCGAGACCATGGGCTATAGCCCATCGCAAAGTCAGTATTTGACTTTTGAAAAGTCAAACGGTGACTTTTCCCGGGGTCTGTCAAAAAGTCGAGGTTTGACTTTTCAAATCCTCAAAAATGATGGAAAACGGCATGCTATAGTATGCCGTTCGAGACCATGGGCTATAGCCCATCGCAAAGTCAGTATTTGACTTTTGAAAAGTCAAACGGTGACTTTTCCCGGGGTCTGTCAAAAAGTCGAGGTTTGACTTTTAATTGTGATACTGGGCTGCCCATCGCCATGGCCATAAATTATGAAAAACGAGGATTTGAAAAAAAGACGAAAATGACTCCAAGACGATGGGCTATATATAGCCCATGGTCTCGGAGTGATTTTCGTCTTTTTTTCAAATCCTCAAAAATGATGGAAAACGGCATGCTATAGTATGCCGTTCGAGACCATGGGCTATAGCCCATCGCCATGGTCATAAATTATGAAAAACGAGGATTTGAAAAAAAGACGAAAATGACTCCGAGACGATGGGCTATAGCCCATGGTCTCGGAGTCATTTTCGTCTTTTTTTCAAATCCTCAAAAATGATGGAAACGGCATGCTATAGTATGCCGTTCGAGACCATGGGCTATAGCCCATCGCAAAGTCAGTATTTGACTTTTGAAAAGTCAAACGGTGACTTTTCCCGGGGTCTGTCAAAAAGTCGAGGTTTGACTTTTCAAATCCTCATAAATGATGGAAAACGGCATGCTATAGTATGCCGTTCGAGACCATGGGCTATAGCCCATCGCAAAGTCAGTATTTGACTTTTGAAAAGTCAAACGGTGACTTTTCCCGGGGTCTGTCAAAAAGTCGAGGTTTGACTTTTAATTGTGATACTGGGCTGCCCATCGCCATGGCCATAAATTATGAAAAACGAGGATTTGAAAAAAAGACGAAAATGACTCCAAGACGATGGGCTATATATAGCCCATGGTCTCGGAGTGATTTTCGTCTTTTTTTCAAATCCTCAAAAATGATGGAAAACGGCATGCTATAGTATGCCGTTCGAGACCATGGGCTATAGCCCATCGCCATGGTCATAAATTATGAAAAACGAGGATTTGAAAAAAAGACGAAAATGACTCCGAGACGATGGGCTATAGCCCATGGTCTCGGAGTCATTTTCGTCTTTTTTTCAAATCCTCAAAAATGATGGAAACGGCATGCTATAGTATGCCGTTCGAGACCATGGGCTATAGCCCATCACAAAGTCAGTATTTGACTTTTGAAAAGTCAAACGGTGACTTTTCCCGGGGTCTGTCAAAAAGTCGAGGTTTGACTTTTCAAATCCTCAAAAATGATGGAAAACGGCATGCTATAGTATGCCGTTCGAGACCATGGGCTATAGCCCATCGCAAAGTCAGTATTTGACTTTTGAAAAGTCAAACGGTGACTTTTCCCGGGGTCTGTCAAAAAGTCGAGGTTTGACTTTTAATTGTGATACTGGGCTGCCCATCGCCATGGCCATAAATTATGAAAAACGAGGATTTGAAAAAAAGACGAAAATGACTCCAAGACGATGGGCTATATATAGCCCATGGTCTCGGAGTGATTTTCGTCTTTTTTTCAAATCCTCAAAAATGATGGAAAACGGCATGCTATAGTATGCCGTTCGAGACCATGGGCTATAGCCCATCGCCATGGTCATAAATTATGAAAAACGAGGATTTGAAAAAAAGACGAAAATGACTCCGAGACGATGGGCTATAGCCCATGGTCTCGGAGTCATTTTCGTCTTTTTTTCAAATCCTCAAAAATGATGGAAACGGCATGCTATAGTATGCCGTTCGAGACCATGGGCTATAGCCCATCGCAAAGTCAGTATTTGACTTTTGAAAAGTCAAACGGTGACTTTTCCCGGGGTCTGTCAAAAAGTCGAGGTTTGACTTTTCAAATCCTCAAAAATGATGGAAAACGGCATGCTATAGTATGCCGTTCGAGACCATGGGCTATAGCCCATCGCAAAGTCAGTATTTGACTTTTGAAAAGTCAAACGGTGACTTTTCCCGGGGTCTGTCAAAAAGTCGAGGTTTGACTTTTAATTGTGATACTGGGCTGCCCATCGCCATGGTCATAAATTATGAAAAACGAGGATTTGAAAAAAAGACGAAAATGACTCCAAGACGATGGGCTATATATAGCCCATGGTCTCGGAGAGATTTTCGTCTTTTTTTCAAATCCTCAAAAATGATGGAAAACGGCATGCTATAGTATGCCGTTCGAGACCATGGGCTATAGCCCATCGCCATGGTCATAAATTATGAAAAATGAGGATTTGAAAAAAAGACGAAAATGACTCCGAGACGATGGGCTATAGCCCATGGTCTCGGAGTCATTTTCGTCTTTTTTTCAAATCCTCAAAAATGATGGAAAACGGCATGCTATAGTATGCCGTTCGAGACCATGGGCTATAGCCCATCGCAAAGTCAGTATTTGACTTTTGAAAAGTCAAACGGTGACTTTTCCCGGGGTCTGTCAAAAAGTCGAGGTTTGACTTTTCAAATCCTCAAAAATGATGGAAAACGGCATGCTATAGTATGCCGTTCGAGACCATGGGCTATAGCCCATCGCAAAGTCAGTATTTGACTTTTGAAAAGTCAAACGGTGACTTTTCCCGGGGTCTGTCAAAAAGTCGAGGTTTGACTTTTAATTGTGATACTGGGCTGCCCATCGCCATGGTCATAAATTATGAAAAACGAGGATTTGAAAAAAAGACGAAAATGACTCCAAGACGATGGGCTATATATAGCCCATGGTCTCGGAGTGATTTTCGTCTTTTTTTCAAATCCTCAAAAATGATGGAAAACGGCATGCTATAGTATGCCGTTCGAGACCATGGGCTATAGCCCATCGCCATGGTCATAAATTATGAAAAATGAGGATTTGAAAAAAAGACGAAAATGACTCCGAGACGATGGGCTATAGCCCATGGTCTCGGAGTCATTTTCGTCTTTTTTTCAAATCCTCAAAAATGATGGAAAACGGCATGCTATAGTATGCCGTTCGAGACCATGGGCTATAGCCCATCGCAAAGTCAGTATTTGACTTTTGAAAAGTCAAATGGTGACTTTTCCCGGGGTCTGTCAAAAAGTCGAGGTTTGACTTTTAATTGTGATACTGGGCTGCCCATCGCCATGGTCATAAATTATGAAAAACGAGGATTTGAAAAAAAGACGAAAATGACTCCAAGACGATGGGCTATATATAGCCCATGGTCTCGGAGTGATTTTCGTCTTTTTTTCAAATCCTCAAAAATGATGGAAAACGGCATGCTATAGTATGCCGTTCGAGACCATGGGCTATAGCCCATCGCCATGGTCATAAATTATGAAAAACGAGGATTTGAAAAAAAGACGAAAATGACTCCGAGACGATAGGCTATAGCCCATGGTCTCGGAGTCATTTTCGTCTTTTTTTCAAATCCTCAAAAATGATGGAAAACGGCATGCTATAGTATGCCGTTCGAGACCATGGGCTATAGCCCATCGCAAAGTCAGTATTTGACTTTTGAAAAGTCAAACGGTGACTTTTCCCGGGGTCTGTCAAAAAGTCGAGGTTTGACTTTTCAAATCCTCAAAAATGATGGAAAACGGCATGCTATAGTATGCCGTTCGAGACCATGGGCTATAGCCCATCGCAAAGTCAGTATTTGACTTTTGAAAAGTCAAACGGTGACTTTTCCCGGGGTCTGTCAAAAAGTCGAGGTTTGACTTTTAATTGTGATACTGGGCTGCCCATCGCCATGGTCATAAATTATGAAAAACGAGGATTTGAAAAAAAGACGAAAATGACTCCGAGACGATGGGCTATAGCCCATGGTCTCGGAGTCATTTTCGTCTTTTTTTCAAATCCTCAAAAATGATGGAAAACGGCATGCTATAGTATGCCGTTCGAGACCATGGGCTATAGCCCATCGCAAAGTCAGTATTTGACTTTTGAAAAGTCAAATGGTGACTTTTCCCGGGGTCTGTCAAAAAGTCGAGGTTTGACTTTTAATTGTGATACTGGGCTGCCCATCGCCATGGTCATAAATTATGAAAAACGAGGATTTGAAAAAAAGACGAAAATGACTCCAAGACGATGGGCTATATATAGCCCATGGTCTCGGAGTGATTTTCGTCTTTTTTTCAAATCCTCAAAAATGATGGAAAACGGCATGCTATAGTATGCCGTTCGAGACCATGGGCTATAGCCCATCGCCATGGTCATAAATTATGAAAAACGAGGATTTGAAAAAAAGACGAAAATGACTCCGAGACGATGGGCTATAGCCCATGGTCTCGGAGTCATTTTCGTCTTTTTTTCAAATCCTCAAAAATGATGGAAAACGGCATGCTATAGTATGCCGTTCGAGACCATGGGCTATAGCCCATCGCAAAGTCAGTATTTGACTTTTGAAAAGTCAAACGGTGACTTTTCCCGGGGTCTGTCAAAAAGTCGAGGTTTGACTTTTCAAATCCTCAAAAATGATGGAAAACGGCATGCTATAGTATGCCGTTCGAGACCATGGGCTATAGCCCATCGCAAAGTCAGTATTTGACTTTTGAAAAGTCAAACGGTGACTTTTCCCGGGGTCTGTCAAAAAGTCGAGGTTTGACTTTTAATTGTGATACTGGGCTGCCCATCGCCATGGTCATAAATTATGAAAAACGAGGATTTGAAAAAAAGACGAAAATGACTCCGAGACGATGGGCTATAGCCCATGGTCTCGGAGTCATTTTCGTCTTTTTTTCAAATCCTCAAAAATGATGGAAAACGGCATGCTATAGTATGCCGTTCGAGACCATGGGCTATAGCCCATCGCAAAGTCAGTATTTGACTTTTGAAAAGTCAAATGGTGACTTTTCCCGGGGTCTGTCAAAAAGTCGAGGTTTGACTTTTAATTGTGATACTGGGCTGCCCATCGCCATGGTCATAAATTATGAAAAACGAGGATTTGAAAAAAAGACGAAAATGACTCCAAGACGATGGGCTATATATAGCCCATGGTCTCGGAGTGATTTTCGTCTTTTTTTCAAATCCTCAAAAATGATGGAAAACGGCATGCTATAGTATGCCGTTCGAGACCATGGGCTATAGCCCATCGCCATGGTCATAAATTATGAAAAACGAGGATTTGAAAAAAAGACGAAAATGACTCCGAGACGATAGGCTATAGCCCATGGTCTCGGAGTCATTTTCGTCTTTTTTTCAAATCCTCAAAAATGATGGAAAACGGCATGCTATAGTATGCCGTTCGAGACCATGGGCTATAGCCCATCGCAAAGTCAGTATTTGACTTTTGAAAAGTCAAACGGTGACTTTTCCCGGGGTCTGTCAAAAAGTCGAGGTTTGACTTTTTAAATCCTCAAAAATGATGGAAAACGGCATGCTATAGTATGCCGTTCGAGACCATGGGCTATAGCCCATCGCAAAGTCAGTATTTGACTTTTGAAAAGTCAAACGGTGACTTTTCCCGGGGTCTGTCAAAAAGTCGAGGTTTGACTTTTAATTGTGATACTGGGCTGCCCATCGCCATGGTCATAAATTATGAAAAACGAGGATTTGAAAAAAAGACGAAAATGACTCCAAGACGATGGGCTATATATAGCCCATGGTCTCGGAGTGATTTTCGTCTTTTTTTCAAATCCTCAAAAATGATGGAAAACGGCATGCTATAGTATGCCGTTCGAGACCATGGGCTATAGCCCATCGCCATGGTCATAAATTATGAAAAACGAGGATTTGAAAAAAAGACGAAAATGACTCCGAGACGATGGGCTATAGCCCATGGTCTCGGAGTGATTTTCGTCTTTTTTTCAAATCCTCAAAAATGATGGAAAACGGCATGCTATAGTATGCCGTTCGAGACCATGGGCTATAGCCCATCGCCATGGTCATAAATTATGAAAAACGAGGATTTGAAAAAAAGACGAAAATGACTCCGAGACGATGGGCTATAGCCCATGGTCTCGGAGTCATTTTCGTCTTTTTTTCAAATCCTCAAAAATGATGGAAAACGGCATGCTATAGTATGCCGTTCGAGACCATGGGCTATAGCCCATCGCAAAGTCAGTTTTTGACTTTTGAAAAGTCAAACGGTGACTTTTCCCGGGGTCTGTCAAAAAGTCGAGGTTTGACTTTTCAAATCCTCAAAAATGATGGAAAACGGCATGCTATAGTATGCCGTTCGAGACCATGGGCTATAGCCCATCGCAAAGTCAGTATTTGACTTTTGAAAAGTCAAACGGTGACTTTTCCCGGGGTCTGTCAAAAAGTCGAGGTTTGACTTTTAATTGTGATACTGGGCTGCCCATCGCCATGGTCATAAATTATGAAAAACGAGGATTTGGAAAAAAGACGAAAATGACTCCAAGACGATGGGCTATATATAGCCCATGGTCTCGGAGTGATTTTCGTCTTTTTTTCAAATCCTCAAAAATGATGGAAAACGGCATGCTATAGTATGCCGTTCGAGACCATGGGCTATAGCCCATCGCCATGGTCATAAATTATGAAAAACGAGGATTTGAAAAAAAGACGAAAATGACTCCGAGACGATGGGCTATAGCCCATGGTCTCGGAGTCATTTTCGTCTTTTTTTCAAATCCTCAAAAATGATGGAAACGGCATGCTATAGTATGCCGTTCGAGACCATGGGCTATAGCCCATCGCAAAGTCAGTATTTGACTTTTGAAAAGTCAAACGGTGACTTTTCCCGGGGTCTGTCAAAAAGTCGAGGTTTGACTTTTAATTGTGATACTGGGCTGCCCATCGCCATGGTCATAAATTATGAAAAACGAGGATTTGAAAAAAAGACGAAAATGACTCCAAGACGATGGGCTATATATAGCCCATGGTCTCGGAGTGATTTTCGTCTTTTTTTCAAATCCTCAAAAATGATGGAAAACGGCATGCTATAGTATGCCGTTCGAGACCATGGGCTATAGCCCATCGCCATGGTCATAAATTATGAAAAATGAGGATTTGAAAAAAAGACGAAAATGACTCCGAGACGATGGGCTATAGCCCATGGTCTCGGAGTCATTTTCGTCTTTTTTTCAAATCCTCAAAAATGATGGAAAACGGCATGCTATAGTATGCCGTTCGAGACCATGGGCTATAGCCCATCGCAAAGTCAGTATTTGACTTTTGAAAAGTCAAACGGTGACTTTTCCCGGGGTCTGTCAAAAAGTCGAGGTTTGACTTTTAATTGTGATACTGGGCTGCCCATCGCCATGGTCATAAATTATGAAAAACGAGGTTTTGAAAAAAAGACGAAAATGACTCCAAGACGATGGGCTATATATAGCCCATGGTCTCGGAGTGATTTTCGTCTTTTTTTCAAATCCTCAAAAATGATGGAAAACGGCATGCTATAGTATGCCGTTCGAGACCATGGGCTATAGCCCATCGCCATGGTCATAAATTATGAAAAATGAGGATTTGAAAAAAAGACGAAAATGACTCCGAGACGATGGGCTATAGCCCATGGTCTCGGAGTCATTTTCGTCTTTTTTTCAAATCCTCAAAAATGATGGAAAACGGCATGCTATAGTATGCCGTTCGAGACCATGGGCTATAGCCCATCGCAAAGTCAGTATTTGACTTTTGAAAAGTCAAACGGTGACTTTTCCCGGGGTCTGTCAAAAAGTCGAGGTTTGACTTTTAATTGTGATACTGGGCTGCCCATCGCCATGGTCATAAATTATGAAAAACGAGGATTTGAAAAAAAGACGAAAATGACTCCAAGACGATGGGCTATATATAGCCCATGGTCTCGGAGTGATTTTCGTCTTTTTTTCAAATCCTCAAAAATGATGGAAAACGGCATGCTATAGTATGCCGTTCGAGACCATGGGCTATAGCCCATCGCCATGGTCATAAATTATGAAAAACGAGGATTTGAAAAAAAGACGAAAATGACTCCGAGACGATAGGCTATAGCCCATGGTCTCGGAGTCATTTTCGTCTTTTTTTCAAATCCTCAAAAATGATGGAAAACGGCATGCTATAGTATGCCGTTCGAGACCATGGGCTATAGCCCATCGCAAAGTCAGTATTTGACTTTTGAAAAGTCAAACGGTGACTTTTCCCGGGGTCTGTCAAAAAGTCGAGGTTTGACTTTTCAAATCCTCAAAAATGATGGAAAACGGCATGCTATAGTATGCCGTTCGAGACCATGGGCTATAGCCCATCGCAAAGTCAGTATTTGACTTTTGAAAAGTCAAACGGTGACTTTTCCCGGGGTCTGTCAAAAAGTCGAGGTTTGACTTTTAATTGTGATACTGGGCTGCCCATCGCCATGGTCATAAATTATGAAAAACGAGGATTTGAAAAAAAGACGAAAATGACTCCAAGACGATGGGCTATATATAGCCCATGGTCTCGGAGTGATTTTCGTCTTTTTTTCAAATCCTCAAAAATGATGGAAAACGGCATGCTATAGTATGCCGTTCGAGACCATGGGCTATAGCCCATCGCCATGGTCATAAATTATGAAAAACGAGGATTTGAAAAAAAGACGAAAATGACTCCGAGACCATGGGCTATAGCCCATCGTCTCGGAGTCATTTTCGTCTTTTTTTCAAATCCTCAAAAATGATGGAAAACGGCATGCTATAGTATGCCGTTCGAGACCATGGGCTATAGCCCATCGCAAAGTCAGTATTTGACTTTTGAAAAGTCAAACGGTGACTTTTCCCGGGGTCTGTCAAAAAGTCGAGGTTTGACTTTTCAAATCCTCAAAAATGATGGAAAACGGCATGCTATAGTATGCCGTTCGAGACCATGGGCTATAGCCCATCGCCATGGTCATAAATTATGAAAAACGAGGATTTGAAAAAAA
Source organism: Electrona antarctica (assembly GCF_951216825.1). NCBI lineage: Eukaryota > Metazoa > Chordata > Actinopteri > Myctophiformes > Myctophidae > Electrona > Electrona antarctica. Next base: position 196,799 of record NW_027637030.1, read on the forward strand.
GACGAAAATGACTCCGAGACGATGGGCTATAGCCCATGGTCTCGGAGTCATTTTCGTCTTTTTTTCAAATCCTCAAAAATGATGGAAAACGGCATGCTATAGTATGCCGTTCGAGACCATGGGCTATAGCCCATCGCAAAGTCAGTATTTGACTTTTGAAAAGTCAAATGGTGACTTTTCCCGGGGTCTGTCAAAAAGTCGAGGTTTGACTTTTAATTGTGATACTGGGCTGCCCATCGCCATGGTCATAAATTATGAAAAACGAGGATTTGAAAAAAAGACGAAAATGACTCCAAGACGATGGGCTATATATAGCCCATGGTCTCGGAGTGATTTTCGTCTTTTTTTCAAATCCTCAAAAATGATGGAAAACGGCATGCTATAGTATGCCGTTCGAGACCATGGGCTATAGCCCATCGCCATGGTCATAAATTATGAAAAACGAGGATTTGAAAAAAAGACGAAAATGACTCCGAGACGATAGGCTATAGCCCATGGTCTCGGAGTCATTTTCGTCTTTTTTTCAAATCCTCAAAAATGATGGAAAACGGCATGCTATAGTATGCCGTTCGAGACCATGGGCTATAGCCCATCGCAAAGTCAGTATTTGACTTTTGAAAAGTCAAACGGTGACTTTTCCCGGGGTCTGTCAAAAAGTTGAGGTTTGACTTTTTAAATCCTCAAAAATGATGGAAAACGGCATGCTATAGTATGCCGTTCGAGACGATGGGCTATAGCCCATCGCAAAGTCAGTATTTGACTTTTGAAAAGTCAAACGGTGACTTTTCCCGGGGTCTGTCAAAAAGTCGAGGTTTGACTTTTAATTGTGATACTGGGCTGCCCATCGCCATGGTCATAAATTATGAAAAACGAGGATTTGAAAAAAAGACGAAAATGACTCCAAGACGATGGGCTATATATAGCCCATGGTCTCGGAGTGATTTTCGTCTTTTTTTCAAATCCTCAAAAATGATGGAAAACGGCATGCTATAGTATGCCGTTCGAGACCATGGGCTATAGCCCATCGCCATGGTCATAAATTATGAAAAACGAGGATTTGAAAAAAAGACGAAAATGACTCCGAGACGATGGGCTATAGCCCATGGTCTCGGAGTGATTTTCGTCTTTTTTTCAAATCCTCAAAAATGATGGAAAACGGCATGCTATAGTATGCCGTTCGAGACCATGGGCTATAGCCCATCGCCATGGTCATAAATTATGAAAAACGAGGATTTGAAAAAAAGACGAAAATGACTCCGAGACGATAGGCTATAGCCCATGGTCTCGGAGTCATTTTCGTCTTTTTTTCAAATCCTCAAAAATGATGGAAAACGGCATGCTATAGTATGCCGTTCGAGACCATGGGCTATAGCCCATCGCAAAGTCAGTATTTGACTTTTGAAAAGTCAAACGGTGACTTTTCCCGGGGTCTGTCAAAAAGTCGAGGTTTGACTTTTCAAATCCTCAAAAATGATGGAAAACGGCATGCTATAGTATGCCGTTCGAGACCATGGGCTATAGCCCATCGCAAAGTCAGTATTTGACTTTTGAAAAGTCAAACGGTGACTTTTCCCGGGGTCTGTCAAAAAGTCGAGGTTTGACTTTTAATTGTGATACTGGGCTGCCCATCGCCATGGTCATAAATTATGAAAAACGAGGATTTGAAAAAAAGACGAAAATGACTCCAAGACGATGGGCTATATATAGCCCATGGTCTCGGAGTGATTTTCGTCTTTTTTTCAAATCCTCAAAAATGATGGAAAACGGCATGCTATAGTATGCCGTTCGAGACCATGGGCTATAGCCCATCGCCATGGTCATAAATTATGAAAAACGAGGATTTGAAAAAAAGACGAAAATGACTCCGAGACGATGGGCTATAGCCCATGGTCTCGGAGTCATTTTCGTCTTTTTTTCAAATCCTCAAAAATGATGGAAAACGGCATGCTATAGTATGCCGTTCGAGACCATGGGCTATAGCCCATCGCAAAGTCAGTATTTGACTTTTGAAAAGTCAAACGGTGACTTTTCCCGGGGTCTGTCAAAAAGTCGAGGTTTGACTTTTAATTGTGATACTGGGCTGCCCATCGCCATGGTCATAAATTATGAAAAACGAGGATTTGAAAAAAAGACGAAAATGACTCCGAGACGATGGGCTATAGCCCATGGTCTCGGAGTCATTTTCGTCTTTTTTTCAAATCCTCAAAAATGATGGAAACGGCATGCTATAGTATGCCGTTCGAGACCATGGGCTATAGCCCATCGCAAAGTCAGTATTTGACTTTTGAAAAGTCAAACGGTGACTTTTCCCGGGGTCTGTCAAAAAGTCGAGGTTTGACTTTTCAAATCCTCAAAAATGATGGAAAACGGCATGCTATAGTATGCCGTTCGAGACCATGGGCTATAGCCCATCGCAAAGTCAGTATTTGACTTTTGAAAAGTCAAACGGTGACTTTTCCCGGGGTCTGTCAAAAAGTCGAGGTTTGACTTTTAATTGTGATACTGGGCTGCCCATCGCCATGGTCATAAATTATGAAAAACGAGGATTTGAAAAAAAGACGAAAATGACTCCAAGACGATGGGCTATATATAGCCCATGGTCTCGGAGTGATTTTCGTCTTTTTTTCAAATCCTCAAAAATGATGGAAAACGGCATGCTATAGTATGCCGTTCGAGACCATGGGCTATAGCCCATCGCCATGGTCATAAATTATGAAAAACGAGGATTTGAAAAAAAGACGAAAATGACTCCGAGACGATGGGCTATAGCCCATGGTCTCGGAGTCATTTTCGTCTTTTTTTCAAATCCTCAAAAATGATGGAAAACGGCATGCTATAGTATGCCGTTCGAGACCATGGGCTATAGCCCATCGCCATGGTCATAAATTATGAAAAACGAGGATTTGAAAAAAAGACGAAAATGACTCCGAGACGATGGGCTATAGCCCATGGTCTCGGAGTCATTTTCGTCTTTTTTTCAAATCCTCAAAAATGATGGAAAACGGCATGCTATAGTATGCCGTTCGAGACCATGGGCTATAGCCCATCGCAAAGTCAGTATTTGACTTTTGAAAAGTCAAACGGTGACTTTTCCCGGGGTCTGTCAAAAAGTCGAGGTTTGACTTTTAATTGTGATACTGGGCTGCCCATCGCCATGGTCATAAATTATGAAAAACGAGGATTTGAAAAAAAGATGAAAATGACTCCAAGACGATGGGCTATATATAGCCCATGGTCTCGGAGTGATTTTCGTCTTTTTTTCAAATCCTCAAAAATGATGGAAAACGGCATGCTATAGTATGCCGTTCGAGACCATGGGCTATAGCCCATCGCCATGGTCATAAATTATGAAAAACGAGGATTTGAAAAAAAGACGAAAATGACTCCGAGACGATGGGCTATAGCCCATGGTCTCGGAGTCATTTTCGTCTTTTTTTCAAATCCTCAAAAATGATGGAAAACGGCATGCTATAGTATGCCGTTCGAGACCATGGGCTATAGCCCATCGCAAAGTCAGTATTTGACTTTTGAAAAGTCAAACGGTGACTTTTCCCGGGGTCTGTCAAAAAGTCGAGGTTTGACTTTTCAAATCCTCAAAAATGATGGAAAACGGCATGCTATAGTATGCCGTTCGAGACCATGGGCTATAGCCCATCGCAAAGTCAGTATTTGACTTTTGAAAAGTCAAACGGTGACTTTTCCCGGGGTCTGTCAAAAAGTCGAGGTTTGACTTTTAATTGTGATACTGGGCTGCCCATCGCCATGGTCATAAATTATGAAAAACGAGGATTTGAAAAAAAGACGAAAAGGACTCCAAGACGATGGGCTATATATAGCCCATGGTCTCGGAGTGATTTTCGTCTTTTTTTCAAATCCTCAAAAATGATGGAAAACGGCATGCTATAGTATGCCGTTCGAGACCATGGGCTATAGCCCATCGCCATGGTCATAAATTATGAAAAACGAGGATTTGAAAAAAAGACGAAAATGACTCCGAGACGATGGGCTATAGCCCATGGTCTCGGAGTCATTTTCGTCTTTTTTTCAAATCCTCAAAAATGATGGAAACGGCATGCTATAGTATGCCGTTCGAGACCATGGGCTATAGCCCATCGCAAAGTCAGTATTTGACTTTTGAAAAGTCAAACGGTGACTTTTCCCGGGGTCTGTCAAAAAGTCGAGGTTTGACTTTTCAAATCCTCAAAAATGATGGAAAACGGCATGCTATAGTATGCCGTTCGAGACCATGGGCTATAGCCCATCGCAAAGTCAGTATTTGACTTTTGAAAAGTCAAACGGTGACTTTTCCCGGGGTCTGTCAAAAAGTCGAGGTTTGACTTTTAATTGTGATACTGGGCTGCCCATCGCCATGGTCATAAATTATGAAAAACGAGGATTTGAAAAAAAGACGAAAATGACTCCAAGACGATGGGCTATATATAGCCCATGGTCTCGGAGTGATTTTCGTCTTTTTTTCAAATCCTCAAAAATGATGGAAAACGGCATGCTATAGTATGCCGTTCGAGACCATGGGCTATAGCCCATCGCCATGGTCATAAATTATGAAAAACGAGGATTTGAAAAAAAGACGAAAATGACTCCGAGACGATGGGCTATAGCCCATGGTCTCGGAGTCATTTTCGTCTTTTTTTCAAATCCTCAAAAATGATGGAAAACGGAATGCTATAGTATGCCGTTCGAGACCATGGGCTATAGCCCATCGCAAAGTCAGTATTTGACTTTTGAAAAGTCAAACGGTGACTTTTCCCGGGGTCTGTCAAAAAGTCGAGGTTTGACTTTTAATTGTGATACTGGGCTGCCCATCGCCATGGTCATAAATTATGAAAAACGAGGATTTGAAAAAAAGACGAAAATGACTCCAAGACGATGGGCTATATATAGCCCATGGTCTCGGAGTGATTTTCGTCTTTTTTTCAAATCCTCAAAAATGATGGAAAACGGCATGCTATAGTATGCCGTTCGAGACCATGGGCTATAGCCCATCGCCATGGTCATAAATGATGAAAAACGAGGATTTGTTAAAAAGACGAAAATGACTCCGAGACGATGGGCTATAGCCCATGGTCTCGGAGTCATTTTCGTCTTTTTTTCAAATCCTCAAAAATGATGGAAAACGGCATGCTATAGTATGCCGTTCGAGACCATGGGCTATAGCCCATCGCAAAGTCAGTATTTGACTTTTGAAAAGTCAAACGGTGACTTTTCCCGGGGTCTGTCAAAAAGTCGAGGTTTGACTTTTAATTGTGATACTGGGCTGCCCATCGCCATGGTCATAAATGATGAAAAACGAGGATTTGAAAAAAAGACGAAAATGACTCCGAGACGATGGGCTATAGCCCATGGTCTCGGAGTGATTTTCGTCTTTTTTTCAAATCCTCAAAAATGATGGAAAACGGCATGCTATAGTATGCCGTTCGAGACCATGGGCTATAGCCCATCGCAAAGTCAGTATTTGACTTTTGAAAAGTCAAACGGTGACTTTTCCCGGGGTCTGTCAAAAAGTCGAGGTTTGACTTTTAATTGTGATACTGGGCTGCCCATCGCCATGGTCATAAATTATGAAAAACGAGGATTTGAAAAAAAGACGAAAATGACTCCAAGACGATGGGCTATATATAGCCCATGGTCTCGGAGTGATTTTCGTCTTTTTTTCAAATCCTCAAAAATGATGGAAAACGGCATGCTATAGTATGCCGTTCGAGACCATGGGCTATAGCCCATCGCCATGGTCATAAATGATGAAAAACGAGGATTTTAAAAAAATATGAAAATGACTCCGAGATGATGGGCTATAGCCCATGGTCTCGGAGTGATTTTCGTCTTTTTTTCAAATCCTCAAAAATGATGGAAAACGGCATGCTATAGTATGCCGTTCGAGACCATGGGCTATAGCCCATCGCAAAGTCAGTATTTGACTTTTGAAAAGTCAAACGGTGACTTTTCCCGGGGTCTGTCAAAAAGTCGAGGTTTGACTTTTAATTGTGATACTGGGCTGCCCATCGCCATGGTCATAAATTATGAAAAACGAGGATTTGAAAAAAAGACGAAAATGACTCCAAGACGATGGGCTATATATAGCCCATGGTCTCGGAGTGATTTTCGTCTTTTTTTCAAATCCTCAAAAATGATGGAAAACGGCATGCTATAGTATGCCGTTCGAGACCATGGGCTATAGCCCATCGCCATGGTCATAAATGATGAAAAACGAGGATTTGAAAAAAAGACGAAAATGACTCCGAGACGATGGGCTATAGCCCATGGTCTCGGAGTCATTTTCGTCTTTTTTTCAAATCCTCAAAAATGATGGAAAACGGCATGCTATAGTATGCCGTTCGAGACCATGGGCTATAGCCCATCGCAAAGTCAGTATTTGACTTTTGAAAAGTCAAACGGTGACTTTTCCCGGGGTCTGTCAAAAAGTCGAGGTTTGACTTTTAATTGTGATACTGGGCTGCCCATCGCCATGGTCATAAATTATGAAAAACGAGGATTTGAAAAAAAGACGAAAATGACTCCAAGACGATGGGCTATATATAGCCCATGGTCTCGGAGTGATTTTCGTCTTTTTTTCAAATCCTCAAAAATGATGGAAAACGGCATGCTATAGTATGCCGTTCGAGACCATGGGCTATAGCCCATCGCCATGGTCATAAATGATGAAAAACGAGGATTTGTTAAAAAGACGAAAATGACTCCGAGACGATGGGCTATAGCCCATGGTCTCGGAGTCATTTTCGTCTTTTTTTCAAATCCTCAAAAATGATGGAAAACGGCATGCTATAGTATGCCGTTCGAGACCATGGGCTATAGCCCATCGCAAAGTCAGTATTTGACTTTTGAAAAGTCAAACGGTGACTTTTCCCGGGGTCTGTCAAAAAGTCGAGGTTTGACTTTTAATTGTGATACTGGGCTGCCCATCGCCATGGTCATAAATTATGAAAAACGAGGATTTGAAAAAAAGACGAAAATGACTCCAAGACGATGGGCTATATATAGCCCATGGTCTCGGAGTGATTTTCGTCTTTTTTTCAAATCCTCAAAAATGATGGAAAACGGCATGCTATAGTATGCCGTTCGAGACCATGGGCTATAGCCCATCGCCATGGTCATAAATGATGAAAAACGAGGATTTGTTAAAAAGACGAAAATGACTCCGAGACGATGGGCTATAGCCCATGGTCTCGGAGTCATTTTCGTCTTTTTTTCAAATCCTCAAAAATTATGGAAAACGGCATGCTATAGTATGCCGTTCGAGACCATGGGCTATAGCCCATCGCAAAGTCAGTATTTGACTTTTGAAAAGTCAAACGGTGACTTTTCCCGGGGTCTGTCAAAAAGTCGAGGTTTGACTTTTAATTGTGATACTGGGCTGCCCATCGCCATGGTCATAAATGATGAAAAACGAGGATTTGAAAAAAAGACGAAAATGACTCCGAGACGATGGGCTATAGCCCATGGTCTCGGAGTGATTTTCGTCTTTTTTTCAAATCCTCAAAAATGATGGAAAACGGCATGCTATAGTATGCCGTTCGAGACCATGGGCTATAGCCCATCGCAAAGTCAGTATTTGACTTTTGAAAAGTCAAACGGTGACTTTTCCCGGGGTCTGTCAAAAAGTCGAGGTTTGACTTTTAATTGTGATACTGGGCTGCCCATCGCCATGGTCATAAATTATGAAAAACGAGGATTTGAAAAAAAGACGAAAATGACTCCGAGACGATGGGCTATAGCCCATGGTCTCGGAGTGATTTTCGTCTTTTTTTCAAATCCTCAAAAATGATGGAAAACGGCATGCTATAGTATGCCGTTCGAGACCATGGGCTATAGCCCATCGCAAAGTCAGTATTTGACTTTTGAAAAGTCAAACGGTGACTTTTCCCGGGGTCTGTCAAAAAGTCGAGGTTTGACTTTTAATTGTGATACTGGGCTGCCCATCGCCATGGTCATAAATTATGAAAAACGAGGATTTGAAAAAAAGACGAAAATGACTCCAAGACGATGGGCTATATATAGCCCATGGTCTCGGAGTGATTTTCGTCTTTTTTTCAAATCCTCAAAAATGATGGAAAACGGCATGCTATAGTATGCCGTTCGAGACCATGGGCTATAGCCCATCGCCATGGTCATAAATGATGAAAAACGAGGATTTGAAAAAAAGACGAAAATGACTCCGAGACGATGGGCTATAGCCCATGGTCTCGGAGTGATTTTCGTCTTTTTTTCAAATCCTCAAAAATGATGGAAAACGGCATGCTATAGTATGCCGTTCGAGACCATGGGCTATAGCCCATCGCAAAGTCAGTATTTGACTTTTGAAAAGTCAAACGGTGACTTTTCCCGGGGTCTGTCAAAAAGTCGAGGTTTGACTTTTAATTGTGATACTGGGCTGCCCATCGCCATGGTCATAAATTATGAAAAACGAGGATTTGAAAAAAAGACGAAAATGACTCCAAGACGATGGGCTATATATAGCCCATGGTCTCGGAGTGATTTTCGTCTTTTTTTCAAATCCTCAAAAATGATGGAAAACGGCATGCTATAGTATGCCGTTCGAGACCATGGGCTATAGCCCATCGCCATGGTCATAAATGATGAAAAACGAGGATTTGAAAAAAAGACGAAAATGACTCCGAGACGATGGGCTATAGCCCATGGTCTCGGAGTCATTTTCGTCTTTTTTTCAAATCCTCAAAAATGATGGAAAACGGCATGCTATAGTATGCCGTTCGAGACCATGGGCTATAGCCCATCGCAAAGTCAGTATTTGACTTTTGAAAAGTCAAACGGTGACTTTTCCCGGGGTCTGTCAAAAAGTCGAGGTTTGACTTTTAATTGTGATACTGGGCTGCCCATCGCCATGGTCATAAATTATGAAAAACGAGGATTTGAAAAAAAGACGAAAATGACTCCAAGACGATGGGCTATATATAGCCCATGGTCTCGGAGTGATTTTCGTCTTTTTTTCAAATCCTCAAAAATGATGGAAAACGGCATGCTATAGTATGCCGTTCGAGACCATGGGCTATAGCCCATCGCCATGGTCATAAATGATGAAAAACGAGGATTTGAAAAAAAGACGAAAATGACTCCGAGACGATGGGCTATAGCCCATGGTCTCGGAGTCATTTTCGTCTTTTTTTCAAATCCTCAAAAATGATGGAAAACGGCATGCTATAGTATGCCGTTCGAGACCATGGGCTATAGCCCATCGCAAAGTCAGTATTTGACTTTTGAAAAGTCAAACGGTGACTTTTCCCGGGGTCTGTCAAAAAGTCGAGGTTTGACTTTTAATTGTGATACTGGGCTGCCCATCGCCATGGTCATAAATGATGAAAAACGAGGATTTGAAAAAAAGACGAAAATGACTCCGAGACGATGGGCTATAGCCCATGGTCTCGGAGTGATTTTCGTCTTTTTTTCAAATCCTCAAAAATGATGGAAAACGGCATGCTATAGTATGCCGTTCGAGACCATGGGCTATAGCCCATCGCAAAGTCAGTATTTGACTTTTGAAAAGTCAAACGGTGACTTTTCCCGGGGTCTGTCAAAAAGTCGAGGTTTGACTTTTAATTGTGATACTGGGCTGCCCATCGCCATGGTCATAAATTATGAAAAACGAGGATTTGAAAAAAAGACGAAAATGACTCCAAGACGATGGGCTATATATAGCCCATGGTCTCGGAGTGATTTTCGTCTTTTTTTCAAATCCTCAAAAATGATGGAAAACGGCATGCTATAGTATGCCGTTCGAGACCATGGGCTATAGCCCATCGCCATGGTCATAAATGATGAAAAACGAGGATTTGAAAAAAAGACGAAAATGACTCCGAGACGATGGGCTATAGCCCATGGTCTCGGAGTCATTTTCGTCTTTTTTTCAAATCCTCAAAAATGATGGAAAACGGCATGCTATAGTATGCCGTTCGAGACCATGGGCTATAGCCCATCGCAAAGTCAGTATTTGACTTTTGAAAAGTCAAACGGTGACTTTTCCCGGGGTCTGTCAAAAAGTCGAGGTTTGACTTTTAATTGTGATACTGGGCTGCCCATCGCCATGGTCATAAATTATGAAAAACGAGGATTTGAAAAAAAGACGAAAATGACTCCAAGACGATGGGCTATATATAGCCCATGGTCTCGGAGTGATTTTCGTCTTTTTTTCAAATCCTCAAAAATGATGGAAAACGGCATGCTATAGTATGCCGTTCGAGACCATGGGCTATAGCCCATCGCCATGGTCATAAATGATGAAAAACGAGGATTTGTTAAAAAGACGAAAATGACTCCGAGACGATGGGCTATAGCCCATGGTCTCGGAGTCATTTTCGTCTTTTTTTCAAATCCTCAAAAATTATGGAAAACGGCATGCTATAGTATGCCGTTCGAGACCATGGGCTATAGCCCATCGCAAAGTCAGTATTTGACTTTTGAAAAGTCAAACGGTGACTTTTCCCGGGGTCTGTCAAAAAGTCGAGGTTTGACTTTTAATTGTGATACTGGGCTGCCCATCGCCATGGTCATAAATTATGAAAAACGAGGATTTGAAAAAAAGACGAAAATGACTCCAAGACGATGGGCTATATATAGCCCATGGTCTCGGAGTGATTTTCGTCTTTTTTTCAAATCCTCAAAAATGATGGAAAACGGCATGCTATAGTATGCCGTTCGAGACCATGGGCTATAGCCCATCGCCATGGTCATAAATGATGAAAAACGAGGATTTGAAAAAAAGACGAAAATGACTCCGAGACGATGGGCTATAGCCCATGGTCTCGGAGTCATTTTCGTCTTTTTTTCAAATCCTCAAAAATGATGGAAAACGGCATGCTATAGTATGCCGTTCGAGACCATGGGCTATAGCCCATCGCAAAGTCAGTATTTGACTTTTGAAAAGTCAAACGGTGACTTTTCCCGGGGTCTGTCAAAAAGTCGAGGTTTGACTTTTAATTGTGATACTGGGCTGCCCATCGCCATGGTCATAAATGATGAAAAACGAGGATTTGAAAAAAAGACGAAAATGACTCCGAGACGATGGGCTATAGCCCATGGTCTCGGAGTGATTTTCGTCTTTTTTTCAAATCCTCAAAAATGATGGAAAACGGCATGCTATAGTATGCCGTTCGAGACCATGGGCTATAGCCCATCGCAAAGTCAGTATTTGACTTTTGAAAAGTCAAACGGTGACTTTTCCCGGGGTCTGTCAAAAAGTCGAGGTTTGACTTTTAATTGTGATACTGGGCTGCCCATCGCCATGGTCATAAATTATGAAAAACGAGGATTTGAAAAAAAGACGAAAATGACTCCAAGACGATGGGCTATATATAGCCCATGGTCTCGGAGTGATTTTCGTCTTTTTTTCAAATCCTCAAAAATGATGGAAAACGGCATGCTATAGTATGCCGTTCGAGACCATGGGCTATAGCCCATCGCCATGGTCATAAATGATGAAAAACGAGGATTTGAAAAAAAGACGAAAATGACTCCGAGACGATGGGCTATAGCCCATGGTCTCGGAGTCATTTTCGTCTTTTTTTCAAATCCTCAAAAATGATGGAAAACGGCATGCTATAGTATGCCGTTCGAGACCATGGGCTATAGCCCATCGCAAAGTCAGTATTTGACTTTTGAAAAGTCAAACGGTGACTTTTCCCGGGGTCTGTCAAAAAGTCGAGGTTTGACTTTTAATTGTGATACTGGGCTGCCCATCGCCATGGTCATAAATTATGAAAAACGAGGATTTGAAAAAAAGACGAAAATGACTCCAAGACGATGGGCTATATATAGCCCATGGTCTCGGAGTGATTTTCGTCTTTTTTTCAAATCCTCAAAAATGATGGAAAACGGCATGCTATAGTATGCCGTTCGAGACCATGGGCTATAGCCCATCGCCATGGTCATAAATGATGAAAAACGAGGATTTGTTAAAAAGACGAAAATGACTCCGAGACGATGGGCTATAGCCCATGGTCTCGGAGTCATTTTCGTCTTTTTTTCAAATCCTCAAAAATGATGGAAAACGGCATGCTATAGTATGCCGTTCGAGACCATGGGCTATAGCCCATCGCCATGGTCATAAATGATGAAAAACGAGGATTTGAAAAAAAGACGAAAATGACTCCGAGACGATGGGCTATAGCCCATGGTCTCGGAGTCATTTTCGTCTTTTTTTCAAATCCTCAAAAATGATGGAAAACGGCATGCTATAGTATGCCGTTCGAGACCATGGGCTATAGCCCATCGCAAAGTCAGTATTTGACTTTTGAAAAGTCAAACGGTGACTTTTCCCGGGGTCTGTCAAAAAGTCGAGGTTTGACTTTTAATTGTGATACTGGGCTGCCCATCGCCATGGTCATAAATGATGAAAAACGAGGATTTGAAAAAAAGACGAAAATGACTCCGAGACGATGGGCTATAGCCCATGGTCTCGGAGTGATTTTCGTCTTTTTTTCAAATCCTCAAAAATGATGGAAAACGGCATGCTATAGTATGCCGTTCGAGACCATGGGCTATAGCCCATCGCAAAGTCAGTATTTGACTTTTGAAAAGTCAAACGGTGACTTTTCCCGGGGTCTGTCAAAAAGTCGAGGTTTGACTTTTAATTGTGATACTGGGCTGCCCATCGCCATGGTCATAAATTATGAAAAACGAGGATTTGAAAAAAAGACGAAAATGACTCCAAGACGATGGGCTATATATAGCCCATGGTCTCGGAGTGATTTTCGTCTTTTTTTCAAATCCTCAAAAATGATGGAAAACGGCATGCTATAGTATGCCGTTCGAGACCATGGGCTATAGCCCATCGCCATGGTCATAAATGATGAAAAACGAGGATTTGAAAAAAAGACGAAAATGACTCCGAGACGATGGGCTATAGCCCATGGTCTCGGAGTCATTTTCGTCTTTTTTTCAAATCCTCAAAAATGATGGAAAACGGCATGCTATAGTATGCCGTTCGAGACCATGGGCTATAGCCCATCGCAAAGTCAGTATTTGACTTTTGAAAAGTCAAACGGTGACTTTTCCCGGGGTCTGTCAAAAAGTCGAGGTTTGACTTTTAATTGTGATACTGGGCTGCCCATCGCCATGGTCATAAATTATGAAAAACGAGGATTTGAAAAAAAGACGAAAATGACTCCAAGACGATGGGCTATATATAGCCCATGGTCTCGGAGTGATTTTCGTCTTTTTTTCAAATCCTCAAAAATGATGGAAAACGGCATGCTATAGTATGCCGTTCGAGACCATGGGCTATAGCCCATCGCCATGGTCATAAATGATGAAAAACGAGGATTTGTTAAAAAGACGAAAATGACTCCGAGACGATGGGCTATAGCCCATGGTCTCGGAGTCATTTTCGTCTTTTTTTCAAATCCTCAAAAATTATGGAAAACGGCATGCTATAGTATGCCGTTCGAGACCATGGGCTATAGCCCATCGCAAAGTCAGTATTTGACTTTTGAAAAGTCAAACGGTGACTTTTCCCGGGGTCTGTCAAAAAGTCGAGGTTTGACTTTTAATTGTGATACTGGGCTGCCCATCGCCATGGTCATAAATGATGAAAAACGAGGATTTGAAAAAAAGACGAAAATGACTCCGAGACGATGGGCTATAGCCCATGGTCTCGGAGTGATTTTCGTCTTTTTTTCAAATCCTCAAAAATGATGGAAAACGGCATGCTATAGTATGCCGTTCGAGACCATGGGCTATAGCCCATCGCAAAGTCAGTATTTGACTTTTGAAAAGTCAAACGGTGACTTTTCCCGGGGTCTGTCAAAAAGTCGAGGTTTGACTTTTAATTGTGATACTGGGCTGCCCATCGCCATGGTCATAAATTATGAAAAACGAGGATTTGAAAAAAAGACGAAAATGACTCCGAGACGATGGGCTATAGCCCATGGTCTCGGAGTGATTTTCGTCTTTTTTTCAAATCCTCAAAAATGATGGAAAACGGCATGCTATAGTATGCCGTTCGAGACCATGGGCTATAGCCCATCGCAAAGTCAGTATTTGACTTTTGAAAAGTCAAACGGTGACTTTTCCCGGGGTCTGTCAAAAAGTCGAGGTTTGACTTTTAATTGTGATACTGGGCTGCCCATCGCCATGGTCATAAATTATGAAAAACGAGGATTTGAAAAAAAGACGAAAATGACTCCAAGACGATGGGCTATATATAGCCCATGGTCTCGGAGTGATTTTCGTCTTTTTTTCAAATCCTCAAAAATGATGGAAAACGGCATGCTATAGTATGCCGTTCGAGACCATGGGCTATAGCCCATCGCCATGGTCATAAATGATGAAAAACGAGGATTTGAAAAAAAGACGAAAATGACTCCGAGACGATGGGCTATAGCCCATGGTCTCGGAGTGATTTTCGTCTTTTTTTCAAATCCTCAAAAATGATGGAAAACGGCATGCTATAGTATGCCGTTCGAGACCATGGGCTATAGCCCATCGCAAAGTCAGTATTTGACTTTTGAAAAGTCAAACGGTGACTTTTCCCGGGGTCTGTCAAAAAGTCGAGGTTTGACTTTTAATTGTGATACTGGGCTGCCCATCGCCATGGTCATAAATTATGAAAAACGAGGATTTGAAAAAAAGACGAAAATGACTCCAAGACGATGGGCTATATATAGCCCATGGTCTCGGAGTGATTTTCGTCTTTTTTTCAAATCCTCAAAAATGATGGAAAACGGCATGCTATAGTATGCCGTTCGAGACCATGGGCTATAGCCCATCGCCATGGTCATAAATGATGAAAAACGAGGATTTGAAAAAAAGACGAAAATGACTCCGAGACGATGGGCTATAGCCCATGGTCTCGGAGTCATTTTCGTCTTTTTTTCAAATCCTCAAAAATGATGGAAAACGGCATGCTATAGTATGCCGTTCGAGACCATGGGCTATAGCCCATCGCAAAGTCAGTATTTGACTTTTGAAAAGTCAAACGGTGACTTTTCCCGGGGTCTGTCAAAAAGTCGAGGTTTGACTTTTAATTGTGATACTGGGCTGCCCATCGCCATGGTCATAAATTATGAAAAACGAGGATTTGAAAAAAAGACGAAAATGACTCCAAGACGATGGGCTATATATAGCCCATGGTCTCGGAGTGATTTTCGTCTTTTTTTCAAATCCTCAAAAATGATGGAAAACGGCATGCTATAGTATGCCGTTCGAGACCATGGGCTATAGCCCATCGCCATGGTCATAAATGATGAAAAACGAGGATTTGAAAAAAAGACGAAAATGACTCCGAGACGATGGGCTATAGCCCATGGTCTCGGAGTCATTTTCGTCTTTTTTTCAAATCCTCAAAAATGATGGAAAACGGCATGCTATAGTATGCCGTTCGAGACCATGGGCTATAGCCCATCGCAAAGTCAGTATTTGACTTTTGAAAAGTCAAACGGTGACTTTTCCCGGGGTCTGTCAAAAAGTCGAGGTTTGACTTTTAATTGTGATACTGGGCTGCCCATCGCCATGGTCATAAATTATGAAAAACGAGGATTTGAAAAAAAGACGAAAATGACTCCAAGACGATGGGCTATATATAGCCCATGGTCTCGGAGTGATTTTCGTCTTTTTTTCAAATCCTCAAAAATGATGGAAAACGGCATGCTATAGTATGCCGTTCGAGACCATGGGCTATAGCCCATCGCCATGGTCATAAATGATGAAAAACGAGGATTTGAAAAAAAGACAAAAATGACTCCGAGACGATGGGCTATAGCCCATGGTCTCGGAGTCATTTTCGTCTTTTTTTCAAATCCTCAAAAATGATGGAAAACGGCATGCTATAGTATGCCGTTCGAGACCATGGGCTATAGCCCATCGCAAAGTCAGTATTTGACTTTTGAAAAGTCAAACGGTGACTTTTCCCGGGGTCTGTCAAAAAGTCGAGGTTTGACTTTTAATTGTGATACTGGGCTGCCCATCGCCATGGTCATAAATTATGAAAAACGAGGATTTGAAAAAAAGACGAAAATGACTCCAAGACGATGGGCTATATATAGCCCATGGTCTCGGAGTGATTTTCGTCTTTTTTTCAAATCCTCAAAAATGATGGAAAACGGCTTGCTATAGTATGCCGTTCGAGACCATGGGCTATAGCCCATCGCCATGGTCATAAATGATGAAAAACGAGGATTTGAAAAAAAGACGAAAATGACTCCGAGACGATGGGCTATAGCCCATGGTCTCGGAGTGATTTTCGTCTTTTTTTCAAATCCTCAAAAATGATGGAAAACGGCATGCTATAGTATGCCGTTCGAGACCATGGGCTATAGCCCATCGCAAAGTCAGTATTTGACTTTTGAAAAGTCAAACGGTGACTTTTCCCGGGGTCTGTCAAAAAGTCGAGGTTTGACTTTTAATTGTGATACTGGGCTGCCCATCGCCATGGTCATAAATTATGAAAAACGAGGATTTGAAAAAAAGACGAAAATGACTCCAAGACGATGGGCTATATATAGCCCATGGTCTCGGAGTGATTTTCGTCTTTTTTTCAAATCCTCAAAAATGATGGAAAACGGCATGCTATAGTATGCCGTTCGAGACCATGGGCTATAGCCCATCGCCATGGTCATAAATGATGAAAAACGAGGATTTGAAAAAAAGACGAAAATGACTCCGAGACGATGGGCTATAGCCCATGGTCTCGGAGTCATTTTCGTCTTTTTTTCAAATCCTCAAAAATGATGGAAAACGGCATGCTATAGTATGCCGTTCGAGACCATGGGCTATAGCCCATCGCAAAGTCAGTATTTGACTTTTGAAAAGTCAAACGGTGACTTTTCCCGGGGTCTGTCAAAAAGTCGAGGTTTGACTTTTAATTGTGATACTGGGCTGCCCATCGCCATGGTCATAAATTATGAAAAACGAGGATTTGAAAAAAAGACGAAAATGACTCCAAGACGATGGGCTATATATAGCCCATGGTCTCGGAGTGATTTTCGTATTTTTTTCAAATCCTCAAAAATTATGGAAAACGGCATGCTATAGTATGCCGTTCGAGACCATGGGCTATAGCCCATCGCCATGGTCATAAATGATGAAAAACGAGGATTTGTTAAAAAGACGAAAATGACTCCGAGACGATGGGCTATAGCCCATGGTCTCGGAGTCATTTTCGTCTTTTTTTCAAATCCTCAAAAATGATGGAAAACGGCATGCTATAGTATGCCGTTCGAGACCATGGGCTATAGCCCATCGCAAAGTCAGTATTTGACTTTTGAAAAGTCAAACGGTGACTTTTCCCGGGGTCTGTCAAAAAGTCGAGGTTTGACTTTTAATTGTGATACTGGGCTGCCCATCGCCATGGTCATAAATGATGAAAAACGAGGATTTGAAAAAAA
Source organism: Electrona antarctica (assembly GCF_951216825.1). Taxonomy (NCBI): domain Eukaryota; kingdom Metazoa; phylum Chordata; class Actinopteri; order Myctophiformes; family Myctophidae; genus Electrona; species Electrona antarctica. The sequence continues at coordinate 214,171 of NW_027637030.1, forward strand.
GACGAAAATGACTCCGAGACGATGGGCTATAGCCCATGGTCTCGGAGTGATTTTCGTCTTTTTTTCAAATCCTCAAAAATGATGGGAAACGGCATGCTATAGTATGCCGTTCGAGACCATGGGCTATAGCCCATCGCAAAGTCAGTATTTGACTTTTGAAAAGTCAAACGGTGACTTTTCCCGGGGTCTGTCAAAAAGTCGAGGTTTGACTTTTAATTGTGATACTGGGCTGCCCATCGCCATGGTCATAAATTATGAAAAACGAGGATTTGAAAAAAAGACGAAAATGACTCCAAGACGATGGGCTATATATAGCCCATGGTCTCGGAGTGATTTTCGTCTTTTTTTCAAATCCTCAAAAATGATGGAAAACGGCATGCTATAGTATGCCGTTCGAGACCATGGGCTATAGCCCATCGCCATGGTCATAAATGATGAAAAACGAGGATTTGAAAAAAATACGAAAATGACTCCGAGACGATGGGCTATAGCCCATGGTCTCGGAGTGATTTTCGTCTTTTTTTCAAATCCTCAAAAATGATGGAAAACGGCATGCTATAGTATGCCGTTCGAGACCATGGGCTATAGCCCATCGCAAAGTCAGTATTTGACTTTTGAAAAGTCAAAAGGTGACTTTTCCCGGGGTCTGTAAAAAAGTCGAGGTTTGACTTTTAATTGTGATACTGGGCTGCCCATCGCCATGGTCATAAATTATGAAAAACGAGGATTTGAAAAAAAGACGAAAATGACTCCAAGACGATGGGCTATATATAGCCCATGGTCTCGGAGTGATTTTCGTCTTTTTTTCAAATCCTCAAAAATGATGGAAAACGGCATGCTATAGTATGCCGTTCGAGACCATGGGCTATAGCCCATCGCCATGGTCATAAATGATGAAAAACGAGGATTTGAAAAAAAGACGAAAATGACTCCGAGACGATGGGCTATAGCCCATGGTCTCGGAGTGATTTTCGTCTTTTTTTCAAATCCTCAAAAATGATGGAAAACGGCATGCTATAGTATGCCGTTCGAGACCATGGGCTATAGCCCATCGCAAAGTCAGTATTTGACTTTTGAAAAGTCAAACGGTGACTTTTCCCGGGGTCTGTCAAAAAGTCGAGGTTTGACTTTTAATTGTGATACTGGGCTGCCCATCGCCATGGTCATAAATTATGAAAAACGAGGATTTGAAAAAAAGACGAAAATGACTCCAAGACGATGGGCTATATATAGCCCATGGTCTCGGAGTGATTTTCGTCTTTTTTTCAAATCCTCAAAAATGATGGAAAACGGCATGCTATAGTATGCCGTTCGAGACCATGGGCTATAGCCCATCGCCATGGTCATAAATGATGAAAAACGAGGATTTGAAAAAAAGACGAAAATGACTCCGAGACGATGGGCTATAGCCCATGGTCTCGGAGTCATTTTCGTCTTTTTTTCAAATCCTCAAAAATGATGGAAAACGGCATGCTATAGTATGCCGTTCGAGACCATGGGCTATAGCCCATCGCAAAGTCAGTATTTGACTTTTGAAAAGTCAAACGGTGACTTTTCCCGGGGTCTGTCAAAAAGTCGAGGTTTGACTTTTAATTGTGATACTGGGCTGCCCATCGCCATGGTCATAAATTATGAAAAACGAGGATTTGAAAAAAAGACGAAAATGACTCCAAGACGATGGGCTATATATAGCCCATGGTCTCGGAGTGATTTTCGTCTTTTTTTCAAATCCTCAAAAATGATGGAAAACGGCATGCTATAGTATGCCGTTCGAGACCATGGGCTATAGCCCATCGCCATGGTCATAAATGATGAAAAACGAGGATTTGAAAAAAAGACGAAAATGACTCCGAGACGATGGGCTATAGCCCATGGTCTCGGAGTGATTTTCGTCTTTTTTTCAAATCCTCAAAAATGATGGAAAACGGCATGCTATAGTATGCCGTTCGAGACCATGGGCTATAGCCCATCGCAAAGTCAGTATTTGACTTTTGAAAAGTCAAACGGTGACTTTTCCCGGGGTCTGTCAAAAAGTCGAGGTTTGACTTTTAATTGTGATACTGGGCTGCCCATCGCCATGGTCATAAATTATGAAAAACGAGGATTTGAAAAAAAGACGAAAATGACTCCAAGACGATGGGCTATATATAGCCCATGGTCTCGGAGTGATTTTCGTCTTTTTTTCAAATCCTCAAAAATGATGGAAAACGGCATGCTATAGTATGCCGTTCGAGACCATGGGCTATAGCCCATCGCCATGGTCATAAATGATGAAAAACGAGGATTTGAAAAAAAGACGAAAATGACTCCGAGACGATGGGCTATAGCCCATGGTCTCGGAGTCATTTTCGTCTTTTTTTCAAATCCTCAAAAATGATGGAAAACGGCATGCTATAGTATGCCGTTCGAGACCATGGGCTATAGCCCATCGCAAAGTCAGTATTTGACTTTTGAAAAGTCAAACGGTGACTTTTCCCGGGGTCTGTCAAAAAGTCGAGGTTTGACTTTTAATTGTGATACTGGGCTGCCCATCGCCATGGTCATAAATTATGAAAAACGAGGATTTGAAAAAAAGACGAAAATGACTCCAAGACGATGGGCTATATATAGCCCATGGTCTCGGAGTGATTTTCGTCTTTTTTTCAAATCCTCAAAAATGATGGAAAACGGCATGCTATAGTATGCCGTTCGAGACCATGGGCTATAGCCCATCGCCATGGTCATAAATGATGAAAAACGAGGATTTGAAAAAAAGACGAAAATGACTCCGAGACGATGGGCTATAGCCCATGGTCTCGGAGTCATTTTCGTCTTTTTTTCAAATCCTCAAAAATGATGGAAAACGGCATGCTATAGTATGCCGTTCGAGACCATGGGCTATAGCCCATCGCAAAGTCAGTATTTGACTTTTGAAAAGTCAAACGGTGACTTTTCCCGGGGTCTGTCAAAAAGTCGAGGTTTGACTTTTAATTGTGATACTGGGCTGCCCATCGCCATGGTCATAAATGATGAAAAACGAGGATTTGAAAAAAAGACGAAAATGACTCCGAGACGATGGGCTATAGCCCATGGTCTCGGAGTGATTTTCGTCTTTTTTTCAAATCCTCAAAAATGATGGAAAACGGCATGCTATAGTATGCCGTTCGAGACCATGGGCTATAGCCCATCGCCATGGTCATAAATGATGAAAAACGAGGATTTGAAAAAAAGACGAAAATGACTCCGAGACGATGGGCTATAGCCCATGGTCTCGGAGTCATTTTCGTCTTTTTTTCAAATCCTCAAAAATGATGGAAAACGGCATGCTATAGTATGCCGTTCGAGACCATGGGCTATAGCCCATCGCAAAGTCAGTATTTGACTTTTGAAAAGTCAAACGGTGACTTTTCCCGGGGTCTGTCAAAAAGTCGAGGTTTGACTTTTAATTGTGATACTGGGCTGCCCATCGCCATGGTCATAAATTATGAAAAACGAGGATTTGAAAAAAAGACGAAAATGACTCCAAGACGATGGGCTATATATAGCCCATGGTCTCGGAGTGATTTTCGTCTTTTTTTCAAATCCTCAAAAATGATGGAAAACGGCATGCTATAGTATGCCGTTCGAGACCATGGGCTATAGCCCATCGCCATGGTCATAAATGATGAAAAACGAGGATTTGAAAAAAAGACGAAAATGACTCCGAGACGATGGGCTATAGCCCATGGTCTCGGAGTCATTTTCGTCTTTTTTTCAAATCCTCAAAAATGATGGAAAACGGCATGCTATAGTATGCCGTTCGAGACCATGGGCTATAGCCCATCGCAAAGTCAGTATTTGACTTTTGAAAAGTCAAACGGTGACTTTTCCCGGGGTCTGTCAAAAAGTCGAGGTTTGACTTTTAATTGTGATACTGGGCTGCCCATCGCCATGGTCATAAATGATGAAAAACGAGGATTTGAAAAAAAGACGAAAATGACTCCGAGACGATGGGCTATAGCCCATGGTCTCGGAGTGATTTTCGTCTTTTTTTCAAATCCTCAAAAATGATGGAAAACGGCATGCTATAGTATGCCGTTCGAGACCATGGGCTATAGCCCATCGCAAAGTCAGTATTTGACTTTTGAAAAGTCAAACGGTGACTTTTCCCGGGGTCTGTCAAAAAGTCGAGGTTTGACTTTTAATTGTGATACTGGGCTGCCCATCGCCATGGTCATAAATTATGAAAAACGAGGATTTGAAAAAAAGACGAAAATGACTCCAAGACGATGGGCTATATATAGCCCATGGTCTCGGAGTGATTTTCGTCTTTTTTTCAAATCCTCAAAAATGATGGAAAACGGCATGCTATAGTATGCCGTTCGAGACCATGGGCTATAGCCCATCGCCATGGTCATAAATGATGAAAAACGAGGATTTGAAAAAAAGACGAAAATGACTCCGAGACGATGGGCTATAGCCCATGGTCTCGGAGTGATTTTCGTCTTTTTTTCAAATCCTCAAAAATGATGGAAAACGGCATGCTATAGTATGCCGTTCGAGACCATGGGCTATAGCCCATCGCAAAGTCAGTATTTGACTTTTGAAAAGTCAAACGGTGACTTTTCCCGGGGTCTGTCAAAAAGTCGAGGTTTGACTTTTAATTGTGATACTGGGCTGCCCATCGCCATGGTCATAAATTATGAAAAACGAGGATTTGAAAAAAGACGAAAATGACTCCAAGACGATGGGCTATATATAGCCCATGGTCTCGGAGTGATTTTCGTCTTTTTTTCAAATCCTCAAAAATGATGGAAAACGGCATGCTATAGTATGCCGTTCGAGACCATGGGCTATAGCCCATCGCCATGGTCATAAATGATGAAAAACGAGGATTTGAAAAAAAGACGAAAATGACTCCGAGACGATGGGCTATAGCCCATGGTCTCGGAGTGATTTTCGTCTTTTTTTCAAATCCTCAAAAATGATGGAAAACGGCATGCTATAGTATGCCGTTCGAGACCATGGGCTATAGCCCATCGCAAAGTCAGTATTTGACTTTTGAAAAGTCAAACGGTGACTTTTCCCGGGGTCTGTCAAAAAGTCGAGGTTTGACTTTTAATTGTGATACTGGGCTGCCCATCGCCATGGTCATAAATTATGAAAAACGAGGATTTGAAAAAAAGACGAAAATGACTCCAAGACGATGGGCTATATATAGCCCATGGTCTCGGAGTGATTTTCGTCTTTTTTTCAAATCCTCAAAAATGATGGAAAACGGCATGCTATAGTATGCCGTTCGAGACCATGGGCTATAGCCCATCGCCATGGTCATAAATGATGAAAAACGAGGATTTGAAAAAAAGACGAAAATGACTCCGAGACGATGGGCTATAGCCCATGGTCTCGGAGTGATTTTCGTCTTTTTTTCAAATCCTCAAAAATGATGGAAAACGGCATGCTATAGTATGCCGTTCGAGACCATGGGCTATAGCCCATCGCAAAGTCAGTATTTGACTTTTGAAAAGTCAAACGGTGCCTTTTCCCGGGGTTTGTCAAAAAGTCGAGGTTTGACTTTTAATTGTGATACTGGGCTGCCCATCGCCATGGTCATAAATTATGAAAAACGAGGATTTGAAAAAAAGACGAAAATGACTCCAAGACGATGGGCTATATATAGCCCATGGTCTCGGAGTGATTTTCGTCTTTTTTTCAAATCCTCAAAAATGATGGAAAACGGCATGCTATAGTATGCCGTTCGAGACCATGGGCTATAGCCCATCGCCATGGTCATAAATGATGAAAAACGAGGATTTGAAAAAAAGACGAAAATGACTCCGAGACGATGGGCTATAGCCCATGGTCTCGGAGTCATTTTCGTCTTTTTTTCAAATCCTCAAAAATGATGGAAAACGGCATGCTATAGTATGCCGTTCGAGACCATGGGCTATAGCCCATCGCAAAGTCAGTATTTGACTTTTGAAAAGTCAAACGGTGACTTTTCCCGGGGTCTGTCAAAAAGTCGAGGTTTGACTTTTAATTGTGATACTGGGCTGCCCATCGCCATGGTCATAAATGATGAAAAACGAGGATTTGAAAAAAAGACGAAAATGACTCCAAGACGATGGGCTATATATAGCCCATGGTCTCGGAGTGATTTTCGTCTTTTTTTCAAATCCTCAAAAATGATGGAAAACGGCATGCTATAGTATGCCGTTCGAGACCATGGGCTATAGCCCATCGCCATGGTCATAAATGATGAAAAACGAGGATTTGTTAAAAAGACGAAAATGACTCCGAGACGATGGGCTATAGCCCATGGTCTCGGAGTCATTTTCGTCTTTTTTTCAAATCCTCAAAAATGATGGAAAACGGCATGCTATAGTATGCCGTTCGAGACCATGGGCTATAGCCCATCACAAAGTCAGTATTTGACTTTTGAAAAGTCAAACGGTGAATTTTCCCGGGGTCTGTCAAAAAGTCGAGGTTTGACTTTTAATTGTGATACTGGGCTGCCCATCGCCATGGTCATAAATGATGAAAAACGAGGATTTGAAAAAAAGACGAAAATGACTCCGAGACGATGGGCTATAGCCCATGGTCTCGGAGTGATTTTCGTCTTTTTTTCAAATCCTCAAAAATGATGGAAAACGGCATGCTATAGTATGCCGTTCGAGACCATGGGCTAAAGCCCATCGCCATGGTCATAAATGATGAAAAACGAGGATTTGAAAAAAAGACGAAAATGACTCCGAGACGATGGGCTATAGCCCATGGTCTCGGAGTCATTTTCGTCTTTTTTTCAAATCCTCAAAAATGATGGAAAACGGCATGCTATAGTATGCCGTTCGAGACCATGGGCTATAGCCCATCGCAAAGTCAGTATTTGACTTTTGAAAAGTCAAACGGTGACTTTTCCCGGGGTCTGTCAAAAAGTCGAGGTTTGACTTTTAATTGTGATAATGGGCTGCCCATCGCCATGGTCATAAATTATGAAAAACGAGGATTTGAAAAAAAGACGAAAATGACTCCAAGACGATGGGCTATATATAGCCCATGGTCTCGGAGTGATTTTCGTCTTTTTTTCAAATCCTCAAAAATGATGGAAAACGGCATGCTATAGTATGCCGTTCGAGACCATGGGCTATAGCCCATCGCCATGGTCATAAATGATGAAAAACGAGGATTTGAAAAAAAGACGAAAATGACTCCGAGACGATGGGCTATAGCCCATGGTCTCGGAGTCATTTTCGTCTTTTTTTCAAATCCTCAAAAATGATGGAAAACGGCATGCTATAGTATGCCGTTCGAGACCATGGGCTATAGCCCATCGCCATGGTCATAAATTATGAAAAACGAGGATTTGAAAAAAAGACGAAAATGACTCCGAGACGATGGGCTATAGCCCATGGTCTCGGAGTCATTTTCGTCTTTTTTTCAAATCCTCAAAAATGATGGAAAACGGCATGCTATAGTATGCCGTTCGATACCATGGGCTATAGCCCATCGCAAAGTCAGTATTTGACTTTTGAAAAGTCAAACGGTGACTTTTCCCGGGGTCTGTCAAAAAGTCGAGGTTTGACTTTTCAAATCCTCAAAAATGATGGAAAACGGCATGCTATAGTATGCCGTTCGAGACCATGGGCTATAGCCCATCGCAAAGTCAGTATTTGACTTTTGAAAAGTCAAACGGTGACTTTTCCCGGGGTCTGTCAAAAAGTCGAGGTTTGACTTTTAATTGTGATACTGGGCTGCCCATCGCCATGGTCATAAATTATGAAAAACGAGGATTTGAAAAAAAGACGAAAATGACTCCAAGACGATGGGCTATATATAGCCCATGGTCTCGGAGTGATTTTCGTCTTTTTTTCAAATCCTCAAAAATGATGGAAAACGGCATGCTATAGTATGCCGTTCGAGACCATGGGCTATAGCCCATCGCCATGGTCATAAATTATGAAAAACGAGGATTTGAAAAGAAGACGAAAATGACTCCGAGACGATGGGCTATAGCCCATGGTCTCGGAGTCATTTTCGTCTTTTTTTCAAATCCTCAAAAATGATGGAAAACGGCATGCTATAGTATGCCGTTCGAGACCATGGGCTATAGCCCATCGCAAAGTCAGTATTTGACTTTTGAAAAGTCAAACGGTGACCTTTTCCGGGGTCTGTCAAAAAGTCGAGGTTTGACTTTTAATTGTGATACTGGGCTGCCCATCGCCATGGTCATAAATTATGAAAAACGAGGATTTGAAAAAAAGACGAAAATGACTCCAAGACGATGGGCTATATATAGCCCATGGTCTCGGAGTGATTTTCGTCTTTTTTTCAAATCCTCAAAAATGATGGAAAACGGCATGCTATAGTATGCCGTTCGAGACCATGGGCTATAGCCCATCGCCATGGTCATAAATTATGAAAAACGAGGATTTGAAAAAAAGACGAAAATGACTCCTGGACGATTGGCTATATATAGCCCATGGTCTCGGAGTGATTTTCGTCTTTTTTTCAAATCCTCAAAAATGATGGAAAACGGCATGCTATAGTATGCCGTTCGAGACCATGGGCTATAGCCCATCGCCATGGTCATAAATTATGAAAAACGAGGATTTGAAAAAAAGACGAAAATGACTCCGAGACCATGGGCTATAGCCCATCGTCTCGGAGTCATTTTCGTCTTTTTTTCAAATCCTCAAAAATGATGGAAAACGGCATGCTATAGTATGCCGTTCGAGACCATGGGCTATAGCCCATCGCCATGGTCATAAATGATGAAAAACGAGGATTTGAAAAAAAGACGAAAATGACTCCGAGACGATGGGCTATAGCCCATGGTCTCGGAGTCATTTTCGTCTTTTTTTCAAATCCTCAAAAATGATGGAAAACGGCATGCTATAGTATGCCGTTCGAGACCATGGGCTATAGCCCATCGCCATGGTCATAAATTATGAAAAACGAGGATTTGAAAAAAAGACGAAAATGACTCCGAGACGATGGGCTATAGCCCATGGTCTCGGAGTCATTTTCGTCTTTTTTTCAAATCCTCAAAAATGATGGAAAACGGCATGCTATAGTATGCCGTTCGATACCATGGGCTATAGCCCATCGCAAAGTCAGTATTTGACTTTTGAAAAGTCAAACGGTGACTTTTCCCGGGGTCTGTCAAAAAGTCGAGGTTTGACTTTTCAAATCCTCAAAAATGATGGAAAACGGCATGCTATAGTATGCCGTTCGAGACCATGGGCTATAGCCCATCGCAAAGTCAGTATTTGACTTTTGAAAAGTCAAACGGTGACTTTTCCCGGGGTCTGTCAAAAAGTCGAGGTTTGACTTTTAATTGTGATACTGGGCTGCCCATCGCCATGGTCATAAATTATGAAAAACGAGGATTTGAAAAAAAGACGAAAATGACTCCAAGACGATGGGCTATATATAGCCCATGGTCTCGGAGTGATTTTCGTCTTTTTTTCAAATCCTCAAAAATGATGGAAAACGGCATGCTATAGTATGCCGTTCGAGACCATGGGCTATAGCCCATCGCCATGGTCATAAATTATGAAAAACGAGGATTTGAAAAGAAGACGAAAATGACTCCGAGACGATGGGCTATAGCCCATGGTCTCGGAGTCATTTTCGTCTTTTTTTCAAATCCTCAAAAATGATGGAAAACGGCATGCTATAGTATGCCGTTCGAGACCATGGGCTATAGCCCATCGCAAAGTCAGTATTTGACTTTTGAAAAGTCAAACGGTGACCTTTTCCGGGGTCTGTCAAAAAGTCGAGGTTTGACTTTTAATTGTGATACTGGGCTGCCCATCGCCATGGTCATAAATTATGAAAAACGAGGATTTGAAAAAAAGACGAAAATGACTCCAAGACGATGGGCTATATATAGCCCATGGTCTCGGAGTGATTTTCGTCTTTTTTTCAAATCCTCAAAAATGATGGAAAACGGCATGCTATAGTATGCCGTTCGAGACCATGGGCTATAGCCCATCGCCATGGTCATAAATTATGAAAAACGAGGATTTGAAAAAAAGACGAAAATGACTCCTGGACGATTGGCTATATATAGCCCATGGTCTCGGAGTGATTTTCGTCTTTTTTTCAAATCCTCAAAAATGATGGAAAACGGCATGCTATAGTATGCCGTTCGAGACCATGGGCTATAGCCCATCGCCATGGTCATAAATTATGAAAAACGAGGATTTGAAAAAAAGACGAAAATGACTCCGAGACCATGGGCTATAGCCCATCGTCTCGGAGTCATTTTCGTCTTTTTTTCAAATCCTCAAAAATGATGGAAAACGGCATGCTATAGTATGCCGTTCGAGACCATGGGCTATAGCCCATGACGAGGAATTTCCCATCTGACCAAAAGGTCATTTACATACATTGATAGTTAGTCTATACACCCTGACTTTGAAGCTCTCATCCCTGCTGTGAGAACACAGTGTGTCTGACACTTTGGCTCTGGTGACTTGGAACCCCTTCTCACCTGTTCCCCCCCCACCCCCCCTTCCTTGTAAGCAAATGGTTCTTTCATCTTTGTGAGCTTGTTATCCTGTCTGGGTTCCCGTCTCCGGGGGCCTGTCTGAGACCCATCTCTCGGGGTCCACCTTGTGGGCGGGACTAACACTATATGAACTGTGCCTCCTGTATTCTGAGATTAAGCTTTTGGATACGTGCCTGTGTGGTTGGGGGAACCAGCATCTGTGGTCACGTTAATAAACATCATCTATTAAGACAGTCTTTCGCTCATCTTTGTATTTCTCACGCGTTAGTTCAGTGCAAAAACTGCCACATCAATTTGGTGTCTAGAAGTGGGATCCAGCGATGTCTGAGCTCCGGGAGATCAAGCCACGATTGTCCATCACATCAACGCTCAAAAAGGACAGAGATCAACAGGAAATCCGCGGCTGCGATCTACGGAGTTCAGCGCCTGGATTTAAAAAAACCCGTGGCTAGTTGGCTACACTGAAACGGTGAGAAATTTCCAATTTCCAAACATATTCCTGACAATTGAAGTGCTACATTTTTAAAGGGTTTAATTAAGTATGCTAAATTCTAAGACCATATTTTGCCAGCCTATCTATTGTGTAAATCTAGCCTAGTGGACAGAAAACGACCTTGCATTAAATAACACAACGACACCTTGTTACACTGTGGAAACAGCAAAAGATATCTTGTTGCACAAGCAGCATAAAGACATTTTGCTGTCCTCACAGAATAGCACAAAGATAGTTGCATGTTTTGAAAAACAACGACACCTTGTTAATCTGTGGAAACAACAAAGATACCTTGTTGTATAAAACAACATAAAGACATTTGTTGTCCTCACAAAATAGCATAAAGATAGTTGCATGAAGTCAAGTTTGTAACACAACGACACCTTGTTACTCTGTGGGAAAACATAAGATACCTTGTTGTATAAAACAACATAAAGACATTTTGTCCTCACATAGTAGCATAACGATACCGTGTTACATTGCAGTCAAAATTGTAACAAAAAGACACCGTGTTACTTAAGACTAGACAGTCCACATTGCTGTGTACTGAGAGAAAAGTGTGCCGGTCCCAGAGAACAGGGACAGGTGACAGATTAACATGGTGGGAAAATACTAGTAAATAGTCTAGGAGCATTTTACTGTCTCAGTGATTGTGATAAACTATTGAAAAAGTACATAGCAGTAATTAAATATGGGTAATAAAAAAAGTGCAGTCGCACTCCCAGAGGACAGAGAAAGGTGGTCTTCTCTAATGCGCGATATGGTTGCGAAATATGGCCTAGGAGCGTTAGACTGTCTTGATGAGTGGAAACAAATGGGGTTTCCGGAGCAAGGCTCTTTAAGTGTGGGAAAATTGCTTGAATTAGATAAACTACTAAAAAAAGCTGAGAAGAAAATGAGACAGAAAAAGACAGTAAAAACATCCAAACTTGACAAATGTGACCTGAACAAAAAAGTATTTTCAATGTGGATGGAGGAAGCACAGTACAGACAACGGGAGAGTCATATGAAAGAACTGCCAGACATAGATTCTTTAATGGAGGAGGAGAGCCAACCACAGGCTCCTCCTCCATATATCGCTTCAGGGCCCAAATATTCGCAGAATTCTATTTTTTATCCTTCTCTGCAGGCGCCATCCCAAATCGGCCTCGACTGCCCTCCTATGCCAGCCAGTCAACCCCCGACGTCTACCAGCCGAAACGTCACTGCTCTCCTCACACCTTCTGATCTCACCACAAGCCCGCAACCCCCACAGAGCAGTCAACCCCCCTGTCTACAGACTGCTCTCCTCACACCTTCTGATCTCACTGCAAGCTCGCACCCCACCCCCCCCCAGAACATTCAACCCTCCTCTCTGGGAAACCCACAGCCCCCCTCCGCTCCGACGCCATCCCTGGTGTCTGCTATGCTCACCCTATTGGAAGAAGTTCAACGCAAAGAAGGCAACATGAACTCCACTCAAGCCAATGACACCAATAATAACCAACGTCCATCCTACACTGACATTTCTAACCCAGAGCTGGGCAACGGTAACAATACAAACACAGCACAGCCAACAACTCCAGTTCCCGCATCGACAAGACAGAAGACCTTGCCCCCACCAGTATATCGGTCTACCCCTATTCACAACGGGGAGACAGCGGCTCGTCACAAGAATATCGCCATCACCCAGGACAACACACTGTCATATGGGCAGGGAAGAAGAAGGCCTGGGGCAGTAACACGTGCACAGGGGGCGCCACGGTTTTATCATCTGCCAGGCAACACGCCCACCTCAAATGAACTTTATTCTGACCCATGGATGGATGAAGAGGAAGACAACATAATACAGGCAGCTGACATGCAATGTCCAATGGTAGAAGTAGCCAACCCGTACGGCGACGTAATGATGGTACAACGCTTATGGTCCCCAGACGACATATCCCAATATGCCGCTACACTAAAGAAGCCCAATGAAGTGGGAGGACGCCGCTGGACTCAAGAACTACAGGCTTTTTGTCGTACATACAGACCTACCATGAAAGAGGTACTTGACATCTGTGCCAAGAACATGGAACCTTCCGAAATGCAAGCAGTCCTAGATGTTGCCCAAACATATCAAGATGAGAGGCCCGTCCATGTACAATTTGAGAACAATTACAGATACATCACTGCTGTGGATACAGTTTGTGAGAAGATTATGACACTCTTCCCAACGATATTAAATCTGACTGAAGTGCACAACTGTAAGCAGGGCAGAGATGAAACGGTCAGTCAGTTCCACCACCGCCTGGAGGAAGCCATACTCACCCACGGAGGGGGAAAAGATCCGAACGACCCATTTGCCAAAGCCTTCCTGGTCAGTCAGCTAATAAGCAACATGCATGACAAACTCTAAGCGTGTGAAACAATCTCTCATTGGCTACAGAACAGCTGATCCGGCCGACATCCTCAGGCACGCAACTCATGCAGAGGAAGTCGAAAACGACATGAACGAAAAAGAGAAGAAACAGGATCAAGAAAAGACCGAAGCCCTCCAACTTGCCATGATTAGTGCTGTCACTACGCTGTCAACAGACAAAGAAGAACGACAGCAGGAGACACCATATGACGACAGTAGAGGCTATTATGACGATCAAGCCTACCATTCATCAGAGCCAGGCTATTATGACGATCAAGCCTACCATTCATCAGAGCCAGGCTATTATGACGATCAAGCCTACCATTCATCAGAGGGAGCCAGCAGAGACCGAAGGGACGAAGAGGATTATGGGCACCGGCTGGCAGGGACTGGTGGACAGGATAACTGGGGCCGATGAGGGACAGCGCTTCCAGACAAGAATACAATCGCCAGTCCAGGTTATGCACCCATTGCACACACACACACACCCCCCCTGGAGGACTGTCCTACACACACACACACACACACACACACACACACACACACACACACACACACACACACACACACACACACACACACACACACACACACACACACACACACACACACACACACACACACACACACACACACACACACATACACCTCCCCCTATCAGACGGCCCAATTAAAAAAAGAAGAAAAAAAAAAAAAAAAAAAAAGTGGGGAGAATCACTTGACGGTGGACTCTTAACGCGTGTTGGACAGTTTGCGTCATGGGAAAATCGTTTCTCATCTGGAAAGAAAATATTGTTTGAAATATATGATTTTGTTTTCTGTTTATCTGTTATGTTATATTTTGCTGTGCTAATACAGGTCAAATGAATTCAACAGGGTACTGTATTAGTATCATTTTTAGGGTTTTTGGTTTATTTGGTTATATGATTTTGTTTTCTGTTTTATCTGTTGCATTGTCCCTTTAATGAGAAAGTGTGTAAGTCATTTAATCCATGGCCAGTTGGTACAGTACCAACTGATCCAAATTATTGAACCCGGAAATCCAGCCTACGATCCCTTTGATGTGTAGATCATGATGGGTATTGCTGTATGCTTAGGGCTTTGTGTCATTCTTTTGCTTAAACCATTTCACTTACTATGTATTTTCTTCAAATGTGATATTATGATGTATTATTTTGATATTGATGGAAAATTCACAATTATTGTTAAATTAAGTTGTTGTTTAATTAACAAAAGGAGGGATTTGACGAGGAATTTCCCATCTGACCAAAAGGTCATTTACATACATTGATAGTTAGTCTATACACCCTGACTTTGAAGCTCTCATCCCTGCTGTGAGAACACAGTGTGTCTGACACTTTGGCTCTGGTGACTTGGAACCCCTTCTCACCTGTTCCCCCCCCACCCCCCCTTCCTTGTAAGCAAATGGTTCTTTCATCTTTGTGAGCTTGTTATCCTGTCTGGGTTCCCGTCTCCGGGGGCCTGTCTGAGACCCATCTCTCGGGGTCCACCTTGTGGGCGGGACTAACACTATATGAACTGTGCCTCCTGTATTCTGAGATTAAGCTTTTGGATACGTGCCTGTGTGGTTGGGGGAACCAGCATCTGTGGTCACGTTAATAAACATCATCTATTAAGACAGTCTTTCGCTCATCTTTGTATTTCTCACGCGTTAGTTCAGTGCAAAAACTGCCACATCACCCATCGCAAAGTCAGTATTTGACTTTTGAAAAGTCAAACGGTGACTTTTCCCGGGGTCTGTCAAAAAGTCGAGGTTTGACTTTTAATTGTGATACTGGGCTGCCCATCGCCATGGTCATAAATTATGAAAAACGAGGATTTGAAAAAAAGACAAAAATGACTCCAAGACGATGGGCTATATATAGCCCATGATCTCGGAGTGATTTTCGTCTTTTTTTCAAATCCTCAAAAATGATGGAAAACGGCATGCTATAGTATGCCGTTCGAGACCATGGGCTATAGCCCATCGCCATGGTCATAAATTATGAAAAACGAGGATTTGAAAAAAAGACGAAAATGACTCCGAGACGATGGGCTATAGCCCATGGTCTCGGAGTCATTTTCGTCTTTTTTTCAAATCCTCAAAAATGATGGAAAACGGCATGCTATAGTATGCCGTTCGAGACCATGGGCTATAGCCCATCGCAAAGTCAGTATTTGACTTTTGAAAAGTCAAACGGTGACTTTTCCCGGGGTCTGTCAAAAAGTCGAGGTTTGACTTTTAATTGTGATACTGGGCTGCCCATCGCCATGGTCATAAATTATGAAAAACGAGGATTTGAAAAAAAGACGAAAATGACTCCAAGACGATGGGCTATATATAGCCCATGGTCTCGGAGTGATTTTCGTCTTTTTTTCAAATCCTCAAAAATGATGGAAAACGGCATGCTATAGTATGCCGTTCGAGACCATGGGCTATAGCCCATCGCCATGGTCATAAATGATGAAAAACGAGGATTTGAAAAAAAGACGAAAATGACTCCGAGACGATGGGCTATAGCCCATGGTCTCGGAGTCATTTTCGTCTTTTTTTCAAATCCTCAAAAATGATGGAAAACGGCATGCTATAGTATGCCGTTCGAGACCATGGGCTATAGCCCATCGCAAAGTCAGTATTTGACTTTTGAAAAGTCAAACGGTGACTTTTCCCGGGGTCTGTCAAAAGTCGAGGTTTGACTTTTAATTGTGATACTGGGCTGCCCATCGCCATGGTCATAAATTATGAAAAACGAGGATTTGAAAAAAAGACGAAAATGACTCCAAGACGATGGGCTATATATAGCCCATGGTCTCGGAGTGATTTTCGTCTTTTTTTCAAATCCTCAAAAATGATGGAAAACGGAATGCTATAGTATGCCGTTCGAGACCATGGGCTATAGCCCATCGCCATGGTCATAAATTATGAAAAACGAGGATTTGAAAAAAAGACGAAAATGACTCCGAGACGATAGGCTATAGCCCATGGTCTCGGAGTCATTTTCGTCTTTTTTTCAAATCCTCAAAAATGATGGAAAACGGCATGCTATAGTATGCCGTTCGAGACCATGGGCTATAGCCCATCGCAAAGTCAGTATTTGACTTTTGAAAAGTCAAACGGTGACTTTTCCCGGGGTCTGTCAAAAAGTCGAGGTTTGACTTTTCAAATCCTCAAAAATGATGGAAAACGGCATGCTATAGTATGCCGTTCGAGACCATGGGCTATAGCCCATCGCAAAGTCAGTATTTGACTTTTGAAAAGTCAAACGGTGACTTTTCCCGGGGTCTGTCAAAAAGTCGAGGTTTGACTTTTAATTGTGATACTGGGCTGCCCATCGCCATGGTCATAAATTATGAAAAACGAGGATTTGAAAAAAAGACGAAAATGACTCCAAGACGATGGGCTATATATAGCCCATGGTCTCGGAGTGATTTTCGTCTTTTTTTCAAATCCTCAAAAATGATGGAAAACGGCATGCTATAGTATGCCGTTCGAGACCATGGGCTATAGCCCATCGCCATGGTCATAAATTATGAAAAACGAGGATTTGAAAAAAAGACGAAAATGACTCCGAGACGATGGGCTATAGCCCATGGTCTCGGAGTCATTTTCGTCTTTTTTTCAAATCCTCAAAAATGATGGAAAACGGCATGCTATAGTATGCCGTTCGAGACCATGGGCTATAGCCCATCGCAAAGTCAGTATTTGACTTTTGAAAAGTCAAAAGGTGACCTTTTCCGGGGTCTGTCAAAAAGTCGAGGTTTGACTTTTAATTGTGATACTGGGCTGCCCATCGCCATGGTCATAAATTATGAAAAACGAGGATTTGAAAAAAAGACGAAAATGACTCCAAGACGATGGGCTATATATAGCCCATGGTCTCGGAGTGATTTTCGTCTTTTTTTCAAATCCTCAAAAATGATGGAAAACGGCATGCTATAGTATGCCGTTCGAGACCATGGGCTATAGCCCATCGCCATGGTCATAAATTATGAAAAACGAGGATTTGAAAAAAAGACGAAAATGACTCCTGGACGATTGGCTATATATAGCCCATGGTCTCGGAGTGATTTTCGTCTTTTTTTCAAATCCTCAAAAATGATGGAAAACGGCATGCTATAGTATGCCGTTCGAGACCATGGGCTATAGCCCATCGCCATGGTCATAAATTATGAAAAACGAGGATTTGAAAAAAAGACGAAAATGACTCCGAGACCATGGGCTATAGCCCATCGTCTCGGAGTCATTTTCGTCTTTTTTTCAAATCCTCAAAAATGATGGAAAACGGCATGCTATAGTATGCCGTTCGAGACCATGGGCTATAGCCCATCGCAAAGTCAGTATTTGACTTTTGAAAAGTCAAACGGTGACTTTTCCCGGGGTCTGTCAAAAAGTCGAGGTTTGACTTTTAATTGTGATACTGGGCTGCCCATCGCCATGGTCATAAATTATGAAAAACGAGGATTTGAAAAAAAGACAAAAATGACTCCAAGACGATGGGCTATATATAGCCCATGGTCTTGGAGTGATTTTCGTCTTTTTTTCAAATCCTCAAAAATGATGGAAAACGGCATGCTATAGTATGCCGTTCGAGACCATGGGCTATAGCCCATCGCCATGGTCATAAATTATGAAAAACGAGGATTTGAAAAAAAGACGAAAATGACTCCGAGACGATGGGCTATAGCCCATGGTCTCGGAGTCATTTTCGTCTTTTTTTCAAATCCTCAAAAATGATGGAAAACGGCATGCTATAGTATGCCGTTCGAGACCATGGGCTATAGCCCATCGCAAAGTCAGTATTTGACTTTTGAAAAGTCAAACGGTGACTTTTCCCGGGGTCTGTCAAAAAGTCGAGGTTTGACTTTTAATTGTGATACTGGGCTGCCCATCGCCATGGTCATAAATTATGAAAAACGAGGATTTGAAAAAAAGACGAAAATGACTCCAAGACGATGGGCTATATATAGCCCATGGTCTCGGAGTGATTTTCGTCTTTTTTTCAAATCCTCAAAAATGATGGAAAACGGCATGCTATAGTATGCCGTTCGAGACCATGGGCTATAGCCCATCGCCATGGTCATAAATTATGAAAAACGAGGATTTGAAAAAAAGACGAAAATGACTCCGAGACGATGGGCTATAGCCCATGGTCTCGGAGTCATTTTCGTCTTTTTTTCAAATCCTCAAAAATGATGGAAAACGGCATGCTATAGTATGCCGTTCGAGACCATGGGCTATAGCCCATCGCAAAGTCAGTATTTGACTTTTGAAAAGTCAAACGGTGACTTTTCCCGGGGTCTGTCAAAAAGTCGAGGTTTGACTTTTAATTGTGATACTGGGCTGCCCATCGCCATGGTCATAAATTATGAAAAACGAGGATTTGAAAAAAAGACGAAAATGACTCCAAGACGATGGGCTATATATAGCCCATGGTCTCGGAGTGATTTTCGTCTTTTTTTCAAATCCTCAAAAATGATGGAAAACGGAATGCTATAGTATGCCGTTCGAGACCATGGGCTATAGCCCATCGCCATGGTCATAAATTATGAAAAACGAGGATTTGAAAAAAAGACGAAAATGACTCCGAGACGATAGGCTATAGCCCATGGTCTCGGAGTCATTTTCGTCTTTTTTTCAAATCCTCAAAAATGATGGAAAACGGCATGCTATAGTATGCCGTTCGAGACCATGGGCTATAGCCCATCGCAAAGTCAGTATTTGACTTTTGAAAAGTCAAACGGTGACTTTTCCCGGGGTCTGTCAAAAAGTCGAGGTTTGACTTTTCAAATCCTCAAAAATGATGGAAAACGGCATGCTATAGTATGCCGTTCGAGACCATGGGCTATAGCCCATCGCAAAGTCAGTATTTGACTTTTGAAAAGTCAAACGGTGACTTTTCCCGGGGTCTGTCAAAAAGTCGAGGTTTGACTTTTAATTGTGTTACTGGGCTGCCCATCGCCATGGTCATAAATTATGAAAAACGAGGATTTGAAAAAAAGACGAAAATGACTCCAAGACGATGGGCTATATATAGCCCATGGTCTCGGAGTGATTTTCGTCTTTTTTTCAAATCCTCAAAAATGATGGAAAACGGCATGCTATAGTATGCCGTTCGAGACCATGGGCTATAGCCCATCGCAAAGTCAGTATTTGACTTTTGAAAAGTCAAACGGTGACTTTTCCCGGGGTCTGTCAAAAAGTCGAGGTTTGACTTTTAATTGTGATACTGGGCTGCCCATCGCCATGGTCATAAATTATGAAAAACGAGGATTTGAAAAAAAGACGAAAATGACTCCAAGACGATGGGCTATATATAGCCCATGGTCTCGGAGTGATTTTCGTCTTTTTTTCAAATCCTCAAAAATGATGGAAAACGGCATGCTATAGTATGCCGTTCGAGACCATGGGCTATAGCCCATCGCCATGGTCATAAATTATGAAAAACGAGGATTTGAAAAAAAGACGAAAATGACTCCGAGACGATAGGCTATAGCCCATGGTCTCGGAGTCATTTTCGTATTTTTTTCAAATCCTCAAAAATGATGGAAAACGGCATGCTATAGTATGCCGTTCGAGACCATGGGCTATAGCCCATCGCAAAGTCAGTATTTGACTTTTGAAAAGTCAAACGGTGACTTTTCCCGGGGTCTGTCAAAAAGTCGAGGTTTGACTTTTCAAATCCTCAAAAATGATGGAAAACGGCATGCTATAGTATGCCGTTCGAGACCATGGGCTATAGCCCATCGCAAAGTCAGTATTTGACTTTTGAAAAGTCAAACGGTGACTTTTCCCGGGGTCTGTCAAAAAGTCGAGGTTTGACTTTTAATTGTGATACTGGGCTGCCCATCGCCATGGTCATAAATTATGAAAAACGAGGATTTGAAAAAAAGACGAAAATGACTCCAAGACGATGGGCTATATATAGCCCATGGTCTCGGAGTGATTTTCGTCTTTTTTTCAAATCCTCAAAAATGATGGAAAACGGCATGCTATAGTATGCCGTTCGAGACCATGGGCTATAGCCCATCGCCATGGTCATAAATTATGAAAAACGAGGATTTGAAAAAAAGACGAAAATGACTCCGAGACGATGGGCTATAGCCCATGGTCTCGGAGTCATTTTCGTCTTTTTTTCAAATCCTCAAAAATGATGGAAAACGGCATGCTATAGTATGCCGTTCGAGACCATGGGCTATAGCCCATCGCAAAGTCAGTATTTGACTTTTGAAAAGTCAAACGGTGACTTTTCCCGGGGTCTGTCAAAAAGTCGAGGTTTGACTTTTAATTGTGATACTGGGCTGCCCATCGCCATGGTCATAAATTATGAAAAACGAGGATTTGAAAAAAAGACGAAAATGACTCCAAGACGATGGGCTATATATAGCCCATGGTCTCGGAGTGATTTTCGTCTTTTTTTCAAATCCTCAAAAATGATGGAAAACGGAATGCTATAGTATGCCGTTCGAGACCATGGGCTATAGCCCATCGCCATGGTCATAAATTATGAAAAACGAGGATTTGAAAAAAAGACGAAAATGACTCCGAGACGATAGGCTATAGCCCATGGTCTCGGAGTCATTTTCGTCTTTTTTTCAAATCCTCAAAAATGATGGAAAACGGCATGCTATAGTATGCCGTTCGAGACCATGGGCTATAGCCCATCGCAAAGTCAGTATTTGACTTTTGAAAAGTCAAACGGTGACTTTTCCCGGGGTCTGTCAAAAAGTCGAGGTTTGACTTTTCAAATCCTCAAAAATGATGGAAAACGGCATGCTATAGTATGCCGTTCGAGACCATGGGCTATAGCCCATCGCAAAGTCAGTATTTGACTTTTGAAAAGTCAAACGGTGACTTTTCCCGGGGTCTGTCAAAAAGTCGAGGTTTGACTTTTAATTGTGATACTGGGCTGCCCATCGCCATGGTCATAAATTATTAAAAACGAGTATTTGAAAAAAAGACGAAAATGACTCCAAGACGATGGGCTATATATAGCCCATGGTCTCGGAGTGATTTTCGTCTTTTTTTCAAATCCTCAAAAATGATGGAAAACGGCATGCTATAGTATGCCGTTCGAGACCATGGGCTATAGCCCATCGCAAAGTCAGTATTTGACTTTTGAAAAGTCAAACGGTGACTTTTCCCGGGGTCTGTCAAAAAGTCGAGGTTTGACTTTTAATTGTGATACTGGGCTGCCCATCGCCATGGTCATAAATTATGAAAAACGAGGATTTGAAAAAAAGACGAAAATGACTCCAAGACGATGGGCTATATATAGCCCATGGTCTCGGAGTGATTTTCGTCTTTTTTTCAAATCCTCAAAAATGATGGAAAACGGCATGCTATAGTATGCCGTTCGAGACCATGGGCTATAGCCCATCGCCATGGTCATAAATTATGAAAAACGAGGATTTGAAAAAAAGACGAAAATGACTCAGAGACGATGGGCTATAGCCCATGGTCTCGGAGTCATTTTCGTCTTTTTTTCAAATCCTCAAAAATGATGGAAAAACGGCATGCTATAGTATGCCGTTCGAGACCATGGGCTATAGCCCATCGCAAAGTCAGTATTTGACTTTTGAAAAGTCAAACGGTGACTTTTCCCGGGGTCTGTCAAAAAGTCGAGGTTTGACTTTTAATTGTGATACTGGGCTGCCCATCGCCATGGTCATAAATTATGAAAAACGAGGATTTGAAAAAAAGACGAAAATGACTCCAAGACGATGGGCTATATATAGCCCATGGTCTCGGAGTGATTTTCGTCTTTTTTTCAAATCCTCAAAAATGATGGAAAACGGCATGCTATAGTATGCCGTTCGAGACCATGGGCTATAGCCCATCGCCATGGTCATAAATTATGAAAAACGAGGATTTGAAAAAAAGACGAAAATGACTCCGAGACGATGGGCTATAGCCCATGGTCTCGGAGTCATTTTCGTCTTTTTTTCAAATCCTCAAAAATGATGGAAAACGGGATGCTATAGTATGCCGTTCGAGACCATGGGCTATAGCCCATCGCAAAGTCAGTATTTGACTTTTGAAAAGTCAAACGGTGACTTTTCCCGGGGTCTGTCAAAAAGTCGAGGTTTGACTTTTAATTGTGATACTGGGCTGCCCATCGCCATGGTCATAAATTATGAAAAACGAGGATTTGAAAAAAAGACGAAAATGACTCCAAGACGATGGGCTATATATAGCCCATGGTCTCGGAGTGATTTTCGTCTTTTTTTCAAATCCTCAAAAATGATGGAAAACGGCATGCTATAGTATGCCGTTCGAGACCATGGGCTATAGCCCATCGCCATGGTCATAAATTATGAAAAACGAGGATTTGAAAAAAAGACGAAAATGACTCCGAGACGATAGGCTATAGCCCATGGTCTCGGAGTCATTTTCGTCTTTTTTTCAAATCCTCAAAAATGATGGAAAACGGCATGCTATAGTATGCCGTTCGAGACCATGGGCTATAGCCCATCGCAAAGTCAGTATTTGACTTTTGAAAAGTCAAACGGTGACTTTTCCCGGGGTCTGTCAAAAAGTCGAGGTTTGACTTTTAATTGTGATACTGGGCTGCCCATCGCCATGGTCATAAATTATGAAAAACGAGGATTTGAAAAAAAGACGAAAATGACTCCAAGACGATGGGCTATATATAGCCCATGGTCTCGGAGTGATTTTCGTCTTTTTTTCAAATCCTCAAAAATGATGGAAAACGGCATGCTATAGTATGCCGTTCGAGACCATGGGCTATAGCCCATCGCAAAGTCAGTATTTGACTTTTGAAAAGTCAAACGGTGACTTTTCCCGGGGTCTGTCAAAAAGTCGAGGTTTGACTTTTAATTGTGATACTGGGCTGCCCATCGCCATGGTCATAAATTATGAAAAACGAGGATTTGAAAAAAATACGAAAATTACTCCAAGACGATGGGCTATATATAGCCCATGGTCTCGGAGTGATTTTCGTCTTTTTTTCAAATCCTCAAAAATGATGGAAAACGGCATGCTATAGTATGCCGTTCGAGACCATGGGCTATAGCCCATCGCCATGGTCATAAATTATGAAAAACGAGGATTTGAAAAAAAGACGAAAATGACTCCGAGACGATAGGCTATAGCCCATGGTCTCGGAGTCATTTTCGTCTTTTTTTCAAATCCTCAAAAATGATGGAAAACGGCATGCTATAGTATGCCGTTCGAGACCATGGGCTATAGCCCATCGCAAAGTCAGTATTTGACTTTTGAAAAGTCAAACGGTGACTTTTCCCGGGGTCTGTCAAAAAGTCGAGGTTTGACTTTTCAAATCCTCAAAAATGATGGAAAACGGCATGCTATAGTATGCCGTTCGAGACCATGGGCTATAGCCCATCGCAAAGTCAGTATTTGACTTTTGAAAAGTCAAACGGTGACTTTTCCCGGGGTCTGTCAAAAAGTCGAGGTTTGACTTTTAATTGTGATACTGGGCTGCCCATCGCCATGGTCATAAATTATGAAAAACGAGGATTTGAAAAAAAGACGAAAATGATTCCAAGACGATGGGCTATATATAGCCCATGGTCTCGGAGTGATTTTCGTCTTTTTTTCAAATCCTCAAAAATGATGGAAAACGGCATGCTATAGTATGCCGTTCGAGACCATGGGCTATAGCCCATCGCAAAGTCAGTATTTGACTTTTGAAAAGTCAAACGGTGACTTTTCCCGGGGTCTGTCAAAAAGTCGAGGTTTGACTTTTAATTGTGATACTGGGCTGCCCATCGCCATGGTCATAAATTATGAAAAACGAGGATTTGAAAAAAAGACGAAAATGACTCCAAGACGATGGGCTATATATAGCCCATGGTCTCGGAGTGATTTTCGTCTTTTTTTCAAATCCTCAAAAATGATGGAAAACGGCATGCTATAGTATGCCGTTCGAGACCATGGGCTATAGCCCATCGCAAAGTCAGTATTTGACTTTTGAAAAGTCAAACGGTGACTTTTCCCGGGGTCTGTCAAAAAGTCGAGGTTTGACTTTTCAAATCCTCAAAAATGATGGAAAACGGCATGCTATAGTATGCCGTTCGAGACCATGGGCTATAGCCCATCGCAAAGTCAGTATTTGACTTTTGAAAAGTCAAACGGTGACTTTTCCCGGGGTCTGTCAAAAAGTCGAGGTTTGACTTTTAATTGTGATACTGGGCTGCCCATCGCCATGGTCATAAATTATGAAAAACGAGGATTTGAAAAAAAGACGAAAATGACTCCAAGACGATGGGCTATATATAGCCCATGGTCTCGGAGTGATTTTCGTCTTTTTTTCAAATCCTCAAAAATGATGGAAAACGGCATGCTATAGTATGCCGTTCGAGACCATGGGCTATAGCCCATCGCCATGGTCATAAATTATGAAAAACGAGGATTTGAAAAAAAGACGAAAATGACTCCAAGACGATGGGCTATATATAGCCCATGGTCTCGGAGTGATTTTCGTCTTTTTTTCAAATCCTCAAAAATGATGGAAAACGGCATGCTATAGTATGCCGTTCGAGACCATGGGCTATAGCCCATCGCCATGGTCATAAATTATGAAAAACGCGGATTTGAAAAAAATACGAAAATGACTCCGAGACGATGGGCTATAGCCCATGGTCTCGGAGTCATTTTCGTCTTTTTTTCAAATCCTCAAAAATGATGGAAAACGGCATGCTATAGTATGCCGTTCGAGACCATGGGCTATAGCCCATCGCAAAGTCAGTATTTGACTTTTGAAAAGTCAAACGGTGACTTTTCCCGGGGTCTGTCAAAAAGTCGAGGTTTGACTTTTCAAATCCTCAAAAATGATGGAAAACGGCATGCTATAGTATGCCGTTCGAGACCATGGGCTATAGCCCATCGCAAAGTCAGTATTTGACTTTTGAAAAGTCAAACGGTGACTTTTCCCGGGGTCTGTCAAAAAGTCGAGGTTTGACTTTTAATTGTGATACTGGGCTGCCCATCGCCATGGTCATAAATTATGAAAAACGAGGATTTGAAAAAAAAAAGAAAATGACTCCAAGACGATGGGCTATATATAGCCCATGGTCTCGGAGTGATTTTCGTCTTTTTTTCAAATCCTCAAAAATGATGGAAAACGGCATGCTATAGTATGCCGTTCGAGACCATGGGCTATAGCCCATCGCCATGGTCATAAATTATGAAAAACGAGGATTTGAAAAAAAGACGAAAATTACTCCAAGACGATTGGCTATATATAGCCCATGGTCTCGGAGTGATTTTCGTCTTTTTTTCAAATCCTCAAAAATGATGGAAAACGGCATGCTATAGTATGCCGTTCGAGACCATGGGCTATAGCCCATCGCCATGGTCATAAATTATGAAAAACGAGGATTTGAAAAAAAGACGAAAATGACTCCGAGACGATGGGCTATAGCCCATGGTCTCGGAGTCATTTTCGTCTTTTTTTCAAATCCTCAAAAATGATGGAAAACGGCATGCTATAGTATGCCGTTCGAGACCATGGGCTATAGCCCATCGCAAAGTCAGTATTTGACTTTTGAAAAGTCAAACGGTGACTTTTTCCGGGGTCTGTCAAAAAGTCGAGGTTTGACTTTTAATTGTGATACTGGGCTGCCCATCGCCATGGTCATAAATTATGAAAAACGAGGATTTGAAAAAAAGACAAAAAAGACTCCAAGACGATGGGCTATATATAGCCCATGGTCTCGGAGTGATTTTCGTCTTTTTTTCAAATCCTCAAAAATGATGGAAAACGGCATGCTATAGTATGCCGTTCGAGACCATGGGCTATAGCCCATCGCCATGGTCATAAATTATGAAAAACGAGGATTTGAAAAAAAGACGAAAATGACTCCGAGACGATGGGCTATAGCCCATGGTCTCGGAGTCATTTTCGTCTTTTTTTCAAATCCTCAAAAATGATGGAAAACGGCATGCTATAGTATGCCGTTCGAGACCATGGGCTATAGCCCATCGCAAAGTCAGTATTTGACTTTTGAAAAGTCAAACGGTGACTTTTCCCGGGGTCTGTCAAAAAGTCGAGGTTTGACTTTTCAAATCCTCAAAAATGATGGAAAACGGCATGCTATAGTATGCCGTTCGAGACCATGGGCTATAGCCCATCGCAAAGTCAGTATTTGACTTTTGAAAAGTCAAACGGTGACTTTTCCCGGGGTCTGTCAAAAAGTCGAGGTTTGACTTTTAATTGTGATACTGGGCTGCCCATCGCCATGGTCATAAATTATGAAAAACGAGGATTTGAAAAAAAGACGAAAATGACTCCAAGACGATGGGCTATATATAGCCCATGGTCTCGGAGTGATTTTCGTCTTTTTTTCAAATCCTCAAAAATGATGGAAAACGGCATGCTATAGTATGCCGTTCGAGACCATGGGCTATAGCCCATCGCAAAGTCAGTATTTGACTTTTGAAAAGTCAAACGGTGACTTTTCCCGGGGTCTGTCAAAAAGTCGAGGTTTGACTTTTAATTGTGATACTGGGCTGCCCATCGCCATGGTCATACATTATGAAAAACGAGGATTTGAAAAAAAGACGAAAATTACTCCAAGACGATGGGCTATATATAGCCCATGGTCTCGGAGTGATTTTCGTCTTTTTTTCAAATCCTCAAAAATGATGGAAAACGGCATGCTATAGTATGCCGTTCGAGACCATGGGCTATAGCCCATCGCCATGGTCATACATTATGAAAAACGAGGATTTGAAAAAAAGACGAAAATGACTCCGAGACGATAGGCTATAGCCCATGGTCTCGGAGTCATTTTCGTCTTTTTTTCAAATCCTCAAAAATGATGGAAAACGGCATGCTATAGTATGCCGTTCGAGACCATGGGCTATAGCCCATCGCAAAGTCAGTATTTGACTTTTGAAAAGTCAAACGGTGACTTTTCCCGGGGTCTGTCAAAAAGTCGAGGTTTGACTTTTCAAATCCTCAAAAATGATGGAAAACGGCATGCTATAGTATGCCGTTCGAGACCATGGGCTATAGCCCATCGCAAAGTCAGTATTTGACTTTTGAAAAGTCAAACGGTGACTTTTCCCGGGGTCTGTCAAAAAGTCGAGGTTTGACTTTTAATTGTGATACTGGGCTGCCCATCGCCATGGTCATAAATTATGAAAAACGAGGATTTGAAAAAAAGACGAAAATGACTCCAAGACGATGGGCTATATATAGCCCATGGTCTCGGAGTGATTTTCGTCTTTTTTTCAAATCCTCAAAAATGATGGAAAACGGCATGCTATAGTATGCCGTTCGAGACCATGGGCTATAGCCCATCGCCAAGGTCATAAATTATGAAAAACGAGGATTTGAAAAAAAGACGAAAATGACTCCAAGACGATGGGCTATATATAGCCCATGGTCTCGGAGTGATTTTCGTCTTTTTTTCAAATCCTCAAAAATGATGGAAAACGGCATGCTATAGTATGCCGTTCGAGACCATGGGCTATAGCCCATCGCCATGGTCATAAATTATGAAAAACGAGGATTTGAAAAAAAGACGAAAATGACTCCGAGACGATGGGCTATAGCCCATGGTCTCGGAGTCATTTTCGTCTTTTTTTCAAATCCTCAAAAATGATGGAAAACGGCATGCTATAGTATGCCGTTCGAGACCATGGGCTATAGCCCATCGCAAAGTCAGTATTTGACTTTTGAAAAGTCAAACGGTGACTTTTCCCGGGGTCTGTCAAAAAGTCGAGGTTTGACTTTTCAAATCCTCAAAAATGATGGAAAACGGCATGCTATAGTATGCCGTTCGAGACCATGGGCTATAGCCCATCGCAAAGTCAGTATTTGACTTTTGAAAAGTCAAACGGTGACTTTTCCCGGGGTCTGTCAAAAAGTCGAGGTTTGACTTTTAATTGTGATACTGGGCTGCCCATCGCCATGGTCATAAATTATGAAAAACGAGGATTTGAAAAAAAGACGAAAATGACTCCAAGACGATGGGCTATATATAGCCCATGGTCTCGGAGTGATTTTCGTCTTTTTTTCAAATCCTCAAAAATGATGGAAAACGGCATGCTATAGTATGCCGTTCGAGACCATGGGCTATAGCCCATCGCCATGGTCATAAATTATGAAAAACGAGGATTTGAAAAAAAGACGAAAATGACTCCGAGACGATGGGCTATAGCCCATGGTCTCGGAGTCATTTTCGTCTTTTTTTCAAATCCTCAAAAATGATGGAAAACGGCATGCTATAGTATGCCGTTCGAGACCATGGGCTATAGCCCATCGCAAAGTCAGTATTTGACTTTTGAAAAGTCAAACGGTGACTTTTCCCGGGGTCTGTCAAAAAGTCGAGGTTTGACTTTTCAAATCCTCAAAAATGATGGAAAACGACATGCTATAGTATGCCGTTCGAGACCATGGGCTATAGCCCATCGCAAAGTCAGTATTTGACTTTTGAAAAGTCAAACGGTGACTTTTCCCGGGGTCTGTCAAAAAGTCGAGGTTTGACTTTTAATTGTGATACTGGGCTGCCCATCGCCATGGTCATAAATTATGAAAAACGAGGATTTGAAAAAAAGACGAAAATGACTCCAAGACGATGGGCTATATATAGCCCATGGTCTCGGAGTGATTTTCGTCTTTTTTTCAAATCCTCAAAAATGATGGAAAACGGCATGCTATAGTATGCCGTTCGAGACCATGGGCTATAGCCCATCGCAAAGTCAGTATTTGACTTTTGAAAAGTCAAACGGTGACTTTTCCCGGGGTCTGTCAAAAAGTCGAGGTTTGACTTTTAATTGTGATACTGGGCTGCCCATCGCCATGGTCATACATTATGAAAAACGAGGATTTGAAAAAAAGACGAAAATTACTCCAAGACGATGGGCTATATATAGCCCATGGTCTCGGAGTGATTTTCGTCTTTTTTTCAAATCCTCAAAAATGATGGAAAACGGCATGCTATAGTATGCCGTTCGAGACCATGGGCTATAGCCCATCGCCATGGTCATACATTATGAAAAACGAGGATTTGAAAAAAAGACGAAAATGACTCCGAGACGATAGGCTATAGCCCATGGTCTCGGAGTCATTTTCGTCTTTTTTTCAAATCCTCAAAAATGATGGAAAACGGCATGCTATAGTATGCCGTTCGAGACCATGGGCTATAGCCCATCGCAAAGTCAGTATTTGACTTTTGAAAAGTCAAACGGTGACTTTTCCCGGGGTCTGTCAAAAAGTCGAGGTTTGACTTTTCAAATCCTCAAAAATGATGGAAAACGGCATGCTATAGTATGCCGTTCGAGACCATGGGCTATAGCCCATCGCAAAGTCAGTATTTGACTTTTGAAAAGTCAAACGGTGACTTTTCCCGGGGTCTGTCAAAAAGTCGAGGTTTGACTTTTAATTGTGATACTGGGCTGCCCATCGCCATGGTCATAAATTATGAAAAACGAGGATTTGAAAAAAAGACGAAAATGACTCCAAGACGATGGGCTATATATAGCCCATGGTCTCGGAGTGATTTTCGTCTTTTTTTCAAATCCTCAAAAATGATGGAAAACGGCATGCTATAGTATGCCGTTCGAGACCATGGGCTATAGCCCATCGCCATGGTCATAAATTATGAAAAACGAGGATTTGAAAAAAAGACGAAAATGACTCCGAGACGATAGGCTATAGCCCATGGTCTCGGAGTCATTTTCGTCTTTTTTTCAAATCCTCAAAAATGATGGAAAACGGCATGCTATAGTATGCCGTTCGAGACCATGGGCTATAGCCCATCGAAAAGTCAGTATTTGACTTTTGAAAAGTCAAACGGTGACTTTTCCCGGGGTCTGTCAAAAAGTCGAGGTTTGACTTTTCAAATCCTCAAAAATGATGGAAAACGGCATGCTATAGTATGCCGTTCGAGACCATGGGCTATAGCCCATCGCAAAGTCAGTATTTGACTTTTGAAAAGTCAAACGGTGACTTTTCCCGGGGTCTGTCAAAAAGTCGAGGTTTGACTTTTAATTGTGATACTGGGCTGCCCATCGCCATGGTCATAAATTATGAAAAACGAGGATTTGAAAAAAAGACGAAAATGACTCCAAGACGATGGGCTATATATAGCCCATGGTCTCGGAGTGATTTTCGTCTTTTTTTCAAATCCTCAAAAATGATGGAAAACGGCATGCTATAGTATGCCGTTCAAGACCATGGGCTATAGCCCATCGCCATGGTCATAAATTATGAAAAACGAGGATTTGAAAAAAAGACGAAAATGACTCCAAGACGATGGGCTATATATAGCCCATGGTCTCGGAGTGATTTTCGTATTTTTTTCAAATCCTCAAAAATGATGGAAAACGGCATGCTATAGTATGCCGTTCGAGACCATGGGCTATAGCCCATCGCCATGGTCATAAATTATGAAAAACGAGGATTTGAAAAAAAGACGAAAATGACTCCGAGACGATGGGCTATAGCCCATGGTCTCGGAGTCATTTTCGTCTTTTTTTCAAATCCTCAAAAATGATGGAAAACGGCATGCTATAGTATGCCGTTCGAGACCATGGGCTATAGCCCATCGCAAAGTCAGTATTTGACTTTTGAAAAGTCAAACGGTGACTTTTCCCGGGGTCTGTCAAAAAGTCGAGGTTTGACTTTTCAAATCCTCAAAAATGATGGAAAACGGCATGCTATAGTATGCCGTTCGAGACCATGGGCTATAGCCCATCGCAAAGTCAGTATTTGACTTTTGAAAAGTCAAACGGTGACTTTTCCGGGGGTCTGTCAAAAAGTCGAGGTTTGACTTTTAATTGTGATACTGGGCTGCCCATCGCCATGGTCATAAATGATGAAAAACAAGGATTTGAAAAAAAGACGAAAATGACTCCAAGACGATGGGCTATATATAGCCCATGGTCTCGGAGTGATTTTCGTCTTTTTTTCAAATCCTCAAAAATGATGGAAAACGGCATGCTATAGTATGCCGTTCGAGACCATGGGCTATAGCCCATCGCCATGGTCATAAATTATGAAAAACGAGGATTTGAAAAAAAGACGAAAATGACTCCAAGACGATTGGCTATATATAGCCCATGGTCTCGGAGTGATTTTCGTCTTTTTTTCAAATCCTCAAAAATGATGGAAAACGGCATGCTATAGTATGCCGTTCGAGACCATGGGCTATAGCCCATCGCCATGGTCATAAATTATGAAAAACGAGGATTTGAAAAAAAGACGAAAATGACTCCGAGACGATGGGCTATAGCCCATGGTCTCGGAGTCATTTTCGTCTTTTTTTCAAATCCTCAAAAATGATGGAAAACGGCATGCTATAGTATGCCGTTCGAGACCATGGGCTATAGCCCATCGCAAAGTCAGTATTTGACTTTTGAAAAGTCAAACGGTGACTTTTCCCGGGGTCTGTCAAAAAGTCGAGGTTTGACTTTTAATTGTGATACTGGGCTGCCCATCGCCATGGTCATAAATTATGAAAAACGAGGATTTGAAAAAAAGACAAAAATAACTCCAAGACGATGGGCTATATATAGCCCATGGTCTCGGAGTGATTTTCGTCTTTTTTTCAAATCCTCAAAAATGATGGAAAACGGCATGCTATAGTATGCCGTTCGAGACCATGGGCTATAGCCCATCGCCATGGTCATAAATTATGAAAAACGAGGATTTGAAAAAAAGACGAAAATGACTCCGAGACGATGGGCTATAGCCCATGGTCTCGGAGTCATTTTCGTCTTTTTTTCAAATCCTCAAAAATGATGGAAAACGGCATGCTATAGTATGCCGTTCGAGACCATGGGCTATAGCCCATCGCAAAGTCGGTATTTGACTTTTGAAAAGTCAAACGGTGACTTTTCCCGGGGTCTGTCAAAAAGTCGAGGTTTGACTTTTCAAATCCTCAAAAATGATGGAAAACGGCATGCTATAGTATGCCGTTCGAGACCATGGGCTATAGCCCATCGCAAAGTCAGTATTTGACTTTTGAAAAGTCAAACGGTGACTTTTCCCGGGGTCTGTCAAAAAGTCGAGGTTTGACTTTTAATTGTGATACTGGGCTGCCCATCGCCATGGTCATACATTATGAAAAACGAGGATTTGAAAAAAAGACGAAAATTACTCCAAGACGATGGGCTATATATAGCCCATGGTCTCGGAGTGATTTTCGTCTTTTTTTCAAATCCTCAAAAATGATGGAAAACGGCATGCTATAGTATGCCGTTCGAGACCATGGGCTATAGCCCATCGCCATGGTCATAAATTATGAAAAACGAGGATTTGAAAAAAAGACGAAAATGACTCCGAGACGATAGGCTATAGCCCATGGTCTCGGAGTCATTTTCGTCTTTTTTTCAAATCCTCAAAAATGATGGAAAACGGCATGCTATAGTATGCCGTTCGAGACCATGGGCTATAGCCCATCGCAAAGTCAGTATTTGACTTTTGAAAAGTCAAACGGTGACTTTTCCCGGGGTCTGTCAAAAAGTCGAGGTTTGACTTTTCAAATCCTCAAAAATGATGGAAAACGGCATGCTATAGTATGCCGTTCGAGACCATGGGCTATAGCCCATCGCAAAGTCAGTATTTGACTTTTGAAAAGTCAAACGGTGACTTTTCCCGGGGTCTGTCAAAAAGTCGAGGTTTGACTTTTAATTGTGATACTGGGCTGCCCATCGCCATGGTCATACATTATGAAAAACGAGGATTTGAAAAAAAGACGAAAATTACTGCAAGACGATGGGCTATATATAGCCCATGGTCTCGGAGTGATTTTCGTCTTTTTTTCAAATCCTCAAAAATGATGGAAAACGGCATGCTATAGTATGCCGTTCGAGACCATGGGCTATAGCCCATCGCCATGGTCATAAATTATGAAAAACGAGGATTTGAAAAAAAGACGAAAATGACTCCGAGACGATAGGCTATAGCCCATGGTCTCGGAGTCATTTTCGTCTTTTTTTCAAATCCTCAAAAATGATGGAAAACGGCATGCTATAGTATGCCGTTCGAGACCATGGGCTATAGCCCATCGCAAAGTCAGTATTTGACTTTTGAAAAGTCAAACGGTGACTTTTCCCGGGGTCTGTCAAAAAGTCGAGGTTTGACTTTTCAAATCCTCAAAAATGATGGAAAACGGCATGCTATAGTATGCCGTTCGAGACCATGGGCTATAGCCCATCGCAAAGTCAGTATTTGACTTTTGAAAAGTCAAACGGTGACTTTTCCCGGGGTCTGTCAAAAAGTCGAGGTTTGACTTTTAATTGTGATACTGGGCTGCCCATCGCCATGGTCATACATTATGAAAAACGAGGATTTGAAAAAAAGACGAAAATTACTGCAAGACGATGGGCTATATATAGCCCATGGTCTCGGAGTGATTTTCGTCTTTTTTTCAAATCCTCAAAAATGATGGAAAACGGCATGCTATAGTATGCCGTTCGAGACCATGGGCTATAGCCCATCGCCATGGTCATAAATTATGAAAAACGAGGATTTGAAAAAAAGACGAAAATGACTCCGAGACGATAGGCTATAGCCCATGGTCTCGGAGTCATTTTCGTCTTTTTTTCAAATCCTCAAAAATGATGGAAAACGGCATGCTATAGTATGCCGTTCGAGACCATGGGCTATAGCCCATCGCAAAGTCAGTATTTGACTTTTGAAAAGTCAAACGGTGACTTTTCCCGGGGTCTGTCAAAAAGTCGAGGTTTGACTTTTCAAATCCTCAAAAATGATGGAAAACGGCATGCTATAGTATGCCGTTCGAGACCATGGGCTATAGCCCATCGCAAAGTCAGTATTTGACTTTTGAAAAGTCAAACGGTGACTTTTCCCGGGGTCTGTCAAAAAGTCGAGGTTTGACTTTTCAAATCCTCAAAAATGATGGAAAACGGCATGCTATAGTATGCCGTTCGAGACCATGGGCTATAGCCCATCGCAAAGTCAGTATTTGACTTTTGAAAAGTCAAACGGTGACTTTTCCCGGGGTCTGTTAAAAAGTCGAGGTTTGACTTTTAATTGTGATACTGGGCTGCCCATCGCCATGGTCATACATTATGAAAAACGAGGATTTGAAAAAAAGACGAAAATTACTCCAAGACGATGGGCTATATATAGCCCATGGTCTCGGAGTGATTTTCGTCTTTTTTTCAAATCCTCAAAAATGATGGAAAACGGCATGCTATAGTATGCCGTTCGAGACCATGGGCTATAGCCCATCGCCATGGTCATAAATTATGAAAAACGAGGATTTGAAAAAAAGACGAAAATGACTCCGAGACGATAGGCTATAGCCCATGGTCTCGGAGTCATTTTCGTCTTTTTTTCAAATCCTCAAAAATGATGGAAAACGG
Organism: Electrona antarctica; assembly: GCF_951216825.1. NCBI lineage: Eukaryota > Metazoa > Chordata > Actinopteri > Myctophiformes > Myctophidae > Electrona > Electrona antarctica. The sequence goes on from NW_027637030.1 coordinate 248,843, forward strand.
CATGCTATAGTATGCCGTTCGAGACCATGGGCTATAGCCCATCGCAAAGTCAGTATTTGACTTTTGAAAAGTCAAACGGTGACTTTTCCCGGGGTCTGTCAAAAAGTCGAGGTTTGACTTTTCAAATCCTCAAAAATGATGGAAAACGGCATGCTATAGTATGCCGTTCGAGACCATGGGCTATAGCCCATCGCAAAGTCAGTATTTGACTTTTGAAAAGTCAAACGGTGACTTTTCCCGGGGTCTGTCAAAAAGTCGAGGTTTGACTTTTAATTGTGATACTGGGCTGCCCATCGCCATGGTCATAAATTATGAAAAACGAGGATTTGAAAAAAAGACGAAAATGACTCCAAGACGATGGGCTATATATAGCCCATGGTCTCGGAGTGATTTTCGTCTTTTTTTCAAATCCTCAAAAATGATGGAAAACGGCATGCTATAGTATGCCGTTCGAGACCATGGGCTATAGCCCATCGCCATGGTCATAAATTATGAAAAACGAGGATTTGAAAAAAAGACGAAAATGACTCCAAGACGATGGGCTATATATAGCCCATGGTCTCGGAGTGATTTTCGTATTTTTTTCAAATCCTCAAAAATGATGGAAAACGGCATGCTATAGTATGCCGTTCGAGACCATGGGCTATAGCCCATCGCCATGGTCATAAATTATGAAAAACGAGGATTTGAAAAAAAGACGAAAATGACTCCGAGACGATGGGCTATAGCCCATGGTCTCGGAGTCATTTTCGTCTTTTTTTCAAATCCTCAAAAATGATGGAAAACGGCATGCTATAGTATGCCGTTCGAGACCATGGGCTATAGCCCATCGCAAAGTCAGTATTTGACTTTTAAAAAGTCAAACGGTGACTTTTCCCGGGGTCTGTCAAAAAGTCGAGGTTTGACTTTTCAAATCCTCAAAAATTATGGAAAACGGCATGCTATAGTATGCCGTTCGAGACCATGGGCTATAGCCCATCGCCATGGTCATAAATTATGAAAAACGAGGATTTGAAAAAAAGACGAAAATGACTCCAAGACGATGGGCTATATATAGCCCATGGTCTCGGAGTGATTTTCGTATTTTTTTCAAATCCTCAAAAATGATGGAAAACGGCATGCTATAGTATGCCGTTCGAGACCATGGGCTATAGCCCATCGCCATGGTCATAAATTATGAAAAACGAGGATTTGAAAAAAAGACGAAAATGACTCCGAGACGATGGGCTATAGCCCATGGTCTCGGAGTCATTTTCGTCTTTTTTTCAAATCCTCAAAAATGATGGAAAACGGCATGCTATAGTATGCCGTTCGAGACGATGGGCTATAGCCCATCGCAAAGTCAGTATTTGACTTTTAAAAAGTCAAACGGTGACTTTTCCCGGGGTCTGTCAAAAAGTCGAGGTTTGACTTTTCAAATCCTCAAAAATTATGGAAAACGGCATGCTATAGTATGCCGTTCGAGACCATGGGCTATAGCCCATCGCAAAGTCAGTATTTGACTTTTGAAAAGTCAAACGGTGACTTTTCTCGGGGTCTGTCAAAAAGTCGAGGTTTGACTTTTAATTGTGATACTGGGCTGCCCATCGCCATGGTCATAAATTATGAAAAACGAGGATTTGAAAAAAAGACGAAAATGACTCCAAGACGATGGGCTATATATAGCCCATGGTCTCGGAGTGATTTTCGTCTTTTTTTCAAATCCTCAAAAATGATGGAAAACGGCATGCTATAGTATGCCGTTCGAGACCATGGGCTATAGCCCATCGCCATGGTCATAAATTATGAAAAACGAGGATTTGAAAAAAAGACGAAAATGACTCCAAGACGATTGGCTATATATAGCCCATGGTCTCGGAGTGATTTTCGTCTTTTTTTCAAATCCTCAAAAATGATGGAAAACGGCATGCTATAGTATGCCGTTCGAGACCATGGGCTATAGCCCATCGCCATGGTCATAAATTATGAAAAACGAGGATTTGAAAAAAAGACGAAAATGACTCCGAGACGATGGGCTATAGCCCATGGTCTCGGAGTCATTTTCGTCTTTTTTTCAAATCCTCAAAAATGATGGAAAACGGCATGCTATAGTATGCCGTTCGAGACCATGGGCTATAGCCCATCGCAAAGTCAGTATTTGACTTTTGAAAAGTCAAACGGTGACTTTTCCCGGGGTCTGTCAAAAAGTCGAGGTTTGACTTTTAATTGTGATACTGGGCTGCCCATCGCCATGGTCATAAATTATGAAAAACGAGGATTTGAAAAAAAGACAAAAATGACTCCAAGACGATGGGCTATATATAGCCCATGGTTTCGGAGTGATTTTCGTCTTTTTTTCAAATCCTCAAAAATGATGGAAAACGGCATGCTATAGTATGCCGTTCGAGACCATGGGCTATAGCCCATCGCCATGGTCATAAATTATGAAAAACGAGGATTTGAAAAAAAGACGAAAATGACTCCGAGACGATGGGCTATAGCCCATGGTCTCGGAGTCATTTTCGTCTTTTTTTCAAATCCTCAAAAATGATGGAAAACGGCATGCTATAGTATGCCGTTCGAGACCATGGGCTATAGCCCATCGCAAAGTCAGTATTTGACTTTTGAAAAGTCAAACGGTGACTTTTCCTGGGGTCTGTCAAAAAGTCGAGGTTTGACTTTTCAAATCCTCAAAAATTATGGAAAACGGCATGCTATAGTATGCCGTTCGAGACCATGGGCTATAGCCCATCGCAAAGTCAGTATTTGACTTTTGAAAAGTCAAACGGTGACTTTTCCCGGGGTCTGTCAAAAAGTCGAGGTTTGACTTTTAATTGTGATACTGGGCTGCCCATCGCCATGGTCATAAATTATGAAAAACGAGGATTTGAAAAAAAGACGAAAATGACTCCAAGACGATGGGCTATATATAGCCCATGGTCTCGGAGTGATTTTCAACTTTTTTTCAAATCCTCAAAAATGATGGAAAACGGCATGCTATAGTATGCCGTTCGAGACCATGGGCTATAGCCCATCGCCATGGTCATAAATATGAAAAACGAGGATTTGAAAAAAAGACGAAAATGACTACAAGACGATTGGCTATATATAGCCCATGGTCTCGGAGTGATTTTCGTCTTTTTTTCAAATCCTCAAAAATGATGGAAAACGGCATGCTATAGTATGCCGTTCGAGACCATGGGCTATAGCCCATCGCCATGGTCATAAATTATGAAAAACGAGGATTTGAAAAAAAGACGAAAATGACTCCGAGACGATGGGCTATAGCCCATGGTCTCGGAGTCATTTTCGTCTTTTTTTCAAATCCTCAAAAATGATGGAAAACGGCATGCTATAGTATGCCGTTCGAGACCATGGGCTATAGCCCATCGCAAAGTCAGTATTTGACTTTTGAAAAGTCAAACGGTGACTTTTCCCGGGGTCTGTCAAAAAGTCGAGGTTTGACTTTTAATTGTGATACTGGGCTGCCCATCGCCATGGTCATAAATTATGAAAAACGAGGATTTGAAAAAAAGACAAAAATGACTCCAAGACGATGGGCTATATACAGCCCATGGTTTCGGAGTGATTTTCGTCTTTTTTTCAAATCCTCAAAAATGATGGAAAACGGCATGCTATAGTATGCCGTTCGAGACCATGGGCTATAGCCCATCGCCATGGTCATAAATTATGAAAAACGAGGATTTGAAAAAAAGACGAAAATGACTCCGAGACGATGGGCTATAGCCCATGGTCTCGGAGTCATTTTCGTCTTTTTTTCAAATCCTCAAAAATGATGGAAAACGGCATGCTATAGTATGCCGTTCGAGACCATGGGCTATAGCCCATCGCAAAGTCAGTATTTGACTTTTGAAAAGTCAAACGGTGACTTTTCCCGGGGTCTGTCAAAAAGTCGAGGTTTGACTTTTCAAATCCTCAAAAATGATGGAAAACGGCATGCTATAGTATGCCGTTCGAGACCATGGGCTATAGCCCATCGCAAAGTCAGTATTTGACTTTTGAAAAGTCAAACGGTGACTTTTCCCGGGGTCTGTCAAAAAGTCGAGGTTTGACTTTTAATTGTGATACTGGGCTGCCCATCGCCATGGTCATAAATTTTGAAAAACGAGGATTTGAAAAAAAGACGAAAATGACTCCAAGACGATGGGCTATATATAGCCCATGGTCTCGGAGTGATTTTCGTCTTTTTTTCAAATCCTCAAAAATGATGGAAAACGGCATGCTATAGTATGCCGTTCGAGACCATGGGCTATAGCCCATCGCAAAGTCAGTATTTGACTTTTGAAAAGTCAAACGGTGACTTTTCCCGGGGTCTGTCAAAAAGTCGAGGTTTGACTTTTAATTGTGATACTGGGCTGCCCATCGCCATGGTCATAAATTATGAAAAACGAGGATTTGAAAAAAAGACGAAAATGACTCCAAGACGATGGGCTATATATAGCCCATGGTCTCGGAGTGATTTTCGTCTTTTTTTCAAATCCTCAAAAATGATGGAAAACGGCATGCTATAGTATGCCGTTCGAGACCATGGGCTATAGCCCATCGCAAAGTCAGTATTTGACTTTTGAAAAGTCAAACGGTGACTTTTCCCGGGGTCTGTCAAAAAGTCGAGGTTTGACTTTTAATTGTGATACTGGGCTGCCCATCGCCATGGTCATACATTATGAAAAACGAGGATTTGAAAAAAAGACGAAAATTACTCCAAGACGATGGGCTATATATAGCCCATGGTCTCGGAGTGATTTTCGTCTTTTTTTCAAATCCTCAAAAATGATGGAAAACGGCATGCTATAGTATGCCGTTCGAGACCATGGGCTATAGCCCATCGCCATGGTCATAAATTATGAAAAACGAGGATTTGAAAAAAAGACGAAAATGACTCCGAGACGATAGGCTATAGCCCATGGTCTCGGAGTCATTTTCGTCTTTTTTTCAAATCCTCAAAAATGATGGAAAACGGCATGCTATAGTATGCCGTTCGAGACCATGGGCTATAGCCCATCGCAAAGTCAGTATTTGACTTTTGAAAAGTCAAACGGTGACTTTTCCCGGGGTCTGTCAAAAAGTCGAGGTTTGACTTTTCAAATCCTCAAAAATGATGGAAAACGGCATGCTATAGCCCATCGCAAAGTCAGTATTTGACTTTTGAAAAGTCAAACGGTGACTTTTCCCGGGGTCTGTCAAAAAGTCGAGGTTTGACTTTTAATTGTGATACTGGGCTGCCCATCGCCATGGTCATAAATTATGAAAAACGAGGATTTGAAAAAAAGACGAAAATGACTCCAAGACGATGGGCTATATATAGCCCATGGTCTCGGAGTGATTTTCGTCTTTTTTTCAAATCCTCAAAAATGATGGAAAACGGCATGCTATAGTATGCCGTTCGAGACCATGGGCTATAGCCCATCGCAAAGTCAGTATTTGACTTTTGAAAAGTCAAACGGTGACTTTTCCCGGGGTCTGTCAAAAAGTCGAGGTTTGACTTTTAATTGTGATACTGGGCTGCCCATCGCCATGGTCATAAATTATGAAAAACGAGGATTTGAAAAAAAGACGAAAATGACTCCAAGACGATGGGCTATATATAGCCCATGGTCTCGGAGTGATTTTCGTCTTTTTTTCAAATCCTCAAAAATGATGGAAAACGGCATGCTATAGTATGCCGTTCGAGACCATGGGCTATAGCCCATCGCAAAGTCAGTATTTGACTTTTGAAAAGTCAAACGGTGACTTTTCCCGGGGTCTGTCAAAAAGTCGAGGTTTGACTTTTAATTGTGATACTGGGCTGCCCATCGCCATGGTCATACATTATGAAAAACGAGGATTTGAAAAAAAGACGAAAATTACTCCAAGACGATGGGCTATATATAGCCCATGGTCTCGGAGTGATTTTCGTCTTTTTTTCAAATCCTCAAAAATGATGGAAAACGGCATGCTATAGTATGCCGTTAGAGACCATGGGCTATAGCCCATCGCCATGGTCATAAATTATGAAAAACGAGGATTTGAAAAAAAGACGAAAATGACTCCGAGACGATAGGCTATAATAGCCCATGGTCTCGGAGTCATTTTCGTCTTTTTTTCAAATCCTCAAAAATGATGGAAAACGGCATGCTATAGTATGCCGTTCGAGACCATGGGCTATAGCCCATCGCAAAGTCAGTATTTGACTTTTGAAAAGTCAAACGGTGACTTTTCCCGGGGTCTGTCAAAAAGTCGAGGTTTGACTTTTCAAATCCTCAAAAATGATGGAAAACGGCATGCTATAGTATGCCGTTCGAGACCATGGGCTATAGCCCATCGCAAAGTCAGTATTTGACTTTTGAAAAGTCAAACGGTGACTTTTCCCGGGGTCTGTCAAAAAGTCGAGGTTTGACTTTTAATTGTGATACTGGGCTGCCCATCGCCATGGTCATAAATTATGAAAAACGAGGATTTGAAAAAAAGACGAAAATGACTCCAAGACGATGGGCTATATATAGCCCATGGTCTCGGAGTGATTTTCGTCTTTTTTTCAAATCCTCAAAAATGATGGAAAACGGCATGCTATAGTATGCCGTTCGAGACCATGGGCTATAGCCCATCGCAAAGTCAGTATTTGACTTTTGAAAAGTCAAACGGTGACTTTTCCCGGGGTCTGTCAAAAAGTCGAGGTTTGACTTTTAATTGTGATACTGGGCTGCCCATCGCCATGGTCATAAATTATGAAAAACGAGGATTTGAAAAAAAGACGAAAATGACTCCAAGACGATGGGCTATATATAGCCCATGGTCTCGGAGTGATTTTCGTCTTTTTTTCAAATCCTCAAAAATGATGGAAAACGGCATGCTATAGTATGCCGTTCGAGACCATGGGCTATAGCCCATCGCAAAGTCAGTATTTGACTTTTGAAAAGTCAAACGGTGACTTTTCCCGGGGTCTGTCAAAAAGTCGAGGTTTGACTTTTCAAATCCTCAAAAATGATGGAAAACGGCATGCTATAGCCCATCGCAAAGTCAGTATTTGACTTTTGAAAAGTCAAACGGTGACTTTTCCCGGGGTCTGTCAAAAAGTCGAGGTTTGACTTTTAATTGTGATACTGGGCTGCCCATCGCCATGGTCATAAATTATGAAAAACGAGGATTTGAAAAAAAGACGAAAATGACTCCAAGACGATGGGCTATATATAGCCCATGGTCTCGGAGTGATTTTCGTCTTTTTTTCAAATCCTCAAAAATGATGGAAAACGGCATGCTATAGTATGCCGTTCGAGACCATGGGCTATAGCCCATCGCAAAGTCAGTATTTGACTTTTGAAAAGTCAAACGGTGACTTTTCCCGGGGTCTGTCAAAAAGTCGAGGTTTGACTTTTAATTGTGATACTGGGCTGCCCATCGCCATGGTCATAAATTATGAAAAACGAGGATTTGAAAAAAAGACGAAAATGACTCCAAGACGATGGGCTATATATAGCCCATGGTCTCGGAGTGATTTTCGTCTTTTTTTCAAATCCTCAAAAATGATGGAAAACGGCATGCTATAGTATGCCGTTCGAGACCATGGGCTATAGCCCATCGCAAAGTCAGTATTTGACTTTTGAAAAGTCAAACGGTGACTTTTCCCGGGGTCTGTCAAAAAGTCGAGGTTTGACTTTTAATTGTGATACTGGGCTGCCCATCGCCATGGTCATACATTATGAAAAACGAGGATTTGAAAAAAAGACGAAAATTACTCCAAGACGATGGGCTATATATAGCCCATGGTCTCGGAGTGATTTTCGTCTTTTTTTCAAATCCTCAAAAATGATGGAAAACGGCATGCTATAGTATGCCGTTAGAGACCATGGGCTATAGCCCATCGCCATGGTCATAAATTATGAAAAACGAGGATTTGAAAAAAAGACGAAAATGACTCCGAGACGATAGGCTATAATAGCCCATGGTCTCGGAGTCATTTTCGTCTTTTTTTCAAATCCTCAAAAATGATGGAAAACGGCATGCTATAGTATGCCGTTCGAGACCATGGGCTATAGCCCATCGCAAAGTCAGTATTTGACTTTTGAAAAGTCAAACGGTGACTTTTCCCGGGGTCTGTCAAAAAGTCGAGGTTTGACTTTTCAAATCCTCAAAAATGATGGAAAACGGCATGCTATAGTATGCCGTTCGAGACCATGGGCTATAGCCCATCGCAAAGTCAGTATTTGACTTTTGAAAAGTCAAACGGTGACTTTTCCCGGGGTCTGTCAAAAAGTCGAGGTTTGACTTTTAATTGTGATACTGGGCTGCCCATCGCCATGGTCATAAATTATGAAAAACGAGGATTTGAAAAAAAGACGAAAATGACTCCAAGACGATGGGCTATATATAGCCCATGGTCTCGGAGTGATTTTCGTCTTTTTTTCAAATCCTCAAAAATGATGGAAAACGGCATGCTATAGTATGCCGTTCGAGACCATGGGCTATAGCCCATCGCAAAGTCAGTATTTGACTTTTGAAAAGTCAAACGGTGACTTTTCCCGGGGTCTGTCAAAAAGTCGAGGTTTGACTTTTAATTGTGATACTGGGCTGCCCATCGCCATGGTCATAAATTATGAAAAACGAGGATTTGAAAAAAAGACGAAAATGACTCCAAGACGATGGGCTATATATAGCCCATGGTCTCGGAGTGATTTTCGTCTTTTTTTCAAATCCTCAAAAATGATGGAAAACGGCATGCTATATAGTATGCCGTTCGAGACCATGGGCTATAGCCCATCGCAAAGTCAGTATTTGACTTTTGAAAAGTCAAACGGTGACTTTTCCCGGGGTCTGTCAAAAAGTCGAGGTTTGACTTTTCAAATCCTCAAAAATGATGGAAAACGGCATGCTATAGTATGCCGTTCGAGACCATGGGCTATAGCCCATCGCAAAGTCAGTATTTGACTTTTGAAAAGTCAAACGGTGACTTTTCCCGGGGTCTGTCAAAAAGTCGAGGTTTGACTTTTAATTGTGATACTGGGCTGCCCATCGCCATGGTCATAAATTATGAAAAACGAGGATTTGAAAAAAAGACGAAAATGACTCCAAGACGATGGGCTATATATAGCCCATGGTCTCGGAGTGATTTTCGTCTTTTTTTCAAATCCTCAAAAATGATGGAAAACGGCATGCTATAGTATGCCGTTCGAGACCATGGGCTATAGCCCATCGCCATGGTCATAAATTATGAAAAACGAGGATTTGAAAAAAAGACGAAAATGACTCCAAGACGATGGGCTATATATAGCCCATGGTCTCGGAGTGATTTTCGTCTTTTTTTCAAATCCTCAAAAATGATGGAAAACGGCATGCTATAGTATGCCGTTCGAGACCATGGGCTATAGCCCATCGCCATGGTCATAAATTATGAAAAACGAGGATTTGAAAAAAAGACGAAAATGACTCCGAGACGATGGGCTATAGCCCATGGTCTCGGAGTCATTTTCGTCTTTTTTTCAAATCCTCAAAAATGATGGAAAATGGCATGCTATAGTATGCCGTTCGAGACCATGGGCTATAGCCCATCGCAAAGTCAGTATTTGACTTTTGAAAAGTCAAACGGTGACTTTTCCCGGGGTCTGTCAAAAAGTCGAGGTTTGACTTTTAATTGTGATACTGGGCTGCCCATCGCCATGGTCATAAATTATGAAAAACGAGGATTTGAAAAAAAGACGAAAATGACTCCAAGACGATGGGCTATATATAGCCCATGGTCTCGGAGTGATTTTCGTCTTTTTTTCAAATCCTCAAAAATGATGGAAAACGGCATGCTATAGTATGCCGTTCGAGACCATGGGCTATAGCCCATCGCCATGGTCATAAATTATGAAAAACGAGGATTTGAAAAAAAGACGAAAATGACTCCAAGACGATTGGCTATATATAGCCCATGGTCTCGGAGTGATTTTCGTCTTTTTTTCAAATCCTCAAAAATGATGGAAAACGGCATGCTATAGTATGCCGTTCGAGACCATGGGCTATAGCCCATCGCCATGGTCATAAATTATGAAAAACGAGGATTTGAAAAAAAGACGAAAATGACTCCGAGACGATGGGCTATAGCCCATGGTCTCGGAGTCATTTTCGTGTTTTTTTCAAATCCTCAAAAATGATGGAAAACGGCATGCTATAGTATGCCGTTCGAGACCATGGGCTATAGCCCATCGCAAAGTCAGTATTTGACTTTTGAAAAGTCAAACGGTGACTTTTCCCGGGGTCTGTCAAAAAGTCGAGGTTTGACTTTTAATTGTGATACTGGGCTGCCCATCGCCATGGTCATAAATTATGAAAAACGAGGATTTGAAAAAAAGACAAAAATGACTCCAAGACGATGGGCTATATATAGCCCATGGTCTCGGAGTGATTTTCGTCTTTTTTTCAAATCCTCAAAAATGATGGAAAACGGCATGCTATAGTATGCCGTTCGAGACCATGGGCTATAGCCCATCGCCATGGTCATAAATTATGAAAAACGAGGATTTGAAAAAAAGACGAAAATGACTCCGAGACGATGGGCTATAGCCCATGGTCTCGGAGTCATTTTCGTCTTTTTTTCAAATCCTCAAAAATTATGGAAAACGGCATGCTATAGTATGCCGTTCGAGACCATGGGCTATAGCCCATCGCAAAGTCAGTATTTGACTTTTGAAAAGTCAAACGGTGACTTTTCCCGGGGTCTGTCAAAAAGTCGAGGTTTGACTTTTCAAATCCTCAAAAATGATGGAAAACGGCATGCTATAGTATGCCGTTCGAGACCATGGGCTATAGCCCATCGCAAAGTCAGTATTTGACTTTTGAAAAGTCAAACGGTGACTTTTCCCGGGGTCTGTCAAAAAGTCGAGGTTTGACTTTTAATTGTGATACTGGGCTGCCCATCGCCATGGTCATAAATTATGAAAAACGAGGATTTGAAAAAAAGACGAAAATGAATCCAAGACGATGGGCTATATATAGCCCATGGTCTCGGAGTGATTTTCGTCTTTTTTTCAAATCCTCAAAAATGATGGAAAACGGCATGCTATAGTATGCCGTTCGAGACCATGGGCTATAGCCCATCGCCATGGTCATAAATTATGAAAAACGAGGATTTGAAAAAAAGACGAAAATGACTCCAAGACGATGGGCTATATATAGCCCATGGTCTCGGAGTGATTTTCGTCTTTTTTTCAAATCCTCAAAAATGATGGAAAACGGCATGCTATAGTATGCCGTTCGAGACCATGGGCTATAGCCCATCGCCATGGTCATAAATTATGAAAAACGAGGATTTGAAAAAAAGACGAAAATGACTCCGAGACGATGGGCTATAGCCCATGGTCTCGGAGTCATTTTCGTCTTTTTTTCAAATCCTCAAAAATGATGGAAAATGGCATGCTATAGTATGCCGTTCGAGACCATGGGCTATAGCCCATCGCAAAGTCAGTATTTGACTTTTGAAAAGTCAAACGGTGACTTTTCCCGGGGTCTGTCAAAAAGTCGAGGTTTGACTTTTCAAATCCTCAAAAATGATGGAAAACGGCATGCTATAGTATGCCGTTCGAGACCATGGGCTATAGCCCATCGCAAAGTCAGTATTTGACTTTTGAAAAGTCAAACGGTGACTTTTCCCGGGGTCTGTCAAAAAGTCGAGGTTTGACTTTTAATTGTGATACTGGGCTGCCCATCGCCATGGTCATAAATTATGAAAAACGAGGATTTGAAAAAAAGACGAAAATGACTCCAAGACGATGGGCTATATATAGCCCATGGTCTCGGAGTGATTTTCGTCTTTTTTTCAAATCCTCAAAAATGATGGAAAACGGCATGCTATAGTATGCCGTTCGAGACCATGGGCTATAGCCCATCGCCATGGTCATAAATTATGAAAAACGAGGATTTGAAAAAAAGACGAAAATGACTCCAAGACGATTGGCTATATATAGCCCATGGTCTCGGAGTGATTTTCGTCTTTTTTTCAAATCCTCAAAAATGATGGAAAACGGCATGCTATAGTATGCCGTTCGAGACCATGGGCTATAGCCCATCGCCATGGTCATAAATTATGAAAAACGAGGATTTGAAAAAAAGACGAAAATGACTCCGAGACGATGGGCTATAGCCCATGGTCTCGGAGTCATTTTCGTCTTTTTTTCAAATCCTCAAAAATGATGGAAAACGGCATGCTATAGTATGCCGTTCGAGACCATGGGCTATAGCCCATCGCAAAGTCAGTATTTGACTTTTGAAAAGTCAAACGGTGACTTTTCCCGGGGTCTGTCAAAAAGTCGAGGTTTGACTTTTAATTGTGATACTGGGCTGCCCATCGCCATGGTCATAAATTATGAAAAACGAGGATTTGAAAAAAAGACAAAAATGACTCCAAGACGATGGGCTATATATAGCCCATGGTCTCGGAGTGATTTTCGTCTTTTTTTCAAATCCTCAAAAATGATGGAAAACGGCATGCTATAGTATGCCGTTCGAGACCATGGGCTATAGCCCATCGCCATGGTCATAAATTATGAAAAACGAGGATTTGAAAAAAAGACGAAAATGACTCCGAGACGATGGGCTATAGCCCATGGTCTCGGAGTCATTTTCGTCTTTTTTTCAAATCCTCAAAAATGATGGAAAACGGCATGCTATAGTATGCCGTTCGAGACCATGGGCTATAGCCCATCGCAAAGTCAGTATTTGACTTTTGAAAAGTCAAACGGTGACTTTTCCCGGGGTCTGTCAAAAAGTCGAGGTTTGACTTTTCAAATCCTCAAAAATGATGGAAAACGGCATGCTATAGTATGCCGTTCGAGACCATGGGCTATAGCCCATCGCAAAGTCAGTATTTGACTTTTGAAAAGTCAAACGGTGACTTTTCCCGGGGTCTGTCAAAAAGTCGAGGTTTGACTTTTAATTGTGATACTGGGCTGCCCATCGCCATGGTCATAAATTATGAAAAACGAGGATTTGAAAAAAAGACGAAAATGACTCCAAGACGATGGGCTATATATAACCCATGGTCTCGGAGTGATTTTCGTCTTTTTTTCAAATCCTCAAAAATGATGGAAAACGGCATGCTATAGTATGCCGTTCGAGACCATGGGCTATAGCCCATCGCAAAGTCAGTATTTGACTTTTGAAAAGTCAAACGGTGACTTTTCCCGGGGTCTGTCAAAAAGTCGAGGTTTGACTTTTAATTGTGATACTGGGCTGCCCATCGCCATGGTCATACATTATGAAAAACGAGGATTTGAAAAAAAGACGAAAATTACTCCAAGACGATGGGCTATATATAGCCCATGGTCTCGGAGTGATTTTCGTCTTTTTTTCAAATCCTCAAAAATGATGGAAAACGGCATGCTATAGTATGCCGTTCGAGACCATGGGCTATAGCCCATCGCAAAGTCAGTATTTGACTTTTGAAAAGTCAAACGGTGACTTTTCCCGGGGTCTGTCAAAAAGTCGAGGTTTGACTTTTAATTGTGATACTGGGCTGCCCATCGCCATGGTCATACATTATGAAAAACGAGGATTTGAAAAAAAGACGAAAATTACTCCAAGACGATGGGCTATATATAGCCCATGGTCTCGGAGTGATTTTCGTCTTTTTTTCAAATCCTCAAAAATGATGGAAAACGGCATGCTATAGTATGCCGTTCAAGACCATGGGCTATAGCCCATCGCCATGGTCATAAATTATGAAAAACGAGGATTTGAAAAAAAGACGAAAATGACTCCGAGACGATAGGCTATAGCCCATGGTCTCGGAGTCATTTTCGTCTTTTTTTCAAATCCTCAAAAATGATGGAAAACGGCATGCTATAGTATGCCGTTCGAGACCATGGGCTATAGCCCATCGCAAAGTCAGTATTTGACTTTTGAAAAGTCAAACGGTGACTTTTCCCGGGGTCTGTCAAAAAGTCGAGGTTTGACTTTTCAAATCCTCAAAAATGATGGAAAACGGCATGCTATAGTATGCCGTTCGAGACCATGGGCTATAGCCCATCGCAAAGTCAGTATTTGACTTTTGAAAAGTCAAACGGTGACTTTTCCCGGGGTCTGTCAAAAAGTCGAGGTTTGACTTTTAATTGTGATACTGGGCTGCCCATCGCCATGGTCATAAATTATGAAAAACGAGGATTTGAAAAAAAGACGAAAATGACTCCAAGACGATGGGCTATATATAGCCCATGGTCTCGGAGTGATTTTCGTCTTTTTTTCAAATCCTCAAAAATGATGGAAAACGGCATGCTATAGTATGCCGTTCGAGACCATGGGCTATAGCCCATCGCAAAGTCAGTATTTGACTTTTGAAAAGTCAAACGGTGACTTTTCCCGGGGTCTGTCAAAAAGTCGAGGTTTGACTTTTAATTGTGATACTGGGCTGCCCATCGCCATGGTCATAAATTATGAAAAACGAGGATTTGAAAAAAAGACGAAAATGACTCCAAGACGATGGGCTATATATAGCCCATGGTCTCGGAGTGATTTTCGTCTTTTTTTCAAATCCTCAAAAATGATGGAAAACGGCATGCTATAGTATGCCGTTCGAGACCATGGGCTATAGCCCATCGCAAAGTCAGTATTTGACTTTTGAAAAGTCAAACGGTGACTTTTCCCGGGGTCTGTCAAAAAGTCGAGGTTTGACTTTTCAAATCCTCAAAAATGATGGAAAACGGCATGCTATAGTATGCCGTTCGAGACCATGGGCTATAGCCCATCGCAAAGTCAGTATTTGACTTTTGAAAAGTCAAACGGTGACTTTTCCCGGGGTCTGTCAAAAAGTCGAGGTTTGACTTTTAATTGTGATACTGGGCTGCCCATCGCCATGGTCATAAATTATGAAAAACGAGGATTTGAAAAAAAGACGAAAATGACTCCAAGACGATGGGCTATATATAGCCCATGGTCTCGGAGTGATTTTCGTCTTTTTTTCAAATCCTCAAAAATGATGGAAAACGGCATGCTATAGTATGCCGTTCGAGACCATGGGCTATAGCCCATCGCCATGGTCATAAATTATGAAAAACGAGGATTTGAAAAAAAGACGAAAATGACTCCGAGACGATGGGCTATAGCCCATGGTCTCGGAGTGATTTTCGTCTTTTTTTCAAATCCTCAAAAATGATGGAAAACGGCATGCTATAGTATGCCGTTCGAGACCATGGGCTATAGCCCATCGCAAAGTCAGTATTTGACTTTTGAAAAGTCAAACGGTGACTTTTCCCGGGGTCTGTCAAAAAGTCGAGGTTTGACTTTTCAAATCCTCAAAAATGATGGAAAACGGCATGCTATAGTATGCCGTTCGAGACCATGGGCTATAGCCCATCGCAAAGTCAGTATTTGACTTTTGAAAAGTCAAACGGTGACTTTTCCCGGGGTCTGTCAAAAAGTCGAGGTTTGACTTTTAATTGTGATACTGGGCTGCCCATCGCCATGGTCATAAATTATGAAAAACGAGGATTTGAAAAAAAGACGAAAATGACTCCAAGACGATGGGCTATATATAGCCCATGGTCTCGGAGTGATTTTCGTCTTTTTTTCAAATCCTCAAAAATGATGGAAAACGGCATGCTATAGTATGCCGTTCGAGACCATGGGCTATAGCCCATCGCAAAGTCAGTATTTGACTTTTGAAAAGTCAAACGGTGACTTTTCCCGGGGTCTGTCAAAAAGTCGAGGTTTGACTTTTCAAATCCTCAAAAATGATGGAAAACGGCATGCTATAGTATGCCGTTCGAGACCATGGGCTATAGCCCATCGCAAAGTCAGTATTTGACTTTTGAAAAGTCAAACGGTGACTTTTCCCGGGGTCTGTCAAAAAGTCGAGGTTTGACTTTTCAAATCCTCAAAAATGATGGAAAACGGCATGCTATAGTATGCCGTTCGAGACCATGGGCTATAGCCCATCGCAAAGTCAGTATTTGACTTTTGAAAAGTCAAACGGTGACTTTTCCCGGGGTCTGTCAAAAAGTCGAGGTTTGACTTTTAATTGTGATACTGGGCTGCCCATCGCCATGGTCATAAATTATGAAAAACGAGGATTTGAAAAAAAGACGAAAATGACTCCAAGACGATGGGCTATATATAGCCCATGGTCTCGGAGTGATTTTCGTCTTTTTTTCAAATCCTCAAAAATGATGGAAAACGGCATGCTATAGTATGCCGTTCGAGACCATGGGCTATAGCCCATCGCCATGGTCTTAAATTATGAAAAACGAGGATTTGAAAAAAAGACGAAAATGACTCCAAGACGATTGGCTATATATAGCCCATGGTCTCGGAGTGATTTTCGTCTTTTTTTCAAATCCTCAAAAATGATGGAAAACGGCATGCTATAGTATGCCGTTCGAGACCATGGGCTATAGCCCATCGCCATGGTCATAAATTATGAAAAACGAGGATTTGAAAAAAAGACGAAAATGACTCCGAGACGATGGGCTATAGCCCATGGTCTCGGAGTCATTTTCGTCTTTTTTTCAAATCCTCAAAAATGATGGAAAACGGCATGCTATAGTATGCCGTTCGAGACCATGGGCTATAGCCCATCGCAAAGTCAGTATTTGACTTTTGAAAAGTCAAACGGTGACTTTTCCCGGGGTCTGTCAAAAAGTCGAGGTTTGACTTTTAATTGTGATACTGGGCTGCCCATCGCCATGGTCATAAATTATGAAAAACGAGGATTTGAAAAAAAGACAAAAATGACTCCAAGACGATGGGCTATATATAGCCCATGGTCTCGGAGTGATTTTCGTCTTTTTTTCAAATCCTCAAAAATGATGGAAAACGGCATGCTATAGTATGCCGTTCGAGACCATGGGCTATAGCCCATCGCCATGGTCATAAATTATGAAAAACGAGGATTTGAAAAAAAGACGAAAATGACTCCGAGACGATGGGCTATAGCCCATGGTCTCGGAGTCATTTTCGTCTTTTTTTCAAATCCTCAAAAATGATGGAAAACGGCATGCTATAGTATGCCGTTCGAGACCATGGGCTATAGCCCATCGCAAAGTCAGTATTTGACTTTTGAAAAGTCAAACGGTGACTTTTCCCGGGGTCTGTCAAAAAGTCGAGGTTTGACTTTTCAAATCCTCAAAAATGATGGAAAACGGCATGCTATAGTATGCCGTTCGAGACCATGGGCTATATCCCATCGCAAAGTCAGTATTTGACTTTTGAAAAGTCAAACGGTGACTTTTCCCGGGGTCTGTCAAAAAGTCGAGGTTTGACTTTTAATTGTGATACTGGGCTGCCCATCGCCATGGTCATAAATTATGAAAAACGAGGATTTGAAAAAAAGACAAAAATGACTCCAAGACGATGGGCTATATATAGCCCATGGTCTCGGAGTGATTTTCGTCTTTTTTTCAAATCCTCAAAAATGATGGAAAACGGCATGCT
This sequence comes from Electrona antarctica, assembly GCF_951216825.1. Classification (NCBI taxonomy): domain Eukaryota; kingdom Metazoa; phylum Chordata; class Actinopteri; order Myctophiformes; family Myctophidae; genus Electrona; species Electrona antarctica. The sequence continues at coordinate 266,219 of NW_027637030.1, forward strand.
ATAGTATGCCGTTCGAGACCATGGGCTATAGCCCATCGCCATGGTCATAAATTATGAAAAACGAGGATTTGAAAAAAGGACGAAAATGACTCCGAGACGATGGGCTATAGCCCATGGTCTCGGAGTCATTTTCGTCTTTTTTTCAAATCCTCAAAAATGATGGAAAACGGCATGCTATAGTATGCCGTTCGAGACCATGGGCTATAGCCCATCGCAAAGTCAGTATTTGACTTTTGAAAAGTCAAACGGTGACTTTTCCCGGTGTCTGTCAAAAAGTCGAGGTTTGACTTTTCAAATCCTCAAAAATGATGGAAAACGGCATGCTATAGTATGCCGTTCGAGACCATGGGCCATAGCCCATCGCAAAGTCAGTATTTGACTTTTGAAAAGTCAAACGGTGACTTTTCCCGGGGTCTGTCAAAAAGTCGAGGTTTGACTTTTAATTGTGATACTGGGCTGCCCATCGCCATGGTCATAAATTATGAAAAACGAGGATTTGAAAAAAAGACAAAAATGACTCCAAGACGATGGGCTATATATAGCCCATGGTCTCGGAGTGATTTTCGTCTTTTTTTCAAATCCTCAAAAATGATGGAAAACGGCATGCTATAGTATGCCGTTCGAGACCATGGGCTATAGCCCATCGCCATGGTCATAAATTATGAAAAACGAGGATTTGAAAAAAAGACGAAAATGACTCCGAGACGATGGGCTATAGCCCATGGTCTCGGAGTCATTTTCGTCTTTTTTTCTAATCCTCAAAAATGATGGAAAACGGCATGCTATAGTATGCCGTTCGAGACCATGGGCTATAGCCCATCGCAAAGTCAGTATTTGACTTTTGAAAAGTCAAACGGTGACTTTTCCCGGGGTCTGTCAAAAAGTCGAGGTTTGACTTTTAATTGTGATACTGGGCTGCCCATCGCCATGGTCATAAATTATGAAAAACGAGGATTTGAAAAAAAGACAAAAATGACTCCAAGACGATGGGCTATATATAGCCCATGGTCTCGGAGTGATTTTCGTCTTTTTTTCAAATCCTCAAAAATGATGGAAAACGGCATGCTATAGTATGCCGTTCGAGACCATGGGCTATAGCCCATCGCCATGGTCATAAATTATGAAAAACGAGGATTTGAAAAAAAGACGAAAATGACTCCGAGACGATGGGCTATAGCCCATGGTCTCGGAGTCATTTTCGTCTTTTTTTCAAATCCTCAAAAATGATGGAAAACGGCATGCTATAGTATGCCGTTCGAGACCATGGGCTATAGCCCATCGCAAAGTCAGTATTTGACTTTTGAAAAGTCAAACGGTGACTTTTCCCGGGGTCTGTCAAAAAGTCGAGGTTTGACTTTTCAAATCCTCAAAAATGATGGAAAACGGCATGCTATAGTATGCCGTTCGAGACCATGGGCTATAGCCCATCGCAAAGTCAGTATTTGACTTTTGAAAAGTCAAACGGTGACTTTTCCCGGGGTCTGTCAAAAAGTCGAGGTTTGACTTTTAATTGTGATACTGGGCTGCCCATCGCCATGGTCATAAATTATGAAAAACGAGGATTTGAAAAAAAGACAAAAATGACTCCAAGACGATGGGCTATATATAGCCCATGGTCTCGGAGTGATTTTCGTCTTTTTTTCAAATCCTCAAAAATGATGGAAAACGGCATGCTATAGTATGCCGTTCGAGACCATGGGCTATAGCCCATCGCCATGGTCATAAATTATGAAAAACGAGGATTTGAAAAAAAGACGAAAATGACTCCGAGACGATGGGCTATAGCCCATGGTCTCGGAGTCATTTTCGTCTTTTTTTCAAATCCTCAAAAAAGATGGAAAACGGCATGCTATAGTATGCCGTTCGAGACCATGGGCTATAGCCCATCGCAAAGTCAGTATTTGACTTTTGAAAAGTCAAACGGTGACTTTTCCCGGGGTCTGTCAAAAAGTCGAGGTTTGACTTTTCAAATCCTCAAAAATGATGGAAAACGGCATGCTATAGTATGCCGTTCGAGACCATGGGCTATAGCCCATCGCAAAGTCAGTATTTGACTTTTGAAAAGTCAAACGGTGACTTTTCCCGGGGTCTGTCAAAAAGTCGAGGTTTGACTTTTAATTGTGATACTGGGCTGCCCATCGCCATGGTCATAAATTATGAAAAACGAGGATTTGAAAAAAAGACAAAAATGACTCCAAGACGATGGGCTATATATAGCCCATGGTCTCGGAGTGATTTTCGTCTTTTTTTCAAATCCTCAAAAATGATGGAAAACGGCATGCTATAGTATGCCGTTCGAGACCATGGGCTATAGCCCATCGCCATGGTCATAAATTATGAAAAACGAGGATTTGAAAAAAAGACGAAAATGACTCCGAGACGATGGGCTATAGCCCATGGTCTCGGAGTCATTTTCGTCTTTTTTTCAAATCCTCAAAAATGTTGGAAAACGGCATGCTATAGTATGCCGTTCGAGACCATGGGCTATAGCCCATCGCAAAGTCAGTATTTGACTTTTGAAAAGTCAAACGGTGACTTTTCCCGGGGTCTGTCAAAAAGTCGAGGTTTGACTTTTCAAATCCTCAAAAATGATGGAAAACGGCATGCTATAGTATGCCGTTCGAGACCATGGGCTATAGCCCATCGCAAAGTCAGTATTTGACTTTTGAAAAGTCAAACGGTGACTTTTCCCGGGGTCTGTCAAAAAGTCGAGGTTTGACTTTTCAAATCCTCAAAAATGATGGAAAACGGCATGCTATAGTATGCCGTTCGAGACCATGGGCTATAGCCCATCGCAAAGTCAGTATTTGACTTTTGAAAAGTCAAACGGTGACTTTTCCCGGGGTCTGTCAAAAAGTCGAGGTTTGACTTTTCAAATCCTCAAAAATGATGGAAAACGGCATGCTATAGTATGCCGTTCGAGACCATGGGCTATAGCCCATCGCAAAGTCAGTATTTTACTTTTGAAAAGTCAAACGGTGACTTTTCCCGGGGTCTGTCAAAAAGTCGAGGTTTGACTTTTAATTGTGATACTGGGCTGCCCATCGCCATGGTCATAAATTATGAAAAACGAGGATTTGAAAAAAAGACAAAAATGACTCCAAGACGATGGGCTATATATAGCCCATGGTCTCGGAGTGATTTTCGTCTTTTTTTCAAATCCTCAAAAATGATGGAAAACGGCATGCTATAGTATGCCGTTCGAGACCATGGGCTATAGCCCATCGCCATGGTCATAAATTATGAAAAACGAGGATTTGAAAAAAAGACGAAAATGACTCCGAGACGATGGGCTATAGCCCATGGTCTCGGAGTCATTTTCGTCTTTTTTTCAAATCCTCAAAAATGATGGAAAACGGCATGCTATAGTATGCCGTTCGAGACCATGGGCTATAGCCCATCGCAAAGTCAGTATTTGACTTTTGAAAAGTCAAACGGTGACTTTTCCCGGGGTCTGTCAAAAAGTCGAGGTTTGACTTTTCAAATCCTCAAAAATGATGGAAAACGGCATGCTATAGTATGCCGTTCGAGACCATGGGCTATAGCCCATCGCAAAGTCAGTATTTGACTTTTGAAAAGTCAAACGGTGACTTTTCCCGGGGTCTGTCAAAAAGTCGAGGTTTGACTTTTAATTGTGATACTGGGCTGCCCATCGCCATGGTCATAAATTATGAAAAACGAGGATTTGAAAAAAAGACGAAAATGACTCCAAGACGATGGGCTATATATAGCCCATGGTCTCGGAGTGATTTTCGTCTTTTTTTCAAATCCTCAAAAATGATGGAAAACGGCATGCTATAGTATGCCGTTCGAGACCATGGGCTATAGCCCATCGCCATGGTCATAAATTATGAAAAACGAGGATTTGAAAAAAAGACGAAAATGACTCCAAGACGATTGGCTATATATAGCCCATGGTCTCGGAGTGATTTTCGTCTTTTTTTCAAATCCTCAAAAATGATGGAAAACGGCATGCTATAGTATGCCGTTCGAGACCATGGGCTATAGCCCATCGCCATGGTCATAAATTATGAAAAACGAGGATTTGAAAAAAAGACGAAAATGACTCCGAGACGATGGGCTATAGCCCATGGTCTCGGAGTCATTTTCGTCTTTTTTTCAAATCCTCAAAAATGATGGAAAACGGCATGCTATAGTATGCCGTTCGAGACCATGGGCTATAGCCCATCGCAAAGTCAGTATTTGACTTTTGAAAAGTCAAACGGTGACTTTTCCCGGGGTCTGTCAAAAAGTCGAGGTTTGACTTTTAATTGTGATACTGGGCTGCCCATCGCCATGGTCATAAATTATGAAAAACGAGGATTTGAAAAAAAGACGAAAATGACTCCAAGACGATGGGCTATATATAGCCCATGGTCTCGGAGTGATTTTCGTCTTTTTTTCAAATCCTCAAAAATGATGGAAACGGCATGCTATAGTATGCCGTTCGAGACCATGGGCTATAGCCCATCGCAAAGTCAGTATTTGACTTTTGAAAAGTCAAACGGTGACTTTTCCCGGGGTCTGTCAAAAAGTCGAGGTTTGACTTTTCAAATCCTCAAAAATGATGGAAAACGGCATGCTATAGTATGCCGTTCGAGACCATGGGCTATAGCCCATCGCAAAGTCAGTATTTGACTTTTGAAAAGTCAAACGGTGACTTTTCCCGGGGTCTGTCAAAAAGTCGAGGTTTGACTTTTAATTGTGATACTGGGCTGCCCATCGCCATGGTCATAAATTATGAAAAACGAGGATTTGAAAAAAAGACGAAAATGACTCCAAGACGATGGGCTATATATAGCCCATGGTCTCGGAGTGATTTTCGTCTTTTTTTCAAATCCTCAAAAATGATGGAAAACGGCATGCTATAGTATGCCGTTCGAGACCATGGGCTATAGCCCATCGCCATGGTCATAAATTATGAAAAACGAGGATTTGAAAAAAAGACGAAAATGACTCCGAGACGATGGGCTATAGCCCATGGTCTCGGAGTCATTTTCGTCTTTTTTTCAAATCCTCAAAAATGATGGAAAACTGCATGCTATAGTATGCCGTTCGAGACCATGGGCTATAGCCCATCGCCATGGTCATAAATTATGAAAAACGAGGATTTGAAAAAAAGACGAAAATGACTCCGAGACGATGGGCTATAGCCCATGGTCTCGGAGTCATTTTCGTCTTTTTTTCAAATCCTCAAAAATGATGGAAAACGGCATGCTATAGTATGCCGTTCGAGACCATGGGCTATAGCCCATCGCAAAGTCAGTATTTGACTTTTGAAAAGTCAAACGGTGACTTTTCCCGGGGTCTGTCAAAAAGTCGAGGTTTGACTTTTAATTGTGATACTGGGCTGCCCATCGCCATGGTCATAAATTATGAAAAACGAGGATTTGAAAAAAAGACGAAAATGACTCCAAGACGATGGGCTATATATAGCCCATGGTCTCGGAGTGATTTTCGTCTTTTTTTCAAATCCTCAAAAATGATGGAAAACGGCATGCTATAGTATGCCGTTCGAGACCATGGGCTATAGCCCATCGCCATGGTCATAAATTATGAAAAACGAGGATTTGAAAAAAAGACGAAAATGACTCCGAGACGATGGGCTATAGCCCATGGTCTCGGAGTCATTTTCGTCTTTTTTTCAAATCCTCAAAAATGATGGAAAACGGCATGCTATAGTATGCCGTTCGAGACCATGGGCTATAGCCCATCGCAAAGTCAGTATTTGACTTTTGAAAAGTCAAACGGTGACTTTTCCCGGGGTCTGTCAAAAAGTCGAGGTTTGACTTTTCAAATCCTCAAAAATGATGGAAAACGGCATGCTATAGTATGCCGTTCGAGACCATGGGCTATAGCCCATCGCAAAGTCAGTATTTGACTTTTGAAAAGTCAAACGGTGACTTTTCCCGGGGTCTGTCAAAAAGTCGAGGTTTGACTTTTAATTGTGATACTGGGCTGCCCATCGCCATGGTCATAAATTATGAAAAACGAGGATTTGAAAAAAAGACGAAAATGACTCCAAGACGATGGGCTATATATAGCCCATGGTCTCGGAGTGATTTTCGTCTTTTTTTCAAATCCTCAAAAATGATGGAAAACGGCATGCTATAGTATGCCGTTCGAGACCATGGGCTATAGCCCATCGCCATGGTCATAAATTATGAAAAACGAGGATTTGAAAAAAAGACGAAAATGACTCCGAGACGATGGGCTATAGCCCATGGTCTCGGAGTCATTTTCGTCTTTTTTTCAAATCCTCAAAAATGATGGAAACGGCATGCTATAGTATGCCGTTCGAGACCATGGGCTATAGCCCATCGCAAAGTCAGTATTTGACTTTTGAAAAGTCAAACGGTGACTTTTCCCGGGGTCTGTCAAAAAGTCGAGGTTTGACTTTTCAAATCCTCAAAAATGATGGAAAACGGCATGCTATAGTATGCCGTTCGAGACCATGGGCTATAGCCCATCGCAAAGTCAGTATTTGACTTTTGAAAAGTCAAACGGTGACTTTTCCCGGGGTCTGTCAAAAAGTCGAGGTTTGACTTTTAATTGTGATACTGGGCTGCCCATCGCCATGGTCATAAATTATGAAAAACGAGGATTTGAAAAAAAGACGAAAATGACTCCAAGACGATGGGCTATATATAGCCCATGGTCTCGGAGTGATTTTCGTCTTTTTTTCAAATCCTCAAAAATGATGGAAAACGGCATGCTATAGTATGCCGTTCGAGACCATGGGCTATAGCCCATCGCCATGGTCATAAATTATGAAAAACGAGGATTTGAAAAAAAGACGAAAATGACTCCGAGACGATGGGCTATAGCCCATGGTCTCGGAGTCATTTTCGTCTTTTTTTCAAATCCTCAAAAATGATGGAAACGGCATGCTATAGTATGCCGTTCGAGACCATGGGCTATAGCCCATCGCAAAGTCAGTATTTGACTTTTGAAAAGTCAAACGGTGACTTTTCCCGGGGTCTGTCAAAAAGTCGAGGTTTGACTTTTCAAATCCTCAAAAATGATGGAAAACGGCATGCTATAGTATGCCGTTCGAGACCATGGGCTATAGCCCATCGCAAAGTCAGTATTTGACTTTTGAAAAGTCAAACGGTGACTTTTCCCGGGGTCTGTCAAAAAGTCGAGGTTTGACTTTTAATTGTGATACTGGGCTGCCCATCGCCATGGTCATAAATTATGAAAAACGAGGATTTGAAAAAAAGACGAAAATGACTCCAAGACGATGGGCTATATATAGCCCATGGTCTCGGAGTGATTTTCGTCTTTTTTTCAAATCCTCAAAAATGATGGAAAACGGCATGCTATAGTATGCCGTTCGAGACCATGGGCTATAGCCCATCGCCATGGTCATAAATTATGAAAAACGAGGATTTGAAAAAAAGACGAAAATGACTCCAAGACGATTGGCTATATATAGCCCATGGTCTCGGAGTGATTTTCGTCTTTTTTTCAAATCCTCAAAAATGATGGAAAACGGCATGCTATAGTATGCCGTTCGAGACCATGGGCTATAGCCCATCGCCATGGTCATAAATTATGAAAAACGAGGATTTGAAAAAAAGACGAAAATGACTCCGAGACGATGGGCTATAGCCCATGGTCTCGGAGTCATTTTCGTCTTTTTTTCAAATCCTCAAAAATGATGGAAAACGGCATGCTATAGTATGCCGTTCGAGACCATGGGCTATAGCCCATCGCAAAGTCAGTATTTGACTTTTGAAAAGTCAAACGGTGACTTTTCCCGGGGTCTGTCAAAAAGTCGAGGTTTGACTTTTAATTGTGATACTGGGCTGCCCATCGCCATGGTCATAAATTATGAAAAACGAGGATTTGAAAAAAAGACGAAAATGACTCCAAGACGATGGGCTATATATAGCCCATGGTCTCGGAGTGATTTTCGTCTTTTTTTCAAATCCTCAAAAATGATGGAAACGGCATGCTATAGTATGCCGTTCGAGACCATGGGCTATAGCCCATCGCAAAGTCAGTATTTGACTTTTGAAAAGTCAAACGTTGACTTTTCCCGGGGTCTGTCAAAAAGTCGAGGTTTGACTTTTCAAATCCTCAAAAATGATGGAAAACGGCATGCTATAGTATGCCGTTCGAGACCATGGGCTATAGCCCATCGCAAAGTCAGTATTTGACTTTTGAAAAGTCAAACGGTGACTTTTCCCGGGGTCTGTCAAAAAGTCGAGGTTTGACTTTTAATTGTGATACTGGGCTGCCCATCGCCATGGTCATAAATTATGAAAAACGAGGATTTGAAAAAAAGACGAAAATGACTCCAAGACGATGGGCTATATATAGCCCATGGTCTCGGAGTGATTTTCGTCTTTTTTTCAAATCCTCAAAAATGATGGAAAACGGCATGCTATAGTATGCCGTTCGAGACCATGGGCTATAGCCCATCGCCATGGTCATAAATTATGAAAAACGAGGATTTGAAAAAAAGACGAAAATGACTCCGAGACGATGGGCTATAGCCCATGGTCTCGGAGTCATTTTCGTCTTTTTTTCAAATCCTCAAAAATGATGGAAAACGGCATGCTATAGTATGCCGTTCGAGACCATGGGCTATAGCCCATCGCCATGGTCATAAATTATGAAAAACGAGGATTTGAAAAAAAGACGAAAATGACTCCGAGACGATGGGCTATAGCCCATGGTCTCGGAGTCATTTTCGTCTTTTTTTCAAATCCTCAAAAATGATGGAAAACGGCATGCTATAGTATGCCGTTCGAGACCATGGGCTATAGCCCATCGCAAAGTCAGTATTTGACTTTTGAAAAGTCAAACGGTGACTTTTCCCGGGGTCTGTCAAAAAGTCGAGGTTTGACTTTTAATTGTGATACTGGGCTGCCCATCGCCATGGTCATAAATTATGAAAAACGAGGATTTGAAAAAAAGACGAAAATGACTCCAAGACGATGGGCTATATATAGCCCATGGTCTCGGAGTGATTTTCGTCTTTTTTTCAAATCCTCAAAAATGATGGAAAACGGCATGCTATAGTATGCCGTTCGAGACCATGGGCTATAGCCCATCGCCATGGTCATAAATTATGAAAAACGAGGATTTGAAAAAAAGACGAAAATGACTCCGAGACGATGGGCTATAGCCCATGGTCTCGGAGTCATTTTCGTCTTTTTTTCAAATCCTCAAAAATGATGGAAAACGGCATGCTATAGTATGCCGTTCGAGACCATGGGCTATAGCCCATCGCAAAGTCAGTATTTGACTTTTGAAAAGTCAAACGGTGACTTTTCCCGGGGTCTGTCAAAAAGTCGAGGTTTGACTTTTCAAATCCTCAAAAATGATGGAAAACGGCATGCTATAGTATGCCGTTCGAGACCATGGGCTATAGCCCATCGCAAAGTCAGTATTTGACTTTTGAAAAGTCAAACGGTGACTTTTCCCGGGGTCTGTCAAAAAGTCGAGGTTTGACTTTTAATTGTGATACTGGGCTGCCCATCGCCATGGTCATAAATTATGAAAAACGAGGATTTGAAAAAAAGACGAAAATGACTCCAAGACGATGGGCTATATATAGCCCATGGTCTCGGAGTGATTTTCGTCTTTTTTTCAAATCCTCAAAAATGATGGAAAACGGCATGCTATAGTATGCCGTTCGAGACCATGGGCTATAGCCCATCGCCATGGTCATAAATTATGAAAAACGAGGATTTGAAAAAAAGACGAAAATGACTCCGAGACGATGGGCTATAGCCCATGGTCTCGGAGTCATTTTCGTCTTTTTTTCAAATCCTCAAAAATGATGGAAAACGGCATGCTATAGTATGCCGTTCGAGACCATGGGCTATAGCCCATCGCCATGGTCATAAATTATGAAAAACGAGGATTTGAAAAAAAGACGAAAATGACTCCGAGACGATGGGCTATAGCCCATGGTCTCGGAGTCATTTTCGTCTTTTTTTCAAATCCTCAAAAATGATGGAAAACGGCATGCTATAGTATGCCGTTCGAGACCATGGGCTATAGCCCATCGCAAAGTCAGTATTTGACTTTTGAAAAGTCAAACGGTGACTTTTCCCGGGGTCTGTCAAAAAGTCGAGGTTTGACTTTTAATTGTGATACTGGGCTGCCCATCGCCATGGTCATAAATTATGAAAAACGAGGATTTGAAAAAAAGACGAAAATGACTCCAAGACGATGGGCTATATATAGCCCATGGTCTCGGAGTGATTTTCGTCTTTTTTTCAAATCCTCAAAAATGATGGAAAACGGCATGCTATAGTATGCCGTTCGAGACCATGGGCTATAGCCCATCGCCATGGTCATAAATTATGAAAAACGAGGATTTGAAAAAAAGACGAAAATGACTCCGAGACGATGGGCTATAGCCCATGGTCTCGGAGTCATTTTCGTCTTTTTTTCAAATCCTCAAAAATGATGGAAAACGGCATGCTATAGTATGCCGTTCGAGACCATGGGCTATAGCCCATCGCAAAGTCAGTATTTGACTTTTGAAAAGTCAAACGGTGACTTTTCCCGGGGTCTGTCAAAAAGTCGAGGTTTGACTTTTCAAATCCTCAAAAATGATGGAAAACGGCATGCTATAGTATGCCGTTCGAGACCATGGGCTATAGCCCATCGCAAAGTCAGTATTTGACTTTTGAAAAGTCAAACGGTGACTTTTCCCGGGGTCTGTCAAAAAGTCGAGGTTTGACTTTTAATTGTGATACTGGGCTGCCCATCGCCATGGTCATAAATTATGAAAAACGAGGATTTGAAAAAAAGACGAAAATGACTCCAAGACGATGGGCTATATATAGCCCATGGTCTCGGAGTGATTTTCGTCTTTTTTTCAAATCCTCAAAAATGATGGAAAACGGCATGCTATAGTATGCCGTTCGAGACCATGGGCTATAGCCCATCGCCATGGTCATAAATTATGAAAAACGAGGATTTGAAAAAAAGACGAAAATGACTCCGAGACGATGGGCTATAGCCCATGGTCTCGGAGTCATTTTCGTCTTTTTTTCAAATCCTCAAAAATGATGGAAACGGCATGCTATAGTATGCCGTTCGAGACCATGGGCTATAGCCCATCGCAAAGTCAGTATTTGACTTTTGAAAAGTCAAACGGTGACTTTTCCCGGGGTCTGTCAAAAAGTCGAGGTTTGACTTTTCAAATCCTCAAAAATGATGGAAAACGGCATGCTATAGTATGCCGTTCGAGACCATGGGCTATAGCCCATCGCAAAGTCAGTATTTTACTTTTGAAAAGTCAAACGGTGACTTTTCCCGGGGTCTGTCAAAAAGTCGAGGTTTGACTTTTAATTGTGATACTGGGCTGCCCATCGCCATGGTCATAAATTATGAAAAACGAGGATTTGAAAAAAAGACGAAAATGACTCCAAGACGATGGGCTATATATAGCCCATGGTCTCGGAGTGATTTTCGTCTTTTTTTCAAATCCTCAAAAATGATGGAAAACGGCATGCTATAGTATGCCGTTCGAGACCATGGGCTATAGCCCATCGCCATGGTCATAAATTATGAAAAACGAGGATTTGAAAAAAAGACGAAAATGACTCCGAGACGATGGGCTATAGCCCATGGTCTCGGAGTCATTTTCGTCTTTTTTTCAAATCCTCAAAAATGATGGAAACGGCATGCTATAGTATGCCGTTCGAGACCATGGGCTATAGCCCATCGCAAAGTCAGTATTTGACTTTTGAAAAGTCAAACGGTGACTTTTCCCGGGGTCTGTCAAAAAGTCGAGGTTTGACTTTTCAAATCCTCAAAAATGATGGAAAACGGCATGCTATAGTATGCCGTTCGAGACCATGGGCTATAGCCCATCGCAAAGTCAGTATTTGACTTTTGAAAAGTCAAACGGTGACTTTTCCCGGGGTCTGTCAAAAAGTCGAGGTTTGACTTTTAATTGTGATACTGGGCTGCCCATCGCCATGGTCATAAATTATGAAAAACGAGGATTTGAAAAAAAGACGAAAATGACTCCAAGACGATGGGCTATATATAGCCCATGGTCTCGGAGTGATTTTCGTCTTTTTTTCAAATCCTCAAAAATGATGGAAAACGGCATGCTATAGTATGCCGTTCGAGACCATGGGCTATAGCCCATCGCCATGGTCATAAATTATGAAAAACGAGGATTTGAAAAAAAGACGAAAATGACTCCGAGACGATGGGCTATAGCCCATGGTCTCGGAGTCATTTTCGTCTTTTTTTCAAATCCTCAAAAATGATGGAAAACGGCATGCTATAGTATGCCGTTCGAGACCATGGGCTATAGCCCATCGCCATGGTCATAAATTATGAAAAACGAGGATTTGAAAAAAAGACGAAAATGACTCCGAGACGATGGGCTATAGCCCATGGTCTCGGAGTCATTTTCGTCTTTTTTTCAAATCCTCAAAAATGATGGAAAACGGCATGCTATAGTATGCCGTTCGAGACCATGGGCTATAGCCCATCGCAAAGTCAGTATTTGACTTTTGAAAAGTCAAACGGTGACTTTTCCCGGGGTCTGTCAAAAAGTCGAGGTTTGACTTTTAATTGTGATACTGGGCTGCCCATCGCCATGGTCATAAATTATGAAAAACGAGGATTTGAAAAAAAGACGAAAATGACTCCAAGACGATGGGCTATATATAGCCCATGGTCTCGGAGTGATTTTCGTCTTTTTTTCAAATCCTCAAAAATGATGGAAAACGGCATGCTATAGTATGCCGTTCGAGACCATGGGCTATAGCCCATCGCCATGGTCATAAATTATGAAAAACGAGGATTTGAAAAAAAGACGAAAATGACTCCGAGACGATGGGCTATAGCCCATGGTCTCGGAGTCATTTTCGTCTTTTTTTCAAATCCTCAAAAATGATGGAAAACGGCATGCTATAGTATGCCGTTCGAGACCATGGGCTATAGCCCATCGCAAAGTCAGTATTTGACTTTTGAAAAGTCAAACGGTGACTTTTCCCGGGGTCTGTCAAAAAGTCGAGGTTTGACTTTTCAAATCCTCAAAAATGATGGAAAACGGCATGCTATAGTATGCCGTTCGAGACCATGGGCTATAGCCCATCGCAAAGTCAGTATTTGACTTTTGAAAAGTCAAACGGTGACTTTTCCCGGGGTCTGTCAAAAAGTCGAGGTTTGACTTTTAATTGTGATACTGGGCTGCCCATCGCCATGGTCATAAATTATGAAAAACGAGGATTTGAAAAAAAGACGAAAATGACTCCAAGACGATGGGCTATATATAGCCCATGGTCTCGGAGTGATTTTCGTCTTTTTTTCAAATCCTCAAAAATGATGGAAAACGGCATGCTATAGTATGCCGTTCGAGACCATGGGCTATAGCCCATCGCCATGGTCATAAATTATGAAAAACGAGGATTTGAAAAAAAGACGAAAATGACTCCGAGACGATGGGCTATAGCCCATGGTCTCGGAGTCATTTTCGTCTTTTTTTCAAATCCTCAAAAATGATGGAAACGGCATGCTATAGTATGCCGTTCGAGACCATGGGCTATAGCCCATCGCAAAGTCAGTATTTGACTTTTGAAAAGTCAAACGGTGACTTTTCCCGGGGTCTGTCAAAAAGTCGAGGTTTGACTTTTCAAATCCTCAAAAATGATGGAAAACGGCATGCTATAGTATGCCGTTCGAGACCATGGGCTATAGCCCATCGCAAAGTCAGTATTTGACTTTTGAAAAGTCAAACGGTGACTTTTCCCGGGGTCTGTCAAAAAGTCGAGGTTTGACTTTTAATTGTGATACTGGGCTGCCCATCGCCATGGTCATAAATTATGAAAAACGAGGATTTGAAAAAAAGACGAAAATGACTCCAAGACGATGGGCTATATATAGCCCATGGTCTCGGAGTGATTTTCGTCTTTTTTTCAAATCCTCAAAAATGATGGAAAACGGCATGCTATAGTATGCCGTTCGAGACCATGGGCTATAGCCCATCGCCATGGTCATAAATTATGAAAAACGAGGATTTGAAAAAAAGACGAAAATGACTCCGAGACGATGGGCTATAGCCCATGGTCTCGGAGTCATTTTCGTCTTTTTTTCAAATCCTCAAAAATGATGGAAAACGGCATGCTATAGTATGCCGTTCGAGACCATGGGCTATAGCCCATCGCAAAGTCAGTATTTGACTTTTGAAAAGTCAAACGGTGACTTTTCCCGGGGTCTGTCAAAAAGTCGAGGTTTGACTTTTCAAATCCTCAAAAATGATGGAAAACGGCATGCTATAGTATGCCGTTCGAGACCATGGGCTATAGCCCATCGTAAAGTCAGTATTTGACTTTTGAAAAGTCAAACGGTGACTTTTCCCGGGGTCTGTCAAAAAGTCGAGGTTTGACTTTTAATTGTGATACTGGGCTGCCCATCGCCATGGTCATAAATTATGAAAAACGAGGATTTGAAAAAAAGACGAAAATGACTCCAAGACGATGGGCTATATATAGCCCATGGTCTCGGAGTGATTTTCGTCTTTTTTTCAAATCCTCAAAAATGATGGAAAACGGCATGCTATAGTATGCCGTTCGAGACCATGGGCTATAGCCCATCGCCATGGTCATAAATTATGAAAAACGAGGATTTGAAAAAAAGACGAAAATGACTCCGAGACGATGGGCTATAGCCCATGGTCTCGGAGTCATTTTCGTCTTTTTTTCAAATCCTCAAAAATGATGGAAACGGCATGCTATAGTATGCCGTTCGAGACCATGGGCTATAGCCCATCGCAAAGTCAGTATTTGACTTTTGAAAAGTCAAACGGTGACTTTTCCCGGGGTCTGTCAAAAAGTCGAGGTTTGACTTTTCAAATCCTCAAAAATGATGGAAAACGGCATGCTATAGTATGCCGTTCGAGACCATGGGCTATAGCCCATCGCAAAGTCAGTATTTGACTTTTGAAAAGTCAAACGGTGACTTTTCCCGGGGTCTGTCAAAAAGTCGAGGTTTGACTTTTAATTGTGATACTGGGCTGCCCATCGCCATGGTCATAAATTATGAAAAACGAGGATTTGAAAAAAAGACGAAAATGACTCCAAGACGATGGGCTATATATAGCCCATGGTCTCGGAGTGATTTTCGTCTTTTTTTCAAATCCTCAAAAATGATGGAAAACGGCATGCTATAGTATGCCGTTCGAGACCATGGGCTATAGCCCATCGCCATGGTCATAAATTATGAAAAACGAGGATTTGAAAAAAAGACGAAAATGACTCCGAGACGATGGGCTATAGCCCATGGTCTCGGAGTCATTTTCGTCTTTTTTTCAAATCCTCAAAAATGATGGAAACGGCATGCTATAGTATGCCGTTCGAGACCATGGGCTATAGCCCATCGCAAAGTCAGTATTTGACTTTTGAAAAGTCAAACGGTGACTTTTCCCGGGGTCTGTCAAAAAGTCGAGGTTTGACTTTTCAAATCCTCAAAAATGATGGAAAACGGCATGCTATAGTATGCCGTTCGAGACCATGGGCTATAGCCCATCGCAAAGTCAGTATTTGACTTTTGAAAAGTCAAACGGTGACTTTTCCCGGGGTCTGTCAAAAAGTCGAGGTTTGACTTTTAATTGTGATACTGGGCTGCCCATCGCCATGGTCATAAATTATGAAAAACGAGGATTTGAAAAAAAGACGAAAATGACTCCAAGACGATGGGCTATATATAGCCCATGGTCTCGGAGTGATTTTCGTCTTTTTTTCAAATCCTCAAAAATGATGGAAAACGGCATGCTATAGTATGCCGTTCGAGACCATGGGCTATAGCCCATCGCCATGGTCATAAATTATGAAAAACGAGGATTTGAAAAAAAGACGAAAATGACTCCGAGACGATGGGCTATAGCCCATGGTCTCGGAGTCATTTTCGTCTTTTTTTCAAATCCTCAAAAATGATGGAAAACGGCATGCTATAGTATGCCGTTCGAGACCATGGGCTATAGCCCATCGCCATGGTCATAAATTATGAAAAACGAGGATTTGAAAAAAAGACGAAAATGACTCCGAGACGATGGGCTATAGCCCATGGTCTCGGAGTCATTTTCGTCTTTTTTTCAAATCCTCAAAAATGATGGAAAACGGCATGCTATAGTATGCCGTTCGAGACCATGGGCTATAGCCCATCGCAAAGTCAGTATTTGACTTTTGAAAAGTCAAACGGTGACTTTTCCCGGGGTCTGTCAAAAAGTCGAGGTTTGACTTTTAATTGTGATACTGGGCTGCCCATCGCCATGGTCATAAATTATGAAAAACGAGGATTTGAAAAAAAGACGAAAATGACTCCAAGACGATGGGCTATATATAGCCCATGGTCTCGGAGTGATTTTCGTCTTTTTTTCAAATCCTCAAAAATGATGGAAAACGGCATGCTATAGTATGCCGTTCGAGACCATGGGCTATAGCCCATCGCCATGGTCATAAATTATGAAAAACGAGGATTTGAAAAAAAGACGAAAATGACTCCGAGACGATGGGCTATAGCCCATGGTCTCGGAGTCATTTTCGTCTTTTTTTCAAATCCTCAAAAATGATGGAAACGGCATGCTATAGTATGCCGTTCGAGACCATGGGCTATAGCCCATCGCAAAGTCAGTATTTGACTTTTGAAAAGTCAAACGGTGACTTTTCCCGGGGTCTGTCAAAAAGTCGAGGTTTGACTTTTCAAATCCTCAAAAATGATGGAAAACGGCATGCTATAGTATGCCGTTCGAGACCATGGGCTATAGCCCATCGCAAAGTCAGTATTTGACTTTTGAAAAGTCAAACGGTGACTTTTCCCGGGGTCTGTCAAAAAGTCGAGGTTTGACTTTTAATTGTGATACTGGGCTGCCCATCGCCATGGTCATAAATTATGAAAAACGAGGATTTGAAAAAAAGACGAAAATGACTCCAAGACGATGGGCTATATATAGCCCATGGTCTCGGAGTGATTTTCGTCTTTTTTTCAAATCCTCAAAAATGATGGAAAACGGCATGCTATAGTATGCCGTTCGAGACCATGGGCTATAGCCCATCGCCATGGTCATAAATTATGAAAAACGAGGATTTGAAAAAAAGACGAAAATGACTCCGAGACGATGGGCTATAGCCCATGGTCTCGGAGTCATTTTCGTCTTTTTTTCAAATCCTCAAAAATGATGGAAAACGGCATGCTATAGTATGCCGTTCGAGACCATGGGCTATAGCCCATCGCAAAGTCAGTATTTGACTTTTGAAAAGTCAAACGGTGACTTTTCCCGGGGTCTGTCAAAAAGTCGAGGTTTGACTTTTCAAATCCTCAAAAATGATGGAAAACGGCATGCTATAGTATGCCGTTCGAGACCATGGGCTATAGCCCATCGCAAAGTCAGTATTTGACTTTTGAAAAGTCAAACGGTGACTTTTCCCGGGGTCTGTCAAAAAGTCGAGGTTTGACTTTTAATTGTGATACTGGGCTGCCCATCGCCATGGTCATAAATTATGAAAAACGAGGATTTGAAAAAAAGACGAAAATGACTCCAAGACGATGGGCTATATATAGCCCATGGTCTCGGAGTGATTTTCGTCTTTTTTTCAAATCCTCAAAAATGATGGAAAACGGCATGCTATAGTATGCCGTTCGAGACCATGGGCTATAGCCCATCGCCATGGTCATAAATTATGAAAAACGAGGATTTGAAAAAAAGACGAAAATGACTCCGAGACGATGGGCTATAGCCCATGGTCTCGGAGTCATTTTCGTCTTTTTTTCAAATCCTCAAAAATGATGGAAACGGCATGCTATAGTATGCCGTTCGAGACCATGGGCTATAGCCCATCGCAAAGTCAGTATTTGACTTTTGAAAAGTCAAACGGTGACTTTTCCCGGGGTCTTTCAAAAAGTCGAGGTTTGACTTTTCAAAACCTCAAAAATGATGGAAAACGGCATGCTATAGTATGCCGTTCGAGACCATGGGCTATAGCCCATCGCAAAGTCAGTATTTGACTTTTGAAAAGTCAAACGGTGACTTTTCCCGGGGTCTGTCAAAAAGTCGAGGTTTGACTTTTAATTGTGATACTGGGCTGCCCATCGCCATGGTCATAAATTATGAAAAACGAGGATTTGAAAAAAAGACGAAAATGACTCCAAGACGATGGGCTATATATAGCCCATGGTCTCGGAGTGATTTTCGTCTTTTTTTCAAATCCTCAAAAATGATGGAAAACGGCATGCTATAGTATGCCGTTCGAGACCATGGGCTATAGCCCATCGCCATGGTCATAAATTATGAAAAACGAGGATTTGAAAAAAAGACGAAAATGACTCCGAGACGATGGGCTATAGCCCATGGTCTCGGAGTCATTTTCGTCTTTTTTTCAAATCCTCAAAAATGATGGAAAACGGCATGCTATAGTATGCCGTTCGAGACCATGGGCTATAGCCCATCGCAAAGTCAGTATTTGACTTTTGAAAAGTCAAACGGTGACTTTTCCCGGGGTCTGTCAAAAAGTCGAGGTTTGACTTTTAATTGTGATACTGGGCTGCCCATCGCCATGGTCATAAATTATGAAAAACGAGGATTTGAAAAAAAGACGAAAATGACTCCAAGACGATGGGCTATATATAGCCCATGGTCTCGGAGTGATTTTCGTCTTTTTTTCAAATCCTCAAAAATGATGGAAAACGGCATGCTATAGTATGCCGTTCGAGACCATGGGCTATAGCCCATCGCCATGGTCATAAATTATGAAAAACGAGGATTTGAAAAAAAGACGAAAATGACTCCGAGACGATAGGCTATAGCCCATGGTCTCGGAGTCATTTTCGTCTTTTTTTCAAATCCTCAAAAATGATGGAAAACGGCATGCTATAGTATGCCGTTCGAGACCATGGGCTATAGCCCATCGCAAAGTCAGTATTTGACTTTTGAAAAGTCAAACGGTGACTTTTCCCGGGGTCTGTCAAAAAGTCGAGGTTTGACTTTTCAAATCCTCAAAAATGATGGAAAACGGCATGCTATAGTATGCCGTTCGAGACCATGGGCTATAGCCCATCGCAAAGTCAGTATTTGACTTTTGAAAAGTCAAACGGTGACTTTTCCCTGGGTCTGTCAAAAAGTCGAGGTTTGACTTTTCAAATCCTCAAAAATGATGGAAAACGGCATGCTATAGTATGCCGTTCGAGACCATGGGCTATAGCCCATCGCAAAGTCAGTATTTGACTTTTGAAAAGTCAAACGGTGACTTTTCCCGGGGTCTGTCAAAAAGTCGAGGTTTGACTTTTCAAATCCTCAAAAATGATGGAAAACGGCATGCTATAGTATGCCGTTCGAGACCATGGGCTATAGCCCATCGCAAAGTCAGTATTTGACTTTTGAAAAGTCAAACGGTGACTTTTCCCGGGGTCTGTCAAAAAGTCGAGGTTTGACTTTTCAAATCCTCAAAAATGATGGAAAATGGTATGCTATAGTATGCCGTTCGAGACCATGGGCTATAGCCCATCGCAAAGTCAGTATTTGACTTTTGAAAAGTCAAACGGTGACTTTTCCCGGGGTCTGTCAAAAAGTCGAGGTTTGACTTTTAATTGTGATACTGGGCTGCCCATCGCCATGGTCATAAATTATGAAAAACGAGGATTTGAAAAAAAGACGAAAATGACTCCAAGACGATGGGCTATATATAGCCCATGGTCTCGGAGTGATTTTCGTCTTTTTTTCAAATCCTCAAAAATGATGGAAAACGGCATGCTATAGTATGCCGTTCGAGACCATGGGCTATAGCCCATCGCCATGGTCATAAATTATGAAAAACGAGGATTTGAAAAAAAGACGAAAATGACTCCGAGACGATAGGCTATAGCCCATGGTCTCGGAGTCATTTTCGTCTTTTTTTCAAATCCTCAAAAATGATGGAAAACGGCATGCTATAGTATGCCGTTCGAGACCATGGGCTATAGCCCATCGCAAAGTCAGTATTTGACTTTTGAAAAGTCAAACGGTGACTTTTCCCGGGGTCTGTCAAAAAGTCGAGGTTTGACTTTTCAAATCCTCAAAAATGATGGAAAACGGCATGCTATAGTATGCCGTTCGAGACCATGGGCTATAGCCCATCGCAAAGTCAGTATTTGACTTTTGAAAAGTCAAACGGTGACTTTTCCCGGGGTCTGTCAAAAAGTCGAGGTTTGACTTTTAATTGTGATACTGGGCTGCCCATCGCCATGGTCATAAATTATGAAAAACGAGGATTTGAAAAAAAGACGAAAATGACTCCAAGACGATGGGCTATAGCCCATGGTCTCGGAGTGATTTTCGTCTTTTTTTCAAATCCTCAAAAATGATGGAAAACGGCATGCTATAGTATGCCGTTCGAGACCATGGGCTATAGCCCATCGCCATGGTCATAAATTATGAAAAACGAGGATTTGAAAAAAAGACGAAAATGACTCCGAGACGATAGGCTATAGCCCATGGTCTCGGAGTCATTTTCGTCTTTTTTTCAAATCCTCAAAAATGATGGAAAACGGCATGCTATAGTATGCCGTTCGAGACCATGGGCTATAGCCCATCGCAAAGTCAGTATTTGACTTTTGAAAAGTCAAACGGTGACTTTTCCCGGGGTCTGTCAAAAAGTCGAGGTTTGACTTTTCAAATCCTCAAAAATGATGGAAAACGGCATGCTATAGTATGCCGTTCGAGACCATGGGCTATAGCCCATCGCAAAGTCAGTATTTGACTTTTGAAAAGTCAAACGGTGACTTTTCCCGGGGTCTGTCAAAAAGTCGAGGTTTGACTTTTAATTGTGATACTGGGCTGCCCATCGCCATGGTCATAAATTATGAAAAACGAGGATTTGAAAAAAAGACGAAAATGACTCCAAGACGATGGGCTATATATAGCCCATGGTCTCGGAGTGATTTTCGTCTTTTTTTCAAATCCTCAAAAATGATGGAAAACGGCATGCTATAGTATGCCGTTCGAGACCATGGGCTATAGCCCATCGCAAAGTCAGTATTTGACTTTTGAAAAGTCAAACGGTGACTTTTCCCGGGGTCTGTCAAAAAGTCGAGGTTTGACTTTTAATTGTGATACTGGGCTGCCCATCGCCATGGTCATAAATTATGAAAAACGAGGATTTGAAAAAAAGACGAAAATGACTCCAAGACGATGGGCTATATATAGCCCATGGTCTCGGAGTGATTTTCGTCTTTTTTTCAAATCCTCAAAAATGATGGAAAACGGCATGCTATAGTATGCCGTTCGAGACCATGGGCTATAGCCCATCGCCATGGTCATAAATTATGAAAAACGAGGATTTGAAAAAAAGACGAAAATGACTCCGAGACGATAGGCTATAGCCCATGGTCTCGGAGTCATTTTCGTCTTTTTTTCAAATCCTCAAAAATGATGGAAAACGGCATGCTATAGTATGCCGTTCGAGACCATGGGCTATAGCCCATCGCAAAGTCAGTATTTGACTTTTGAAAAGTCAAACGGTGACTTTTCCCGGGGTCTGTCAAAAAGTCGAGGTTTGACTTTTCAAATCCTCAAAAATGATGGAAAACGGCATGCTATAGTATGCCGTTCGAGACCATGGGCTATAGCCCATCGCAAAGTCAGTATTTGACTTTTGAAAAGTCAAACGGTGACTTTTCCCGGGGTCTGTCAAAAAGTCGAGGTTTGACTTTTAATTGTGATACTGGGCTGCCCATCGCCATGGTCATAAATTATGAAAAACGAGGATTTGAAAAAAAGACGAAAATGACTCCAAGACGATGGGCTATAGCCCATGGTCTCGGAGTGATTTTCGTCTTTTTTTCAAATCCTCAAAAATGATGGAAAACGGCATGCTATAGTATGCCGTTCGAGACCATGGGCTATAGCCCATCGCCATGGTCATAAATTATGAAAAACGAGGATTTGAAAAAAAGACGAAAATGACTCCGAGACGATAGGCTATAGCCCATGGTCTCGGAGTCATTTTCGTCTTTTTTTCAAATCCTCAAAAATGATGGAAAACGGCATGCTATAGTATGCCGTTCGAGACCATGGGCTATAGCCCATCGCAAAGTCAGTATTTGACTTTTGAAAAGTCAAACGGTGACTTTTCCCGGGGTCTGTCAAAAAGTCGAGGTTTGACTTTTCAAATCCTCAAAAATGATGGAAAACGGCATGCTATAGTATGCCGTTCGAGACCATGGGCTATAGCCCATCGCAAAGTCAGTATTTGACTTTTGAAAAGTCAAACGGTGACTTTTCCCGGGGTCTGTCAAAAAGTCGAGGTTTGACTTTTAATTGTGATACTGGGCTGCCCATCGCCATGGTCATAAATTATGAAAAACGAGGATTTGAAAAAAAGACGAAAATGACTCCAAGACGATGGGCTATATATAGCCCATGGTCTCGGAGTGATTTTCGTCTTTTTTTCAAATCCTCAAAAATGATGGAAAACGGCATGCTATAGTATGCCGTTCGAGACCATGGGCTATAGCCCATCGCAAAGTCAGTATTTGACTTTTGAAAAGTCAAACGGTGACTTTTCCCGGGGTCTGTCAAAAAGTCGAGGTTTGACTTTTAATTGTGATACTGGGCTGCCCATCGCCATGGTCATAAATTATGAAAAACGAGGATTTGAAAAAAAGACGAAAATTACTCCAAGACGATGGGCTATATATAGCCCATGGTCTCGGAGTGATTTTCGTCTTTTTTTCAAATCCTCAAAAATGATGGAAAACGGCATGCTATAGTATGCCGTTCGAGACCATGGGCTATAGCCCATCGCCATGGTCATAAATTATGAAAAACGAGGATTTGAAAAAAAGACGAAAATGACTCCGAGACGATAGGCTATAGCCCATGGTCTCGGAGTCATTTTCGTCTTTTTTTCAAATCCTCAAAAATGATGGAAAACGGCATGCTATAGTATGCCGTTCGAGACCATGGGCTATAGCCCATCGCAAAGTCAGTATTTGACTTTTGAAAAGTCAAACGGTGACTTTTCCCGGGGTCTGTCAAAAAGTCGAGGTTTGACTTTTCAAATCCTCAAAAATGATGGAAAACGGCATGCTATAGTATGCCGTTCGAGACCATGGGCTATAGCCCATCGCAAAGTCAGTATTTGACTTTTGAAAAGTCAAACGGTGACTTTTCCCGGGGTCTGTCAAAAAGTCGAGGTTTGACTTTTAATTGTGATACTGGGCTGCCCATCGCCATGGTAATAAATTATGAAAAACGAGGATTTGAAAAAAAGACGAAAATGACTCCAAGACGATGGGCTATATATAGCCCATGGTCTCGGAGTGATTTTCGTCTTTTTTTCAAATCCTCAAAAATGATGGAAAACGGCATGCTATAGTATGCCGTTCGAGACCATGGGCTATAGCCCATCGCCATGGTCATAAATTATGAAAAACGACGATTTGAAAAAAAGACGAAAATGACTCCGAGACGATGGGCTATAGCCCATGGTCTCGGAGTGATTTTCGTCTTTTTTTCAAATCCTCAAAAATGATGGAAAACGGCATGCTATAGTATGCCGTTCGAGACCATGGGCTATAGCCCATCGCCATGGTCATAAATTATGAAAAACGAGGATTTGAAAAAAAGACGAAAATGACTCCGAGACGATAGGCTATAGCCCATGGTCTCGGAGTCATTTTCGTCTTTTTTTCAAATCCTCAAAAATGATGGAAAACGGCATGCTATAGTATGCCGTTCGAGACCATGGGCTATAGCCCATCGCAAAGTCAGTATTTGACTTTTGAAAAGTCAAACGGTGACTTTTCCCGGGGTCTGTCAAAAAGTCGAGGTTTGACTTTTCAAATCCTCAAAAATGATGGAAAACGGCATGCTATAGTATGCCGTTCGAGACCATGGACTATAGCCCATCGCAAAGTCAGTATTTGACTTTTGAAAAGTCAAACGGTGACTTTTCCCGGGGTCTGTCAAAAAGTCGAGGTTTGACTTTTAATTGTGATACTGGGCTGCCCATCGCCATGGTCATAAATTATGAAAAACGAGGATTTGAAAAAAAGACGAAAATGACTCCAAGACGATGGGCTATATATAGCCCATGGTCTCGGAGTGATTTTCGTCTTTTTTTCAAATCCTCAAAAATGATGGAAAACGGCATGCTATAGTATGCCGTTCGAGACCATGGGCTATAGCCCATCGCAAAGTCAGTATTTGACTTTTGAAAAGTCAAACGGTGACTTTTCCCGGGGTCTGTCAAAAAGTCGAGGTTTGACTTTTAATTGTGATACTGGGCTGCCCATCGCCATGGTCATAAATTATGAAAAACGAGGATTTGAAAAAAAGACGAAAATTACTCCAAGACGATGGGCTATATATAGCCCATGGTCTCGGAGTGATTTTCGTCTTTTTTTCAAATCCTCAAAAATGATGGAAAACGGCATGCTATAGTATGCCGTTCGAGACCATGGGCTATAGCCCATCGCCATGGTCATAAATTATGAAAAACGAGGATTTGAAAAAAAGACGAAAATGACTCCGAGACGATAGGCTATAGCCCATGGTCTCGGAGTCATTTTCGTCTTTTTTTCAAATCCTCAAAAATGATGGAAAACGGCATGCTATAGTATGCCGTTCGAGACCATGGGCTATAGCCCATCGCAAAGTCAGTATTTGACTTTTGAAAAGTCAAACGGTGACTTTTCCCGGGGTCTGTCAAAAAGTCGAGGTTTGACTTTTCAAATCCTCAAAAATGATGGAAAACGGCATGCTATAGTATGCCGTTCGAGACCATGGGCTATAGCCCATCGCAAAGTCAGTATTTGACTTTTGAAAAGTCAAACGGTGACTTTTCCCGGGGTCTGTCAAAAAGTCGAGGTTTGACTTTTAATTGTGATACTGGGCTGCCCATCGCCATGGTCATAAATTATGAAAAACGAGGATTTGAAAAAAAGACGAAAATGACTCCAAGACGATGGGCTATATATAGCCCATGGTCTCGGAGTGATTTTCGTCTTTTTTTCAAATCCTCAAAAATGATGGAAAACGGCATGCTATAGTATGCCGTTCGAGACCATGGGCTATAGCCCATCGCAAAGTCAGTATTTGACTTTTGAAAAGTCAAACGGTGACTTTTCCCGGGGTCTGTCAAAAAGTCGAGGTTTGACTTTTAATTGTGATACTGGGCTGCCCATCGCCATGGTCATAAATTATGAAAAACGAGGATTTGAAAAAAAGACGAAAATTACTCCAAGACGATGGGCTATATATAGCCCATGGTCTCGGAGTGATTTTCGTCTTTTTTTCAAATCCTCAAAAATGATGGAAAACGGCATGCTATAGTATGCCGTTCGAGACCATGGGCTATAGCCCATCGCCATGGTCATAAATTATGAAAAACGAGGATTTGAAAAAAAGACGAAAATGACTCCGAGACGATGGGCTATAGCCCATGGTCTCGGAGTGATTTTCGTCTTTTTTTCAAATCCTCAAAAATGATGGAAAACGGCATGCTATAGTATGCCGTTCGAGACCATGGGCTATAGCCCATCGCAAAGTCAGTATTTGACTTTTGAAAAGTCAAACGGTGACTTTTCCCGGGGTCTGTCAAAAAGTCGAGGTTTAATTGTGATACTGGGCTGCCCATCGCCATGGTCATAAATTATGAAAAACGAGGATTTGAAAAAAAGACGAAAATGACTCCAAGACGATGGGCTATATATAGCCCATGGTCTCGGAGTGATTTTCGTCTTTTTTTCAAATCCTCAAAAATGATGGAAAACGGCATGCTATAGTATGCCGTTCGAGACCATGGGCTATAGCCCATCGCAAAGTCAGTATTTGACTTTTGAAAAGTCAAACGGTGACTTTTCCCGGGGTCTGTCAAAAAGTCGAGGTTTGACTTTTAATTGTGATACTGGGCTGCCCATCGCCATGGTCATAAATTATGAAAAACGAGGATTTGAAAAAAAGACGAAAATGACTCCAAGACGATGGGCTATATATAGCCCATGGTCTCGGAGTGATTTTCGTCTTTTTTTCAAATCCTCAAAAATGATGGAAAACGGCATGCTATAGTATGCCGTTCGAGACCATGGGCTATAGCCCATCGCCATGGTCATAAATTATGAAAAACGAGGATTTGAAAAAAAGACGAAAATGACTCCGAGACGATGGGCTATAGCCCATGGTCTCGGAGTCATTTTCGTCTTTTTTTCAAATCCTCAAAAATGATGGAAAACGGCATGCTATAGTATGCCGTTCGAGACCATGGGCTATAGCCCATCGCAAAGTCAGTATTTGACTTTTGAAAAGTCAAACGGTGACTTTTCCCGGGGTCTGTCAAAAAGTCGAGGTTTGACTTTTCAAATCCTCAAAAATGATGGAAAACGGCATGCTATAGTATGCCGTTCGAGACCATGGGCTATAGCCCATCGCAAAGTCAGTATTTGACTTTTGAAAAGTCAAACGGTGACTTTTCCCGGGGTCTGTCAAAAAGTCGAGGTTTGACTTTGAATTGTGATACTGGGCTGCCCATCGCCATGGTCATAAAGTATGAAAAACGAGGATTTGAAAAAAAGACGAAAATGACTCCAAGACGATGGGCTATATATAGCCCATGGTCTCGGAGTGATTTTCGTCTTTTTTTCAAATCCTCAAAAATGATGGAAAACGGCATGCTATAGTATGCCGTTCGAGACCATGGGCTATAGCCCATCGCCATGGTCATAAATTATGAAAAACGAGGATTTGAAAAAAAGACGAAAATGACTCCGAGACGATGGGCTATAGCCCATGGTCTCGGAGTCATTTTCGTCTTTTTTTCAAATCCTCAAAAATGATGGAAAACGGCATGCTATAGTATGCCGTTCGAGACCATGGGCTATAGCCCATCGCAAAGTCAGTATTTGACTTTTGAAAAGTCAAACGGTGACTTTTCCCGGGGTCTGTCAAAAAGTCGAGGTTTGACTTTGAATTGTGATACTGGGCTGCCCATCGCCATGGTCATAAAGTATGAAAAACGAGGATTTGAAAAAAAGACGAAAATGACTCCAAGACGATGGGCTATATATAGCCCATGGTCTCGGAGTGATTTTCGTCTTTTTTTCAAATCCTCAAAAATGATGGAAAACGGCATGCTATAGTATGCCGTTCGAGACCATGGGCTATAGCCCATCGCCATGGTCATAAATTATGAAAAACGAGGATTTGAAAAAAAGACGAAAATGACTCCGAGACGATGGGCTATAGCCCATGGTCTCGGAGTCATTTTCGTCTTTTTTTCAAATCCTCAAAAATGATGGAAAACGGCATGCTATAGTATGCCGTTCGAGACCATGGGCTATAGCCCATCGCAAAGTCAGTATTTGACTTTTGAAAAGTCAAACGGTGACTTTTCCCGGGGTCTGTCAAAAAGTCGAGGTTTGACTTTTCAAATCCTCAAAAATGATGGAAAACGGCATGCTATAGTATGCCGTTCGAGACCATGGGCTATAGCCCATCGCAAAGTCAGTATTTGACTTTTGAAAAGTCAAACGGTGACTTTTCCCGGGGTCTGTCAAAAAGTCGAGGTTTGACTTTTAATTGTGATACTGGGCTGCCCATCGCCATGGTCATAAATTATGAAAAACGAGGATTTGAAAAAAAAGACGAAAATGACTCCAAGACGATGGGCTATATATAGCCCATGGTCTCGGAGTGATTTTCGTCTTTTTTTCAAATCCTCAAAAATGATGGAAAACGGCATGCTATAGTATGCCGTTCGAGACCATGGGCTATAGCCCATCGCCATGGTCATAAATTATGAAAAACGAGGATTTGAAAAAAAGACGAAAATGACTCCAAGACGATGGGCTATATATATAGCCCATGGTCTCGGAGTGATTTTCGTCTTTTTTTCAAATCCTCAAAAATGATGGAAAACGGCATGCTATAGTATGCCGTTCGAGACCATGGGCTATAGCCCATCGCCATGGTCATAAATTATGAAAAACGAGGATTTGAAAAAAAGACGAAAATTACTCCAAGACGATGGGCTATATATAGCCCATGGTCTCGGAGTGATTTTCGTCTTTTTTTCAAATCCTCAAAAATGATGGAAAACGGCATGCTATAGTATGCCGTTCGAGACCATGGGCTATAGCCCATCGCCATGGTCATAAATTATGAAAAACGAGGATTTGAAAAAAAGACGAAAATGACTCCAAGACGATGGGCTATATATAGCCCATGGTCTCGGAGTGATTTTCGTCTTTTTTTCAAATCCTCAAAAATGATGGAAAACGGCATGCTATAGTATGCCGTTCGAGACCATGGGCTATAGCCCATCGCCATGGTCATAAATTATGAAAAACGAGGATTTGAAAAAAAGACGAAAATGACTCCGAGACGATGGGCTATAGCCCATGGTCTCGGAGTCATTTTCGTCTTTTTTTCAAATCCTCAAAAATGATGGAAAACGGCATGCTATAGTATGCCGTTCGAGACCATGGGCTATAGCCCATCGCAATGTCAGTATTTGACTTTTGAAAAGTCAAACGGTGACTTTTCCCGGGGTCTGTCAAAAAGTCGAGGTTTGACTTTGAATTGTGATACTGGGCTGCCCATCGCCATGGTCATAAAGTATGAAAAACGAGGATTTGAAAAAAAGACGAAAATGACTCCAAGACGATGGGCTATATATAGCCCATGGTCTCGGAGTGATTTTCGTCTTTTTTTCAAATCCTCAAAAATGATGGAAAACGGCATGCTATAGTATGCCGTTCGAGACCATGGGCTATAGCCCATCGCCATGGTCATAAATTATGAAAAACGAGGATTTGAAAAAAAGACGAAAATGACTCCGAGACGATGGGCTATAGCCCATGGTCTCGGAGTCATTTTCGTCTTTTTTTCAAATCCTCAAAAATGATGGAAAACGGCATGCTATAGTATGCCGTTCGAGACCATGGGCTATAGCCCATCGCAAAGTCAGTATTTGACTTTTGAAAAGTCAAACGGTGACTTTTCCCGGGGTCTGTCAAAAAGTCGAGGTTTGACTTTTCAAATCCTCAAAAATGATGGAAAACGGCATGCTATAGTATGCCGTTCGAGACCATGGGCTATAGCCCATCGCAAAGTCAGTATTTGACTTTTGAAAAGTCAAACGGTGACTTTTCCCGGGGTCTGTCAAAAAGTCGAGGTTTGACTTTTAATTGTGATACTGGGCTGCCCATCGCCATGGTCATAAATTATGAAAAACGAGGATTTGAAAAAAAAGACGAAAATGACTCCAAGACGATGGGCTATATATAGCCCATGGTCTCGGAGTGATTTTCGTCTTTTTTTCAAATCCTCAAAAATGATGGAAAACGGCATGCTATAGTATGCCGTTCGAGACCATGGGCTATAGCCCATCGCCATGGTCATAAATTATGAAAAACGAGGATTTGAAAAAAAGACGAAAATGACTCCAAGACGATGGGCTATATATATAGCCCATGGTCTCGGAGTGATTTTCGTCTTTTTTTCAAATCCTCAAAAATGATGGAAAACGGCATGCTATAGTATGCCGTTCGAGACCATGGGCTATAGCCCATCGCCATGGTCATAAATTATGAAAAACGAGGATTTGAAAAAAAGACGAAAATTACTCCAAGACGATGGGCTATATATAGCCCATGGTCTCGGAGTGATTTTCGTCTTTTTTTCAAATCCTCAAAAATGATGGAAAACGGCATGCTATAGTATGCCGTTCGAGACCATGGGCTATAGCCCATCGCCATGGTCATAAATTATGAAAAACGAGGATTTGAAAAAAAGACGAAAATGACTCCAAGACGATGGGCTATATATAGCCCATGGTCTCGGAGTGATTTTCGTCTTTTTTTCAAATCCTCAAAAATGATGGAAAACGGCATGCTATAGTATGCCGTTCGAGACCATGGGCTATAGCCCATCGCCATGGTCATAAATTATGAAAAACGAGGATTTGAAAAAAAGACGAAAATGACTCCGAGACGATGGGCTATAGCCCATGGTCTCGGAGTCATTTTCGTCTTTTTTTCAAATCCTCAAAAATGATGGAAAACGGCATGCTATAGTATGCCGTTCGAGACCATGGGCTATAGCCCATCGCAAAGTCAGTATTTGACTTTTGAAAAGTCAAACGGTGACTTTTCCCGGGGTCTGTCAAAAAGTCGAGGTTTGACTTTTCAAATCCTCAAAAATGATGGAAAACGGCATGCTATAGTATGCCGTTCGAGACCATGGGCTATAGCCCATCGCAAAGTCAGTATTTGACTTTTGAAAAGTCAAACGGTGACTTTTCCCGGGGTCTGTCAAAAAGTCGAGGTTTGACTTTTAATTGTGATACTGGGCTGCCCATCGCCATGGTCATAAATTATGAAAAACGAGGATTTGAAAAAAAAGACGAAAATGACTCCAAGACGATGGGCTATATATAGCCCATGGTCTCGGAGTGATTTTCGTCTTTTTTTCAAATCCTCAAAAATGATGGAAAACGGCATGCTATAGTATGCCGTTCGAGACCATGGGCTATAGCCCATCGCCATGGTCATAAATTATGAAAAACGAGGATTTGAAAAAAAGACGAAAATGACTCCGAGACGATGGGCTATAGCCCATGGTCTCGGAGTGATTTTCGTCTTTTTTTCAAATCCTCAAAAATGATGGAAAACGGCATGCTATAGTATGCCGTTCGAGACCATGGGCTATAGCCCATCACCATGGTCATAAATTATGAAAAACGAGGATTTGAAAAAAAGACGAAAATGACTCCGAGACGATAGGCTATAGCCCATGGTCTCGGAGTCATTTTCGTCTTTTTTTCAAATCCTCAAAAATGATGGAAAACGGCATGCTATAGTATGCCGTTCGAGACCATGGGCTATAGCCCATCGCAAAGTCAGTATTTGACTTTTGAAAAGTCAAACGGTGACTTTTCCCGGGGTCTGTCAAAAAGTCGAGGTTTGACTTTTCAAATCCTCAAAAATGATGGAAAACGGCATGCTATAGTATGCCGTTCGAGACCATGGGCTATAGCCCATCGCAAAGTCAGTATTTGACTTTTGAAAAGTCAAACGGTGACTTTTCCCGGGGTCTGTCAAAAAGTCGAGGTTTGACTTTTAATTGGGATACTGGGCTGCCCATCGCCATGGTCATAAATTATGAAAAACGAGGATTTGAAAAAAAGACGAAAATGACTCCGAGACGATGGGCTATAGCCCATGATCTCGGAGTCATTTTCGTCTTTTTTTCAAATCCTCAAAAATGATGGAAACGGCATGCTATAGTATGCCGTTCGAGACCATGGGCTATAGCCCATCGCAAAGTCAGTATTTGACTTTTGAAAAGTCAAACGGTGACTTTTCCCGGGGTCTGTCAAAAAGTCGAGGTTTGACTTTTCAAATCCTCAAAAATGATGGAAAACGGCATGCTATAGTATGCCGTTCGAGACCATGGGCTATAGCCCATCGCAAAGTCAGTATTTGACTTTTGAAAAGTCAAACGGTGACTTTTCCCGGGGTCTGTCAAAAAGTCGAGGTTTGACTTTTAATTGTGATACTGGGCTGCCCATCGCCATGGTCATAAATTATGAAAAACGAGGATTTGAAAAAAAGACGAAAATGACTCCAAGACGATGGGCTATATATAGCCCATGGTCTCGAGTGATTTTCGTCTTTTTTTCAAATCCTCAAAAATGATGGAAAACGGCATGCTATAGTATGCCGTTCGAGACCATGGGCTATAGCCCATCGCCATGGTCATAAATTATGAAAAACGAGGATTTGAAAAAAAGACGAAAATGACTCCGAGACGATAGGCTATAGCCCATGGTCTCGGAGTCATTTTCGTCTTTTTTTCAAATCCTCAAAAATGATGGAAAACGGCATGCTATAGTATGCCGTTCGAGACCATGGGCTATAGCCCATCGCAAAGTCAGTATTTGACTTTTGAAAAGTCAAACGGTGACTTTTCCCGGGGTCTGTCAAAAAGTCGAGGTTTGACTTTTCAAATCCTCAAAAATGATGGAAAACGGCATGCTATAGTATGCCGTTCGAGACCATGGGCTATAGCCCATCGCAAAGTCAGTATTTGACTTTTGAAAAGTCAAACGGTGACTTTTCCCGGGGTCTGTCAAAAAGTCGAGGTTTGACTTTTAATTGTGATACTGGGCTGCCCATCGCCATGGTCATAAATTATGAAAAACGAGGATTTGAAAAAAAGACGAAAATGACTCCAAGACGATGGGCTATATATAGCCCATGGTCTCGGAGTGATTTTCGTCTTTTTTTCAAATCCTCAAAAATGATGGAAAACGGCATGCTATAGTATGCCGTTCGAGACCATGGGCTATAGCCCATCGCCATGGTCATAAATTATGAAAAACGAGGATTTGAAAAAAAGACGAAAATGACTCCGAGACGATGGGCTATAGCCCATGGTCTCGGAGTGATTTTCGTCTTTTTTTCAAATCCTCAAAAATGATGGAAAACGGCATGCTATAGTATGCCGTTCGAGACCATGGGCTATAGCCCATCGCCATGGTCATAAATTATGAAAAACGAGGATTTGAAAAAAAGACGAAAATGACTCCGAGACGATGGGCTATAGCCCATGGTCTCGGAGTGATTTTCGTCTTTTTTTCAAATCCTCAAAAATGATGGAAAACGGCATGCTATAGTATGCCGTTCGAGACCATGGGCTATAGCCCATCACCATGGTCATAAATTATGAAAAACGAGGATTTGAAAAAAAGACGAAAATGACTCCGAGACGATAGGCTATAGCCCATGGTCTCGGAGTCATTTTCGTCTTTTTTTCAAATCCTCAAAAATGATGGAAAACGGCATGCTATAGTATGCCGTTCGAGACCATGGGCTATAGCCCATCGCAAAGTCAGTATTTGACTTTTGAAAAGTCAAACGGTGACTTTTCCCGGGGTCTGTCAAAAAGTCGAGGTTTGACTTTTCAAATCCTCAAAAATGATGGAAAACGGCATGCTATAGTATGCCGTTCGAGACCATGGGCTATAGCCCATCGCAAAGTCAGTATTTGACTTTTGAAAAGTCAAACGGTGACTTTTCCCGGGGTCTGTCAAAAAGTCGAGGTTTGACTTTTAATTGGGATACTGGGCTGCCCATCGCCATGGTCATAAATTATGAAAAACGAGGATTTGAAAAAAAGACGAAAATGACTCCGAGACGATGGGCTATAGCCCATGATCTCGGAGTCATTTTCGTCTTTTTTTCAAATCCTCAAAAATGATGGAAACGGCATGCTATAGTATGCCGTTCGAGACCATGGGCTATAGCCCATCGCAAAGTCAGTATTTGACTTTTGAAAAGTCAAACGGTGACTTTTCCCGGGGTCTGTCAAAAAGTCGAGGTTTGACTTTTCAAATCCTCAAAAATGATGGAAAACGGCATGCTATAGTATGCCGTTCGAGACCATGGGCTATAGCCCATCGCAAAGTCAGTATTTGACTTTTGAAAAGTCAAACGGTGACTTTTCCCGGGGTCTGTCAAAAAGTCGAGGTTTGACTTTTAATTGTGATACTGGGCTGCCCATCGCCATGGTCATAAATTATGAAAAACGAGGATTTGAAAAAAAGACGAAAATGACTCCAAGACGATGGGCTATATATAGCCCATGGTCTCGAGTGATTTTCGTCTTTTTTTCAAATCCTCAAAAATGATGGAAAACGGCATGCTATAGTATGCCGTTCGAGACCATGGGCTATAGCCCATCGCCATGGTCATAAATTATGAAAAACGAGGATTTGAAAAAAAGACGAAAATGACTCCGAGACGATAGGCTATAGCCCATGGTCTCGGAGTCATTTTCGTCTTTTTTTCAAATCCTCAAAAATGATGGAAAACGGCATGCTATAGTATGCCGTTCGAGACCATGGGCTATAGCCCATCGCAAAGTCAGTATTTGACTTTTGAAAAGTCAAACGGTGACTTTTCCCGGGGTCTGTCAAAAAGTCGAGGTTTGACTTTTCAAATCCTCAAAAATGATGGAAAACGGCATGCTATAGTATGCCGTTCGAGACCATGGGCTATAGCCCATCGCAAAGTCAGTATTTGACTTTTGAAAAGTCAAACGGTGACTTTTCCCGGGGTCTGTCAAAAAGTCGAGGTTTGACTTTTAATTGTGATACTGGGCTGCCCATCGCCATGGTCATAAATTATGAAAAACGAGGATTTGAAAAAAAGACGAAAATGACTCCAAGACGATGGGCTATATATAGCCCATGGTCTCGGAGTGATTTTCGTCTTTTTTTCAAAT
Organism: Electrona antarctica; assembly: GCF_951216825.1. Taxonomy (NCBI): domain Eukaryota; kingdom Metazoa; phylum Chordata; class Actinopteri; order Myctophiformes; family Myctophidae; genus Electrona; species Electrona antarctica. The sequence continues at coordinate 300,468 of NW_027637030.1, forward strand.
CCTCAAAAATGATGGAAAACGGCATGCTATAGTATGCCGTTCGAGACCATGGGCTATAGCCCATCGCCATGGTCATAAATTATGAAAAACGAGGATTTGAAAAAAAGACGAAAATGACTCCGAGACGATGGGCTATAGCCCATGGTCTCGGAGTGATTTTCGTCTTTTTTTCAAATCCTCAAAAATGATGGAAAACGGCATGCTATAGTATGCCGTTCGAGACCATGGGCTATAGCCCATCGCCATGGTCATAAATTATGAAAAACGAGGATTTGAAAAAAAGACGAAAATGACTCCGAGACGATAGGCTATAGCCCATGGTCTCGGAGTCATTTTCGTCTTTTTTTCAAATCCTCAAAAATGATGGAAAACGGCATGCTATAGTATGCCGTTCGAGACCATGGGCTATAGCCCATCGCAAAGTCAGTATTTGACTTTTGAAAAGTCAAACGGTGACTTTTCCCGGGGTCTGTCAAAAAGTCGAGGTTTGACTTTTCAAATCCTCAAAAATGATGGAAAACGGCATGCTATAGTATGCCGTTCGAGACCATGGGCTATAGCCCATCGCAAAGTCAGTATTTGACTTTTGAAAAGTCAAACGGTGACTTTTCCCGGGGTCTGTCAAAAAGTCGAGGTTTGACTTTTAATTGTGATACTGGGCTGCCCATCGCCATGGTCATAAATTATGAAAAACGAGGATTTGAAAAAAAGACGAAAATGACTCCAAGACGATGGGCTATATATAGCCCATGGTCTCGGAGTGATTTTCGTCTTTTTTTCAAATCCTCAAAAATGATGGAAAACGGCATGCTATAGTATGCCGTTCGAGACCATGGGCTATAGCCCATCGCCATGGTCATAAATTATGAAAAACGAGGATTTGAAAAAAAGACGAAAATGACTCCGAGACGATGGGCTATAGCCCATGGTCTCGGAGTGATTTTCGTCTTTTTTTCAAATCCTCAAAAATGATGGAAAACGGCATGCTATAGTATGCCGTTCGAGACCATGGGCTATAGCCCATCGCCATGGTCATAAATTATGAAAAACGAGGATTTGAAAAAAAGACGAAAATGACTCCGAGACGATAGGCTATAGCCCATGGTCTCGGAGTCATTTTCGTCTTTTTTTCAAATCCTCAAAAATGATGGAAAACGGCATGCTATAGTATGCCGTTCGAGACCATGGGCTATAGCCCATCGCAAAGTCAGTATTTGACTTTTGAAAAGTCAAACGGTGACTTTTCCCGGGGTCTGTCAAAAAGTCGAGGTTTGACTTTTCAAATCCTCAAAAATGATGGAAAACGGCATGCTATAGTATGCCGTTCGAGACCATGGGCTATAGCCCATCGCAAAGTCAGTATTTTACTTTTGAAAAGTCAAACGGTGACTTTTCCCGGGGTCTGTCAAAAAGTCGAGGTTTGACTTTTAATTGTGATACTGGGCTGCCCATCGCCATGGTCATAAATTATGAAAAACGAGGATTTGAAAAAAAGACGAAAATGTCTCCAAGACGATGGGCTATATATAGCCCATGGTCTCGGAGTGATTTTCGTCTTTTTTTCAAATCCTCAAAAATGATGGAAAACGGCATGCTATAGTATGCCGTTCGAGACCATGGGCTATAGCCCATCGCAAAGTCAGTATTTGACTTTTGAAAAGTCAAACGGTGACTTTTCCCGGGGTCTGTCAAAAAGTCGAGGTTTGACTTTTCAAATCCTCAAAAATGATGGAAAACGGCATGCTATAGTATGCCGTTCGAGACCATGGGCTATAGCCCATCGCAAAGTCAGTATTTGACTTTTGAAAAGTCAAACGGTGACTTTTCCCGGGGTCTGTCAAAAAGTCGAGGTTTGACTTTGAATTGTGATACTGGGCTGCCCATGGCCATGGTCATAAAGTATGAAAAACGAGGATTTGAAAAAAAGACGAAAATGACTCCAAGACGATGGGCTATATATAGCCCATGGTCTCGGAGTGATTTTCGTCTTTTTTTCAAATCCTCAAAAATGATGGAAAACGGCATGCTATAGTATGCCGTTCGAGACCATGGGCTATAGCCCATCGCCATGGTCATAAATTATGAAAAACGAGGATTTGAAAAAAAGACGAAAATGACTCCGAGACGATAGGCTATAGCCCATGGTCTCGGAGTCATTTTCGTCTTTTTTTCAAATCCTCAAAAATGATGGAAAACGGCATGCTATAGTATGCCGTTCGAGACCATGGGCTATAGCCCATCGCAAAGTCAGTATTTGACTTTTGAAAAGTCAAACGGTGACTTTTCCCGGGGTCTGTCAAAAAGTCGAGGTTTGACTTTTCAAATCCTCAAAAATGATGGAAAACGGCATGCTATAGTATGCCGTTCGAGACCATGGGCTATAGCCCATCGCAAAGTCAGTATTTGACTTTTGAAAAGTCAAACGGTGACTTTTCCCGGGGTCTGTCAAAAAGTCGAGGTTTGACTTTTAATTGTGATACTGGGCTGCCCATCGCCATGGTCATAAATTATGAAAAACGAGGATTTGAAAAAAAGACGAAAATGACTCCAAGACGATGGGCTATATATAGCCCATGGTCTCGGAGTCATTTTCGTCTTTTTTTCAAATCCTCAAAAATGATGGAAACGGCATGCTATAGTATGCCGTTCGAGACCATGGGCTATAGCCCATCGCAAAGTCAGTATTTGACTTTTGAAAAGTCAAACGGTGACTTTTCCCGGGGTCTGTCAAAAAGTCGAGGTTTGACTTTTAATTGTGATACTGGGCTGCCCATCGCCATGGTCATAAATTATGAAAAACGAGGATTTGAAAAAAAGACGAAAATGTCTCCAAGACGATGGGCTATATATAGCCCATGGTCTCGGAGTGATTTTCGTCTTTTTTTCAAATCCTCAAAAATGATGGAAAACGGCATGCTATAGTATGCCGTTCGAGACCATGGGCTATAGCCCATCGCCATGGTCATAAATTATGAAAAACGAGGATTTGAAAAAAAGACGAAAATGACTCCGAGACGATGGGCTTTAGCCCATGGTCTCGGAGTCATTTTCGTCTTTTTTTCAAATCCTCAAAAATGATGGAAAACGGCATGCTATAGTATGCCGTTCGAGACCATGGGCTATAGCCCATCGCAAAGTCAGTATTTGACTTTTGAAAAGTCAAACGGTGACTTTTCCCGGGGTCTGTCAAAAAGTCGAGGTTTGACTTTGAATTGTGATACTGGGCTGCCCATCGCCATGGTCATAAAGTATGAAAAACGAGGATTTGAAAAAAAGACGAAAATGACTCCAAGACGATGGGCTATATATAGCCCATGGTCTCGGAGTGATTTTCGTCTTTTTTTCAAATCCTCAAAAATGATGGAAAACGGCATGCTATAGTATGCCGTTCGAGACCATGGGCTATAGCCCATCGCAAAGTCAGTATTTGACTTTTGAAAAGTCAAACGGTGACTTTTCCCGGGGTCTGTCAAAAAGTCGAGGTTTGACTTTTCAAATCCTCAAAAATGATGGAAAACGGCATGCTATAGTATGCCGTTCGAGACCATGGGCTATAGCCCATCGCAAAGTCAGTATTTGACTTTTGAAAAGTCAAACGGTGACTTTTCCCGGGGTCTGTCAAAAAGTCGAGGTTTGACTTTTAATTGTGATACTGGGCTGCCCATCGCCATGGTCATAAATTATGAAAAACGAGGATTTGAAAAAAAGACGAAAATGACTCCAAGACGATGGGCTATATATAGCCCATGGTCTCGGAGTCATTTTCGTCTTTTTTTCAAATCCTCAAAAATGATGGAAACGGCATGCTATAGTATGCCGTTCGAGACCATGGGCTATAGCCCATCGCAAAGTCAGTATTTGACTTTTGAAAAGTCAAACGGTGACTTTTCCCGGGGTCTGTCAAAAAGTCGAGGTTTGACTTTTCAAATCCTCAAAAATGATGGAAAACGGCATGCTATAGTATGCCGTTCGAGACCATGGGCTATAGCCCATCGCAAAGTCAGTATTTGACTTTTGAAAAGTCAAACGGTGACTTTTCCCGGGGTCTGTCAAAAAGTCGAGGTTTGACTTTTAATTGTGATACTGGGCTGCCCATCGCCATGGTCATAAATTATGAAAAACGAGGATTTGAAAAAAAGACGAAAATGACTCCAAGACGATGGGCTATATATAGCCCATGGTCTCGGAGTGATTTTCGTCTTTTTTTCAAATCCTCAAAAATGATGGAAAACGGCATGCTATAGTATGCCGTTCGAGACCATGGGCTATAGCCCATCGCCATGGTCATAAATTATGAAAAACGAGGATTTGAAAAAAAGACGAAAATGACTCCGAGACGATGGGCTATAGCCCATGGTCTCGGAGTCATTTTCGTCTTTTTTTCAAATCCTCAAAAATGATGGAAAACGGCATGCTATAGTATGCCGTTCGAGACCATGGGCTATAGCCCATCGCAAAGTCAGTATTTGACTTTTGAAAAGTCAAACGGTGACTTTCCCCGGGGTCTGTCAAAAAGTCGAGGTTTGACTTTTAATTGTGATACTGGGCTGCCCATCGCCATGGTCATAAATTATGAAAAACGAGGATTTGAAAAAAAGACGAAAATGACTCCGAGACGATAGGCTATAGCCCATGGTCTCGGAGTCATTTTCGTCTTTTTTTCAAATCCTCAAAAATGATGGAAAACGGCATGCTATAGTATGCCGTTCGAGACCATGGGCTATAGCCCATCGCAAAGTCAGTATTTGACTTTTGAAAAGTCAAACGGTGACTTTTCCCGGGGTCTGTCAAAAAGTCGAGGTTTGACTTTTCAAATCCTCAAAAATGATGGAAAACGGCATGCTATAGTATGCCGTTCGAGACCATGGGCTATAGCCCATCGCAAAGTCAGTATTTGACTTTTGAAAAGTCAAACGGTGACTTTTCCCGGGGTCTGTCAAAAAGTCGAGGTTTGACTTTTAATTGTGATACTGGGCTGCCCATCGCCATGGTCATAAATTATGAAAAACGAGGATTTGAAAAAAAGACGAAAATGACTCCAAGACGATGGGCTATATATAGCCCATGGTCTCGGAGTGATTTTCGTCTTTTTTTCAAATCCTCAAAAATGATGGAAAACGGCATGCTATAGTATGCCGTTCGAGACCATGGGCTATAGCCCATCGCCATGGTCATAAATTATGAAAAACGAGGATTTGAAAAAAAGACGAAAATGACTCCGAGACGATAGGCTATAGCCCATGGTCTCGGAGTCATTTTCGTCTTTTTTTCAAATCCTCAAAAATGATGGAAAACGGCATGCTATAGTATGCCGTTCGAGACCATGGGCTATAGCCCATCGCAAAGTCAGTATTTGACTTTTGAAAAGTCAAACGGTGACTTTTCCCGGGGTCTGTCAAAAAGTCGAGGTTTGACTTTTCAAATCCTCAAAAATGATGGAAAACGGCATGCTATAGTATGCCGTTCGAGACCATGGGCTATAGCCCATCGCAAAGTCAGTATTTGACTTTTGAAAAGTCAAACGGTGACTTTTCCCGGGGTCTGTCAAAAAGTCGAGGTTTGACTTTTAATTGTGATACTGGGCTGCCCATCGCCATGGTCATAAATTATGAAAAACGAGGATTTGAAAAAAAGACGAAAATGTCTCCAAGACGATGGGCTATATATAGCCCATGGTCTCGGAGTGATTTTCGTCTTTTTTTCAAATCCTCAAAAATGATGGAAAACGGCATGCTATAGTATGCCGTTCGAGACCATGGGCTATAGCCCATCGCAAAGTCAGTATTTGACTTTTGAAAAGTCAAACGGTGACTTTTCCCGGGGTCTGTCAAAAAGTCGAGGTTTGACTTTTAATTGTGATACTGGGCTGCCCATCGCCATGGTCATAAATTATGAAAAACGAGGATTTGAAAAAAAGACGAAAATTACTCCAAGACGATGGGCTATATATAGCCCATGGTCTCGGAGTGATTTTCGTCTTTTTTTCAAATCCTCAAAAATGATGGAAAACGGCATGCTATAGTATGCCGTTCGAGACCATGGGCTATAGCCCATCGCCATGGTCATAAATTATGAAAAACGAGGATTTGAAAAAAAGACGAAAATGACTCCGAGACGATAGGCTATAGCCCATGGTCTCGGAGTCATTTTCGTCTTTTTTTCAAATCCTCAAAAATGATGGAAAACGGCATGCTATAGTATGCCGTTCGAGACCATGGGCTATAGCCCATCGCAAAGTCAGTATTTGACTTTTGAAAAGTCAAACGGTGACTTTTCCCGGGGTCTGTCAAAAAGTCGAGGTTTGACTTTTCAAATCCTCAAAAATGATGGAAAACGGCATGCTATAGTATGCCGTTCGAGACCATGGGCTATAGCCCATCGCAAAGTCAGTATTTGACTTTTGAAAAGTCAAACGGTGACTTTTCCCGGGGTCTGTCAAAAAGTCGAGGTTTGACTTTTAATTGTGATACTGGGCTGCCCATCGCCATGGTCATAAATTATGAAAAACGAGGATTTGAAAAAAAGACGAAAATGACTCCAAGACGATGGGCTATATATAGCCCATGGTCTCGGAGTGATTTTCGTCTTTTTTTCAAATCCTCAAAAATGATGGAAAACGGCATGCTATAGTATGCCGTTCGAGACCATGGGCTATAGCCCATCGCCATGGTCATAAATTATGAAAAACGAGGATTTGAAAAAAAGACGAAAATGACTCCGAGACGATAGGCTATAGCCCATGGTCTCGGAGTCATTTTCGTCTTTTTTTCAAATCCTCAAAAATGATGGAAAACGGCATGCTATAGTATGCCGTTCGAGACCATGGGCTATAGCCCATCGCAAAGTCAGTATTTGACTTTTGAAAAGTCAAACGGTGACTTTTCCCGGGGTCTGTCAAAAAGTCGAGGTTTGACTTTTCAAATCCTCAAAAATGATGGAAAACGGCATGCTATAGTATGCCGTTCGAGACCATGGGCTATAGCCCATCGCAAAGTCAGTATTTGACTTTTGAAAAGTCAAACGGTGACTTTTCCCGGGGTCTGTCAAAAAGTCGAGGTTTGACTTTTAATTGTGATACTGGGCTGCCCATCGCCATGGTCATAAATTATGAAAAACGAGGATTTGAAAAAAAGACGAAAATGACTCCAAGACGATGGGCTATATATAGCCCATGGTCTCGGAGTGATTTTCGTCTTTTTTTCAAATCCTCAAAAATGATGGAAAACGGCATGCTATAGTATGCCGTTCGAGACCATGGGCTATAGCCCATCGCCATGGTCATAAATTATGAAAAACGAGGATTTGAAAAAAAGACGAAAATGACTCCGAGACGATGGGCTATAGCCCATGGTCTCGGAGTGATTTTCGTCTTTTTTTCAAATCCTCAAAAATGATGGAAAACGGCATGCTATAGTATGCCGTTCGAGACCATGGGCTATAGCCCATCGCAAAGTCAGTATTTGACTTTTGAAAAGTCAAACGGTGACTTTTCCCGGGGTCTGTCAAAAAGTCGAGGTTTGACTTTTCAAATCCTCAAAAATGATGGAAAACGGCATGCTATAGTATGCCGTTCGAGACCATGGGCTATAGCCCATCGCCATGGTCATAAATTATGAAAAACGAGGATTTGAAAAAAAGACGAAAATGACTCCGAGACGATAGGCTATAGCCCATGGTCTCGGAGTGATTTTCGTCTTTTTTTCAAATCCTCAAAAATGATGGAAAACGGCATGCTATAGTATGCCGTTCGAGACCATGGGCTATAGCCCATCGCAAAGTCAGTATTTGACTTTTGAAAAGTCAAACGGTGACTTTTCCCGGGGTCTGTCAAAAAGTCGAGGTTTGACTTTTCAAATCCTCAAAAATGATGGAAAACGGCATGCTATAGTATGCCGTTCGAGACCATGGGCTATAGCCCATCGCAAAGTCAGTATTTGACTTTTGAAAAGTCAAACGGTGACTTTTCCCGGGGTCTGTCAAAAAGTCGAGGTTTGACTTTTAATTGTGATACTGGGCTGCCCATCGCCATGGTCATAAATTATGAAAAACGAGGATTTGAAAAAAAGACGAAAATGACTCCAAGACGATGGGCTATATATAGCCCATGGTCTCGGAGTGATTTTCGTCTTTTTTTCAAATCCTCAAAAATGATGGAAAACGGCATGCTATAGTATGCCGTTCGAGACCATGGGCTATAGCCCATCGCCATGGTCATAAATTATGAAAAACGAGGATTTGAAAAAAAGACGAAAATGACTCCGAGACGATGGGCTATAGCCCATGGTCTCGGAGTGATTTTCGTCTTTTTTTCAAATCCTCAAAAATGATGGAAAACGGCATGCTATAGTATGCCGTTCGAGACCATGGGCTATAGCCCATCGCCATGGTCATAAATTATGAAAAACGAGGATTTGAAAAAAAGACGAAAATGACTCCGAGACGATAGGCTATAGCCCATGGTCTCGGAGTGATTTTCGTCTTTTTTTCAAATCCTCAAAAATGATGGAAAACGGCATGCTATAGTATGCCGTTCGAGACCATGGGCTATAGCCCATCGCAAAGTCAGTATTTGACTTTTGAAAAGTCAAACGGTGACTTTTCCCGGGGTCTGTCAAAAAGTCGAGGTTTGACTTTTAATTGTGATACTGGGCTGCCCATCGCCATGGTCATAAATTATGAAAAACGAGGATTTGAAAAAAAGACGAAAATGACTCCAAGACGATGGGCTATATATAGCCCATGGTCTCGGAGTGATTTTCGTCTTTTTTTCAAATCCTCAAAAATGATGGAAAACGGCATGCTATAGTATGCCGTTCGAGACCATGGGCTATAGCCCATCGCCATGGTCATAAATTATGAAAAACGAGGATTTGAAAAAAAGACGAAAATGACTCCGAGACGATGGGCTATAGCCCATGGTCTCGGAGTGATTTTCGTCTTTTTTTCAAATCCTCAAAAATGATGGAAAACGGCATGCTATAGTATGCCGTTCGAGACCATGGGCTATAGCCCATCGCCATGGTCATAAATTATGAAAAACGAGGATTTGAAAAAAAGACGAAAATGACTCCGAGACGATAGGCTATAGCCCATGGTCTCGGAGTCATTTTCGTCTTTTTTTCAAATCCTCAAAAATGATGGAAAACGGCATGCTATAGTATGCCGTTCGAGACCATGGGCTATAGCCCATCGCAAAGTCAGTATTTGACTTTTGAAAAGTCAAACGGTGACTTTTCCCGGGGTCTGTCAAAAAGTCGAGGTTTGACTTTTCAAATCCTCAAAAATGATGGAAAACGGCATGCTATAGTATGCCGTTCGAGACCATGGGCTATAGCCCATCGCAAAGTCAGTATTTGACTTTTGAAAAGTCAAACGGTGACTTTTCCCGGGGTCTGTCAAAAAGTCGAGGTTTGACTTTTAATTGTGATACTGGGCTGCCCATCGCCATGGTCATAAATTATGAAAAACGAGGATTTGAAAAAAAGACGAAAATGACTCCAAGACGATGGGCTATATATAGCCCATGGTCTCGGAGTGATTTTCGTCTTTTTTTCAAATCCTCAAAAATGATGGAAAACGGCATGCTATAGTATGCCGTTCGAGACCATGGGCTATAGCCCATCGCAAAGTCAGTATTTGACTTTTGAAAAGTCAAACGGTGACTTTTCCCGGGGTCTGTCAAAAAGTCGAGGTTTGACTTTTAATTGTGATACTGGGCTGCCCATCGCCATGGTCATAAATTATGAAAAACGAGGATTTGAAAAAAAGACGAAAATTACTCCAAGACGATGGGCTATATATAGCCCATGGTCTCGGAGTGATTTTCGTCTTTTTTTCAAATCCTCAAAAATGATGGAAAACGGCATGCTATAGTATGCCGTTCGAGACCATGGGCCATAGCCCATCGCCATGGTCATAAATTATGAAAAACGAGGATTTGAAAAAAAGACGAAAATGACTCCGAGACGATAGGCTATAGCCCATGGTCTCGGAGTCATTTTCGTCTTTTTTTCAAATCCTCAAAAATGATGGAAAACGGCATGCTATAGTATGCCGTTCGAGACCATGGGCTATAGCCCATCGCAAAGTCAGTATTTGACTTTTGAAAAGTCAAACGGTGACTTTTCCCGGGGTCTGTCAAAAAGTCGAGGTTTGACTTTTCAAATCCTCAAAAATGATGGAAAACGGCATGCTATAGTATGCCGTTCGAGACCATGGGCTATAGCCCATCGCAAAGTCAGTATTTGACTTTTGAAAAGTCAAACGGTGACTTTTCCCGGGGTCTGTCAAAAAGTCGAGGTTTGACTTTTAATTGTGATACTGGGCTGCCCATCGCCATGGTCATAAATTATGAAAAACGAGGATTTGAAAAAAAGACGAAAATGACTCCAAGACGATGGGCTATATATAGCCCATGGTCTCGGAGTGATTTTCGTCTTTTTTTCAAATCCTCAAAAATGATGGAAAACGGCATGCTATAGTATGCCGTTCGAGACCATGGGCTATAGCCCATCGCAAAGTCAGTATTTGACTTTTGAAAAGTCAAACGGTGACTTTTCCCGGGGTCTGTCAAAAAGTCGAGGTTTGACTTTTAATTGTGATACTGGGCTGCCCATCGCCATGGTCATAAATTATGAAAAACGAGGATTTGAAAAAAAGACGAAAATGACTCCAAGACGATGGGCTATATATAGCCCATGGTCTCGGAGTGATTTTCGTCTTTTTTTCAAATCCTCAAAAATGATGGAAAACGGCATGCTATAGTATGCCGTTCGAGACCATGGGCCATAGCCCATCGCCATGGTCATAAATTATGAAAAACGAGGATTTGAAAAAAAGACGAAAATGACTCCGAGACGATAGGCTATAGCCCATGGTCTCGGAGTCATTTTCGTCTTTTTTTCAAATCCTCAAAAATGATGGAAAACGGCATGCTATAGTATGCCGTTCGAGACCATGGGCTATAGCCCATCGCAAAGTCAGTATTTGACTTTTGAAAAGTCAAACGGTGACTTTTCCCGGGGTCTGTCAAAAAGTCGAGGTTTGACTTTTCAAATCCTCAAAAATGATGGAAAACGGCATGCTATAGTATGCCGTTCGAGACCATGGGCTATAGCCCATCGCAAAGTCAGTATTTGACTTTTGAAAAGTCAAACGGTGACTTTTCCCGGGGTCTGTCAAAAAGTCGAGGTTTGACTTTTAATTGTGATACTGGGCTGCCCATCGCCATGGTCATAAATTATGAAAAACGAGGATTTGAAAAAAAGACGAAAATGACTCCAAGACGATGGGCTATATATAGCCCATGGTCTCGGAGTGATTTTCGTCTTTTTTTCAAATCCTCAAAAATGATGGAAAACGGCATGCTATAGTATGCCGTTCGAGACCATGGGCTATAGCCCATCGCAAAGTCAGTATTTGACTTTTGAAAAGTCAAACGGTGACTTTTCCCGGGGTCTGTCAAAAAGTCGAGGTTTGACTTTTAATTGTGATACTGGGCTGCCCATCGCCATGGTCATAAATTATGAAAAACGAGGATTTGAAAAAAAGACGAAAATGACTCCAAGACGATGGGCTATATATAGCCCATGGTCTCGGAGTGATTTTCGTCTTTTTTTCAAATCCTCAAAAATGATGGAAAACGGCATGCTATAGTATGCCGTTCGAGACCATGGGCCATAGCCCATCGCCATGGTCATAAATTATGAAAAACGAGGATTTGAAAAAAAGACGAAAATGACTCCGAGACGATAGGCTATAGCCCATGGTCTCGGAGTCATTTTCGTCTTTTTTTCAAATCCTCAAAAATGATGGAAAACGGCATGCTATAGTATGCCGTTCGAGACCATGGGCTATAGCCCATCGCAAAGTCAGTATTTGACTTTTGAAAAGTCAAACGGTGACTTTTCCCGGGGTCTGTCAAAAAGTCGAGGTTTGACTTTTCAAATCCTCAAAAATGATGGAAAACGGCATGCTATAGTATGCCGTTCGAGACCATGGGCTATAGCCCATCGCAAAGTCAGTATTTGACTTTTGAAAAGTCAAACAGTGACTTTTCCCGGGGTCTGTCAAAAAGTCGAGGTTTGACTTTTAATTGTGATACTGGGCTGCCCATCGCCATGGTCATAAATTATGAAAAACGAGGATTTGAAAAAAAGACGAAAATGACTCCAAGACGATGGGCTATATATAGCCCATGGTCTCGGAGTGATTTTCGTCTTTTTTTCAAATCCTCAAAAATGATGGAAAACGGCATGCTATAGTATGCCGTTCGAGACCATGGGCTATAGCCCATCGCAAAGTCAGTATTTGACTTTTGAAAAGTCAAACGGTGACTTTTCCCGGGGTCTGTCAAAAAGTCGAGGTTTGACTTTTCAAATCCTCAAAAATGATGGAAAACGGCATGCTATAGTATGCCGTTCGAGACCATGGGCTATAGCCCATCGCAAAGTCAGTATTTGACTTTTGAAAAGTCAAACGGTGACTTTTCCCGGGGTCTGTCAAAAAGTCGAGGTTTGACTTTTAATTGTGATACTGGGCTGCCCATCGCCATGGTCATAAATTATGAAAAACGAGGATTTGAAAAAAAGACGAAAATGACTCCAAGACGATGGGCTATATATAGCCCATGGTCTCGGAGTGATTTTCGTCTTTTTTTCAAATCCTCAAAAATGATGGAAAACGGCATGCTATAGTATGCCGTTCGAGACCATGGGCCATAGCCCATCGCCATGGTCATAAATTATGAAAAACGAGGATTTGAAAAAAAGACGAAAATGACTCCGAGACGATAGGCTATAGCCCATGGTCTCGGAGTCATTTTCGTCTTTTTTTCAAATCCTCAAAAATGATGGAAAACGGCATGCTATAGTATGCCGTTCGAGACCATGGGCTATAGCCCATCGCAAAGTCAGTATTTGACTTTTGAAAAGTCAAACGGTGACTTTTCCCGGGGTCTGTCAAAAAGTCGAGGTTTGACTTTTCAAATCCTCAAAAATGATGGAAAACGGCATGCTATAGTATGCCGTTCGAGACCATGGGCTATAGCCCATCGCAAAGTCAGTATTTGACTTTTGAAAAGTCAAACGGTGACTTTTCCCGGGGTCTGTCAAAAAGTCGAGGTTTGACTTTTAATTGTGATACTGGGCTGCCCATCGCCATGGTCATAAATTATGAAAAACGAGGATTTGAAAAAAAGACGAAAATGACTCCAAGACGATGGGCTATATATAGCCCATGGTCTCGGAGTGATTTTCGTCTTTTTTTCAAATCCTCAAAAATGATGGAAAACGGCATGCTATAGTATGCCGTTCGAGACCATGGGCTATAGCCCATCGCAAAGTCAGTATTTGACTTTTGAAAAGTCAAACGGTGACTTTTCCCGGGGTCTGTCAAAAAGTCGAGGTTTGACTTTTAATTGTGATACTGGGCTGCCCATCGCCATGGTCATAAATTATGAAAAACGAGGATTTGAAAAAAAGACGAAAATGACTCCAAGACGATGGGCTATATATAGCCCATGGTCTCGGAGTGATTTTCGTCTTTTTTTCAAATCCTCAAAAATGATGGAAACGGCATGCTATAGTATGCCGTTCGAGACCATGGGCCATAGCCCATCGCCATGGTCATAAATTATGAAAAACGAGGATTTGAAAAAAAGACGAAAATGACTCCGAGACGATAGGCTATAGCCCATGGTCTCGGAGTCATTTTCGTCTTTTTTTCAAATCCTCAAAAATGATGGAAAACGGCATGCTATAGTATGCCGTTCGAGACCATGGGCTATAGCCCATCGCAAAGTCAGTATTTGACTTTTGAAAAGTCAAACGGTGACTTTTCCCGGGGTCTGTCAAAAAGTCGAGGTTTGACTTTTCAAATCCTCAAAAATGATGGAAAACGGCATGCTATAGTATGCCGTTCGAGACCATGGGCTATAGCCCATCGCAAAGTCAGTATTTGACTTTTGAAAAGTCAAACGGTGACTTTTCCCGGGGTCTGTCAAAAAGTCGAGGTTTGACTTTTAATTGTGATACTGGGCTGCCCATCGCCATGGTCATAAATTATGAAAAACGAGGATTTGAAAAAAAGACGAAAATGACTCCAAGACGATGGGCTATATATAGCCCATGGTCTCGGAGTGATTTTCGTCTTTTTTTCAAATCCTCAAAAATGATGGAAAACGGCATGCTATAGTATGCCGTTCGAGACCATGGGCTATAGCCCATCGCAAAGTCAGTATTTGACTTTTGAAAAGTCAAACGGTGACTTTTCCCGGGGTCTGTCAAAAAGTCGAGGTTTGACTTTTAATTGTGATACTGGGCTGCCCATCGCCATGGTCATAAATTATGAAAAACGAGGATTTGAAAAAAAGACGAAAATGACTCCAAGACGATGGGCTATATATAGCCCATGGTCTCGGAGTGATTTTCGTCTTTTTTTCAAATCCTCAAAAATGATGGAAAACGGCATGCTATAGTATGCCGTTCGAGACCATGGGCCATAGCCCATCGCCATGGTCATAAATTATGAAAAACGAGGATTTGAAAAAAAGACGAAAATGACTCCGAGACGATAGGCTATAGCCCATGGTCTCGGAGTCATTTTCGTCTTTTTTTCAAATCCTCAAAAATGATGGAAAACGGCATGCTATAGTATGCCGTTCGAGACCATGGGCTATAGCCCATCGCAAAGTCAGTATTTGACTTTTGAAAAGTCAAACGGTGACTTTTCCCGGGGTCTGTCAAAAAGTCGAGGTTTGACTTTTCAAATCCTCAAAAATGATGGAAAACGGCATGCTATAGTATGCCGTTCGAGACCATGGGCTATAGCCCATCGCAAAGTCAGTATTTGACTTTTGAAAAGTCAAACGGTGACTTTTCCCGGGGTCTGTCAAAAAGTCGAGGTTTGACTTTTAATTGTGATACTGGGCTGCCCATCGCCATGGTCATAAATTATGAAAAACGAGGATTTGAAAAAAAGACGAAAATGACTCCAAGACGATGGGCTATATATAGCCCATGGTCTCGGAGTGATTTTCGTCTTTTTTTCAAATCCTCAAAAATGATGGAAAACGGCATGCTATAGTATGCCGTTCGAGACCATGGGCTATAGCCCATCGCAAAGTCAGTATTTGACTTTTGAAAAGTCAAACGGTGACTTTTCCCGGGGTCTGTCAAAAAGTCGAGGTTTGACTTTTAATTGTGATACTGGGCTGCCCATCGCCATGGTCATAAATTATGAAAAACGAGGATTTGAAAAAAAGACGAAAATGACTCCAAGACGATGGGCTATATATAGCCCATGGTCTCGGAGTGATTTTCGTCTTTTTTTCAAATCCTCAAAAATGATGGAAAACGGCATGCTATAGTATGCCGTTCGAGACCATGGGCTATAGCCCATCGCAAAGTCAGTATTTGACTTTTGAAAAGTCAAACGGTGACTTTTCCCGGGGTCTGTCAAAAAGTCGAGGTTTGACTTTTCAAATCCTCAAAAATGATGGAAAACGGCATGCTATAGTATGCCGTTCGAGACCATGGGCTATAGCCCATCGCAAAGTCAGTATTTGACTTTTGAAAAGTCAAACGGTGACTTTTCCCGGGGTCTGTCAAAAAGTCGAGGTTTGACTTTTAATTGTGATACTGGGCTGCCCATCGCCATGGTCATAAATTATGAAAAACGAGGATTTGAAAAAAAGACGAAAATGACTCCAAGACGATGGGCTATATATAGCCCATGGTCTCGGAGTGATTTTCGTCTTTTTTTCAAATCCTCAAAAATGATGGAAAACGGCATGCTATAGTATGCCGTTCGAGACCATGGGCTATAGCCCATCGCAAAGTCAGTATTTGACTTTTGAAAAGTCAAACGGTGACTTTTCCCGGGGTCTGTCAAAAAGTCGAGGTTTGACTTTTAATTGTGATACTGGGCTGCCCATCGCCATGGTCATAAATTATGAAAAACGAGGATTTGAAAAAAAGACGAAAATTACTCCAAGACGATGGGCTATATATAGCCCATGGTCTCGGAGTGATTTTCGTCTTTTTTTCAAATCCTCAAAAATGATGGAAAACGGCATGCTATAGTATGCCGTTCGAGACCATGGGCTATAGCCCATCGCCATGGTCATAAATTATGAAAAACGAGGATTTGAAAAAAAGACGAAAATGACTCCGAGACGATAGGCTATAGCCCATGGTCTCGGAGTCATTTTCGTCTTTTTTTCAAATCCTCAAAAATGATGGAAAACGGCATGCTATAGTATGCCGTTCGAGACCATGGGCTATAGCCCATCGCAAAGTCAGTATTTGACTTTTGAAAAGTCAAACGGTGACTTTTCCCGGGGTCTGTCAAAAAGTCGAGGTTTGACTTTTCAAATCCTCAAAAATGATGGAAAACGGCATGCTATAGTATGCCGTTCGAGACCATGGGCTATAGCCCATCGCAAAGTCAGTATTTGACTTTTGAAAAGTCAAACGGTGACTTTTCCCGGGGTCTGTCAAAAAGTCGAGGTTTGACTTTTAATTGTGATACTGGGCTGCCCATCGCCATGGTCATAAATTATGAAAAACGAGGATTTGAAAAAAAGACGAAAATGACTCCAAGACGATGGGCTATATATAGCCCATGGTCTCGGAGTGATTTTCGTCTTTTTTTCAAATCCTCAAAAATGATGGAAAACGGCATGCTATAGTATGCCGTTCGAGACCATGGGCCATAGCCCATCGCCATGGTCATAAATTATGAAAAACGAGGATTTGAAAAAAAGACGAAAATGACTCCGAGACGATAGGCTATAGCCCATGGTCTCGGAGTCATTTTCGTCTTTTTTTCAAATCCTCAAAAATGATGGAAAACGGCATGCTATAGTATGCCGTTCGAGACCATGGGCTATAGCCCATCGCAAAGTCAGTATTTGACTTTTGAAAAGTCAAACGGTGACTTTTCCCGGGGTCTGTCAAAAAGTCGAGGTTTGACTTTTCAAATCCTCAAAAATGATGGAAAACGGCATGCTATAGTATGCCGTTCGAGACCATGGGCTATAGCCCATCGCAAAGTCAGTATTTGACTTTTGAAAAGTCAAACGGTGACTTTTCCCGGGGTGTGTCAAAAAGTCGAGGTTTGACTTTTAATTGTGATACTGGGCTGCCCATCGCCATGGTCATAAATTATGAAAAACGAGGATTTGAAAAAAAGACGAAAATGACTCCAAGACGATGGGCTATATATAGCCCATGGTCTCGGAGTGATTTTCGTCTTTTTTTCAAATCCTCAAAAATGATGGAAAACGGCATGCTATAGTATGCCGTTCGAGACCATGGGCTATAGCCCATCGCAAAGTCAGTATTTGACTTTTGAAAAGTCAAACGGTGACTTTTCCCGGGGTCTGTCAAAAAGTCGAGGTTTGACTTTTCAAATCCTCAAAAATGATGGAAAACGGCATGCTATAGTATGCCGTTCGAGACCATGGGCTATAGCCCATCGCAAAGTCAGTATTTGACTTTTGAAAAGTCAAACGGTGACTTTTCCCGGGGTCTGTCAAAAAGTCGAGGTTTGACTTTTAATTGTGATACTGGGCTGCCCATCGCCATGGTCATAAATTATGAAAAACGAGGATTTGAAAAAAAGACGAAAATGACTCCAAGACGATGGGCTATATATAGCCCATGGTCTCGGAGTGATTTTCGTCTTTTTTTCAAATCCTCAAAAATGATGGAAAACGGCATGCTATAGTATGCCGTTCGAGACCATGGGCCATAGCCCATCGCCATGGTCATAAATTATGAAAAACGAGGATTTGAAAAAAAGACGAAAATGACTCCGAGACGATAGGCTATAGCCCATGGTCTCGGAGTCATTTTCGTCTTTTTTTCAAATCCTCAAAAATGATGGAAAACGGCATGCTATAGTATGCCGTTCGAGACCATGGGCTATAGCCCATCGCAAAGTCAGTATTTGACTTTTGAAAAGTCAAACGGTGACTTTTCCCGGGGTCTGTCAAAAAGTCGAGGTTTGACTTTTCAAATCCTCAAAAATGATGGAAAACGCCATGCTATAGTATGCCGTTCGAGACCATGGGCTATAGCCCATCGCAAAGTCAGTATTTGACTTTTGAAAAGTCAAACGGTGACTTTTCCCGGGGTCTGTCAAAAAGTCGAGGTTTGACTTTTAATTGTGATACTGGGCTGCCCATCGCCATGGTCATAAATTATGAAAAACGAGGATTTGAAAAAAAGACGAAAATGACTCCAAGACGATGGGCTATATATAGCCCATGGTCTCGGAGTGATTTTCGTCTTTTTTTCAAATCCTCAAAAATGATGGAAAACGGCATGCTATAGTATGCCGTTCGAGACCATGGGCTATAGCCCATCGCAAAGTCAGTATTTGACTTTTGAAAAGTCAAACGGTGACTTTTCCCGGGGTCTGTCAAAAAGTCGAGGTTTGACTTTTAATTGTGATACTGGGCTGCCCATCGCCATGGTCATAAATTATGAAAAACGAGGATTTGAAAAAAAGACGAAAATTACTCCAAGACGATGGGCTATATATAGCCCATGGTCTCGGAGTGATTTTCGTCTTTTTTTCAAATCCTCAAAAATGATGGAAAACGGCATGCTATAGTATGCCGTTCGAGACCATGGGCTATAGCCCATCGCCATGGTCATAAATTATGAAAAACGAGGATTTGAAAAAAAGACGAAAATGACTCCGAGACGATAGGCTATAGCCCATGGTCTCGGAGTCATTTTCGTCTTTTTTTCAAATCCTCAAAAATGATGGAAAACGGCATGCTATAGTATGCCGTTCGAGACCATGGGCTATAGCCCATCGCAAAGTCAGTATTTGACTTTTGAAAAGTCAAACGGTGACTTTTCCCGGGGTCTGTCAAAAAGTCGAGGTTTGACTTTTAATTGTGATACTGGGCTGCCCATCGCCATGGTCATAAATTATGAAAAACGAGGATTTGAAAAAAAGACGAAAATTACTCCAAGACGATGGGCTATATATAGCCCATGGTCTCGGAGTGATTTTCGTCTTTTTTTCAAATCCTCAAAAATGATGGAAAACGGCATGCTATAGTATGCCGTTCGAGACCATGGGCTATAGCCCATCGCAAAGTCAGTATTTGACTTTTGAAAAGTCAAACGGTGACTTTTCCCGGGGTCTGTCAAAAAGTCGAGGTTTGACTTTTAATTGTGATACTGGGCTGCCCATCGCCATGGTCATAAATTATGAAAAACGAGGATTTGAAAAAAAGACGAAAATTACTCCAAGACGATGGGCTATATATAGCCCATGGTCTCGGAGTGATTTTCGTCTTTTTTTCAAATCCTCAAAAATGATGGAAAACGGCATGCTATAGTATGCCGTTCGAGACCATGGGCTATAGCCCATCGCCATGGTCATAAATTATGAAAAACGAGGATTTGAAAAAAAGACGAAAATGACTCCAAGACGATGGGCTATATATAGCCCATGGTCTCGGAGTGATTTTCGTCTTTTTTTCAAATCCTCAAAAATGATGGAAAACGGCATGCTATAGTATGCCGTTCGAGACCATGGGCTATAGCCCATCGCAAAGTCAGTATTTGACTTTTGAAAAGTCAAACGGTGACTTTTCCCGGGGTCTGTCAAAAAGTCGAGGTTTGACTTTTCAAATCCTCAAAAATGATGGAAAACGGCATGCTATAGTATGCCGTTCGAGACCATGGGCTATAGCCCATCGCAAAGTCAGTATTTGACTTTTGAAAAGTCAAACGGTGACTTTTCCCGGGGTCTGTCAAAAAGTCGAGGTTTGACTTTTCAAATCCTCAAAAATGATGGAAAACGGCATGCTATAGTATGCCGTTCGAGACCATGGGCTATAGCCCATCGCAAAGTCAGTATTTGACTTTTGAAAAGTCAAACGGTGACTTTTCCCGGGGTCTGTCAAAAAGTCGAGGTTTGACTTTTAATTGTGATACTGGGCTGCCCATCGCCATGGTCATAAATTATGAAAAACGAGGATTTGAAAAAAAGACGAAAATGACTCCAAGACGATGGGCTATATATAGCCCATGGTCTCGGAGTGATTTTCGTCTTTTTTTCAAATCCTCAAAAATGATGGAAAACGGCATGCTATAGTATGCCGTTCGAGACCATGGGCTATAGCCCATCGCAAAGTCAGTATTTGACTTTTGAAAAGTCAAACGGTGACTTTTCCCGGGGTCTGTCAAAAAGTCGAGGTTTGACTTTTAATTGTGATACTGGGCTGCCCATCGCCATGGTCATAAATTATGAAAAACGAGGATTTGAAAAAAAGGCGAAAATGACTCCAAGACGATGGGCTATATATAGCCCATGGTCTCGGAGTGATTTTCGTCTTTTTTTCAAATCCTCAAAAATGATGGAAAACGGCATGCTATAGTATGCCGTTCGAGACCATGGGCTATAGCCCATCGCAAAGTCAGTATTTGACTTTTGAAAAGTCAAACGGTGACTTTTCCCGGGGTCTGTCAAAAAGTCGAGGTTTGACTTTTAATTGTGATACTGGGCTGCCCATCGCCATGGTCATAAATTATGAAAAAGGAGGATTTGAAAAAAAGACGAAAATGACTCCAAGACGATGGGCTATATATAGCCCATGGTCTCGGAGTGATTTTCGTCTTTTTTTCAAATCCTCAAAAATGATGGAAAACGGCATGCTATAGTATGCCGTTCGAGACCATGGGCTATAGCCCATCGCCATGGTCATAAATTATGAAAAACGAGGATTTGAAAAAAAGACGAAAATGACTCCGAGACGATAGGCTATAGCCCATGGTCTCGGAGTGATTTTCGTCTTTTTTTCAAATCCTCAAAAATGATGGAAAACGGCATGCTATAGTATGCCGTTCGAGACCATGGGCTATAGCCCATCGCAAAGTCAGTATTTGACTTTTGAAAAGTCAAACGGTGACTTTTCCCGGGGTCTGTCAAAAAGTCGAGGTTTGACTTTTCAAATCCTCAAAAATGATGGAAAACGGCATGCTATAGTATGCCGTTCGAGACCATGGGCTATAGCCCATCGCAAAGTCAGTATTTGACTTTTGAAAAGTCAAACGGTGACTTTTCCCGGGGTCTGTCAAAAAGTCGAGGTTTGACTTTTAATTGTGATACTGGGCTGCCCATCGCCATGGTCATAAATTATGAAAAACGAGGATTTGAAAAAAAGACGAAAATGACTCCAAGACGATGGGCTATATATAGCCCATGGTCTCGGAGTGATTTTCGTCTTTTTTTCAAATCCTCAAAAATGATGGAAAACGGCATGCTATAGTATGCCGTTCGAGACCATGGGCTATAGCCCATCGCCATGGTCATAAATTATGAAAAACGAGGATTTGAAAAAAAGACGAAAATGACTCCGAGACGATGGGCTATAGCCCATGGTCTCGGAGTGATTTTCGTCTTTTTTTCAAATCCTCAAAAATGATGGAAAACGGCATGCTATAGTATGCCGTTCGAGACCATGGGCTATAGCCCATCGCCATGGTCATAAATTATGAAAAACGAGGATTTGAAAAAAAGACGAAAATTACTCCGAGACGATAGGCTATAGCCCATGGTCTCGGAGTGATTTTCGTCTTTTTTTCAAATCCTCAAAAATGATGGAAAACGGCATGCTATAGTATGCCGTTCGAGACCATGGGCTATAGCCCATCGCAAAGTCAGTATTTGACTTTTGAAAAGTCAAACGGTGACTTTTCCCGGGGTCTGTCAAAAAGTCGAGGTTTGACTTTTAATTGTGATACTGGGCTGCCCATCGCCATGGTCATAAATTATGAAAAACGAGGATTTGAAAAAAAGACGAAAATGACTCCAAGACGATGGGCTATATATAGCCCATGGTCTCGGAGTGATTTTCGTCTTTTTTTCAAATCCTCAAAAATGATGGAAAACGGCATGCTATAGTATGCCGTTCGAGACCATGGGCTATAGCCCATCGCAAAGTCAGTATTTGACTTTTGAAAAGTCAAACGGTGACTTTTCCCGGGGTCTGTCAAAAAGTCGAGGTTTGACTTTTAATTGTGATACTGGGCTGCCCATCGCCATGGTCATAAATTATGAAAAACGAGGATTTGAAAAAAAGACGAAAATTACTCCAAGACGATGGGCTATATATAGCCCATGGTCTCGGAGTGATTTTCGTCTTTTTTTCAAATCCTCAAAAATGATGGAAAACGGCATGCTATAGTATGCCGTTCGAGACCATGGGCCATAGCCCATCGCCATGGTCATAAATTATGAAAAACAAAGATTTGAAAAAAAGACGAAAATGACTCCGAGACGATAGGCTATAGCCCATGGTCTCGGAGTCATTTTCGTCTTTTTTTCAAATCCTCAAAAATGATGGAAAACGGCATGCTATAGTATGCCGTTCGAGACCATGGGCTATAGCCCATCGCAAAGTCAGTATTTGACTTTTGAAAAGTCAAACGGTGACTTTTCCCGGGGTCTGTCAAAAAGTCGAGGTTTGACTTTTCAAATCCTCAAAAATGATGGAAAACGGCATGCTATAGTATGCCGTTCGAGACCATGGGCTATAGCCCATCGCAAAGTCAGTATTTGACTTTTGAAAAGTCAAACGGTGACTTTTCCCGGGGTCTGTCAAAAAGTCGAGGTTTGACTTTTAATTGTGATACTGGGCTGCCCATCGCCATGGTCATAAATTATGAAAAACGAGGATTTGAAAAAAAGACGAAAATGACTCCAAGACGATGGGCTATATATAGCCCATGGTCTCGGAGTGATTTTCGTCTTTTTTTCAAATCCTCAAAAATGATGGAAAACGGCATGCTATAGTATGCCGTTCGAGACCATGGGCTATAGCCCATCGCCATGGTCATAAATTATGAAAAACGAGGATTTGAAAAAAAGACGAAAATGACTCCGAGACGATGGGCTATAGCCCATGGTCTCGGAGTGATTTTCGTCTTTTTTTCAAATCCTCAAAAATGATGGAAAACGGCATGCTATAGTATGCCGTTCGAGACCATGGGCTATAGCCCATCGCCATGGTCATAAATTATGAAAAACGAGGATTTGAAAAAAAGACGAAAATTACTCCGAGACGATAGGCTATAGCCCATGGTCTCGGAGTGATTTTCGTCTTTTTTTCAAATCCTCAAAAATGATGGAAAACGGCATGCTATAGTATGCCGTTCGAGACCATGGGCTATAGCCCATCGCAAAGTCAGTATTTGACTTTTGAAAAGTCAAACGGTGACTTTTCCCGGGGTCTGTCAAAAAGTCGAGGTTTGACTTTTAATTGTGATACTGGGCTGCCCATCGCCATGGTCATAAATTATGAAAAACGAGGATTTGAAAAAAAGACGAAAATGACTCCAAGACGATGGGCTATATATAGCCCATGGTCTCGGAGTGATTTTCGTCTTTTTTTCAAATCCTCAAAAATGATGGAAAACGGCATGCTATAGTATGCCGTTCGAGACCATGGGCTATAGCCCATCGCAAAGTCAGTATTTGACTTTTGAAAAGTCAAACGGTGACTTTTCCCGGGGTCTGTCAAAAAGTCGAGGTTTGACTTTTAATTGTGATACTGGGCTGCCCATCGCCATGGTCATAAATTATGAAAAACGAGGATTTGAAAAAAAGACGAAAATTACTCCAAGACGATGGGCTATATATAGCCCATGGTCTCGGAGTGATTTTCGTCTTTTTTTCAAATCCTCAAAAATGATGGAAAACGGCATGCTATAGTATGCCGTTCGAGACCATGGGCTATAGCCCATCGCCATGGTCATAAATTATGAAAAACGAGGATTTGAAAAAAAGACGAAAATGACTCCAAGACGATGGGCTATATATAGCCCATGGTCTCGGAGTGATTTTCGTATTTTTTTCAAATCCTCAAAAATGATGGAAAACGGCATGCTATAGTATGCCGTTCGAGACCATGGGCTATAGCCCATCGCAAAGTCAGTATTTGACTTTTGAAAAGTCAAACGGTGACTTTTCCCGGGGTCTGTCAAAAAGTCGAGGTTTGACTTTTCAAATCCTCAAAAATGATGGAAAACGGCATGCTATAGTATGCCGTTCGAGACCATGGGCTATAGCCCATCGCAAAGTCAGTATTTGACTTTTGAAAAGTCAAACGGTGACTTTTCCCGGGGTCTGTCAAAAAGTCGAGGTTTGACTTTTCAAATCCTCAAAAATGATGGAAAACGGCATGCTATAGTATGCCGTTCGAGACCATGGGCTATAGCCCATCGCAAAGTCAGTATTTGACTTTTGAAAAGTCAAACGGTGACTTTTCCCGGGGTCTGTCAAAAAGTCGAGGTTTGACTTTTAATTGTGATACTGGGCTGCCCATCGCCATGGTCATAAATTATGAAAAACGAGGATTTGAAAAAAAGACGAAAATGACTCCAAGACGATGGGCTATATATAGCCCATGGTCTCGGAGTGATTTTCGTCTTTTTTTCAAATCCTCAAAAATGATGGAAAACGGCATGCTATAGTATGCCGTTCGAGACCATGGGCTATAGCCCATCGCAAAGTCAGTATTTGACTTTTGAAAAGTCAAACGGTGACTTTTCCCGGGGTCTGTCAAAAAGTCGAGGTTTGACTTTTAATTGTGATACTGGGCTGCCCATCGCCATGGTCATAAATTATGAAAAACGAGGATTTGAAAAAAAGACGAAAATGACTCCAAGACGATGGGCTATATATAGCCCATGGTCTCGGAGTGATTTTCGTCTTTTTTTCAAATCCTCAAAAATGATGGAAAACGGCATGCTATAGTATGCCGTTCGAGACCATGGGCTATAGCCCATCGCAAAGTCAGTATTTGACTTTTGAAAAGTCAAACGGTGACTTTTCCCGGGGTCTGTCAAAAAGTCGAGGTTTGACTTTTAATTGTGATACTGGGCTGCCCATCGCCATGGTCATAAATTATGAAAAAGGAGGATTTGAAAAAAAGACGAAAATGACTCCAAGACGATGGGCTATATATAGCCCATGGTCTCGGAGTGATTTTCGTCTTTTTTTCAAATCCTCAAAAATGATGGAAAACGGCATGCTATAGTATGCCGTTCGAGACCATGGGCTATAGCCCATCGCCATGGTCATAAATTATGAAAAACGAGGATTTGAAAAAAAGACGAAAATGACTCCGAGACGATAGGCTATAGCCCATGGTCTCGGAGTGATTTTCGTCTTTTTTTCAAATCCTCAAAAATGATGGAAAACGGCATGCTATAGTATGCCGTTCGAGACCATGGGCTATAGCCCATCGCAAAGTCAGTATTTGACTTTTGAAAAGTCAAACGGTGACTTTTCCCGGGGTCTGTCAAAAAGTCGAGGTTTGACTTTTCAAATCCTCAAAAATGATGGAAAACGGCATGCTATAGTATGCCGTTCGAGACCATGGGCTATAGCCCATCGCAAAGTCAGTATTTGACTTTTGAAAAGTCAAACGGTGACTTTTCCCGGGGTCTGTCAAAAAGTCGAGGTTAGACTTTTAATTGTGATACTGGGCTGCCCATCGCCATGGTCATAAATTATGAAAAACGAGGATTTGAAAAAAAGACGAAAATGACTCCAAGACGATGGGCTATATATAGCCCATGGTCTCGGAGTGATTTTCGTCTTTTTTTCAAATCCTCAAAAATGATGGAAAACGGCATGCTATAGTATGCCGTTCGAGACCATGGGCTATAGCCCATCGCCATGGTCATAAATTATGAAAAACGAGGATTTGAAAAAAAGACGAAAATGACTCCGAGACGATGGGCTATAGCCCATGGTCTCGGAGTGATTTTCGTCTTTTTTTCAAATCCTCAAAAATGATGGAAAACGGCATGCTATAGTATGCCGTTCGAGACCATGGGCTATAGCCCATCGCCATGGTCATAAATTATGAAAAACGAGGATTTGAAAAAAAGACGAAAATTACTCCGAGACGATAGGCTATAGCCCATGGTCTCGGAGTGATTTTCGTCTTTTTTTCAAATCCTCAAAAATGATGGAAAACGGCATGCTATAGTATGCCGTTCGAGACCATGGGCTATAGCCCATCGCAAAGTCAGTATTTGACTTTTGAAAAGTCAAACGGTGACTTTTCCCGGGGTCTGTCAAAAAGTCGAGGTTTGACTTTTAATTGTGATACTGGGCTGCCCATCGCCATGGTCATAAATTATGAAAAACGAGGATTTGAAAAAAAGACGAAAATGACTCCAAGACGATGGGCTATATATAGCCCATGGTCTCGGAGTGATTTTCGTCTTTTTTTCAAATCCTCAAAAATGATGGAAAACGGCATGCTATAGTATGCCGTTCGAGACCATGGGCTATAGCCCATCGCAAAGTCAGTATTTGACTTTTGAAAAGTCAAACGGTGACTTTTCCCGGGGTCTGTCAAAAAGTCGAGGTTTGACTTTTAATTGTGATACTGGGCTGCCCATCGCCATGGTCATAAATTATGAAAAACGAGGATTTGAAAAAAAGACGAAAATTACTCCAAGACGATGGGCTATATATAGCCCATGGTCTCGGAGTGATTTTCGTCTTTTTTTCAAATCCTCAAAAATGATGGAAAACGGCATGCTATAGTATGCCGTTCGAGACCATGGGCCATAGCCCATCGCCATGGTCATAAATTATGAAAAACAAAGATTTGAAAAAAAGACGAAAATGACTCCGAGACGATAGGCTATAGCCCATGGTCTCGGAGTCATTTTCGTCTTTTTTTCAAATCCTCAAAAATGATGGAAAACGGCATGCTATAGTATGCCGTTCGAGACCATGGGCTATAGCCCATCGCAAAGTCAGTATTTGACTTTTGAAAAGTCAAACGGTGACTTTTCCCGGGGTCTGTCAAAAAGTCGAGGTTTGACTTTTCAAATCCTCAAAAATGATGGAAAACGGCATGCTATAGTATGCCGTTCGAGACCATGGGCTATAGCCCATCGCAAAGTCAGTATTTGACTTTTGAAAAGTCAAACGGTGACTTTTCCCGGGGTCTGTCAAAAAGTCGAGGTTTGACTTTTAATTGTGATACTGGGCTGCCCATCGCCATGGTCATAAATTATGAAAAACGAGGATTTGAAAAAAAGACGAAAATGACTCCAAGACGATGGGCTATATATAGCCCATGGTCTCGGAGTGATTTTCGTCTTTTTTTCAAATCCTCAAAAATGATGGAAAACGGCATGCTATAGTATGCCGTTCGAGACCATGGGCTATAGCCCATCGCCATGGTCATAAATTATGAAAAACGAGGATTTGAAAAAAAGACGAAAATGACTCCGAGACGATGGGCTATAGCCCATGGTCTCGGAGTGATTTTCGTCTTTTTTTCAAATCCTCAAAAATGATGGAAAACGGCATGCTATAGTATGCCGTTCGAGACCATGGGCTATAGCCCATCGCCATGGTCATAAATTATGAAAAACGAGGATTTGAAAAAAAGACGAAAATTACTCCGAGACGATAGGCTATAGCCCATGGTCTCGGAGTGATTTTCGTCTTTTTTTCAAATCCTCAAAAATGATGGAAAACGGCATGCTATAGTATGCCGTTCGAGACCATGGGCTATAGCCCATCGCAAAGTCAGTATTTGACTTTTGAAAAGTCAAACGGTGACTTTTCCCGGGGTCTGTCAAAAAGTCGAGGTTTGACTTTTAATTGTGATACTGGGCTGCCCATCGCCATGGTCATAAATTATGAAAAACGAGGATTTGAAAAAAAGACGAAAATGACTCCAAGACGATGGGCTATATATAGCCCATGGTCTCGGAGTGATTTTCGTCTTTTTTTCAAATCCTCAAAAATGATGGAAAACGGCATGCTATAGTATGCCGTTCGAGACCATGGGCTATAGCCCATCGCAAAGTCAGTATTTGACTTTTGAAAAGTCAAACGGTGACTTTTCCCGGGGTCTGTCAAAAAGTCGAGGTTTGACTTTTAATTGTGATACTGGGCTGCCCATCGCCATGGTCATAAATTATGAAAAACGAGGATTTGAAAAAAAGACGAAAATTACTCCAAGACGATGGGCTATATATAGCCCATGGTCTCGGAGTGATTTTCGTCTTTTTTTCAAATCCTCAAAAATGATGGAAAACGGCATGCTATAGTATGCCGTTCGAGACCATGGGCCATAGCCCATCGCCATGGTCATAAATTATGAAAAACAAAGATTTGAAAAAAAGACGAAAATGACTCCGAGACGATAGGCTATAGCCCATGGTCTCGGAGTCATTTTCGTCTTTTTTTCAAATCCTCAAAAATGATGGAAAACGGCATGCTATAGTATGCCGTTCGAGACCATGGGCTATAGCCCATCGCAAAGTCAGTATTTGACTTTTGAAAAGTCAAACGGTGACTTTTCCCGGGGTCTGTCAAAAAGTCGAGGTTTGACTTTTCAAATCCTCAAAAATGATGGAAAACGGCATGCTATAGTATGCCGTTCGAGACCATGGGCTATAGCCCATCGCAAAGTCAGTATTTGACTTTTGAAAAGTCAAACGGTGACTTTTCCCGGGGTCTGTCAAAAAGTCGAGGTTTGACTTTTAATTGTGATACTGGGCTGCCCATCGCCATGGTCATAAATTATGAAAAACGAGGATTTGAAAAAAAGACGAAAATGACTCCAAGACGATGGGCTATATATAGCCCATGGTCTCGGAGTGATTTTCGTCTTTTTTTCAAATCCTCAAAAATGATGGAAAACGGCATGCTATAGTATGCCGTTCGAGACCATGGGCTATAGCCCATCGCAAAGTCAGTATTTGACTTTTGTAAAGTCAAACGGTGACTTTTCCCGGGGTCTGTCAAAAAGTCGAGGTTTGACTTTTCAAATCCTCAAAAATGATGGAAAACGGCATGCTATAGTATGCCGTTCGAGACCATGGGCTATAGCCCATCGCAAAGTCAGTATTTGACTTTTGAAAAGTCAAACGGTGACTTTTCCCGGGGTCTGTCAAAAAGTCGAGGTTTGACTTTTAATTGTGATACTGGGCTGCCCATCGCCATGGTCATAAATTATGAAAAACGAGGATTTGAAAAAAAGACGAAAATGACTCCAAGACGATGGGCTATATATAGCCCATGGTCTCGGAGTGATTTTCGTCTTTTTTTCAAATCCTCAAAAATGATGGAAAACGGCATGCTATAGTATGCCGTTCGAGACCATGGGCTATAGCCCATCGCAAAGTCAGTATTTGACTTTTGAAAAGTCAAACGGTGACTTTTCCCGGGGTCTGTCAAAAAGTCGAGGTTTGACTTTTAATTGTGATACTGGGCTGCCCATCGCCATGGTCATAAATTATGAAAAACGAGGATTTGAAAAAAAGACGAAAATTACTCCAAGACGATGGGCTATATATAGCCCATGGTCTCGGAGTGATTTTCGTCTTTTTTTCAAATCCTCAAAAATGATGGAAAACGGCATGCTATAGTATGCCGTTCGAGACCATGGGCCATAGCCCATCGCCATGGTCATAAATTATGAAAAACAAAGATTTGAAAAAAAGACGAAAATGACTCCGAGACGATAGGCTATAGCCCATGGTCTCGGAGTCATTTTCGTCTTTTTTTCAAATCCTCAAAAATGATGGAAAACGGCATGCTATAGTATGCCGTTCGAGACCATGGGCTATAGCCCATCGCAAAGTCAGTATTTGACTTTTGAAAAGTCAAACGGTGACTTTTCCCGGGGTCTGTCAAAAAGTCGAGGTTTGACTTTTCAAATCCTCAAAAATGATGGAAAACGGCATGCTATAGTATGCCGTTCGAGACCATGGGCTATAGCCCATCGCAAAGTCAGTATTTGACTTTTGAAAAGTCAAACGGTGACTTTTCCCGGGGTCTGTCAAAAAGTCGAGGTTTGACTTTTAATTGTGATACTGGGCTGCCCATCGCCATGGTCATAAATTATGAAAAACGAGGATTTGAAAAAAAGACGAAAATGACTCCAAGACGATGGGCTATATATAGCCCATGGTCTCGGAGTGATTTTCGTCTTTTTTTCAAATCCTCAAAAATGATGGAAAACGGCATGCTATAGTATGCCGTTCGAGACCATGGGCTATAGCCCATCGCAAAGTCAGTATTTGACTTTTGTAAAGTCAAACGGTGACTTTTCCCGGGGTCTGTCAAAAAGTCGAGGTTTGACTTTTCAAATCCTCAAAAATGATGGAAAACGGCATGCTATAGTATGCCGTTCGAGACCATGGGCTATAGCCCATCGCAAAGTCAGTATTTGACTTTTGAAAAGTCAAACGGTGACTTTTCCCGGGGTCTGTCAAAAAGTCGAGGTTTGACTTTTAATTGTGATACTGGGCTGCCCATCGCCATGGTCATAAATTATGAAAAACGAGGATTTGAAAAAAAGACGAAAATTACTCCAAGACGATGGGCTATATATAGCCCATGGTCTCGGAGTGATTTTCGTCTTTTTTTCAAATCCTCAAAAATGATGGAAAACGGCATGCTATAGTATGCCGTTCGAGACCATGGGCTATAGCCCATCGCCATGGTCATAAATTATGAAAAACGAGGATTTGAAAAAAAGACGAAAATGACTCCGAGACGATAGGCTATAGCCCATGGTCTCGGAGTCATTTTCGTCTTTTTTTCAAATCCTCAAAAATGATGGAAAACGGCATGCTATAGTATGCCGTTCGAGACCATGGGCTATAGCCCATCGCAAAGTCAGTATTTGACTTTTGAAAAGTCAAACGGTGACTTTTCCCGGGGTCTGTCAAAAAGTCGAGGTTTGACTTTTCAAATCCTCAAAAATGATGGAAAACGGCATGCTATAGTATGCCGTTCGAGACCATGGGCTATAGCCCATCGCAAAGTCAGTATTTGACTTTTGAAAAGTCAAACGGTGACTTTTCCCGGGGTCTGTCAAAAAGTCGAGGTTTGACTTTTAATTGTGATACTGGGCTGCCCATCGCCATGGTCATAAATTATGAAAAACGAGGATTTGAAAAAAAGACGAAAATGACTCCAAGACGATGGGCTATATATAGCCCATGGTCTCGGAGTGATTTTCGTCTTTTTTTCAAATCCTCAAAAATGATGGAAAACGGCATGCTATAGTATGCCGTTCGAGACCATGGGCTATAGCCCATCGCAAAGTCAGTATTTGACTTTTGAAAAGTCAAACGGTGACTTTTCCCGGGGTCTGTCCAAAAGTCGAGGTTTGACTTTTAATTGTGATACTGGGCTGCCCATCGCCATGGTCATAAATTATGAAAAACGAGGATTTGAAAAAAAGACGAAAATGACTCCAAGACGATGGGCTATATATAGCCCATGGTCTCGGAGTGATTTTCGTCTTTTTTTCAAATCCTCAAAAATGATGGAAAACGGCATGCTATAGTATGCCGTTCGAGACCATGGGCTATAGCCCATCGCCATGGTCATAAATTATGAAAAACGAGGATTTGAAAAAAAGACGAAAATGACTCCGAGACGATAGGCTATAGCCCATGGTCTCGGAGTGATTTTCGTCTTTTTTTCAAATCCTCAAAAATGATGGAAAACGGCATGCTATAGTATGCCGTTCGAGACCATGGGCTATAGCCCATCGCAAAGTCAGTATTTGACTTTTGAAAAGTCAAACGGTGACTTTTCCCGGGGTCTGTCAAAAAGTCGAGGTTTGACTTTTCAAATCCTCAAAAATGATGTAAAACGGCATGCTATAGTATGCCGTTCGAGACCATGGGCTATAGCCCATCGCAAAGTCAGTATTTGACTTTTGAAAAGTCAAACGGTGACTTTTCCCGGGGTCTGTCAAAAAGTCGAGGTTTGACTTTTAATTGTGATACTGGGCTGCCCATCGCCATGGTCATAAATTATGAAAAACGAGGATTTGAAAAAAAGACGAAAATGACTCCAAGACGATGGGCTATATATAGCCCATGGTCTCGGAGTGATTTTCGTCTTTTTTTCAAATCCTCAAAAATGATGGAAAACGGCATGCTATAGTATGCCGTTCGAGACCATGGGCTATAGCCCATCGCCATGGTCATAAATTATGAAAAACGAGGATTTGAAAAAAAGACGAAAATGACTCCGAGACGATGGGCTATAGCCCATGGTCTCGGAGTGATTTTCGTCTTTTTTTCAAATCCTCAAAAATGATGGAAAACGGCATGCTATAGTATGCCGTTCGAGACCATGGGCTATAGCCCATCGCCATGGTCATAAATTATGAAAAACGAGGATTTGAAAAAAAGACGAAAATGACTCCGAGACGATAGGCTATAGCCCATGGTCTCGGAGTGTTTTTCGTCTTTTTTTCAAATCCTCAAAAATGATGGAAAACGGCATGCTATAGTATGCCGTTCGAGACCATGGGCTATAGCCCATCGCAAAGTCAGTATTTGACTTTTGAAAAGTCAAACGGTGACTTTTCCCGGGGTCTGTCAAAAAGTCGAGGTTTGACTTTTCAAATCCTCAAAAATGATGGAAAACGGCATGCTATATATAGTATGCCGTTCGAGACCATGGGCTATAGCCCATCGCAAAGTCAGTATTTGACTTTTGAAAAGTCAAACGGTGACTTTTCCCGGGGTCTGTCAAAAAGTCGAGGTTTGACTTTTAATTGTGATACTGGGCTGCCCATCGCCATGGTCATAAATTATGAAAAACGAGGATTTGAAAAAAAGACGAAAATGACTCCAAGACGATGGGCTATATATAGCCCATGGTCTCGGAGTGATTTTCGTCTTTTTTTCAAATCCTCAAAAATGATGGAAAACGGCATGCTATAGTATGCCGTTCGAGACCATGGGCTATAGCCCATCGCAAAGTCAGTATTTGACTTTTGAAAAGTCAAACGGTGACTTTTCCCGGGGTCTGTCAAAAAGTCGAGGTTTGACTTTTAATTGTGATACTGGGCTGCCCATCGCCATGGTCATAAATTATGAAAAACGAGGATTTGAAAAAAAGACGAAAATGACTCCAAGACGATGGGCTATATATAGCCCATGGTCTCGGAGTGATTTTCGTCTTTTTTTCAAATCCTCAAAAATGATGGAAAACGGCATGCTATAGTATGCCGTTCGAGACCATGGGCTATAGCCCATCGCCATGGTCATAAATTATGAAAAACGAGGATTTGAAAAAAAGACGAAAATGACTCCGAGACGATGGGCTATAGCCCATGGTCTCGGAGTCATTTTCGTCTTTTTTTCAAATCCTCAAAAATGATGGAAAACGGCATGCTATAGTATGCCGTTCGAGACCATGGGCTATAGCCCATCGCAAAGTCAGTATTTGACTTTTGAAAAGTCAAATGGTGACTTTTCCCGGGGTCTGTCAAAAAGTCGAGGTTTGACTTTTCAAATCCTCAAAAATGATGGAAAACGGCATGCTATAGTATGCCGTTCGAGACCATGGGCTATAGCCCATCGCAAAGTCAGTATTTGACTTTTGAAAAGTCAAACGGTGACTTTTCCCGGGGTCTGTCAAAAAGTCGAGGTTTGACTTTTAATTGTGATACTGGGCTGCCCATCGCCATGGTCATAAATTATGAAAAACGAGGATTTGAAAAAAAGACGAAAATGACTCCAAGACGATGGGCTATATATAGCCCATGGTCTCGGAGTGATTTTCGTCTTTTTTTCAAATCCTCAAAAATGATGGAAAACGGCATGCTATAGTATGCCGTTCGAGACCATGGGCTATAGCCCATCGCCATGGTCATAAATTATGAAAAACGAGGATTTGAAAAAAAGACGAAAATGACTCCGAGACGATGGGCTATAGCCCATGGTCTCGGAGTCATTTTCGTCTTTTTTTCAAATCCTCAAAAATGATGGAAAACGGCATGCTATAGTATGCCGTTCGAGACCATGGGCTATAGCCCATCGCAAAGTCAGTATTTGACTTTTGAAAAGTCAAATGGTGACTTTTCCCGGGGTCTGTCAAAAAGTCGAGGTTTGACTTTTCAAATCCTCAAAAATGATGGAAAACGGCATGCTATAGTATGCCGTTCGAGACCATGGGCTATAGCCCATCGCAAAGTCAGTATTTGACTTTTGAAAAGTCAAACGGTGACTTTTCCCGGGGTCTGTCAAAAAGTCGAGGTTTGACTTTTAATTGTGATACTGGGCTGCCCATCGCCATGGTCATAAATTATGAAAAACGAGGATTTGAAAAAAAGACGAAAATGACTCCAAGACGATGGGCTATATATAGCCCATGGTCTCGGAGTGATTTTCGTCTTTTTTTCAAATCCTCAAAAATGATGGAAAACGGCATGCTATAGTATGCCGTTCGAGACCATGGGCTATAGCCCATCGCCATGGTCATAAATTATGAAAAACGAGGATTTGAAAAAAAGACGAAAATGACCCCGAGACGATGGGCTATAGCCCATGGTCTCGGAGTGATTTTCGTCTTTTTTTCAAATCCTCAAAAATGATGGAAAACGGCATGCTATAGTATGCCGTTCGAGACCATGGGCTATAGCCCATCGCAAAGTCAGTTTTTGACTTTTGAAAAGTCAAACGGTGACTTTTCCCGGGGTCTGTCAAAAAGTCGAGGTTTGACTTTTCAAATCCTCAAAAATGATGGAAAACGGCATGCTATAGTATGCCGTTCGAGACCATGGGCTATAGCCCATCGCAAAGTCAGTATTTGACTTTTGAAAAGTCAAACGGTGACTTTTCCCGGGGTCTGTCAAAAAGTCGAGGTTTGACTTTTAATTGTGATACTGGGCTGCCCATCGCCATGGTCATAAATTATGAAAAACGAGGATTTGAAAAAAAGACGAAAATGACTCCAAGACGATGGGCTATATATAGCCCATGGTCTCGGAGTGATTTTCGTCTTTTTTTCAAATCCTCAAAAATGATGGAAAACGGCATGCTATAGTATGCCGTTCGAGACCATGGGCTATAGCCCATCGCAAAGTCAGTATTTGACTTTTGAAAAGTCAAACGGTGACTTTTCCCGGGGTCTGTCAAAAAGTCGAGGTTTGACTTTTATTGTGATACTGGGCTGCCCATCGCCATGGTCATAAATTATGAAAAACGAGGATTTGAAAAAAAGACGAAAATTACTCCAAGACGATGGGCTATATATAGCCCATGGTCTCGGAGTGATTTTCGTCTTTTTTTCAAATCCTCAAAAATGATGGAAAACGGCATGCTATAGTATGCCGTTCGAGACCATGGGCTATAGCCCATCGCCATGGTCATAAATTATGAAAAACGAGGATTTGAAAAAAAGACGAAAATGACTCCGAGACGATAGGCTATAGCCCATGGTCTCGGAGTCATTTTCGTCTTTTTTTCAAATCCTCAAAAATGATGGAAAACGGCATGCTATAGTATGCCGTTCGAGACCATGGGCTATAGCCCATCGCAAAGTCAGTATTTGACTTTTGAAAAGTCAAACGGTGACTTTTCCCGGGGTCTGTCAAAAAGTCGAGGTTTGACTTTTCAAATCCTAAAAAATGATGGAAAACGGCATGCTATAGTATGCCGTTCGAGACCATGGGCTATAGCCCATCGCAAAGTCAGTATTTGACTTTTGAAAAGTCAAACGGTGACTTTTCCCGGGGTCTGTCAAAAAGTCGAGGTTTGACTTTTAATTGTGATACTGGGCTGCCCATCGCCATGGTCATAAATTATGAAAAACGAGGATTTGAAAAAAAGACGAAAATGACTCCAAGACGATGGGCTATAGCCCATGGTCTCGGAGTCATTTTCGTCTTTTTTTCAAATCCTCAAAAATGATGGAAAACGGCATGCTATAGTATGCCGTTCGAGACCATGGGCTATAGCCCATCGCAAAGTCAGTATTTGACTTTTGAAAAGTCAAATGGTGACTTTTCCCGGGGTCTGTCAAAAAGTCGAGGTTTGACTTTTCAAATCCTCAAAAATGATGGAAAACGGCATGCTATAGTATGCCGTTCGAGACCATGGGCTATAGCCCATCGCAAAGTCAGTATTTGACTTTTGAAAAGTCAAACGGTGACTTTTCCCGGGGTCTGTCAAAAAGTCGAGGTTTGACTTTTAATTGTGATACTGGGCTGCCCATCGCCATGGTCATAAATTATGAAAAACGAGGATTTGAAAAAAAGACGAAAATGACTCCAAGACGATGGGCTATATATAGCCCATGGTCTCGGAGTGATTTTCGTCTTTTTTTCAAATCCTCAAAAATGATGGAAAACGGCATGCTATAGTATGCCGTTCGAGACCATGGGCTATAGCCCATCGCCATGGTCATAAATTATGAAAAACGAGGATTTGAAAAAAAGACGAAAATGACTCCGAGACGATGGGCTATAGCCCATGGTCTCGGAGTCATTTTCGTCTTTTTTTCAAATCCTCAAAAATGATGGAAAACGGCATGCTATAGTATGCCGTTCGAGACCATGGGCTATAGCCCATCGCAAAGTCAGTATTTGACTTTTGAAAAGTCAAATGGTGACTGTTCCCGGGGTCTGTCAAAAAGTCGAGGTTTGACTTTTCAAATCCTCAAAAATGATGGAAAACGGCATGCTATAGTATGCCGTTCGAGACCATGGGCTATAGCCCATCGCCATGGTCATAAATTATGAAAAACGAGGATTTGAAAAAAAGACGAAAATGACTCCGAGACGATGGGCTATAGCCCATGGTCTCGGAGTCATTTTCGTCTTTTTTTCAAATCCTCAAAAATGATGGAAAACGGCATGCTATAGTATGCCGTTCGAGACCATGGGCTATAGCCCATCGCAAAGTCAGTATTTGACTTTTGAAAAGTCAAACAGTGACTTTTCCCGGGGTCTGTCAAAAAGTCGAGGTTTGACTTTTAATTGTGATACTGGGCTGCCCATCGCCATGGTCATAAATTATGAAAAACGAGGATTTGAAAAAAAGACGAAAATGACTCCAAGACGATGGGCTATATATAGCCCATGGTCTCGGAGTGATTTTCGTCTTTTTTTCAAATCCTCAAAAATGATGGAAAACGGCATGCTATAGTATGCCGTTCGAGACCATGGGCTATAGCCCATCGCCATGGTCATAAATTATGAAAAACGAGGATTTGAAAAAAAGACGAAAATGACTCCGAGACGATGGGCTATAGCCCATGGTCTCGGAGTCATTTTCGTCTTTTTTTCAAATCCTCAAAAATGATGGAAAACGGCATGCTATAGTATGCCGTTCGAGACCATGGGCTATAGCCCATCGCAAAGTCAGTATTTGACTTTTGAAAAGTCAAATGGTGACTTTTCCCGGGGTCTGTCAAAAAGTCGAGGTTTGACTTTTCAAATCCTCAAAAATGATGGAAAACGGCATGCTATAGTATGCCGTTCGAGACCATGGGCTATAGCCCATCGCAAAGTCAGTATTTGACTTTTGAAAAGTCAAACGGTGACTTTTCCCGGGGTCTGTCAAAAAGTCGAGGTTTGACTTTTAATTGTGATACTGGGCTGCCCATCGCCATGGTCATAAATTATGAAAAACGAGGATTTGAAAAAAAGACGAAAATGACTCCAAGACGATGGGCTATATATAGCCCATGGTCTCGGAGTGATTTTCGTCTTTTTTTCAAATCCTCAAAAATGATGGAAAACGGCATGCTATAGTATGCCGTTCGAGACCATGGGCTATAGCCCATCGCCATGGTCATCAATTATGAAAAACGAGGATTTGAAAAAAAGACGAAAATGACTCCGAGACGATGGGCTATAGCCCATGGTCTCGGAGTCATTTTCGTCTTTTTTTCAAATCCTCAAAAATGATGGAAAACGGCATGCTATAGTATGCCGTTCGAGACCATGGGCTATAGCCCATCGCAAAGTCAGTATTTGACTTTTAAAAAGTCAAATGGTGACTTTTCCCGGGGTCTGTCAAAAAGTCGAGGTTTGACTTTTCAAATCCTCAAAAATGATGGAAAACGGCATGCTATAGTATGCCGTTCGAGACCATGGGCTATAGCCCATCGCAAAGTCAGTATTTGACTTTTGAAAAGTCAAACGGTGACTTTTCCCGGGGTCTGTCAAAAAGTCGAGGTTTGACTTTTAATTGTGATACTGGGCTGCCCATCGCCATGGTCATAAATTATGAAAAACGAGGATTTGAAAAAAAGACGAAAATGACTCCAAGACGATGGGCTATATATAGCCCATGGTCTCGGAGTGATTTTCGTCTTTTTTTCAAATCCTCAAAAATTATGGAAAACGGCATGCTATAGTATGCCGTTCGAGACCATGGGCTATAGCCCATCGCCATGGTCATCAATTATGAAAAACGAGGATTTGAAAAAAAGACGAAAATGACTCCGAGACGATGGGCTATAGCCCATGGTCTCGGAGTCATTTTCGTCTTTTTTTCAAATCCTCAAAAATGATGGAAAACGGCATGCTATAGTATGCCGTTCGAGACCATGGGCTATAGCCCATCGCAAAGTCAGTATTTGACTTTTGAAAAGTCAAATGGTGACTTTTCCCGGGGTCTGTCAAAAAGTCGAGGTTTGACTTTTCAAATCCTCAAAAATGATGGAAAACGGCATGCTATAGTATGCCGTTCGAGACCATGGGCTATAGCCCATCGCAAAGTCAGTATTTGACTTTTGAAAAGTCAAACGGTGACTTTTCCCGGGGTCTGTCAAAAAGTCGAGGTTTGACTTTTAATTGTGATACTGGGCTGCCCATCGCCATGGTCATAAATTATGAAAAACGAGGATTTGAAAAAAAGACGAAAATGACTCCAAGACGATGGGCTATATATAGCCCATGGTCTCGGAGTGATTTTCGTCTTTTTTTCAAATCCTCAAAAATGATGGAAAACGGCATGCTATAGTATGCCGTTCGAGACCATGGGCTATAGCCCATCGCCATGGTCATAAATTATGAAAAACGAGGATTTGAAAAAAAGACGAAAATGACTCCGAGACGATAGGCTATAGCCCATGGTCTCGGAGTCATTTTCGTCTTTTTTTCAAATCCTCAAAAATGATGGAAAACGGCATGCTATAGTATGCCGTTCGAGACCATGGGCTATAGCCCATCGCAAAGTCAGTATTTGACTTTTGAAAAGTCAAACGGTGACTTTTCCCGGGGTCTGTCAAAAAGTCGAGGTTTGACTTTTCAAATCCTCAAAAATGATGGAAAACGGCATGCTATAGTATGCCGTTCGAGACCATGGGCTATAGCCCATCGCAAAGTCAGTATTTGACTTTTGAAAAGTCAAACGGTGACTTTTCCCGGGGTCTGTCAAAAAGTCGAGGTTTGACTTTTAATTGTGATACTGGGCTGCCCATCGCCATGGTCATAAATTATGAAAAACGAGGATTTGAAAAAAAGACGAAAATGACTCCAAGACGATGGGCTATATATAGCCCATGGTCTCGGAGTGATTTTCGTCTTTTTTTCAAATCCTCAAAAATGATGGAAAACGGCATGCTATAGTATGCCGTTCGAGACCATGGGCTATAGCCCATCGCCATGGTCATAAATTATGAAAAACGAGGATTTGAAAAAAAGACGAAAATGACTCCGAGACGATGGGCTATAGCCCATGGTCTCGGAGTCATTTTCGTCTTTTTTTCAAATCCTCAAAAATGATGGAAAACGGCATGCTATAGTATGCCGTTCGAGACCATGGGCTATAGCCCATCGCAAAGTCAGTATTTGACTTTTGAAAAGTCAAATGGTGACTTTTCCCGGGGTCTGTCAAAAAGTCGAGGTTTGACTTTTCAAATCCTCAAAAATGATGGAAAACGGCATGCTATAGTATGCCGTTCGAGACCATGGGCTATAGCCCATCGCAAAGTCAGTATTTGACTTTTGAAAAGTCAAACGGTGACTTTTCCCGGGGTCTGTCAAAA
Organism: Electrona antarctica; assembly: GCF_951216825.1. Taxonomy (NCBI): domain Eukaryota; kingdom Metazoa; phylum Chordata; class Actinopteri; order Myctophiformes; family Myctophidae; genus Electrona; species Electrona antarctica. Next base: position 340,299 of record NW_027637030.1, read on the forward strand.
AGTCGAGGTTTGACTTTTAATTGTGATACTGGGCTGCCCATCGCCATGGTCATAAATTATGAAAAACGAGGATTTGAAAAAAAGACGAAAATGACTCCAAGACGATGGGCTATATATAGCCCATGGTCTCGGAGTGATTTTCGTCTTTTTTTCAAATCCTCAAAAATGATGGAAAACGGCATGCTATAGTATGCCGTTCGAGACCATGGGCTATAGCCCATCGCCATGGTCATAAATTATGAAAAACGAGGATTTGAAAAAAAGACGAAAATGACTCCGAGACGATGGGCTGTAGCCCATGGTCTCGGAGTCATTTTCGTCTTTTTTTCAAATCCTCAAAAATTATGGAAAACGGCATGCTATAGTATGCCGTTCGAGACCATGGGCTATAGCCCATCGCAAAGTCAGTATTTGACTTTTGAAAAGTCAAATGGTGACTTTTCCCGGGGTCTGTCAAAAAGTCGAGGTTTGACTTTTCAAATCCTCAAAAATGATGGAAAACGGCATGCTATAGTATGCCGTTCGAGACCATGGGCTATAGCCCATCGCAAAGTCAGTATTTGACTTTTGAAAAGTCAAACGGTGACTTTTCCCGGGGTCTGTCAAAAAGTCGAGGTTTGACTTTTAATTGTGATACTGGGCTGCCCATCGCCATGGTCATAAATTATGAAAAACGAGGATTTGAAAAAAAGACGAAAATGACTCCAAGACGATGGGCTATATATAGCCCATGGTCTCGGAGTGATTTTCGTCTTTTTTTCAAATCCTCAAAAATGATGGAAAACGGCATGCTATAGTATGCCGTTCGAGACCATGGGCTATAGCCCATCGCCATGGTCATAAATTATGAAAAACGAGGATTTGAAAAAAAGACGAAAATGACTCCGAGACGATGGGCTATAGCCCATGGTCTCGGAGTCATTTTCGTCTTTTTTTCAAATCCTCAAAAATGATGGAAAACGGCATGCTATAGTATGCCGTTCGAGACCATGGGCTATAGCCCATCGCAAAGTCAGTATTTGACTTTTGAAAAGTCAAATGGTGACTTTTCCTGGGGTCTGTCAAAAAGTCGAGGTTTGACTTTTCAAATCCTCAAAAATGATGGAAAACGGCATGCTATAGTATGCCGTTCGAGACCATGGGCTATAGCCCATCGCAAAGTCAGTATTTGACTTTTGAAAAGTCAAACGGTGACTTTTCCCGGGGTCTGTCAAAAAGTCGAGGTTTGACTTTTAATTGTGATACTGGGCTGCCCATCGCCATGGTCATAAATTATGAAAAACGAGGATTTGAAAAAAAGACGAAAATGACTCCAAGACGATGGGCTATATATAGCCCATGGTCTCGGAGTGATTTTCGTCTTTTTTTCCAAATCCTCAAAAATGATGGAAAACGGCATGCTATAGTATGCCGTTCGAGACCATGGGCTATAGCCCATCGCCATGGTCATAAATTATGAAAAACGAGGATTTGAAAAAAAGACGAAAATGACTCCGAGACGATAGGCTATAGCCCATGGTCTCGGAGTCATTTTCGTCTTTTTTTCAAATCCTCAAAAATGATGGAAAACGGCATGCTATAGTATGCCGTTCGAGACCATGGGCTATAGCCCATCGCAAAGTCAGTATTTGACTTTTGAAAAGTCAAACGGTGACTTTTCCCGGGGTCTGTCAAAAAGTCGAGGTTTGACTTTTCAAATCCTCAAAAATGATGGAAAACGGCATGCTATAGTATGCCGTTCGAGACCATGGGCTATAGCCCATCGCAAAGTCAGTATTTGACTTTTGAAAAGTCAAACGGTGACTTTTCCCGGGGTCTGTCAAAAAGTCGAGGTTTGACTTTTAATTGTGATACTGGGCTGCCCATCGCCATGGTCATAAATTATGAAAAACGAGGATTTGAAAAAAAGACGAAAATGACTCCAAGACGATGGGCTATATATAGCCCATGGTCTCGGAGTGATTTTCGTCTTTTTTTCAAATCCTCAAAAATGATGGAAAACGGCATGCTATAGTATGCCGTTCGAGACCATGGGCTATAGCCCATCGCCATGGTCATAAATTATGAAAAACGAGGATTTGAAAAAAAGACGAAAATGACTCCGAGACGATAGGCTATAGCCCATGGTCTCGGAGTCATTTTCGTCTTTTTTTCAAATCCTCAAAAATGATGGAAAACGGCATGCTATAGTATGCCGTTCGAGACCATGGGCTATAGCCCATCGCAAAGTCAGTATTTGACTTTTGAAAAGTCAAACGGTGACTTTTCCCGGGGTCTGTCAAAAAGTCGAGGTTTGACTTTTCAAATCCTCAAAAATGATGGAAAACGGCATGCTATAGTATGCCGTTCGAGACCATGGGCTATAGCCCATCGCAAAGTCAGTATTTGACTTTTGAAAAGTCAAACGGTGACTTTTCCCGGGGTCTGTCAAAAAGTCGAGGTTTGACTTTTAATTGTGATACTGGGCTGCCCATCGCCATGGTCATAAATTATGAAAAACGAGGATTTGAAAAAAAGACGAAAATGACTCCAAGACGATGGGCTATATATAGCCCATGGTCTCGGAGTGATTTTCGTCTTTTTTTCAAATCCTCAAAAATGATGGAAAACGGCATGCTATAGTATGCCGTTCGAGACCATGGGCTATAGCCCATCGCCATGGTCATAAATTATGAAAAACGAGGATTTGAAAAAAAGACGAAAATTACTCCGAGACGATGGGCTATAGCCCATGGTCTCGGAGTCATTTTCGTCTTTTTTTCAAATCCTCAAAAATGATGGAAAACGGCATGCTATAGTATGCCGTTCGAGACCATGGGCTATAGCCCATCGCAAAGTCAGTATTTGACTTTTGAAAAGTCAAATGGTGACTTTTCCCGGGGTCTGTCAAAAAGTCGAGGTTTGACTTTTCAAATCCTCAAAAATGATGGAAAACGGCATGCTATAGTATGCCGTTCGAGACCATGGGCTATAGCCCATCGCAAAGTCAGTATTTGACTTTTGAAAAGTCAAACGGTGACTTTTCCCGGGGTCTGTCAAAAAGTCGAGGTTTGACTTTTAATTGTGATACTGGGCTGCCCATCGCCATGGTCATAAATTATGAAAAACGAGGATTTGAAAAAAAGACGAAAATGACTCCAAGACGATGGGCTATATATAGCCCATGGTCTCGGAGTGATTTTCGTCTTTTTTTCAAATCCTCAAAAATGATGGAAAACGGCATGCTATAGTATGCCGTTCGAGACCATGGGCTATAGCCCATCGCCATGGTCATAAATTATGAAAAACGAGGATTTGAAAAAAAGACGAAAATGACTCCGAGACGATGGGCTGTAGCCCATGGTCTCGGAGTCATTTTCGTCTTTTTTTCAAATCCTCAAAAATTATGGAAAACGGCATGCTATAGTATGCCGTTCGAGACCATGGGCTATAGCCCATCGCAAAGTCAGTATTTGACTTTTGAAAAGTCAAATGGTGACTTTTCCCGGGGTCTGTCAAAAAGTCGAGGTTTGACTTTTCAAATCCTCAAAAATGATGGAAAACGGCATGCTATAGTATGCCGTTCGAGACCATGGGCTATAGCCCATCGCAAAGTCAGTATTTGACTTTTGAAAAGTCAAACGGTGACTTTTCCCGGGGTCTGTCAAAAAGTCGAGGTTTGACTTTTAATTGTGATACTGGGCTGCCCATCGCCATGGTCATAAATTATGAAAAACGAGGATTTGAAAAAAAGACGAAAATGACTCCAAGACGATGGGCTATATATAGCCCATGGTCTCGGAGTGATTTTCGTCTTTTTTTCAAATCCTCAAAAATGATGGAAAACGGCATGCTATAGTATGCCGTTCGAGACCATGGGCTATAGCCCATCGCCATGGTCATAAATTATGAAAAACGAGGATTTGAAAAAAAGACGAAAATGACTCCGAGACGATGGGCTATAGCCCATGGTCTCGGAGTCATTTTCGTCTTTTTTTCAAATCCTCAAAAATGATGGAAAACGGCATGCTATAGTATGCCGTTCGAGACCATGGGCTATAGCCCATCGCAAAGTCAGTATTTGACTTTTGAAAAGTCAAATGGTGACTTTTCCTGGGGTCTGTCAAAAAGTCGAGGTTTGACTTTTCAAATCCTCAAAAATGATGGAAAACGGCATGCTATAGTATGCCGTTCGAGACCATGGGCTATAGCCCATCGCAAAGTCAGTATTTGACTTTTGAAAAGTCAAACGGTGACTTTTCCCGGGGTCTGTCAAAAAGTCGAGGTTTGACTTTTAATTGTGATACTGGGCTGCCCATCGCCATGGTCATAAATTATGAAAAACGAGGATTTGAAAAAAAGACGAAAATGACTCCAAGACGATGGGCTATATATAGCCCATGGTCTCGGAGTGATTTTCGTCTTTTTTTCCAAATCCTCAAAAATGATGGAAAACGGCATGCTATAGTATGCCGTTCGAGACCATGGGCTATAGCCCATCGCCATGGTCATAAATTATGAAAAACGAGGATTTGAAAAAAAGACGAAAATGACTCCGAGACGATAGGCTATAGCCCATGGTCTCGGAGTCATTTTCGTCTTTTTTTCAAATCCTCAAAAATGATGGAAAACGGCATGCTATAGTATGCCGTTCGAGACCATGGGCTATAGCCCATCGCAAAGTCAGTATTTGACTTTTGAAAAGTCAAACGGTGACTTTTCCCGGGGTCTGTCAAAAAGTCGAGGTTTGACTTTTAATTGTGATACTGGGCTGCCCATCGCCATGGTCATAAATTATGAAAAACGAGGATTTGAAAAAAAGACGAAAATGACTCCAAGACGATGGGCTATATATAGCCCATGGTCTCGGAGTGATTTTCGTCTTTTTTTCAAATCCTCAAAAATGATGGAAAACGGCATGCTATAGTATGCCGTTCGAGACCATGGGCTATAGCCCATCGCCATGGTCATAAATTATGAAAAACGAGGATTTGAAAAAAAGACGAAAATGACTCCGAGACGATGGGCTATAGCCCATGGTCTCGGAGTCATTTTCGTCTTTTTTTCAAATCCTCAAAAATGATGGAAAACGGCATGCTATAGTATGCCGTTCGAGACCATGGGCTATAGCCCATCGCAAAGTCAGTATTTGACTTTTGAAAAGTCAAATGGTGACTTTTCCCGGGGTCTGTCAAAAAGTCGAGATTTGACTTTTCAAATCCTCAAAAATGATGGAAAACGGCATGCTATAGTATGCCGTTCGAGACCATGGGCTATAGCCCATCGCAAAGTCAGTATTTGACTTTTGAAAAGTCAAACGGTGACTTTTCCCGGGGTCTGTAAAAAAGTCGAGGTTTGACTTTTAATTGTGATACTGGGCTGCCCATCGCCATGGTCATAAATTATGAAAAACGAGGATTTGAAAAAAAGACGAAAATGACTCCAAGACGATGGGCTATATATAGCCCATGGTCTCGGAGTGATTTTCGTCTTTTTTTCAAATCCTCAAAAATGATGGAAAACGGCATGCTATAGTATGCCGTTCGAGACCATGGGCTATAGCCCATCGCCATGGTCATAAATTATGAAAAACGAGGATTTGAAAAAAAGACGAAAATGACTCCGAGACGATGGGCTATAGCCCATGGTCTCGGAGTCATTTTCGTCTTTTTTTCAAATCCTCAAAAATGATGGAAAACGGCATGCTATAGTATGCCGTTCGAGACCATGGGCTATAGCCCATCGCAAAGTCAGTATTTGACTTTTGAAAAGTCAAACGGTGACTTTTCCCGGGGTCTGTCAAAAAGTCGAGGTTTGACTTTTAATTGTGATACTGGGCTGCCCATCGCCATGGTCATAAATTATGAAAAACGAGGATTTGAAAAAAAGACGAAAATGACTCCAAGACGATGGGCTATATATAGCCCATGGTCTCGGAGTGATTTTCGTCTTTTTTTCAAATCCTCAAAAATGATGGAAAACGGCATGCTATAGTATGCCGTTCGAGACCATGGGCTATAGCCCATCGCCATGGTCATAAATTATGAAAAACGAGGATTTGAAAAAAAGACGAAAATGACTCCGAGACGATGGGCTATAGCCCATGGTCTCGGAGTCATTTTCGTCTTTTTTTCAAATCCTCAAAAATGATGGAAAACGGCATGCTATAGTATGCCGTTCGAGACCATGGGCTATAGCCCATCGCAAAGTCAGTATTTGACTTTTGAAAAGTCAAATGGTGACTTTTCCTGGGGTCTGTCAAAAAGTCGAGGTTTGACTTTTCAAATCCTCAAAAATGATGGAAAACGGCATGCTATAGTATGCCGTTCGAGACCATGGGCTATAGCCCATCGCAAAGTCAGTATTTGACTTTTGAAAAGTCAAACGGTGACTTTTCCCGGGGTCTGTCAAAAAGTCGAGGTTTGACTTTTAATTGTGATACTGGGCTGCCCATCGCCATGGTCATAAATTATGAAAAACGAGGATTTGAAAAAAAGACGAAAATGACTCCAAGACGATGGGCTATATATAGCCCATGGTCTCGGAGTGATTTTCGTCTTTTTTTCCAAATCCTCAAAAATGATGGAAAACGGCATGCTATAGTATGCCGTTCGAGACCATGGGCTATAGCCCATCGCCATGGTCATAAATTATGAAAAACGAGGATTTGAAAAAAAGACGAAAATGACTCCGAGACGATAGGCTATAGCCCATGGTCTCGGAGTCATTTTCGTCTTTTTTTCAAATCCTCAAAAATGATGGAAAACGGCATGCTATAGTATGCCGTTCGAGACCATGGGCTATAGCCCATCGCAAAGTCAGTATTTGACTTTTGAAAAGTCAAACGGTGACTTTTCCCGGGGTCTGTCAAAAAGTCGAGGTTTGACTTTTAATTGTGATACTGGGCTGCCCATCGCCATGGTCATAAATTATGAAAAACGAGGATTTGAAAAAAAGACGAAAATGACTCCAAGACGATGGGCTATATATAGCCCATGGTCTCGGAGTGATTTTCGTCTTTTTTTCAAATCCTCAAAAATGATGGAAAACGGCATGCTATAGTATGCCGTTCGAGACCATGGGCTATAGCCCATCGCCATGGTCATAAATTATGAAAAACGAGGATTTGAAAAAAAGACGAAAATGACTCCGAGACGATGGGCTATAGCCCATGGTCTCGGAGTCATTTTCGTCTTTTTTTCAAATCCTCAAAAATGATGGAAAACGGCATGCTATAGTATGCCGTTCGAGACCATGGGCTATAGCCCATCGCAAAGTCAGTATTTGACTTTTGAAAAGTCAAATGGTGACTTTTCCCGGGGTCTGTCAAAAAGTCGAGATTTGACTTTTCAAATCCTCAAAAATGATGGAAAACGGCATGCTATAGTATGCCGTTCGAGACCATGGGCTATAGCCCATCGCAAAGTCAGTATTTGACTTTTGAAAAGTCAAACGGTGACTTTTCCCGGGGTCTGTCAAAAAGTCGAGGTTTGACTTTAAATTGTGATACTGAGCTGCCCATCGCCATGGTCATAAATTATGAAAAACGAGGATTTGAAAAAAAGACGAAAATGACTCCAAGACGATGGGCTATATATAGCCCATGGTCTCGGAGTGATTTTCGTCTTTTTTTCAAATCCTCAAAAATGATGGAAAACGGCATGCTATAGTATGCCGTTCGAGACCATGGGCTATAGCCCATCGCCATGGTCATAAATTATGAAAAACGAGGATTTGAAAAAAAGACGAAAATGACTCCGAGACGATGGGCTATAGCCCATGGTCTCGGAGTCATTTTCGTCTTTTTTTCAAATCCTCAAAAATGATGGAAAACGGCATGCTATAGTATGCCGTTCGAGACCATGGGCTATAGCCCATCGCAAAGTCAGTATTTGACTTTTGAAAAGTCAAATGGTGACTTTTCCCGGGGTCTGTCAAAAAGTCGAGGTTTGACTTTTCAAATCCTCAAAAATGATGGAAAACGGCATGCTATAGTATGCCGTTCGAGACCATGGGCTATAGCCCATCGCAAAGTCAGTATTTGACTTTTGAAAAGTCAAACGGTGACTTTTCCCGGGGTCTGTCAAAAAGTCGAGGTTTGACTTTTAATTGTGATACTGGGCTGCCCATCGCCATGGTCATAAATTATGAAAAACGAGGATTTGAAAAAAAGACGAAAATGACTCCAAGACGATGGGCTATATATAGCCCATGGTCTCGGAGTGATTTTCGTCTTTTTTTCAAATCCTCAAAAATGATGGAAAACGGCATGCTATAGTATGCCGTTCGAGACCATGGGCTATAGCCCATCGCCATGGTCATAAATTATGAAAAACAAGGATTTGAAAAAAAGACGAAAATGACTCCGAGACGATGGGCTATAGCCCATGGTCTCGGAGTCATTTTCGTCTTTTTTTCAAATCCTCAAAAATGATGGAAAACGGCATGCTATAGTATGCCGTTCGAGACCATGGGCTATAGCCCATCGCAAAGTCAGTATTTGACTTTTGAAAAGTCAAACGGTGACTTTTCCCGGGGTCTGTCAAAAAGTCGAGGTTTGACTTTTAATTGTGATACTGGGCTGCCCATCGCCATGGTCATAAATTATGAAAAACGAGGATTTGAAAAAAAGACGAAAATGACTCCGAGACGATGGGCTATAGCCCATGGTCTCGGAGTGATTTTCGTCTTTTTTTCAAATCCTCAAAAATGATGGAAAACGGCATGCTATAGTATGCCGTTCGAGACCATGGGCTATAGCCCATCGCCATGGTCATAAATTATGAAAAACGAGGATTTGAAAAAAAGACGAAAATGACTCCGAGACGATAGGCTATAGCCCATGGTCTCGGAGTCATTTTCGTCTTTTTTTCAAATCCTCAAAAATGATGGAAAACGGCATGCTATAGTATGCCGTTCGAGACCATGGGCTATAGCCCATCGCAAAGTCAGTATTTGACTTTTGAAAAGTCAAACAGTGACTTTTCCCGGGGTCTGTCAAAAAGTCGAGGTTTGACTTTTCAAATCCTCAAAAATGATGGAAAACGGCATGCTATAGTATGCCGTTCGAGACCATGGGCTATAGCCCATCGCAAAGTCAGTATTTGACTTTTGAAAAGTCAAACGGTGACTTTTCCCGGGGTCTGTCAAAAAGTCGAGGTTTGACTTTTAATTGTGATACTGGGCTGCCCATCGCCATGGTCATAAATTATGAAAAACGAGGATTTGAAAAAAAGACGAAAATGACTCCAAGACGATGGGCTATATATAGCCCATGGTCTCGGAGTGATTTTCGTCTTTTTTTCAAATCCTCAAAAATGATGGAAAACGGCATGCTATAGTATGCCGTTCGAGACCATGGGCTATAGCCCATCGCCATGGTCATAAATTATGAAAAACGAGGATTTGAAAAAAAGACGAAAATGACTCCGAGACGATGGGCTATAGCCCATGGTCTCGGAGTCATTTTCGTCTTTTTTTCAAATCCTCAAAAATGATGGAAAACGGCATGCTATAGTATGCCGTTCGAGACCATGGGCTATAGCCCATCGCAAAGTCAGTATTTGACTTTTGAAAAGTCAAATGGTGACTTTTCCCGGGGTCTGTCAAAAAGTCGAGATTTGACTTTTCAAATCCTCAAAAATGATGGAAAACGGCATGCTATAGTATGCCGTTCGAGACCATGGGCTATAGCCCATCGCAAAGTCAGTATTTGACTTTTGAAAAGTCAAACGGTGACTTTTCCCGGGGTCTGTCAAAAAGTCGAGGTTTGACTTTTAATTGTGATACTGGGCTGCCCATCGCCATGGTCATAAATTATGAAAAACGAGGATTTGAAAAAAAGACGAAAATGACTCCAAGACGATGGGCTATATATAGCCCATGGTCTCGGAGTGATTTTCGTCTTTTTTTCAAATCCTCAAAAATGATGGAAAACGGCATGCTATAGTATGCCGTTCGAGACCATGGGCTATAGCCCATCGCCATGGTCATAAATTATGAAAAACGAGGATTTGAAAAAAAGACGAAAATGACTCCGAGACGATGGGCTATAGCCCATGGTCTCGGAGTCATTTTCGTCTTTTTTTCAAATCCTCAAAAATGATGGAAAACGGCATGCTATAGTATGCCGTTCGAGACCATGGGCTATAGCCCATCGCAAAGTCAGTATTTGACTTTTGAAAAGTCAAATGGTGACTTTTCCCGGGGTCTGTCAAAAAGTCGAGATTTGACTTTTCAAATCCTCAAAAATGATGGAAAACGGCATGCTATAGTATGCCGTTCGAGACCATGGGCTATAGCCCATCGCAAAGTCAGTATTTGACTTTTGAAAAGTCAAACGGTGACTTTTCCCGGGGTCTGTCAAAAAGTCGAGGTTTGACTTTTAATTGTGATACTGGGCTGCCCATCGCCATGGTCATAAATTATGAAAAACGAGGATTTGAAAAAAAGACGAAAATGACTCCAAGACGATGGGCTATATATAGCCCATGGTCTCGGAGTGATTTTCGTCTTTTTTTCAAATCCTCAAAAATGATGGAAAACGGCATGCTATAGTATGCCGTTCGAGACCATGGGCTATAGCCCATCGCCATGGTCATAAATTATGAAAAACGAGGATTTGAAAAAAAGACGAAAATGACTCCGAGACGATGGGCTATAGCCCATGGTCTCGGAGTCATTTTCGTCTTTTTTTCAAATCCTCAAAAATGATGGAAAACGGCATGCTATAGTATGCCGTTCGAGACCATGGGCTATAGCCCATCGCAAAGTCAGTATTTGACTTTTGAAAAGTCAAATGGTGACTTTTCCCGGGGTCTGTCAAAAAGTCGAGGTTTGACTTTTCAAATCCTCAAAAATGATGGAAAACGGCATGCTATAGTATGCCGTTCGAGACCATGGGCTATAGCCCATCGCAAAGTCAGTATTTGACTTTTGAAAAGTCAAACGGTGACTTTTCCCGGGGTCTGTCAAAAAGTCGAGGTTTGACTTTTAATTGTGATACTGGGCTGCCCATCGCCATGGTCATAAATTATGAAAAACGAGGATTTGAAAAAAAGACGAAAATGACTCCAAGACGATGGGCTATATATAGCCCATGGTCTCGGAGTGATTTTCGTCTTTTTTTCAAATCCTCAAAAATGATGGAAAACGGCATGCTATAGTATGCCGTTCGAGACCATGGGCTATAGCCCATCGCCATGGTCATAAATTATGAAAAACGAGGATTTGAAAAAAAGACGAAAATGACTCCGAGACGATGGGCTATAGCCCATGGTCTCGGAGTCATTTTCGTCTTTTTTTCAAATCCTCAAAAATGATGGAAAACGGCATGCTATAGTATGCCGTTCGAGACCATGGGCTATAGCCCATCGCAAAGTCAGTATTTGACTTTTGAAAAGTCAAACGGTGACTTTTCCCGGGGTCTGTCAAAAAGTCGAGGTTTGACTTTTAATTGTGATACTGGGCTGCCCATCGCCATGGTCATAAATTATGAAAAACGAGGATTTGAAAAAAAGACGAAAATGACTCCGAGACGATGGGCTATAGCCCATGGTCTCGGAGTGATTTTCGTCTTTTTTTCAAATCCTCAAAAATGATGGAAAACGGCATGCTATAGTATGCCGTTCGAGACCATGGGCTATAGCCCATCGCCATGGTCATAAATTATGAAAAACGAGGATTTGAAAAAAAGACGAAAATGACTCCGAGACGATAGGCTATAGCCCATGGTCTCGGAGTCATTTTCGTCTTTTTTTCAAATCCTCAAAAATGATGGAAAACGGCATGCTATAGTATGCCGTTCGAGACCATGGGCTATAGCCCATCGCAAAGTCAGTATTTGACTTTTGAAAAGTCAAACAGTGACTTTTCCCGGGGTCTGTCAAAAAGTCGAGGTTTGACTTTTCAAATCCTCAAAAATGATGGAAAACGGCATGCTATAGTATGCCGTTCGAGACCATGGGCTATAGCCCATCGCAAAGTCAGTATTTGACTTTTGAAAAGTCAAACGGTGACTTTTCCCGGGGTCTGTCAAAAAGTCGAGGTTTGACTTTTAATTGTGATACTGGGCTGCCCATCGCCATGGTCATAAATTATGAAAAACGAGGATTTGAAAAAAAGACGAAAATGACTCCAAGACGATGGGCTATATATAGCCCATGGTCTCGGAGTGATTTTCGTCTTTTTTTCAAATCCTCAAAAATTATGGAAAACGGCATGCTATAGTATGCCGTTCGAGACCATGGGCTATAGCCCATCGCCATGGTCATAAATTATGAAAAACGAGGATTTGAAAAAAAGACGAAAATGACTCCGAGACGATGGGCTATAGCCCATGGTCTCGGAGTCATTTTCGTCTTTTTTTCAAATCCTCAAAAATGATGGAAAACGGCATGCTATAGTATGCCGTTCGAGACCATGGGCTATAGCCCATCGCAAAGTCAGTATTTGACTTTTGAAAAGTCAAATGGTGACTTTTCCCGGGGTCTGTCAAAAAGTCGAGGTTTGACTTTTCAAATCCTCAAAAATGATGGAAAACGGCATGCTATAGTATGCCGTTCGAGACCATGGGCTATAGCCCATCGCAAAGTCAGTATTTGACTTTTGAAAAGTCAAACGGTGACTTTTCCCGGGGTCTGTCAAAAAGTCGAGGTTTGACTTTTAATTGTGATACTGGGCTGCCCATCGCCATGGTCATAAATTATGAAAAACGAGGATTTGAAAAAAAGACGAAAATGACTCCAAGACGATGGGCTATATATAGCCCATGGTCTCGGAGTGATTTTCGTCTTTTTTTCAAATCCTCAAAAATGATGGAAAACGGCATGCTATAGTATGCCGTTCGAGACCATGGGCTATAGCCCATCGCCATGGTCATAAATTATGAAAAACGAGGATTTGAAAAAAAGACGAAAATGACTCCGAGACGATGGGCTATAGCCCATGGTCTCGGAGTCATTTTCGTCTTTTTTTCAAATCCTCAAAAATGATGGAAAACGGCATGCTATAGTATGCCGTTCGAGACCATGGGCTATAGCCCATCGCAAAGTCAGTATTTGACTTTTGAAAAGTCAAATGGTGACTTTTCCCGGGGTCTGTCAAAAAGTCGAGGTTTGACTTTTCAAATCCTCAAAAATGATGGAAAACGGCATGCTATAGTATGCCGTTCGAGACCATGGGCTATAGCCCATCGCAAAGTCAGTATTTGACTTTTGAAAAGTCAAACGGTGACTTTTCCCGGGGTCTGTCAAAAAGTCGAGGTTTGACTTTTAATTGTGATACTGGGCTGCCCATCGCCATGGTCATAAATTATGAAAAACGAGGATTTGAAAAAAAGACGAAAATGACTCCAAGACGATGGGCTATATATAGCCCATGGTCTCGGAGTGATTTTCGTCTTTTTTTCAAATCCTCAAAAATTATGGAAAACGGCATGCTATAGTATGCCGTTCGAGACCATGGGCTATAGCCCATCGCCATGGTCATAAATTATGAAAAACGAGGATTTGAAAAAAAGACGAAAATGACTCCGAGACGATAGGCTATAGCCCATGGTCTCGGAGTCATTTTCGTATTTTTTTCAAATCCTCAAAAATGATGGAAAACGGCATGCTATAGTATGCCGTTCGAGACCATGGGCTATAGCCCATCGCAAAGTCAGTATTTGACTTTTGAAAAGTCAAACGGTGACTTTTCCCGGGGTCTGTCAAAAAGTCGAGGTTTGACTTTTAATTGTGATACTGGGCTGCCCATCGCCATGGTCATAAATTATGAAAAACGAGGATTTGAAAAAAAGACGAAAATGACTCCGAGACGATGGGCTATAGCCCATGGTCTCGGAGTCATTTTCGTCTTTTTTTCAAATCCTCAAAAATGATGGAAAACGGCATGCTATAGTATGCCGTTCGAGACCATGGGCTATAGCCCATCGCAAAGTCAGTATTTGACTTTTGAAAAGTCAAATGGTGACTTTTCCCGGGGTCTGTCAAAAAGTCGAGGTTTGACTTTTCAAATCCTCAAAAATGATGGAAAACGGCATGCTATAGTATGCCGTTCGAGACCATGGGCTATAGCCCATCGCAAAGTCAGTATTTGACTTTTGAAAAGTCAAACGGTGACTTTTCCCGGGGTCTGTCAAAAAGTCGAGGTTTGACTTTTAATTGTGATACTGGGCTGCCCATCGCCATGGTCATAAATTATGAAAAACGAGGATTTGAAAAAAAGACGAAAATGACTCCAAGACGATGGGCTATATATAGCCCATGGTCTCGGAGTGATTTTCGTCTTTTTTTCAAATCCTCAAAAATGATGGAAAACGGCATGCTATAGTATGCCGTTCGAGACCATGGGCTATAGCCCATCGCCATGGTCATAAATTATGAAAAACGAGGATTTGAAAAAAAGACGAAAATGACTCCGAGACGATGGGCTATAGCCCATGGTCTCGGAGTGATTTTCGTATTTTTTTCAAATCCTCAAAAATGATGGAAAACGGCATGCTATAGTATGCCGTTCGAGACCATTGGCTATAGCCCATCGCCATGGTCATAAATTATGAAAAACGAGGATTTGAAAAAAAGACGAAAATGACTCCGAGACGATAGGCTGTAGCCCATGGTCTCGGAGTCATTTTCGTCTTTTTTTCAAATCCTCAAAAATGATGGAAAACGGCATGCTATAGTATGCCGTTCGAGACCATGGGCTATAGCCCATCGCAAAGTCAGTATTTGACTTTTGAAAAGTCAAACGGTGACTTTTCCCGGGGTCTGTCAAAAAGTCGAGGTTTGACTTTTCAAATCCTCAAAAATGATGGAAAACGGCATGCTATAGTATGCCGTTCGAGACCATGGGCTATAGCCCATCGCAAAGTCAGTATTTGACTTTTGAAAAGTCAAACGGTGACTTTTCCCCGGGTCTGTCAAAAAGTCGAGGTTTGACTTTTAATTGTGATACTGGGCTGCCCATCGCCATGGTCATAAATTATGAAAAACGAGGATTTGAAAAAAAGACGAAAATGACTCCAATACGATGGGCTATATATAGCCCATGGTCTCGGAGTGGTTTTCGTCTTTTTTTCAAATCCTCAAAAATGATGGAAAACGGCATGCTATAGTATGCCGTTCGAGACCATGGGCTATAGCCCATCGCCATGGTCATAAATTATGAAAAACGAGGATTTGAAAAAAAGACGAAAATGACTCCGAGACGATAGGCTATAGCCCATGGTCTCGGAGTCATTTTCGTCTTTTTTTCAAATCCTCAAAAATGATGGAAAACGGCATGCTATAGTATGCCGTTCGAGACCATGGGCTATAGCCCATCGCAATGTCAGTATTTGCCGGGGTCTGTCAAAAAGTCGAGGTTTGACTTTTCAAATCCTCAAAAATGATGGAAAACGGCATGCTATAGTATGCCGTTCGAGACCATGGGCTATAGCCCATCGCAAAGTCAGTATTTGACTTTTGAAAAGTCAAACGGTGACTTTTCCCGGGGTCTGTCAAAAAGTCGAGGTTTGACTTTTAATTGTGATACTGGGCTGCCCATCGCCATGGTCATAAATTATGAAAAACGAGGATTTGAAAAAAAGACGAAAATGACTCCAAGACGATGGGCTATATATAGCCCATGGTCTCGGAGTGATTTTCGTCTTTTTTTCAAATCCTCAAAAATGATGGAAAACGGCATGCTATAGTATGCCGTTCGAGACCATGGGCTATAGCCCATCGCCATGGTCATAAATTATGAAAAACGAGGATTTGAAAAAAAGACGAAAATGACTCCGAGACGATAGGCTATAGCCCATGGTCTCGGAGTCATTTTCGTCTTTTTTTCAAATCCTCAAAAATGATGGAAAACGGCATGCTATAGTATGCCGTTCGAGACCATGGGCTATAGCCCATCGCAAAGTCAGTATTTGACTTTTGAAAAGTCAAACGGTGACTTTTCCCGGGGTCTGTCAAAAAGTCGAGGTTTGACTTTTCAAATCCTCAAAAATGATGGAAAACGGCATGCTATAGTATGCCGTTCGAGACCATGGGCTATAGCCCATCGCAAAGTCAGTATTTGACTTTTGAAAAGTCAAACGGTGACTTTTCCCGGGGTCTGTCAAAAAGTCGAGGTTTGACTTTTAATTGTGATACTGGGCTGCCCATCGCCATGGTCATAAATTATGAAAAACGAGGATTTGAAAAAAAGACGAAAATGACTCCAAGACGATGGGCTATATATAGCCCATGGTCTCGGAGTGATTTTCGTCTTTTTTTCAAATCCTCAAAAATGATGGAAAACGGCATGCTATAGTATGCCGTTCGAGACCATGGGCTATAGCCCATCGCAAAGTCAGTATTTGACTTTTGAAAAGTCAAACGGTGACTTTTCCCGGGGTCTGTCAAAAAGTCGAGGTTTGACTTTTAATTGTGATACTGGGCTGCCCATCGCCATGGTCATAAATTATGAAAAACGAGGATTTGAAAAAAAGACGAAAATGACTCCAAGACGATGGGCTATATATAGCCCATGGTCTCGGAGTGATTTTCGTCTTTTTTTCAAATCCTCAAAAATGATGGAAAACGGCATGCTATAGTATGCCGTTCGAGACCATGGGCTATAGCCCATCGCCATGGTCATAAATTATGAAAAACGAGGATTTGAAAAAAAGACGAAAATGACTCCGAGACGATGGGCTATAGCCCATGGTCTCGGAGTCATTTTCGTCTTTTTTTCAAATCCTCAAAAATGATGGAAAACGGCATGCTATAGTATGCCGTTCGAGACCATGGGCTATAGCCCATCGCAAAGTCAGTATTTGACTTTTGAAAAGTCAAACGGTGACTTTTCCCGGGGTCTGTCAAAAAGTCGAGGTTTGACTTTTAATTGTGATACTGGGCTGACCATCGCCATGGTCATAAATTATGAAAAACGAGGATTTGAAAAAAAGACGAAAATGACTCCAAGACGATGGGCTATATATAGCCCATGGTCTCGGAGTGATTTTCGTCTTTTTTTCAAATCCTCAAAAATGATGGAAAACGGCATGCTATAGTATGCCGTTCGAGACCATGGGCTATAGCCCATCGCCATGGTCATAAATTATGAAAAACGAGGATTTGAAAAAAAGACGAAAATGACTCCGAGACGATAGGCTATAGCCCATGGTCTCGGAGTCATTTTCGTCTTTTTTTCAAATCCTCAAAAATGATGGAAAACGGCATGCTATAGTATGCCGTTCGAGACCATGGGCTATAGCCCATCGCAAAGTCAGTATTTGACTTTTGAAAAGTCAAACGGTGACTTTTCCCGGGGTCTGTCAAAAAGTCGAGGTTTGACTTTTCAAATCCTCAAAAATGATGGAAAACGGCATGCTATAGTATGCCGTTCGAGACCATGGGCTATAGCCCATCGCAAAGTCAGTATTTGACTTTTGAAAAGTCAAACGGTGACTTTTCCCGGGGTCTGTCAAAAAGTCGAGGTTTGACTTTTAATTGTGATACTGGGCTGCCCATCGCCATGGTCATAAATTATGAAAAACGAGGATTTGAAAAAAAGACGAAAATGACTCCAAGACGATGGGCTATATATAGCCCATGGTCTCGGAGTGATTTTCGTCTTTTTTTCAAATCCTCAAAAATGATGGAAAACGGCATGCTATAGTATGCCGTTCGAGACCATGGGCTATAGCCCATCGCCATGGTCATAAATTATGAAAAACGAGGATTTGAAAAAAAGACGAAAATGACTCCGAGACGATGGGCTATAGCCCATGGTCTCGGAGTCATTTTCGTCTTTTTTTCAAATCCTCAAAAATGATGGAAAACGGCATGCTATAGTATGCCGTTCGAGACCATGGGCTATAGCCCATCGCAAAGTCAGTATTTGACTTTTGAAAAGTCAAATGGTGACTGTTCCCGGGGTCTGTCAAAAAGTCGAGGTTTGACTTTTCAAATCCTCAAAAATGATGGAAAACGGCATGCTATAGTATGCCGTTCGAGACCATGGGCTATAGCCCATCGCAAAGTCAGTATTTGACTTTTGAAAAGTCAAATGGTGACTTTTCCCGGGGTCTGTCAAAAAGTCGAGGTTTGACTTTTAATTGTGATACTGGGCTGCCCATCGCCATGGTCATAAATTATGAAAAACGAGGATTTGAAAAAAAGACGAAAATGACTCCAAGACGATGGGCTATATATAGCCCATGGTCTCGGAGTGATTTTCGTCTTTTTTTCAAATCCTCAAAAATGATGGAAAACGGCATGCTATAGTATGCCGTTCGAGACCATGGGCTATAGCCCATCGCCATGGTCATAAATTATGAAAAACGAGGATTTGAAAAAAAGACGAAAATGACTCCGAGACGATGGGCTATAGCCCATGGTCTCGGAGTCATTTTCGTCTTTTTTTCAAATCCTCAAAAATGATGGAAAACGGCATGCTATAGTATGCCGTTCGAGACCATGGGCTATAGCCCATCGCAAAGTCAGTATTTGACTTTTGAAAAGTCAAACAGTGACTTTTCCCGGGGTCTGTCAAAAAGTCGAGGTTTGACTTTTAATTGTGATACTGGGCTGCCCATCGCCATGGTCATAAATTATGAAAAACGAGGATTTGAAAAAAAGACGAAAATGACTCCAAGACGATGGGCTATATATAGCCCATGGTCTCGGAGTGATTTTCGTCTTTTTTTCAAATCCTCAAAAATGATGGAAAACGGCATGCTATAGTATGCCGTTCGAGACCATGGGCTATAGCCCATCGCAAAGTCAGTATTTGACTTTTGAAAAGTCAAATGGTGACTTTTCCCGGGGTCTGTCAAAAAGTCGAGGTTTGACTTTTCAAATCCTCAAAAATGATGGAAAACGGCATGCTATAGTATGCCGTTCGAGACCATGGGCTATAGCCCATCGCAAAGTCAGTATTTGACTTTTGAAAAGTCAAACGGTGACTTTTCCCGGGGTCTGTCAAAAAGTCGAGGTTTGACTTTTAATTGTGATACTGGGCTGCCCATCGCCATGGTCATAAATTATGAAAAACGAGGATTTGAAAAAAAGACGAAAATGACTCCGAGACGATAGGCTATAGCCCATGGTCTCGGAGTCATTTTCGTCTTTTTTTCAAATCCTCAAAAATGATGGAAAACGGCATGCTATAGTATGCCGTTCGAGACCATGGGCTATAGCCCATCGCAAAGTCAGTATTTGACTTTTGAAAAGTCAAATGGTGACTTTTCCCGGGGTCTGTCAAAAAGTCGAGGTTTGACTTTTCAAATCCTCAAAAATGATGGAAAACGGCATGCTATAGTATGCCGTTCGAGACCATGGGCTATAGCCCATCGCAAAGTCAGTATTTGACTTTTGAAAAGTCAAACGGTGACTTTTCCCGGGGTCTGTCAAAAAGTCGAGGTTTGACTTTTAATTGTGATACTGGGCTGCCCATCGCCATGGTCATAAATTATGAAAAACGAGGATTTGAAAAAAAGACGAAAATGACTCCGAGACGATAGGCTATAGCCCATGGTCTCGGAGTCATTTTCGTCTTTTTTTCAAATCCTCAAAAATGATGGAAAACGGCATGCTATAGTATGCCGTTCGAGACCATGGGCTATAGCCCATCGCCATGGTCATAAATTATGAAAAACGAGGATTTGAAAAAAAGACAAAAAAAACTCCGAGACGATAGGCTATAGCCCATGGTCTCGGAGTCATTTTCGTCTTTTTTTCAAATCCTCAAAAATGATGGAAAACGGCATGCTATAGTATGCCGTTCGAGACCATGGGCTATAGCCCATCGCAAAGTCAGTATTTGACTTTTGAAAAGTCAAACGGTGACTTTTCCCGGGGTCTGTCAAAAAGTCGAGGTTTGACTTTTCAAATCCTCAAAAATGATGGAAAACGGCATGCTATAGTATGCCGTTCGAGACCATGGGCTATAGCCCATCGCAAAGTCAGTATTTGACTTTTGAAAAGTCAAACGGTGACTTTTCCCGGGGTCTGTCAAAAAGTCGAGGTTTGACTTTTAATTGTGATACTGGGCTGCCCATCGCCATGGTCATAAATTATGAAAAACGAGGATTTGAAAAAAAGACGAAAATGACTCCAAGACGATGGGCTATATATAGCCCATGGTCTCGGAGTGATTTTCGTCTTTTTTTCAAATCCTCAAAAATGATGGAAAACGGCATGCTATAGTATGCCGTTCGAGACCATGGGCTATAGCCCATCGCCATGGTCATAAATTATGAAAAACGAGGATTTGAAAAAAAGACGAAAATGACTCCGAGACGATGGGCTATAGCCCATGGTCTCGGAGTCATTTTCGTCTTTTTTTCAAATCCTCAAAAATGATGGAAAACGGCATGCTATAGTATGCCGTTCGAGACCATGGGCTATAGCCCATCGCAAAGTCAGTATTTGACTTTTGAAAAGTCAAATGGTGACTTTTCCCGGGGTCTGTCAAAAAGTCGAGGTTTGACTTTTCAAATCCTCAAAAATGATGGAAAACGGCATGCTATAGTATGCCGTTCGAGACCATGGGCTATAGCCCATCGCCATGGTCATAAATTATGAAAAACGAGGATTTGAAAAAAAGACGAAAATGACTCCGAGACGATGGGCTATAGCCCATGGTCTCGGAGTCATTTTCGTCTTTTTTTCAAATCCTCAAAAATGATGGAAAACGGCATGCTATAGTATGCCGTTCGAGACCATGGGCTATAGCCCATCGCAAAGTCAGTATTTGACTTTTGAAAAGTCAAATGGTGACTTTTCCCGGGGTCTGTCAAAAAGTCGAGGTTTGACTTTTCAAATCCTCAAAAATGATGGAAAACGGCATGCTATAGTATGCCGTTCGAGACCATGGGCTATAGCCCATCGCAAAGTCAGTATTTGACTTTTGAAAAGTCAAACGGTGACTTTTCCCGGGGTCTGTCAAAAAGTCGAGGTTTGACTTTTAATTGTGATACTGGGCTGCCCATCGCCATGGTCATAAATTATGAAAAACGAGGATTTGAAAAAAAGACGAAAATGACTCCAAGACGATGGGCTATATATAGCCCATGGTCTCGGAGTGATTTTCGTCTTTTTTTCAAATCCTCAAAAATTATGGAAAACGGCATGCTATAGTATGCCGTTCGAGACCATGGGCTATAGCCCATCGCCATGGTCATAAATTATGAAAAACGAGGATTTGAAAAAAAGACGAAAATGACTCCGAGACGATAGGCTATAGCCCATGGTCTCGGAGTCATTTTCGTCTTTTTTTCAAATCCTCAAAAATGATGGAAAACGGCATGCTATAGTATGCCGTTCGAGACCATGGGCTATAGCCCATCGCAAAGTCAGTATTTGACTTTTGAAAAGTCAAACGGTGACTTTTCCCGGGGTCTGTCAAAAAGTCGAGGTTTGACTTTTAATTGTGATACTGGGCTGCCCATCGCCATGGTCATAAATTATGAAAAACGAGGATTTGAAAAAAAGACGAAAATGACTCCAAGACGATGGGCTATAGCCCATGGTCTCGGAGTCATTTTCGTCTTTTTTTCAAATCCTCAAAAATGATGGAAAACGGCATGCTATAGTATGCCGTTCGAGACCATGGGCTATAGCCCATCGCCATGGTCATAAATTATGAAAAACGAGGATTTGAAAAAAAGACGAAAATGACTCCGAGACGATGGGCTATAGCCCATGGTCTCGGAGTGATTTTCGTCTTTTTTTCAAATCCTCAAAAATGATGGAAAACGGCATGCTATAGTATGCCGTTCGAGACCATTGGCTATAGCCCATCGCCATGGTCATAAATTATGAAAAACGAGGATTTGAAAAAAAGACGAAAATGACTCCGAGACGATAGGCTGTAGCCCATGGTCTCGGAGTCATTTTCGTCTTTTTTTCAAATCCTCAAAAATGATGGAAAACGGCATGCTATAGTATGCCGTTCGAGACCATGGGCTATAGCCCATCGCAAAGTCAGTATTTGACTTTTGAAAAGTCAAACGGTGACTTTTCCCGGGGTCTGTCAAAAAGTCGAGGTTTGACTTTTCAAATCCTCAAAAATGATGGAAAACGGCATGCTATAGTATGCCGTTCGAGACCATGGGCTATAGCCCATCGCAAAGTCAGTATTTGACTTTTGAAAAGTCAAACGGTGACTTTTCCCGGGGTCTGTCAAAAAGTCGAGGTTTGACTTTTAATTGTGATACTGGGCTGCCCATCGCCATGGTCATAAATTATGAAAAACGAGGATTTGAAAAAAAGACGAAAATGACTCCAATACGATGGGCTATATATAGCCCATGGTCTCGGAGTGATTTTCGTCTTTTTTTCAAATCCTCAAAAATGATGGAAAACGGCATGCTATAGTATGCCGTTCGAGACCATGGGCTATAGCCCATCGCCATGGTCATAAATTATGAAAAACGAGGATTTGAAAAAAAGACGAAAATGACTCCGAGACGATAGGCTATAGCCCATGGTCTCGGAGTCATTTTCGTCTTTTTTTCAAATCCTCAAAAATGATGGAAAACGGCATGCTATAGTATGCCGTTCGAGACCATGGGCTATAGCCCATCGCAAAGTCAGTATTTGACTTTTGAAAAGTCAAACGGTGACTTTTCCCGGGGTCTGTCAAAAAGTCGAGGTTTGACTTTTAATTGTGATACTGGGCTGCCCATCGCCATGGTCATAAATTATGAAAAACGAGGATTTGAAAAAAAGACGAAAATGACTCCAAGACGATGGGCTATATATAGCCCATGGTCTCGGAGTGATTTTCGTCTTTTTTTCAAATCCTCAAAAATGATGGAAAACGGCATGCTATAGTATGCCGTTCGAGACCATGGGCTATAGCCCATCGCCATGGTCATAAATTATGAAAAACGAGGATTTGAAAAAAAGA
The DNA here is from genome assembly GCF_951216825.1 of Electrona antarctica. NCBI lineage: Eukaryota > Metazoa > Chordata > Actinopteri > Myctophiformes > Myctophidae > Electrona > Electrona antarctica. The sequence continues at coordinate 363,168 of NW_027637030.1, forward strand.
CGAAAATGACTTCGAGACGATAGGCTATAGCCCATGGTCTCGGAGTCATTTTCGTCTTTTTTTCAAATCCTCAAAAATGATGGAAAACGGCATGCTATAGTATGCCGTTCGAGACCATGGGCTATAGCCCATCGCAAAGTCAGTATTTGACTTTTGAAAAGTAAAACGGTGACTTTTCCCGGGGTCTGTCAAAAAGTCGAGGTTTGACTTTTCAAATCCTCAAAAATGATGGAAAACGGCATGCTATAGTATGCCGTTCGAGACCATGGGCTATAGCCCATCGCAAAGTCAGTATTTGACTTTTGAAAAGTCAAACGGTGACTTTTCCCGGGGTCTGTCAAAAAGTCGAGGTTTGACTTTTAATTGTGATACTGGGCTGCCCATCGCCATGGTCATAAATTATGAAAAACGAGGATTTGAAAAAAAGACGAAAATGACTCCAAGACGATGGGCTATATATAGCCCATGGTCTCGGAGTGATTTTCGTCTTTTTTTCAAATCCTCAAAAATGATGGAAAACGGCATGCTATAGTATGCCGTTCGAGACCATGGGCTATAGCCCATCGCAAAGTCAGTATTTGACTTTTGAAAAGTCAAACGGTGACTTTTCCCGGGGTCTGTCAAAAAGTCGAGGTTTGACTTTTAATTGTGATACTGGGCTGCCCATCGCCATGGTCATACATTATGAAAAACGAGGATTTGAAAAAAAGACGAAAATGACTCCAAGACGATGGGCTATATATAGCCCATGGTCTCGGAGTGATTTTCGTCTTTTTTTCAAATCCTCAAAAATGATGGAAAACGGCATGCTATAGTATGCCGTTCGAGACCATGGGCTATAGCCCATCGCCATGGTCATAAATTATGAAAAACGAGGATTTGAAAAAAAGACGAAAATGACTCCGAGACGATGGGCTATAGCCCATGGTCTCGGAGTCATTTTCGTCTTTTTTTCAAATCCTCAAAAATGATGGAAAACGGCATGCTATAGTATGCCGTTCGAGACCATGGGCTATAGCCCATCGCAAAGTCAGTATTTGACTTTTGAAAAGTCAAACGGTGACTTTTCCCGGGGTCTGTCAAAAAGTCGAGGTTTGACTTTTAATTGTGATACTGGGCTGACCATCGCCATGGTCATAAATTATGAAAAACGAGGATTTGAAAAAAAGACGAAAATGACTCCAAGACGATGGGCTATATATAGCCCATGGTCTCGGAGTGATTTTCGTCTTTTTTTCAAATCCTCAAAAATGATGGAAAACGGCATGCTATAGTATGCCGTTCGAGACCATGGGCTATAGCCCATCGCCATGGTCATAAATTATGAAAAACGAGGATTTGAAAAAAAGACGAAAATGACTCCGAGACGATAGGCTATAGCCCATGGTCTCGGAGTCATTTTCGTCTTTTTTTCAAATCCTCAAAAATGATGGAAAACGGCATGCTATAGTATGCCGTTCGAGACCATGGGCTATAGCCCATCGCAAAGTCAGTATTTGACTTTTGAAAAGTCAAACGGTGACTTTTCCCGGGGTCTGTCAAAAAGTCGAGGTTTGACTTTTCAAATCCTCAAAAATGATGGAAAACGGCATGCTATAGTATGCCGTTCGAGACCATGGGCTATAGCCCATCGCAAAGTCAGTATTTGACTTTTGAAAAGTCAAACGGTGACTTTTCCCGGGGTCTGTCAAAAAGTCGAGGTTTGACTTTTAATTGTGATACTGGGCTGCCCATCGCCATGGTCATAAATTATGAAAAACGAGGATTTGAAAAAAAGACGAAAATGACTCCAAGACGATGGGCTATATATAGCCCATGGTCTCGGAGTGATTTTCGTCTTTTTTTCAAATCCTCAAAAATGATGGAAAACGGCATGCTATAGTATGCCGTTCGAGACCATGGGCTATAGCCCATCGCAAAGTCAGTATTTGACTTTTGAAAAGTCAAACGGTGACTTTTCCCGGGGTCTGTCAAAAAGTCGAGGTTTGACTTTTAATTGTGATACTGGGCTGCCCATCGCCATGGTCATACATTATGAAAAACGAGGATTTGAAAAAAAGACGAAAATGACTCCAAGACGATGGGCTATATATAGCCCATGGTCTCGGAGTGATTTTCGTCTTTTTTTCAAATCCTCAAAAATGATGGAAAACGGCATGCTATAGTATGCCGTTCGAGACCATGGGCTATAGCCCATCGCCATGGTCATAAATTATGAAAAACGAGGATTTGAAAAAAAGACGAAAATGACTCCGAGACGATGGGCTATAGCCCATGGTCTCGGAGTCATTTTCGTCTTTTTTTCAAATCCTCAAAAATGATGGAAAACGGCATGCTATAGTATGCCGTTCGAGACCATGGGCTATAGCCCATCGCAAAGTCAGTATTTGACTTTTGAAAAGTCAAACGGTGACTTTTCCCGGGGTCTGTCAAAAAGTCGAGGTTTGACTTTTAATTGTGATACTGGGCTGACCATCGCCATGGTCATAAATTATGAAAAACGAGGATTTGAAAAAAAGACGAAAATGACTCCAAGACGATGGGCTATATATAGCCCATGGTCTCGGAGTGATTTTCGTCTTTTTTTCAAATCCTCAAAAATGATGGAAAACGGCATGCTATAGTATGCCGTTCGAGACCATGGGCTATAGCCCATCGCCATGGTCATAAATTATGAAAAACGAGGATTTGAAAAAAAGACGAAAATGACTCCGAGACGATAGGCTATAGCCCATGGTCTCGGAGTCATTTTCGTCTTTTTTTCAAATCCTCAAAAATGATGGAAAACGGCATGCTATAGTATGCCGTTCGAGACCATGGGCTATAGCCCATCGCAAAGTCAGTATTTGACTTTTGAAAAGTCAAACGGTGACTTTTCCCGGGGTCTGTCAAAAAGTCGAGGTTTGACTTTTCAAATCCTCAAAAATGATGGAAAACGGCATGCTATAGTATGCCGTTCGAGACCATGGGCTATAGCCCATCGCAAAGTCAGTATTTGACTTTTGAAAAGTCAAACGGTGACTTTTCCCGGGGTCTGTCAAAAAGTCGAGGTTTGACTTTTAATTGTGATACTGGGCTGCCCATCGCCATGGTCATAAATTATGAAAAACGAGGATTTGAAAAAAAGACGAAAATGACTCCAAGACGATGGGCTATATATAGCCCATGGTCTCGGAGTGATTTTCGTCTTTTTTTCAAATCCTCAAAAATGATGGAAAACGGCATGCTATAGTATGCCGTTCGAGACCATGGGCTATAGCCCATCGCCATGGTCATAAATTATGAAAAACGAGGATTTGAAAAAAAGACGAAAATGACTCCGAGACGATGGGCTATAGCCCATGGTCTCGGAGTGATTTTCGTCTTTTTTTCAAATCCTCAAAAATGATGGAAAACGGCATGCTATAGTATGCCGTTCGAGACCATTGGCTATAGCCCATCGCCATGGTCATAAATTATGAAAAACGAGGATTTGAAAAAAAGACGAAAATGACTCCGAGACGATAGGCTGTAGCCCATGGTCTCGGAGTCATTTTCGTCTTTTTTTCAAATCCTCAAAAATGATGGAAAACGGCATGCTATAGTATGCCGTTCGAGACCATGGGCTATAGCCCATCGCAAAGTCAGTATTTGACTTTTGAAAAGTCAAACGGTGACTTTTCCCGGGGTCTGTCAAAAAGTCGAGGTTTGACTTTTAATTGTGATACTGGGCTGCCCATCGCCATGGTCATAAATTATGAAAAACGAGGATTTGAAAAAAAGACGAAAATGACTCCAAGACGATGGGCTATATATAGCCCATGGTCTCGGAGTGATTTTCGTCTTTTTTTCAAATCCTCAAAAATGATGGAAAACGGCATGCTATAGTATGCCGTTCGAGACCATGGGCTATAGCCCATCGCCATGGTCATAAATTATGAAAAACGAGGATTTGAAAAAAAGACGAAAATGACTCCGAGACGATAGGCTATAGCCCATGGTCTCGGAGTCATTTTCGTCTTTTTTTCAAATCCTCAAAAATGATGGAAAACGGCATGCTATAGTATGCCGTTCGAGACCATGGGCTATAGCCCATCGCAAAGTCAGTATTTGACTTTTGAAAAGTCAAACGGTGACTTTTCCCGGGGTCTGTCAAAAAGTCGAGGTTTGACTTTTCAAATCCTCAAAAATGATGGAAAACGGCATGCTATAGTATGCCGTTCGAGACCATGGGCTATAGCCCATCGCAAAGTCAGTATTTGACTTTTGAAAAGTCAAACGGTGACTTTTCCCGGGGTCTGTCAAAAAGTCGAGGTTTGACTTTTAATTGTGATACTGGGCTGCCCATCGCCATGGTCATAAATTATGAAAAACGAGGATTTGAAAAAAAGACGAAAATGACTCCAAGACGATGGGCTATATATAGCCCATGGTCTCGGAGTGATTTTCGTCTTTTTTTCAAATCCTCAAAAATGATGGAAAACGGCATGCTATAGTATGCCGTTCGAGACCATGGGCTATAGCCCATCGCCATGGTCATAAATTATGAAAAACGAGGATTTGAAAAAAAGACGAAAATGACTCCGAGACGATGGGCTATAGCCCATGGTCTCGGAGTGATTTTCGTCTTTTTTTCAAATCCTCAAAAATGATGGAAAACGGCATGCTATAGTATGCCGTTCGAGACCATTGGCTATAGCCCATCGCCATGGTCATAAATTATGAAAAACGAGGATTTGAAAAAAAGACGAAAATGACTCCAAGACGATGGGCTATATATAGCCCATGGTCTCGGAGTGATTTTCGTCTTTTTTTCAAATCCTCAAAAATGATGGAAAACGGCATGCTATAGTATGCCGTTCGAGACCATGGGCTATAGCCCATCGCCATGGTCATAAATTATGAAAAACGAGGATTTGAAAAAAAGACGAAAATGACTCCGAGACGATAGGCTATAGCCCATGGTCTCGGAGTCATTTTCGTCTTTTTTTCAAATCCTCAAAAATGATGGAAAACGGCATGCTATAGTATGCCGTTCGAGACCATGGGCTATAGCCCATCGCAAAGTCAGTATTTGACTTTTGAAAAGTCAAACGGTGACTTTTCCCGGGGTCTGTCAAAAAGTCGAGGTTTGACTTTTAATTGTGATACTGGGCTGCCCATCGCCATGGTCATAAATTATGAAAAACGAGGATTTGAAAAAAAGACGAAAATGACTCCGAGACGATGGGCTATAGCCCATGGTCTCGGAGTGATTTTCGTCTTTTTTTCAAATCCTCAAAAATGATGGAAAACGGCATGCTATAGTATGCCGTTCGAGACCATGGGCTATAGCCCATCGCCATGGTCATAAATTATGAAAAACGAGGATTTGAAAAAAAGACGAAAATGACTCCGGGACGATAGGCTATAGCCCATGGTCTCGGAGTCATTTTCGTCTTTTTTTCAAATCCTCAAAAATGATGGAAAACGGCATGCTATAGTATGCCGTTCGAGACCATGGGCTATAGCCCATCGCAAAGTCAGTATTTGACTTTTGAAAAGTCAAACGGTGACTTTTCCCGGGGTCTGTCAAAAAGTCGAGGTTTGACTTTTCAAATCCTCAAAAATGATGGAAAACGGCATGCTATAGTATGCCGTTCGAGACCATGGGCTATAGCCCATCGCAAAGTCAGTATTTGACTTTTGAAAAGTCAAACGGTGACTTTTCCCGGGGTCTGTCAAAAAGTCGAGGTTTGACTTTTAATTGTGATACTGGGCTGCCCATCGCCATGGTCATAAATTATGAAAAACGAGGATTTGAAAAAAAGACGAAAATGACTCCAAGACGATGGGCTATATATAGCCCATGGTCTCGGAGTGATTTTCGTCTTTTTTTCAAATCCTCAAAAATGATGGAAAACGGCATGCTATAGTATGCCGTTCGAGACCATGGGCTATAGCCCATCGCAAAGTCAGTATTTGACTTTTGAAAAGTCAAACGGTGACTTTTCCCGGGGTCTGTCAAAAAGTCGAGGTTTGACTTTTAATTGTGATACTGGGCTGCCCATCGCCATGGTCATACATTATGAAAAACGAGGATTTGAAAAAAAGACGAAAATGACTCCAAGACGATGGGCTATATATAGCCCATGGTCTCGGAGTGATTTTCGTCTTTTTTTCAAATCCTCAAAAATGATGGAAAACGGCATGCTATAGTATGCCGTTCGAGACCATGGGCTATAGCCCATCGCCATGGTCATAAATTATGAAAAACGAGGATTTGAAAAAAAGACGAAAATGACTCCGAGACGATGGGCTATAGCCCATGGTCTCGGAGTCATTTTCGTCTTTTTTTCAAATCCTCAAAAATGATGGAAAACGGCATGCTATAGTATGCCGTTCGAGACCATGGGCTATAGCCCATCGCAAAGTCAGTATTTGACTTTTGAAAAGTCAAACGGTGACTTTTCCCGGGGTCTGTCAAAAAGTCGAGGTTTGACTTTTAATTGTGATACTGGGCTGACCATCGCCATGGTCATAAATTATGAAAAACGAGGATTTGAAAAAAAGACGAAAATGACTCCAAGACGATGGGCTATATATAGCCCATGGTCTCGGAGTGATTTTCGTCTTTTTTTCAAATCCTCAAAAATGATGGAAAACGGCATGCTATAGTATGCCGTTCGAGACCATGGGCTATAGCCCATCGCCATGGTCATAAATTATGAAAAACGAGGATTTGAAAAAAAGACGAAAATGACTCCGAGACGATAGGCTATAGCCCATGGTCTCGGAGTCATTTTCGTCTTTTTTTCAAATCCTCAAAAATGATGGAAAACGGCATGCTATAGTATGCCGTTCGAGACCATGGGCTATAGCCCATCGCAAAGTCAGTATTTGACTTTTGAAAAGTAAAACGGTGACTTTTCCCGGGGTCTGTCAAAAAGTCGAGGTTTGACTTTTCAAATCCTCAAAAATGATGGAAAACGGCATGCTATAGTATGCCGTTCGAGACCATGGGCTATAGCCCATCGCAAAGTCAGTATTTGACTTTTGAAAAGTCAAACGGTGACTTTTCCCGGGGTCTGTCAAAAAGTCGAGGTTTGACTTTTAATTGTGATACTGGGCTGCCCATCGCCATGGTCATAAATTATGAAAAACGAGGATTTGAAAAAAAGACGAAAATGACTCCAAGACGATGGGCTATATATAGCCCATGGTCTCGGAGTGATTTTCGTCTTTTTTTCAAATCCTCAAAAATGATGGAAAACGGCATGCTATAGTATGCCGTTCGAGACCATGGGCTATAGCCCATCGCCATGGTCATAAATTATGAAAAACGAGGATTTGAAAAAAAGACGAAAATGACTCCGAGACGATGGGCTATAGCCCATGGTCTCGGAGTGATTTTCGTCTTTTTTTCAAATCCTCAAAAATGATGGAAAACGGCATGCTATAGTATGCCGTTCGAGACCATTGGCTATAGCCCATCGCCATGGTCATAAATTATGAAAAACGAGGATTTGAAAAAAAGACGAAAATGACTCCGAGACGATAGGCTGTAGCCCATGGTCTCGGAGTCATTTTCGTCTTTTTTTCAAATCCTCAAAAATGATGGAAAACGGCATGCTATAGTATGCCGTTCGAGACCATGGGCTATAGCCCATCGCAAAGTCAGTATTTGACTTTTGAAAAGTCAAACGGTGACTTTTCCCGGGGTCTGTCAAAAAGTCGAGGTTTGACTTTTAATTGTGATACTGGGCTGACCATCGCCATGGTCATAAATTATGAAAAACGAGGATTTGAAAAAAAGACGAAAATGACTCCAAGACGATGGGCTATATATAGCCCATGGTCTCGGAGTGATTTTCGTCTTTTTTTCAAATCCTCAAAAATGATGGAAAACGGCATGCTATAGTATGCCGTTCGAGACCATGGGCTATAGCCCATCGCCATGGTCATAAATTATGAAAAACGAGGATTTGAAAAAAAGACGAAAATGACTCCGAGACGATAGGCTATAGCCCATGGTCTCGGAGTCATTTTCGTCTTTTTTTCAAATCCTCAAAAATGATGGAAAACGGCATGCTATAGTATGCCGTTCGAGACCATGGGCTATAGCCCATCGCAAAGTCAGTATTTGACTTTTGAAAAGTAAAACGGTGACTTTTCCCGGGGTCTGTCAAAAAGTCGAGGTTTGACTTTTCAAATCCTCAAAAATGATGGAAAACGGCATGCTATAGTATGCCGTTCGAGACCATGGGCTATAGCCCATCGCAAAGTCAGTATTTGACTTTTGAAAAGTCAAACGGTGACTTTTCCCGGGGTCTGTCAAAAAGTCGAGGTTTGACTTTTAATTGTGATACTGGGCTGCCCATCGCCATGGTCATAAATTATGAAAAACGAGGATTTGAAAAAAAGACGAAAATGACTCCAAGACGATGGGCTATATATAGCCCATGGTCTCGGAGTGATTTTCGTCTTTTTTTCAAATCCTCAAAAATGATGGAAAACGGCATGCTATAGTATGCCGTTCGAGACCATGGGCTATAGCCCATCGCCATGGTCATAAATTATGAAAAACGAGGATTTGAAAAAAAGACGAAAATGACTCCGAGACGATGGGCTATAGCCCATGGTCTCGGAGTGATTTTCGTCTTTTTTTCAAATCCTCAAAAATGATGGAAAACGGCATGCTATAGTATGCCGTTCGAGACCATTGGCTATAGCCCATCGCCATGGTCATAAATTATGAAAAACGAGGATTTGAAAAAAAGACGAAAATGACTCCGAGACGATAGGCTGTAGCCCATGGTCTCGGAGTCATTTTCGTCTTTTTTTCAAATCCTCAAAAATGATGGAAAACGGCATGCTATAGTATGCCGTTCGAGACCATGGGCTATAGCCCATCGCAAAGTCAGTATTTGACTTTTGAAAAGTCAAACGGTGACTTTTCCCGGGGTCTGTCAAAAAGTCGAGGTTTGACTTTTAATTGTGATACTGGGCTGCCCATCGCCATGGTCATAAATTATGAAAAACGAGGATTTGAAAAAAAGACGAAAATGACTCCAAGACGATGGGCTATATATAGCCCATGGTCTCGGAGTGATTTTCGTCTTTTTTTCAAATCCTCAAAAATGATGGAAAACGGCATGCTATAGTATGCCGTTCGAGACCATGGGCTATAGCCCATCGCCATGGTCATAAATTATGAAAAACGAGGATTTGAAAAAAAGACGAAAATGACTCCGAGACGATAGGCTATAGCCCATGGTCTCGGAGTCATTTTCGTCTTTTTTTCAAATCCTCAAAAATGATGGAAAACGGCATGCTATAGTATGCCGTTCGAGACCATGGGCTATAGCCCATCGCAAAGTCAGTATTTGACTTTTGAAAAGTCAAACGGTGACTTTTCCCGGGGTCTGTCAAAAAGTCGAGGTTTGACTTTTCAAATCCTCAAAAATGATGGAAAACGGCATGCTATAGTATGCCGTTCGAGACCATGGGCTATAGCCCATCGCAAAGTCAGTATTTGACTTTTGAAAAGTCAAACGGTGACTTTTCCCGGGGTCTGTCAAAAAGTCGAGGTTTGACTTTTAATTGTGATACTGGGCTGCCCATCGCCATGGTCATAAATTATGAAAAACGAGGATTTGAAAAAAAGACGAAAATGACTCCAAGACGATGGGCTATATATAGCCCATGGTCTCGGAGTGATTTTCGTCTTTTTTTCAAATCCTCAAAAATGATGGAAAACGGCATGCTATAGTATGCCGTTCGAGACCATGGGCTATAGCCCATCGCCATGGTCATAAATTATGAAAAACGAGGATTTGAAAAAAAGACGAAAATGACTCCGAGACGATGGGCTATAGCCCATGGTCTCGGAGTGATTTTCGTCTTTTTTTCAAATCCTCAAAAATGATGGAAAACGGCATGCTATAGTATGCCGTTCGAGACCATTGGCTATAGCCCATCGCCATGGTCATAAATTATGAAAAACGAGGATTTGAAAAAAAGACGAAAATGACTCCGAGACGATAGGCTGTAGCCCATGGTCTCGGAGTCATTTTCGTCTTTTTTTCAAATCCTCAAAAATGATGGAAAACGGCATGCTATAGTATGCCGTTCGAGACCATGGGCTATAGCCCATCGCAAAGTCAGTATTTGACTTTTGAAAAGTCAAACGGTGACTTTTCCCGGGGTCTGTCAAAAAGTCGAGGTTTGACTTTTCAAATCCTCAAAAATGATGGAAAACGGCATGCTATAGTATGCCGTTCGAGACCATGGGCTATAGCCCATCGCAAAGTCAGTATTTGACTTTTGAAAAGTCAAACGGTGACTTTTCCCGGGGTCTGTCAAAAAGTCGAGGTTTGACTTTTAATTGTGATATTGGGCTGCCCATCGCCATGGTCATAAATTATGAAAAACGAGGATTTGAAAAAAAGACGAAAATGACTCCAAGACGATGGGCTATATATAGCCCATGGTCTCGGAGTGATTTTCGTCTTTTTTTCAAATCCTCAAAAATGATGGAAAACGGCATGCTATAGTATGCCGTTCGAGACCATGGGCTATAGCCCATCGCCATGGTCATAAATTATGAAAAACGAGGATTTGAAAAAAAGACGAAAATGACTCCGAGACGATAGGCTATAGCCCATGGTCTCGGAGTCATTTTCGTCTTTTTTTCAAATCCTCAAAAATGATGGAAAACGGCATGCTATAGTATGCCGTTCGAGACCATGGGCTATAGCCCATCGCAAAGTCAGTATTTGACTTTTGAAAAGTCAAACGGTGACTTTTCCCGGGGTCTGTCAAAAAGTCGAGGTTTGACTTTTCAAATCCTCAAAAATGATGGAAAACGGCATGCTATAGTATGCCGTTCGAGACCATGGGCTATAGCCCATCGCAAAGTCAGTATTTGACTTTTGAAAAGTCAAACGGTGACTTTTCCCGGGGTCTGTCAAAAAGTCGAGGTTTGACTTTTAATTGTGATACTGGGCTGCCCATCGCCATGGTCATAAATTATGAAAAACGAGGATTTGAAAAAAAGACGAAAATGACTCCAAGACGATGGGCTATATATAGCCCATGGTCTCGGAGTGATTTTCGTCTTTTTTTCAAATCCTCAAAAATGATGGAAAACGGCATGCTATAGTATGCCGTTCGAGACCATGGGCTATAGCCCATCGCCATGGTCATAAATTATGAAAAACGAGGATTTGAAAAAAAGACGAAAATGACTCCGAGACGATGGGCTATAGCCCATGGTCTCGGAGTCATTTTCGTCTTTTTTTCAAATCCTCAAAAATGATGGAAAACGGCATGCTATAGTATGCCGTTCGAGACCATGGGCTATAGCCCATCGCAAAGTCAGTATTTGACTTTTGAAAAGTCAAACGGTGACTTTTCCCGGGGTCTGTCAAAAAGTCGAGGTTTGACTTTTAATTGTGATACTGGGCCGCCCATCGCCATGGTCATAAATTATGAAAAACGAGGATTTGAAAAAAAGACGAAAATGACTCCGAGACGATGGGCTATAGCCCATGGTCTCGGAGTGATTTTCGTCTTTTTTTCAAATCCTCAAAAATGATGGAAAACGGCATGCTATAGTATGCCGTTCGAGACCATGGGCTATAGCCCATCGCCATGGTCATAAATTATGAAAAACGAGGATTTGAAAAAAAGACGAAAATGACTCCGAGACGATAGGCTATAGCCCATGGTCTCGGAGTCATTTTCGTCTTTTTTTCAAATCCTCAAAAATGATGGAAAACGGCATGCTATAGTATGCCGTTCGAGACCATGGGCTATAGCCCAACGCAAAGTCAGTATTTGACTTTTGAAAAGTCAAACGGTGACTTTTCCCGGGGTCTGTCAAAAAGTCGAGGTTTGACTTTTCAAATCCTCAAAAATGATGGAAAACGGCATGCTATAGTATGCCGTTCGAGACCATGGGCTATAGCCCATCGCAAAGTCAGTATTTGACTTTTGAAAAGTCAAACGGTGACTTTTCCCGGGGTCTGTCAAAAAGTCGAGGTTTGACTTTTAATTGTGATACTGGGCTGCCCATCGCCATGGTCATAAATTATGAAAAACGAGGATTTGAAAAAAATACGAAAATGACTCCAAGACGATGGGCTATATATAGCCCATGGTCTCGGAGTGATTTTCGTCTTTTTTTCAAATCCTCAAAAATGATGGAAAACGGCATGCTATAGTATGCCGTTCGAGACCATGGGCTATAGCCCATCGCCATGGTCATAAATTATGAAAAACGAGGATTTGAAAAAAAGACGAAAATGACTCCGAGACGATAGGCTATAGCCCATGGTCTCGGAGTCATTTTCGTCTTTTTTTCAAATCCTCAAAAATGATGGAAAACGGCATGCTATAGTATGCCGTTCGAGACCATGGGCTATAGCCCATCGCAAAGTCAGTATTTGACTTTTGAAAAGTCAAACGGTGACTTTTCCCGGGGTCTGTCAAAAAGTCGAGGTTTGACTTTTCAAATCCTCAAAAATGATGGAAAACGGCATGCTATAGTATGCCGTTCGAGACCATGGGCTATAGCCCATCGCAAAGTCAGTATTTGACTTTTGAAAAGTCAAACGGTGACTTTTCCCGGGGTCTGTCAAAAAGTCGAGGTTTGACTTTTAATTGTGATACTGGGCTGCCCATCGCCATGGTCATAAATTATGAAAAACGAGGATTTGAAAAAAAGACGAAAATGACTCCAAGACGATGGGCTATATATAGCCCATGGTCTCGGAGTGATTTTCGTCTTTTTTTCAAATCCTCAAAAATGATGGAAAACGGCATGCTATAGTATGCCGTTCGAGACCATGGGCTATAGCCCATCGCCATGGTCATAAATTATGAAAAACGAGGATTTGAAAAAAAGACGAAAATGACTCCGAGACGATGGGCTATAGCCCATGGTCTCGGAGTCATTTTCGTCTTTTTTTCAAATCCTCAAAAATGATGGAAAACGGCATGCTATAGTATGCCGTTCGAGACCATGGGCTATAGCCCATCGCAAAGTCAGTATTTGACTTTTGAAAAGTCAAACGGTGACTTTTCCCGGGGTCTGTCAAAAAGTCGAGGTTTGACTTTTAATTGTGATACTGGGCTGCCCATCGCCATGGTCATAAATTATGAAAAACGAGGATTTGAAAAAAAGACGAAAATGACTCCGAGACGATGGGCTATAGCCCATGGTCTCGGAGTGATTTTCGTCTTTTTTTCAAATCCTCAAAAATGATGGAAAACGGCATGCTATAGTATGCCGTTCGAGACCATGGGCTATAGCCCATCGCCATGGTCATAAATTATGAAAAACGAGGATTTGAAAAAAAGACGAAAATGACTCCGAGACGATAGGCTATAGCCCATGGTCTCGGAGTCATTTTCGTCTTTTTTTCAAATCCTCAAAAATGATGGAAAACGGCATGCTATAGTATGCCGTTCGAGACCATGGGCTATAGCCCAACGCAAAGTCAGTATTTGACTTTTGAAAAGTCAAACGGTGACTTTTCCCGGGGTCTGTCAAAAAGTCGAGGTTTGACTTTTCAAATCCTCAAAAATGATGGAAAACGGCATGCTATAGTATGCCGTTCGAGACCATGGGCTATAGCCCATCGCAAAGTCAGTATTTGACTTTTGAAAAGTCAAACGGTGACTTTTCCCGGGGTCTGTCAAAAAGTCGAGGTTTGACTTTTAATTGTGATACTGGGCTGCCCATCGCCATGGTCATAAATTATGAAAAACGAGGATTTGAAAAAAAGACGAAAATGACTCCAAGACGATGGGCTATATATAGCCCATGGTCTCGGAGTGATTTTCGTCTTTTTTTCAAATCCTCAAAAATGATGGAAAACGGCATGCTATAGTATGCCGTTCGAGACCATGGGCTATAGCCCATCGCCATGGTCATAAATTATGAAAAACGAGGATTTGAAAAAAAGACGAAAATGACTCCGAGACGATGGGCTATAGCCCATGGTCTCGGAGTCATTTTCGTCTTTTTTTCAAATCCTCAAAAATGATGGAAAACGGCATGCTATAGTATGCCGTTCGAGACCATGGGCTATAGCCCATCGCAAAGTCAGTATTTGACTTTTGAAAAGTCAAACGGTGACTTTTCCCGGGGTCTGTCAAAAAGTCGAGGTTTGACTTTTAATTGTGATACTGGGCTGCCCATCGCCATGGTCATAAATTATGAAAAACGAGGATTTGAAAAAAAGACGAAAATGACTCCGAGACGATGGGCTATAGCCCATGGTCTCGGAGTGATTTTCGTCTTTTTTTCAAATCCTCAAAAATGATGGAAAACGGCATGCTATAGTATGCCGTTCGAGACCATGGGCTATAGCCCATCGCCATGGTCATAAATTATGAAAAACGAGGATTTGAAAAAAAGACGAAAATGACTCCGAGACGATAGGCTATAGCCCATGGTCTCGGAGTCATTTTCGTCTTTTTTTCAAATCCTCAAAAATGATGGAAAACGGCATGCTATAGTATGCCGTTCGAGACCATGGGCTATAGCCCATCGCAAAGTCAGTATTTGACTTTTGAAAAGTCAAACGGTGACTTTTCCCGGGGTCTGTCAAAAAGTCGAGGTTTGACTTTTCAAATCCTCAAAAATGATGGAAAACGGCATGCTATAGTATGCCGTTCGAGACCATGGGCTATAGCCCATCGCAAAGTCAGTATTTGACTTTTGAAAAGTCAAACGGTGACTTTTCCCGGGGTCTGTCAAAAAGTCGAGGTTTGACTTTTAATTGTGATACTGGGCTGCCCATCGCCATGGTCATAAATTATGAAAAACGAGGATTTGAAAAAAAGACGAAAATGACTCCAAGACGATGGGCTATATATAGCCCATGGTCTCGGAGTGATTTTCGTCTTTTTTTCAAATCCTCAAAAATGATGGAAAACGGCATGCTATAGTATGCCGTTCGAGACCATGGGCTATAGCCCATCGCCATGGTCATAAATTATGAAAAACGAGGATTTGAAAAAAAGACGAAAATGACTTCGAGACGATGGGCTATAGCCCATGGTCTCGGAGACATTTTCGTCTTTTTTTCAAATCCTCAAAAATGATGGAAAACGGCATGCTATAGTATGCCGTTCGAGACCATGGGCTATAGCCCATCGCAAAGTCAGTATTTGACTTTTGAAAAGTCAAACGGTGACTTTTCCCGGGGTCTGTCAAAAAGTCGAGGTTTGACTTTTAATTGTGATACTGGGCTGCCCATCGCCATGGTCATAAATTATGAAAAACGAGGATTTGAAAAAAAGACGAAAATGACTCCAAGACGATGGGCTATATATAGCCCATGGTCTCGGAGTGATTTTCGTCTTTTTTTCAAATCCTCAAAAATGATGGAAAACGGCATGCTATAGTATGCCGTTCGAGACCATGGGCTATAGCCCATCGCCATGGTCATAAATTATGAAAAACGAGGATTTGAAAAAAAGACGAAAATGACTCCGAGACGATGGGCTATAGCCCATGGTCTCGGAGTCATTTTCGTCTTTTTTTCAAATCCTCAAAAATGATGGAAAACGGCATGCTATAGTATGCCGTTCGAGACCATGGGCTATAGCCCATCGCAAAGTCAGTATTTGACTTTTGAAAAGTCAAATGGTGACTTTTCCCGGGGTCTGTCAAAAAGTCGAGGTTTGACTTTTCAAATCCTCAAAAATGATGGAAAACGGCATGCTATAGTATGCCGTTCGAGACCATGGGCTATAGCCCATCGCAAAGTCAGTATTTGACTTTTGAAAAGTCAAACGGTGACTTTTCCCGGGGTCTGTCAAAAAGTCGAGGTTTGACTTTTAATTGTGATACTGGGCTGCCCATCGCCATGGTCATAAATTATGAAAAACGAGGATTTGAAAAAAAGACGAAAATGACTCCAAGACGATGGGCTATATATAGCCCATGGTCTCGGAGTGATTTTCGTCTTTTTTTCAAATCCTCAAAAATGATGGAAAACGGCATGCTATAGTATGCCGTTCGAGACCATGGGCTATAGCCCATCGCCATGGTCATAAATTATGAAAAACGAGGATTTGAAAAAAAGACGAAAATGACTCCGAGACGATGGGCTATAGCCCATGGTCTCGGAGTCATTTTCGTCTTTTTTTCAAATCCTCAAAAATGATGGAAAACGGCATGCTATAGTATGCCGTTCGAGACCATGGGCTATAGCCCATCGCAAAGTCAGTATTTGACTTTTGAAAAGTCAAACGGTGACTTTTCCCGGGGTCTGTCAAAAAGTCGAGGTTTGACTTTTAATTGTGATACTGGGCTGCCCATCGCCATGGTCATAAATTATGAAAAACGAGGATTTGAAAAAAAGACGAAAATGACTCCGAGACGATGGGCTATAGCCCATGGTCTCGGAGTGATTTTCGTCTTTTTTTCAAATCCTCAAAAATGATGGAAAACGGCATGCTATAGTATGCCGTTCGAGACCATGGGCTATAGCCCATCGCCATGGTCATAAATTATGAAAAACGAGGATTTGAAAAAAAGACGAAAATGACTCCGAGACGATAGGCTATAGCCCATGGTCTCGGAGTCATTTTCGTCTTTTTTTCAAATCCTCAAAAATGATGGAAAACGGCATGCTATAGTATGCCGTTCGAGACCATGGGCTATAGCCCATCGCAAAGTCAGTATTTGACTTTTGAAAAGTCAAACGGTGACTTTTCCCGGGGTCTGTCAAAAAGTCGAGGTTTGACTTTTCAAATCCTCAAAAATGATGGAAAACGGCATGCTATAGTATGCCGTTCGAGACCATGGGCTATAGCCCATCGTAAAGTCAGTATTTGACTTTTGAAAAGTCAAACGGTGACTTTTCCCGGGGTCTGTCAAAAAGTCGAGGTTTGACTTTTAATTGTGATACTGGGCTGCCCATCGCCATGGTCATAAATTATGAAAAACGAGGATTTGAAAAAAAGACGAAAATGACTCCAAGACGATGGGCTATATATAGCCCATGGTCTCGGAGTGATTTTCGTCTTTTTTTCAAATCCTCAAAAATGATGGAAAACGGCATGCTATAGTATGCCGTTCGAGACCATGGGCTATAGCCCATCGCCATGGTCATAAATTATGAAAAACGAGGATTTGAAAAAAAGACGAAAATGACTCCGAGACGATGGGCTATAGCCCATGGTCTCGGAGTCATTTTCGTCTTTTTTTCAAATCCTCAAAAATGATGGAAAACGGCATGCTATAGTATGCCGTTCGAGACCATGGGCTATAGCCCATCGCAAAGTCAGTATTTGACTTTTGAAAAGTCAAACGGTGACTTTTCCCGGAGTCTGTCAAAAAGTCGAGGTTTGACTTTTAATTGTGATACTGGGCTGCCCATCGCCATGGTCATAAATTATGAAAAACGAGGATTTGAAAAAAAGACGAAAATGACTCCAAGACGATGGGCTATATATAGCCCATGGTCTCGGAGTGATTTTCGTCTTTTTTTCAAATCCTCAAAAATGATGGAAAACGGCATGCTATAGTATGCCGTTCGAGACCATGGGCTATAGCCCATCGCCATGGTCATAAATTATGAAAAACGAGGATTTGAAAAAAAGACGAAAATGACTCCGAGACGATGGGCTATAGCCCATGGTCTCGGAGTCATTTTCGTCTTTTTTTCAAATCCTCAAAAATGATGGAAAACGGCATGCTATAGTATGCCGTTCGAGACCATGGGCTATAGCCCATCGCAAAGTCAGTATTTGACTTTTGAAAAGTCAAATGGTGACTTTTCCCGGGGTCTGTCAAAAAGTCGAGGTTTGACTTTTCAAATCCTCAAAAATGATGGAAAACGGCATGCTATAGTATGCCGTTCGAGACCATGGGCTATAGCCCATCGCAAAGTCAGTATTTGACTTTTGAAAAGTCAAACGGTGACTTTTCCCGGGGTCTGTCAAAAAGTCGAGGTTTGACTTTTAATTGTGATACTGGGCTGCCCATCGCCATGGTCATAAATTATGAAAAACGAGGATTTGAAAAAAAGACGAAAATGACTCCAAGACGATGGGCTATATATAGCCCATGGTCTCGGAGTGATTTTCGTCTTTTTTTCAAATCCTCAAAAATGATGGAAAACGGCATGCTATAGTATGCCGTTCGAGACCATGGGCTATAGCCCATCGCCATGGTCATAAATTATGAAAAACGAGGATTTGAAAAAAAGACGAAAATGACTCCGAGACGATAGGCTATAGCCCATGGTCTCGGAGTCATTTTCGTATTTTTTTCAAATCCTCAAAAATTATGGAAAACGGCATGCTATAGTATGCCGTTCGAGACCATGGGCTATAGCCCATCGCAAAGTCAGTATTTGACTTTTGAAAAGTCAAACGGTGACTTTTCCCGGGGTCTGTCAAAAAGTCGAGGTTTGACTTTTAATTGTGATACTGGGCTGCCCATCGCCTTGGTCATAAATTATGAAAAACGAGGATTTGAAAAAAAGACGAAAATGACTCCGAGACGATGGGCTATAGCCCATGGTCTCGGAGTGATTTTCGTCTTTTTTTCAAATCCTCAAAAATGATGGAAAACGGCATGCTATAGTATGCCGTTCGAGACCATGGGCTATAGCCCATCGCCATGGTCATAAATTATGAAAAACGAGGATTTGAAAAAAAGACGAAAATGACTCCGAGACGATAGGCTATAGCCCATGGTCTCGGAGTCATTTTCGTATTTTTTTCAAATCCTCAAAAATGATGGAAAACGGCATGCTATAGTATGCCGTTCGAGACCATGGGCTATAGCCCATCGCAAAGTCAGTATTTGACTTTTGAAAAGTCAAACGGTGACTTTTCCCGGGGTCTGTCAAAAAGTCGAGGTTTGACTTTTCAAATCCTCAAAAATGATGGAAAACGGCATGCTATAGTATGCCGTTCGAGACCATGGGCTATAGCCCATCGCAAAGTCAGTATTTGACTTTTGAAAAGTCAAACGGTGACTTTTCCCGGGGTCTGTCAAAAAGTCGAGGTTTGACTTTTCAAATCCTCAAAAATGATGGAAAACGGCATGCTATAGTATGCCGTTCGAGACCATGGGCTATAGCCCATCGCAAAGTCAGTATTTGACTTTTGAAAAGTCAAATGGTGACTTTTCCCGGGGTCTGTCAAAAAGTCGAGGTTTGACTTTTAATTGTGATACTGGGCTGCCCATCGCCATGGTCATAAATTATGAAAAACGAGGATTTGAAAAAAAGACGAAAATGACTCCAAGACGATGGGCTATATATAGCCCATGGTCTCGGAGTGATTTTCGTCTTTTTTTCAAATCCTCAAAAATGATGGAAAACGGCATGCTATAGTATGCCGTTCGAGACCATGGGCTATAGCCCATCGCCATGGTCATAAATTATGAAAAACGAGGATTTGAAAAAAAGACGAAAATGACTCCGAGACGATGGGCTATAGCCCATGGTCTCGGAGTCATTTTCGTCTTTTTTTCAAATCCTCAAAAATGATGGAAAACGGCATGCTATAGTATGCCGTTCGAGACCATGGGCTATAGCCCATCGCAAAGTCAGTATTTGACTTTTGAAAAGTCAAATGGTGACTTTTCCCGGGGTCTGTCAAAAAGTCGAGGTTTGACTTTTCAAATCCTCAAAAATGATGGAAAACGGCATGCTATAGTATGCCGTTTGAGACCATGGGCTATAGCCCATCGCAAAGTCAGTATTTGACTTTTGAAAAGTCAAACGGTGACTTTTCCCGGGGTCTGTCAAAAAGTCGAGGTTTGACTTTTCAAATCCTCAAAAATGATGGAAAACGGCATGCTATAGTATGCCGTTCGAGACCATGGGCTATAGCCCATCGCAAAGTCAGTATTTGACTTTTGAAAAGTCAAACGGTGACTTTTCCCGTGGTCTGTCAAAAAGTCGAGGTTTGACTTTTCAAATCCTCAAAAATGATGGAAAACGGCATGCTATAGTATGCCGTTCGAGACCATGGGCTATAGCCCATCGCAAAGTCAGTATTTGACTTTTGAAAAGTCAAACGGTGACTTTTCCCGGGGTCTGTCAAAAAGTCGAGGTTTGACTTTTAATTGTGATACTGGGCTGCCCATCGCCATGGTCATAAATTATGAAAAACGAGGATTTGAAAAAAAGACGAAAATGACTCCAAGACGATGGGCTATATATAGCCCATGGTCTCGGAGTGATTTTCGTCTTTTTTTCAAATCCTCAAAAATGATGGAAAACGGCATGCTATAGTATGCCGTTCGAGACCATGGGCTATAGCCCATCGCCATGGTCATAAATTATGAAAAACGAGGATTTGAAAAAAAGACGAAAATGACTCCGAGACGATGGGCTATAGCCCATGGTCTCGGAGTCATTTTCGTCTTTTTTTCAAATCCTCAAAAATGATGGAAAACGGCATGCTATAGTATGCCGTTCGAGACCATGGGCTATAGCCCATCGCAAAGTCAGTATTTGACTTTTGAAAAGTCAAACGGTGACTTTTCCCGGGGTCTGTCAAAAAGTCGAGGTTTGACTTTTAATTGTGATACTGGGCTGCCCATCGCCATGGTCATAAATTATGAAAAACGAGGATTTGAAAAAAAGACGAAAATGACTCCAAGACGATGGGCTATATATAGCCCATGGTCTCGGAGTGATTTTCGTCTTTTTTTCAAATCCTCAAAAATGATGGAAAACGGCATGCTATAGTATGCCGTTCGAGACCATGGGCTATAGCCCATCGCCATGGTCATAAATTATGAAAAACGAGGATTTGAAAAAAAGACGAAAATGACTCCGAGACGATGGGCTATAGCCCATGGTCTCGGAGTCATTTTCGTCTTTTTTTCAAATCCTCAAAAATGATGGAAAACGGCATGCTATAGTATGCCGTTCGAGACCATGGGCTATAGCCCATCGCAAAGTCAGTATTTGACTTTTGAAAAGTCAAATGGTGACTTTTCCCGGGGTCTGTCAAAAAGTCGAGGTTTGACTTTTCAAATCCTCAAAAATGATGGAAAACGGCATGCTATAGTATGCCGTTCGAGACCATGGGCTATAGCCCATCGCAAAGTCAGTATTTGACTTTTGAAAAGTCAAACGGTGACTTTTCCCGGGGTCTGTCAAAAAGTCGAGGTTTGACTTTTAATTGTGATACTGGGCTGCCCATCGCCATGGTCATAAATTATGAAAAACGAGGATTTGAAAAAAAGACGAAAATGACTCCAAGACGATGGGCTATATATAGCCCATGGTCTCGGAGTGATTTTCGTCTTTTTTTCAAATCCTCAAAAATGATGGAAAACGGCATGCTATAGTATGCCGTTCGAGACCATGGGCTATAGCCCATCGCCATGGTCATAAATTATGAAAAACGAGGATTTGAAAAAAAGACGAAAATGACTCCGAGACGATAGGCTATAGCCCATGGTCTCGGAGTCATTTTCGTCTTTTTTTCAAATCCTCAAAAATGATGGAAAACGGCATGCTATAGTATGCCGTTCGAGACCATGGGCTATAGCCCAACGCAAAGTCAGTATTTGACTTTTGAAAAGTCAAACGGTGACTTTTCCCGGGGTCTGTCAAAAAGTCGAGGTTTGACTTTTCAAATCCTCAAAAATGATGGAAAACGGCATGCTATAGTATGCCGTTCGAGACCATGGGCTATAGCCCATCGCAAAGTCAGTATTTGACTTTTGAAAAGTCAAACGGTGACTTTTCCCGGGGTCTGTCAAAAAGTCGAGGTTTGACTTTTAATTGTGATACTGGGCTGCCCATCGCCATGGTCATAAATTATGAAAAACGAGGATTTGAAAAAAAGACGAAAATGACTCCAAGACGATGGGCTATATATAGCCCATGGTCTCGGAGTGATTTTCGTCTTTTTTTCAAATCCTCAAAAATGATGGAAAACGGCATGCTATAGTATGCCGTTCGAGACCATGGGCTATAGCCCATCGCCATGGTCATAAATTATGAAAAACGAGGATTTGAAAAAAAGACGAAAATGACTCCGAGACGATGGGCTATAGCCCATGGTCTCGGAGTCATTTTCGTCTTTTTTTCAAATCCTCAAAAATGATGGAAAACGGCATGCTATAGTATGCCGTTCGAGACCATGGGCTATAGCCCATCGCAAAGTCAGTATTTGACTTTTGAAAAGTCAAACGGTGACTTTTCCCGGGGTCTGTCAAAAAGTCGAGGTTTGACTTTTCAAATCCTCAAAAATGATGGAAAACGGCATGCTATAGTATGCCGTTCGAGACCATGGGCTATAGCCCATCGCAAAGTCAGTATTTGACTTTTGAAAAGTCAAACGGTGACTTTTCCCGGGGTCTGTCAAAAAGTCGAGGTTTGACTTTTAATTGTGATACTGGGCTGCCCATCGCCATGGTCATAAATTATGAAAAACGAGGATTTGAAAAAAAGACGAAAATGACTCCAAGACGATGGGCTATATATAGCCCATGGTCTCGGAGTGATTTTCGTCTTTTTTTCAAATCCTCAAAAATGATGGAAAACGGCATGCTATAGTATGCAGTTCGAGACCATGGGCTATAGCCCATCGCCATGGTCATAAATTATGAAAAACGAGGATTTGAAAAAAAGACGAAAATGACTCCGAGACGATGGGCTATAGCCCATGGTCTCGGAGTCATTTTCGTCTTTTTTTCAAATCCTCAAAAATGATGGAAAACGGCATGCTATAGTATGCCGTTCGAGACCATGGGCTATAGCCCATCGCAAAGTCAGTATTTGACTTTTGAAAAGTCAAACGGTGACTTTTCCCGGGGTCTGTCAAAAAGTCGAGGTTTGACTTTTCAAATCCTCAAAAATGATGGAAAACGGCATGCTATAGTATGCCGTTCGAGACCATGGGCTATAGCCCATCGCAAAGTCAGTATTTGACTTTTGAAAAGTCAAACGGTGACTTTTCCCGGGGTCTGTCAAAAAGTCGAGGTTTGACTTTTAATTGTGATACTGGGCTGCCCATCGCCATGGTCATAAATTATGAAAAACGAGGATTTGAAAAAAAGACGAAAATGACTCCAAGACGATGGGCTATATATAGCCCATGGTCTCGGAGTGATTTTCGTCTTTTTTTCAAATCCTCAAAAATGATGGAAAACGGCATGCTATAGTATGCCGTTCGAGACCATGGGCTATAGCCCATCGCAAAGTCAGTATTTGACTTTTGAAAAGTCAAACGGTGACTTTTCCCGGGGTCTGTCAAAAAGTCGAGGTTTGACTTTTCAAATCCTCAAAAATGATGGAAAACGGCATGCTATAGTATGCCGTTCGAGACCATGGGCTATAGCCCATCGCAAAGTCAGTATTTGACTTTTGAAAAGTCAAACGGTGACTTTTCCCGGGGTCTGTCAAAAAGTCGAGGTTTGACTTTTAATTGTGATACTGGGCTGCCCATCGCCATGGTCATAAATTATGAAAAACGAGGATTTGAAAAAAAGACGAAAATGACTCCAAGACGATGGGCTATATATAGCCCATGGTCTCGGAGTGATTTTCGTCTTTTTTTCAAATCCTCAAAAATGATGGAAAACGGCATGCTATAGTATGCAGTTCGAGACCATGGGCTATAGCCCATCGCCATGGTCATAAATTATGAAAAACGAGGATTTGAAAAAAAGACGAAAATGACTCCGAGACGATGGGCTATAGCCCATGGTCTCGGAGTCATTTTCGTCTTTTTTTCAAATCCTCAAAAATGATGGAAAACGGCATGCTATAGTATGCCGTTCGAGACCATGGGCTATAGCCCATCGCAAAGTCAGTATTTGACTTTTGAAAAGTCAAACGGTGACTTTTCCCGGGGTCTGTCAAAAAGTCGAGGTTTGACTTTTAATTGTGATACTGGGCTGCCCATCGCCATGGTCATAAATTATGAAAAACGAGGATTTGAAAAAAAGACGAAAATGACTCCGAGACGATGGGCTATAGCCCATGGTCTCGGAGTGATTTTCGTCTTTTTTTCAAATCCTCAAAAATGATGGAAAACGGCATGCTATAGTATGCCGTTCGAGACCATGGGCTATAGCCCATCGCCATGGTCATAAATTATGAAAAACGAGGATTTGAAAAAAAGACGAAAATGACTCCAAGACGATGGGCTATATATAGCCCATGGTCTCGGAGTGATTTTCGTATTTTTTTCAAATCCTCAAAAATGATGGAAAACGGCATGCTATAATATGCCGTTCGAGACCATGGGCTATAGCCCATCGCCATGGTCATAAATTATGAAAAACGAGGATTTGAAAAAAAGACGAAAATGACTCCGAGACGATGGGCTATAGCCCATGGTCTCGGAGTCATTTTCGTCTTTTTTTCAAATCCTCAAAAATGATGGAAAACGGCATGCTATAGTATGCCGTTCGAGACCATGGGCTATAGCCCATCGCAAAGTCAGTATTTGACTTTTGAAAAGTAAAACGGTGACTTTTCCCGGGGTCTGTCAAAAAGTCGAGGTTTGACTTTTAATTGTGATACTGGGCTGCCCATCGCCATGGTCATAAATTATGAAAAACGAGGATTTGAAAAAAAGACGAAAATGACTCCAAGACGATGGGCTATATATAGCCCATGGTCTCGGAGTGATTTTCGTCTTTTTTTCAAATCCTCAAAAATGATGGAAAACGGCATGCTATAGTATGCCGTTCGAGACCATGGGCTATAGCCCATCGCCATGGTCATAAATTATGAAAAACGAGGATTTGAAAAAAAGACGAAAATGACTCCGAGACGATGGGCTATAGCCCATGGTCTCGGAGTCATTTTCGTCTTTTTTTCAAATCCTCAAAAATGATGGAAAACGGCATGCTATAGTATGCCGTTCGAGACCATGGGCTATAGCCCATCGCAAAGTCAGTATTTGACTTTTGAAAAGTCAAATGGTGACTTTTCCCGGGGTCTGTCAAAAAGTCGAGGTTTGACTTTTAATTGTGATACTGGGCTGCCCATCGCCATGGTCATAAATTATGAAAAACGAGGATTTGAAAAAAAGACGAAAATGAATCCAAGACGATGGGCTATATATAGCCCATGGTCTCGGAGTGATTTTCGTCTTTTTTTCAAATCCTCAAAAATGATGGAAAACGGCATGCTATAGTATGCCGTTCGAGACCATGGGCTATAGCCCATCGCAAAGTCAGTATTTGACTTTTGAAAAGTCAAACGGTGACTTTTCCCGGGGTCTGTCAAAAAGTCGAGGTTTGACTTTTAATTGTGATACTGGGCTGCCCATCGCCATGGTCATAAATTATGAAAAACGAGGATTTGAAAAAAAGACGAAAATGACTCCGAGACGATGGGCTATAGCCCATGGTCTCGGAGTGATTTTCGTCTTTTTTTCAAATCCTCAAAAATGATGGAAAACGGCATGCTATAGTATGCCGTTCGAGACCATGGGCTATAGCCCATCGCCATGGTCATAAATTATGAAAAACGAGGATTTGAAAAAAAGACGAAAATGACTCCAAGACGATGGGCTATATATAGCCCATGGTCTCGGAGTGATTTTCGTATTTTTTTCAAATCCTCAAAAATGATGGAAAACGGCATGCTATAATATGCCGTTCGAGACCATGGGCTATAGCCCATCGCCATGGTCATAAATTATGAAAAACGAGGATTTGAAAAAAAGACGAAAATGACTCCGAGACGATGGGCTATAGCCCATGGTCTCGGAGTCATTTTCGTCTTTTTTTCAAATCCTCAAAAATGATGGAAAACGGCATGCTATAGTATGCCGTTCGAGACCATGGGCTATAGCCCATCGCAAAGTCAGTATTTGACTTTTGAAAAGTAAAACGGTGACTTTTCCCGGGGTCTGTCAAAAAGTCGAGGTTTGACTTTTAATTGTGATACTGGGCTGCCCATCGCCATGGTCATAAATTATGAAAAACGAGGATTTGAAAAAAAGACGAAAATGACTCCAAGACGATGGGCTATATATAGCCCATGGTCTCGGAGTGATTTTCGTCTTTTTTTCAAATCCTCAAAAATGATGGAAAACGGCATGCTATAGTATGCCGTTCGAGACCATGGGCTATAGCCCATCGCCATGGTCATAAATTATGAAAAACGAGGATTTGAAAAAAAGACGAAAATGACTCCGAGACGATGGGCTATAGCCCATGGTCTCGGAGTCATTTTCGTCTTTTTTTCAAATCCTCAAAAATGATGGAAAACGGCATGCTATAGTATGCCGTTCGAGACCATGGGCTATAGCCCATCGCAAAGTCAGTATTTGACTTTTGAAAAGTCAAATGGTGACTTTTCCCGGGGTCTGTCAAAAAGTCGAGGTTTGACTTTTCAAATCCTCAAAAATGATGGAAAACGGCATGCTATAGTATGCCGTTCGAGACCATGGGCTATAGCCCATCGCAAAGTCAGTATTTGACTTTTGAAAAGTCAAACGGTGACTTTTCCCGGGGTCTGTCAAAAAGTTGAGGTTTGACTTTTAATTGTGATACTGGGCTGCCCATCGCCATGGTCATAAATTATGAAAAACGAGGATTTGAAAAAAAGACGAAAATGACTCCAAGACGATGGGCTATATATAGCCCATGGTCTCGGAGTGATTTTCGTCTTTTTTTCAAATCCTCAAAAATGATGGAAAACGGCATGCTGTAGTATGCCGTTCGAGACCATGGGCTATAGCCCATCGCCATGGTCATAAATTATGAAAAACGAGGATTTGAAAAAAAGACGAAAATGACTCCGAGACGATGGGCTATAGCCCATGGTCTCGGAGTCATTTTCGTCTTTTTTTCAAATCCTCAAAAATGATGGAAAACGGCATGCTATAGTATGCCGTTCGAGACCATGGGCTATAGCCCATCGCAAAGTCAGTATTTGACTTTTGAAAAGTCAAATGGTGACTTTTCCCGGGGTCTGTCAAAAAGTCGAGGTTTGACTTTTCAAATCCTCAAAAATGATGGAAAACGGCATGCTATAGTATGCCGTTCGAGACCATGGGCTATAGCCCATCGCAAAGTCAGTATTTGACTTTTGAAAAGTCAAACGGTGACTTTTCCCGGGGTCTGTCAAAAAGTCGAGGTTTGACTTTTAATTGTGATACTGGGCTGCCCATCGCCATGGTCATAAATTATGAAAAACGAGGATTTGAAAAAAAGACGAAA
The DNA here is from genome assembly GCF_951216825.1 of Electrona antarctica. Lineage (NCBI taxonomy): Eukaryota > Metazoa > Chordata > Actinopteri > Myctophiformes > Myctophidae > Electrona > Electrona antarctica. The sequence continues at coordinate 390,313 of NW_027637030.1, forward strand.
ATGACTCCAAGACGATGGGCTATATATAGCCCATGGTCTCGGAGTGATTTTCGTCTTTTTTTCAAATCCTCAAAAATGATGGAAAACGGCATGCTATAGTATGCCGTTCGAGACCATGGGCTATAGCCCATCGCCATGGTCATAAATTATGAAAAACGAGGATTTGAAAAAAAGACGAAAATGACTCCGAGACGATGGGCTATAGCCCATGGTCTCGGAGTCATTTTCGTCTTTTTTTCAAATCCTCAAAAATGATGGAAAACGGCATGCTATAGTATGCCGTTCGAGACCATGGGCTATAGCCCATCGCAAAGTCAGTATTTGACTTTTGAAAAGTCAAACGGTGACTTTTCCCGGGGTCTGTCAAAAAGTCGAGGTTTGACTTTTAATTGTGATACTGGGCTGCCCATCGCCATGGTCATAAATTATGAAAAACGAGGATTTGAAAAAAAGACGAAAATGACTCCAAGACGATGGGCTATATATAGCCCATGGTCTCGGAGTGATTTTCGTCTTTTTTTCAAATCCTCAAAAATGATGGAAAACGGCATGCTATAGTATGCCGTTCGAGACCATGGGCTATAGCCCATCGCCATGGTCATAAATTATGAAAAACGAGGATTTGAAAAAAAGACGAAAATGACTCCGAGACGATGGGCTATAGCCCATGGTCTCGGAGTCATTTTCGTCTTTTTTTCAAATCCTCAAAAATGATGGAAAACGGCATGCTATAGTATGCCGTTCGAGACCATGGGCTATAGCCCATCGCAAAGTCAGTATTTGACTTTTGAAAAGTCAAACGGTGACTTTTCCCGGGGTCTGTCAAAAAGTCGAGGTTTGACTTTTAATTGTGATACTGGGCTGCCCATCGCCATGGTCATAAATTATGAAAAACGAGGATTTGAAAAAAAGACGAAAATGACTCCAAGACGATGGGCTATATATAGCCCATGGTCTCGGAGTGATTTTCGTCTTTTTTTCAAATCCTCAAAAATGATGGAAAACGGCATGCTATAGTATGCCGTTCGAGACCATGGGCTATAGCCCATCGCCATGGTCATAAATTATGAAAAACGAGGATTTGAAAAAAAGACGAAAATGACTCCGAGACGATGGGCTATAGCCCATGGTCCCGGAGTCATTTTCGTCTTTTTTTCAAATCCTCAAAAATGATGGAAAACGGCATGCTATAGTATGCCGTTCGAGACCATGGGCTATAGCCCATCGCAAAGTCAGTATTTGACTTTTGAAAAGTCAAATGGTGACTTTTCCCGGGGTCTGTCAAAAAGTCGAGGTTTGACTTTTCAAATCCTCAAAAATGATGGAAAACGGCATGCTATAGTATGCCGTTCGAGACCATGGGCTATAGCCCATCGCAAAGTCAGTATTTGACTTTTGAAAAGTCAAACGGTGACTTTTCCCGGGGTCTGTCAAAAAGTCGAGGTTTGACTTTTAATTGTGATACTGGGCTGCCCATCGCCATGGTCATAAATTATGAAAAACGAGGATTTGAAAAAAAGACGAAAATGACTCCAAGACGATGGGCTATATATAGCCCATGGTCTCGGAGTGATTTTCGTATTTTTTTCAAATCCTCAAAAATTATGGAAAACGGCATGCTATAATATGCCGTTCGAGACCATGGGCTATAGCCCATCGCCATGGTCATAAATTATGAAAAACGAGGATTTGAAAAAAAGACGAAAATGACTCCGAGACGATGGGCTATAGCCCATGGTCTCGGAGTCATTTTCGTCTTTTTTTCAAATCCTCAAAAATGATGGAAAACGGCATGCTATAGTATGCCGTTCGAGACCATGGGCTATAGCCCATCGCAAAGTCAGTATTTGACTTTTGAAAAGTAAAACGGTGACTTTTCCCGGTGTCTGTCAAAAAGTCGAGGTTTGACTTTTAATTGTGATACTGGGCTGCCCATCGCCATGGTCATAAATTATGAAAAACGAGGATTTAAAAAAAAGACGAAAATGACTCCAAGACGATGGGCTATATATAGCCCATGGTCTCGGAGTGATTTTCGTCTTTTTTTCAAATCCTCAAAAATGATGGAAAACGGCATGCTATAGTATGCCGTTCGAGACCATGGGCTATAGCCCATCGCCATGGTCATAAATTATGAAAAACGAGGATTTGAAAAAAAGACGAAAATGACTCCGAGACGATGGGCTATAGCCCATGGTCTCGGAGTCATTTTCGTCTTTTTTTCAAATCCTCAAAAATGATGGAAAACGGCATGCTATAGTATGCCGTTCGAGACCATGGGCTATAGCCCATCGCAAAGTCAGTATTTGACTTTTGAAAAGTCAAATGGTGACTTTTCCCGGGGTCTGTCAAAAAGTCGAGGTTTGACTTTTCAAATCCTCAAAAATGATGGAAAACGGCATGCTATAGTATGCCGTTCGAGACCATGGGCTATAGCCCATCGCAAAGTCAGTATTTGACTTTTGAAAAGTCAAACGGTGACTTTTCCCGGGGTCTGTCAAAAAGTTGAGGTTTGACTTTTAATTGTGATACTGGGCTGCCCATCGCCATGGTCATAAATTATGAAAAACGAGGATTTGAAAAAAAGACGAAAATGACTCCAAGACGATGGGCTATATATAGCCCATGGTCTCGGAGTGATTTTCGTCTTTTTTTCAAATCCTCAAAAATGATGGAAAACGGCATGCTGTAGTATGCCGTTCGAGACCATGGGCTATAGCCCATCGCCATGGTCATAAATTATGAAAAACGAGGATTTGAAAAAAAGACGAAAATGACTCCGAGACGATGGGCTATAGCCCATGGTCTCGGAGTCATTTTCGTCTTTTTTTCAAATCCTCAAAAATGATGGAAAACGGCATGCTATAGTATGCCGTTCGAGACCATGGGCTATAGCCCATCGCAAAGTCAGTATTTGACTTTTGAAAAGTCAAATGGTGACTTTTCCCGGGGTCTGTCAAAAAGTCGAGGTTTGACTTTTCAAATCCTCAAAAATGATGGAAAACGGCATGCTATAGTATGCCGTTCGAGACCATGGGCTATAGCCCATCGCAAAGTCAGTATTTGACTTTTGAAAAGTCAAACGGTGACTTTTCCCGGGGTCTGTCAAAAAGTCGAGGTTTGACTTTTAATTGTGATACTGGGCTGCCCATCGCCATGGTCATAAATTATGAAAAACGAGGATTCGAAAAAAAGACGAAAATGACTGCAAGACGATGGGCTATATATAGCCCATGGTCTCGGAGTGATTTTCGTCTTTTTTTCAAATCCTCAAAAATGATGGAAAACGGCATGCTATAGTATGCCGTTCGAGACCATGGGCTATAGCCCATCGCCATGGTCATAAATTATGAAAAACGAGGATTTGAAAAAAAGACGAAAATGACTCCGAGACGATGGGCTATAGCCCATGGTCTCGGAGTCATTTTCGTCTTTTTTTCAAATCCTCAAAAATGATGGAAAACGGCATGCTATAGTATGCCGTTCGAGACCATGGGCTATAGCCCATCGCAAAGTCAGTATTTGACTTTTGAAAAGTCAAACGGTGACTTTTCCCGGGGTCTGTCAAAAAGTCGAGGTTTGACTTTTAATTGTGATACTGGGCTGCCCATCGCCATGGTCATAAATTATGAAAAACGAGGATTTGAAAAAAAGACGAAAATGACTCCAAGACGATGGGCTATATATAGCCCATGGTCTCGGAGTGATTTTCGTCTTTTTTTCAAATCCTCAAAAATGATGGAAAACGGCATGCTATAGTATGCCGTTCGAGACCATGGGCTATAGCCCATCGCCATGGTCATAAATTATGAAAAACGAGGATTTGAAAAAAAGACGAAAATGACTCCGAGACGATGGGCTATAGCCCATGGTCTCGGAGTCATTTTCGTCTTTTTTTCAAATCCTCAAAAATGATGGAAAACGGCATGCTATAGTATGCCGTTCGAGACCATGGGCTATAGCCCATCGCAAAGTCAGTATTTGACTTTTGAAAAGTCAAACGGTGACTTTTCCCGGGGTCTGTCAAAAAGTCGAGGTTTGACTTTTAATTGTGATACTGGGCTGCCCATCGCCATGGTCATAAATTATGAAAAACGAGGATTTGAAAAAAAGACGAAAATGACTCCAAGACGATGGGCTATATATAGCCCATGGTCTCGGAGTGATTTTCGTCTTTTTTTCAAATCCTCAAAAATGATGGAAAACGGCATGCTATAGTATGCCGTTCGAGACCATGGGCTATAGCCCATCGCCATGGTCATAAATTATGAAAAACGAGGATTTGAAAAAAAGACGAAAATGACTCCAAGACGATGGGCTATATATAGCCCATGGTCTCGGAGTGATTTTCGTCTTTTTTTCAAATCCTCAAAAATGATGGAAAACGGCATGCTATAGTATGCCGTTCGAGACCATGGGCTATAGCCCATCGCCATGGTCATAAATTATGAAAAACGAGGATTTGAAAAAAAGACGAAAATGACTCCGAGACGATGGGCTATAGCCCATGGTCTCGGAGTCATTTTCGTCTTTTTTTCAAATCCTCAAAAATGATGGAAAACGGCATGCTATAGTATGCCGTTCGAGACCATGGGCTATAGCCCATCGCAAAGTCAGTATTTGACTTTTGAAAAGTCAAATGGTGACTTTTCCCGGGGTCTGTCAAAAAGTCGAGGTTTGACTTTTCAAATCCTCAAAAATGATGGAAAACGGCATGCTATAGTATGCCGTTCGAGACCATGGGCTATAGCCCATCGCAAAGTCAGTATTTGACTTTTGAAAAGTCAAACGGTGACTTTTCCCGGGGTCTGTCAAAAAGTTGAGGTTTGACTTTTAATTGTGATACTGGGCTGCCCATCGCCATGGTCATAAATTATGAAAAACGAGGATTTGAAAAAAAGACGAAAATGACTCCAAGACGATGGGCTATATATAGCCCATGGTCTCGGAGTGATTTTCGTCTTTTTTTCAAATCCTCAAAAATGATGGAAAACGGCATGCTGTAGTATGCCGTTCGAGACCATGGGCTATAGCCCATCGCCATGGTCATAAATTATGAAAAACGAGGATTTGAAAAAAAGACGAAAATGACTCCGAGACGATGGGCTATAGCCCATGGTCTCGGAGTCATTTTCGTCTTTTTTTCAAATCCTCAAAAATGATGGAAAACGGCATGCTATAGTATGCCGTTCGAGACCATGGGCTATAGCCCATCGCAAAGTCAGTATTTGACTTTTGAAAAGTCAAATGGTGACTTTTCCCGGGGTCTGTCAAAAAGTCGAGGTTTGACTTTTCAAATCCTCAAAAATGATGGAAAACGGCATGCTATAGTATGCCGTTCGAGACCATGGGCTATAGCCCATCGCAAAGTCAGTATTTGACTTTTGAAAAGTCAAACGGTGACTTTTCCCAGGGTCTGTCAAAAAGTCGAGGTTTGACTTTTAATTGTGATACTGGGCTGCCCATCGCCATGGTCATAAATTATGAAAAACGAGGATTCGAAAAAAAGACGAAAATGACTGCAAGACGATGGGCTATATATAGCCCATGGTCTCGGAGTGATTTTCGTCTTTTTTTCAAATCCTCAAAAATGATGGAAAACGGCATGCTATAGTATGCCGTTCGAGACCATGGGCTATAGCCCATCGCCATGGTCATAAATTATGAAAAACGAGGATTTGAAAAAAAGACGAAAATGACTCCGAGACGATGGGCTATAGCCCATGGTCTCGGAGTCATTTTCGTCTTTTTTTCAAATCCTCAAAAATGATGGAAAACGGCATGCTATAGTATGCCGTTCGAGACCATGGGCTATAGCCCATCGCAAAGTCAGTATTTGACTTTTGAAAAGTCAAACGGTGACTTTTCCCGGGGTCTGTCAAAAAGTCGAGGTTTGACTTTTAATTGTGATACTGGGCTGCCCATCGCCATGGTCATAAATTATGAAAAACGAGGATTTGAAAAAAAGACGAAAATGACTCCAAGACGATGGGCTATATATAGCCCATGGTCTCGGAGTGATTTTCGTCTTTTTTTCAAATCCTCAAAAATGATGGAAAACGGCATGCTATAGTATGCCGTTCGAGACCATGGGCTATAGCCCATCGCCATGGTCATAAATTATGAAAAACGAGGATTTGAAAAAAAGACGAAAATGACTCCGAGACGATGGGCTATAGCCCATGGTCTCGGAGTCATTTTCGTCTTTTTTTCAAATCCTCAAAAATGATGGAAAACGGCATGCTATAGTATGCCGTTCGAGACCATGGGCTATAGCCCATCGCAAAGTCAGTATTTGACTTTTGAAAAGTCAAACGGTGACTTTTCCCGGGGTCTGTCAAAAAGTCGAGGTTTGACTTTTAATTGTGATACTGGGCTGCCCATCGCCATGGTCATAAATTATGAAAAACGAGGATTTGAAAAAAAGACGAAAATGACTCCAAGACGATGGGCTATATATAGCCCATGGTCTCGGAGTGATTTTCGTCTTTTTTTCAAATCCTCAAAAATGATGGAAAACGGCATGCTATAGTATGCCGTTCGAGACCATGGGCTATAGCCCATCGCCATGGTCATAAATTATGAAAAACGAGGATTTGAAAAAAAGACGAAAATGACTCCGAGACGATGGGCTATAGCCCATGGTCTCGGAGTCATTTTCGTCTTTTTTTCAAATCCTCAAAAATGATGGAAAACGGCATGCTATAGTATGCCGTTCGAGACCATGGGCTATAGCCCATCGCAAAGTCAGTATTTGACTTTTGAAAAGTCAAACGGTGACTTTTCCCGGGGTCTGTCAAAAAGTCGAGGTTTGACTTTTAATTGTGATACTGGGCTGCCCATCGCCATGGTCATAAATTATGAAAAACGAGGATTTGAAAAAAAGACGAAAATGACTCCAAGACGATGGGCTATATATAGCCCATGGTCTCGGAGTGATTTTCGTCTTTTTTTCAAATCCTCAAAAATGATGGAAAACGGCATGCTATAGTATGCCGTTCGAGACCATGGGCTATAGCCCATCGCCATGGTCATAAATTATGAAAAACGAGGATTTGAAAAAAAGACGAAAATGACTCCGAGACGATGGGCTATAGCCCATGGTCTCGGAGTCATTTTCGTCTTTTTTTCAAATCCTCAAAAATGATGGAAAACGGCATGCTATAGTATGCCGTTCGAGACCATGGGCTATAGCCCATCGCAAAGTCAGTATTTGACTTTTGAAAAGTCAAACGGTGACTTTTCCCGGGGTCTGTCAAAAAGTCGAGGTTTGACTTTTAATTGTGATACTGGGCTGCCCATCGCCATGGTCATAAATTATGAAAAACGAGGATTTGAAAAAAAGACGAAAATGACTCCAAGACGATGGGCTATATATAGCCCATGGTCTCGGAGTGATTTTCGTCTTTTTTTCAAATCCTCAAAAATGATGGAAAACGGCATGCTATAGTATGCCGTTCGAGACCATGGGCTATAGCCCATCGCCATGGTCATAAATTATGAAAAACGAGGATTTGAAAAAAAGACGAAAATGACTCCGAGACGATGGGCTATAGCCCATGGTCTCGGAGTCATTTTCGTCTTTTTTTCAAATCCTCAAAAATGATGGAAAACGGCATGCTATAGTATGCCGTTCGAGACCATGGGCTATAGCCCATCGCAAAGTCAGTATTTGACTTTTGAAAAGTCAAATGGTGACTTTTCCCGGGGTCTGTCAAAGAGTCGAGGTTTGACTTTTCAAATCCTCAAAAATGATGGAAAACGGCATGCTATAGTATGCCGTTCGAGACCATGGGCTATAGCCCATCGCAAAGTCAGTATTTGACTTTTGAAAAGTCAAACGGTGACTTTTCCCGGGGTCTGTCAAAAAGTCGAGGTTTGACTTTTAATTGTGATACTGGGCTGCCCATCGCCATGGTCATAAATTATGAAAAACGAGGATTTGAAAAAAAGACGAAAATGACTCCAAGACGATGGGCTATATATAGCCCATGGTCTCGGAGTGATTTTCGTCTTTTTTTCAAATCCTCAAAAATGATGGAAAACGGCATGCTATAGTATGCCGTTCGAGACCATGGGCTATAGCCCATCGCAAAGTCAGTATTTGACTTTTGAAAAGTCAAACGGTGACTTTTCCCGGGGTCTGTCAAAAAGTCGAGGTTTGACTTTTAATTGTGATACTGGGCTGCCCATCGCCATGGTCATAAATTATGAAAAACGAGGATTTGAAAAAAAGACGAAAATGACTCCAAGACGATGGGCTATATATAGCCCATGGTCTCGGAGTGATTTTCGTCTTTTTTTCAAATCCTCAAAAATGATGGAAAACGGCATGCTATAGTATGCCGTTCGAGACCATGGGCTATAGCCCATCGCCATGGTCATAAATTATGAAAAACGAGGATTTGAAAAAAGACGAAAATGACTCCGAGACGATGGGCTATAGCCCATGGTCTCAGAGTCATTTTCGTCTTTTTTTCAAATCCTCAAAAATGATGGAAAACGGCATGCTATAGTATGCCGTTCGAGACCATGGGCTATAGCCCATCGCCATGGTCATAAATTATGAAAAACGAGGATTTGAAAAAAAGACGAAAATGACTCCGAGACGATAGGCTATAGCCCATGGTCTCGGAGTCATTTTCGTCTTTTTTTCAAATCCTCAAAAATGATGGAAAACGGCATGCTATAGTATGCCGTTCGAGACCATGGGCTATAGCCCATCGCAAAGTCAGTATTTGACTTTTGAAAAGTCAAACGGTGACTTTTCCCGGGGTCTGTCAAAAAGTTGAGGTTTGACTTTTCAAATCCTCAAAAATGATGGAAAACGGCATGCTATAGTATGCCGTTCGAGACCATGGGCTATAGCCCATCGCAAAGTCAGTATTTGACTTTTGAAAAGTCAAACGGTGACTTTTCCCGGGGTCTGTCAAAAAGTCGAGGTTTGACTTTTAATTGTGATACTGGGCTGCCCATCGCCATGGTCATAAATTATGAAAAACGAGGATTTGAAAAAAAGACGAAAATGATTCCAAGACGATGGGCTATATATAGCCCATGGTCTCGGAGTGATTTTCGTCTTTTTTTCAAATCCTCAAAAATGATGGAAAACGGCATGCTATAGTATGCCGTTCGAGACCATGGGCTATAGCCCATCGCCATGGTCATAAATTATGAAAAACGAGGATTTGAAAAAAAGACGAAAATGACTCCGAGACGATGGGCTATAGCCCATGGTCTCGGAGTCATTTTCGTCTTTTTTCAAATCCTCAAAAATGATGGAAAACGGCATGCTATAGTATGCCGTTCGAGACCATGGGCTATAGCCCATCGCAAAGTCAGTATTTGACTTTTGAAAAGTCAAACGGTGACTTTTCCCGGGGTCTGTCAAAAAGTCGAGGTTTGACTTTTAATTGTGATACTGGGCTGCCCATCGCCATGGTCATAAATTATGAAAAACGAGGATTTGAAAAAAAGACGAAAATGACTCCAAGACGATGGGCTATATATAGCCCATGGTCTCGGAGTGATTTTCGTCTTTTTTTCAAATCCTCAAAAATGATGGAAAACGGCATGCTATAGTATGCCGTTCGAGACCATGGGCTATAGCCCATCGCCATGGTCATAAATTATGAAAAACGAGGATTTGAAAAAAAGACGAAAATGACTCCGAGACGATGGGCTATAGCCCATGGTCTCGGAGTGATTTTCGTCTTTTTTTCAAATCCTCAAAAATGATGGAAAACGGCATGCTATAGTATGCCGTTCGAGACCATGGGCTATAGCCCATCGCAAAGTCAGTATTTGACTTTTGAAAAGTCAAACGGTGACTTTTCCCGGGGTCTGTCAAAAAGTCGAGGTTTGACTTTTCAAATCCTCAAAAATGATGGAAAACGGCATGCTATAGTATGCCGTTCGAGACCATGGGCTATAGCCCATCGCAAAGTCAGTATTTGACTTTTGAAAAGTCAAACGGTGACTTTTCCCGGGGTCTGTCAGAAAGTCGAGGTTTGACTTTTAATTGTGATATTGGGCTGCCCATCGCCATGGTCATAAATTATGAAAAACGAGGATTTGAAAAAAAGACGAAAATGACTCCAAGACGATGGGCTATATATAGCCCATGGTCTCGGAGTGATTTTCGTCTTTTTTTCAAATCCTCAAAAATGATGGAAAACGGCATGCTATAGTATGCCGTTCGAGACCATGGGCTATAGCCCATCGCAAAGTCAGTATTTGACTTTTGAAAAGTCAAACGGTGACTTTTCCCGGGGTCTGTCAAAAAGTCGAGGTTTGACTTTTAATTGTGATACTGGGCTGCCCATCGCCATGGTCATAAATTATGAAAAACGAGGATTTGAAAAAAAGACGAAAATGACTCCAAGACGATGGGCTATATATAGCCCATGGTCTCGGAGTGATTTTCGTCTTTTTTTCAAATCCTCAAAAATGATGGAAAACGGCATGCTATAGTATGCCGTTCGAGACCATGGGCTATAGCCCATCGCCATGGTCATAAATTATGAAAAACGAGGATTTGAAAAAAGACGAAAATGACTCCGAGACGATGGGCTATAGCCCATGGTCTCGGAGTCATTTTCGTCTTTTTTTCAAATCCTCAAAAATGATGGAAAACGGCATGCTATAGTATGCCGTTCGAGACCATGGGCTATAGCCCATCGCCATGGTCATAAATTATGAAAAACGAGGATTTGAAAAAAAGACGAAAATGACTCCGAGACGATAGGCTATATAGCCCATGGTCTCGGAGTCATTTTCGTCTTTTTTTCAAATCCTCAAAAATGATGGAAAACGGCATGCTATAGTATGCCGTTCGAGACCATGGGCTATAGCCCATCGCAAAGTCAGTATTTGACTTTTGAAAAGTCAAACGGTGACTTTTCCCGGGGTCTGTCAAAAAGTTGAGGTTTGACTTTTCAAATCCTCAAAAATGATGGAAAACGGCATGCTATAGTATGCCGTTCGAGACCATGGGCTATAGCCCATCGCAAAGTCAGTATTTGACTTTTGAAAAGTCAAACGGTGACTTTTCCCGGGGTCTGTCAAAAAGTCGAGGTTTGACTTTTAATTGTGATACTGGGCTGCCCATCGCCATGGTCATAAATTATGAAAAACGAGGATTTGAAAAAAAGACGAAAATGACTCCAAGACGATGGGCTATATATAGCCCATGGTCTCGGAGTGATTTTCGTCTTTTTTTCAAATCCTCAAAAATGATGGAAAACGGCATGCTATAGTATGCCGTTCGAGACCATGGGCTATAGCCCATCGCCATGGTCATAAATTATGAAAAACGAGGATTTGAAAAAAAGACGAAAATGACTCCGAGACGATGGGCTATAGCCCATGGTCTCGGAGTGATTTTCGTCTTTTTTTCAAATCCTCAAAAATGATGGAAAACGGCATGCTATAGTATGCCGTTCGAGACCATGGGCTATAGCCCATCGCAAAGTCAGTATTTGACTTTTGAAAAGTCAAACGGTGACTTTTCCCGGGGTCTGTCAAAAAGTCGAGGTTTGACTTTTCAAATCCTCAAAAATGATGGAAAACGGCATGCTATAGTATGCCGTTCGAGACCATGGGCTATAGCCCATCGCAAAGTCAGTATTTGACTTTTGAAAAGTCAAACGGTGACTTTTCCCGGGGTCTGTCAAAAAGTCGAGGTTTGACTTTTAATTGTGATATTGGGCTGCCCATCGCCATGGTCATAAATTATGAAAAACGAGGATTTGAAAAAAAGACGAAAATGACTCCAAGACGATGGGCTATATATAGCCCATGGTCTCGGAGTGATTTTCGTCTTTTTTTCAAATCCTCAAAAATGATGGAAAACGGCATGCTATAGTATGCCGTTCGAGACCATGGGCTATAGCCCATCGCAAAGTCAGTATTTGACTTTTGAAAAGTCAAACGGTGACTTTTCCCGGGGTCTGTCAAAAAGTCGAGGTTTGACTTTTAATTGTGATACTGGGCTGCCCATCGCCATGGTCATAAATTATGAAAAACGAGGATTTGAAAAAAAGACGAAAATGACTCCAAGACGATGGGCTATATATAGCCCATGGTCTCGGAGTGATTTTCGTCTTTTTTTCAAATCCTCAAAAATGATGGAAAACGGCATGCTATAGTATGCCGTTCGAGACCATGGGCTATAGCCCATCGCCATGGTCATAAATTATGAAAAACGAGGATTTGAAAAAAGACGAAAATGACTCCGAGACGATGGGCTATAGCCCATGGTCTCGGAGTCATTTTCGTCTTTTTTTCAAATCCTCAAAAATGATGGAAAACGGCATGCTATAGTATGCCGTTCGAGACCATGGGCTATAGCCCATCGCCATGGTCATAAATTATGAAAAACGAGGATTTGAAAAAAAGACGAAAATGACTCCGAGACGATAGGCTATATAGCCCATGGTCTCGGAGTCATTTTCGTCTTTTTTTCAAATCCTCAAAAATGATGGAAAACGGCATGCTATAGTATGCCGTTCGAGACCATGGGCTATAGCCCATCGCAAAGTCAGTATTTGACTTTTGAAAAGTCAAACGGTGACTTTTCCCGGGGTCTGTCAAAAAGTTGAGGTTTGACTTTTCAAATCCTCAAAAATGATGGAAAACGGCATGCTATAGTATGCCGTTCGAGACCATGGGCTATAGCCCATCGCAAAGTCAGTATTTGACTTTTGAAAAGTCAAACGGTGACTTTTCCCAGGGTCTGTCAAAAAGTCGAGGTTTGACTTTTAATTGTGATACTGGGCTGCCCATCGCCATGGTCATAAATTATGAAAAACGAGGATTTGAAAAAAAGACGAAAATGACTCCAAGACGATGGGCTATATATAGCCCATGGTCTCGGAGTGATTTTCGTCTTTTTTTCAAATCCTCAAAAATGATGGAAAACGGCATGCTATAGTATGCCGTTCGAGACCATGGGCTATAGCCCATCGCCATGGTCATAAATTATGAAAAACGAGGATTTGAAAAAAAGACGAAAATGACTCCGAGACGATGGGCTATAGCCCATGGTCTCGGAGTCATTTTCGTCTTTTTTTCAAATCCTCAAAAATGATGGAAAACGGCATGCTATAGTATGCCGTTCGAGACCATGGGCTATAGCCCATCGCAAAGTCAGTATTTGACTTTTGAAAAGTCAAACGGTGACTTTTCCCGGGGTCTGTCAAAAAGTCGAGGTTTGACTTTTAATTGTGATACTGGGCTGCCCATCGCCATGGTCATAAATTATGAAAAACGAGGATTTGAAAAAAAGACGAAAATGACTCCAAGACGATGGGCTATATATAGCCCATGGTCTCGGAATGATTTTCGTCTTTTTTTCAAATCCTCAAAAATGATGGAAAACGGCATGCTATAGTATGCCGTTCGAGACCATGGGCTATAGCCCATCGCCATGGTCATAAATTATGAAAAACGAGGATTTGAAAAAAAGACGAAAATGACTCCGAGACGATGGGCTATAGCCCATGGTCTCGGAGTCATTTTCGTCTTTTTTTCAAATCCTCAAAAATGATGGAAAACGGCATGCTATAGTATGCCGTTCGAGACCATGGGCTATAGCCCATCGCAAAGTCAGTATTTGACTTTTGAAAAGTCAAACGGTGACTTTTCCCGGGGTCTGTCAAAAAGTCGAGGTTTGACTTTTAATTGTGATACTGGGCTGCCCATCGCCATGGTCATAAATTATGAAAAACGAGGATTTGAAAAAAAGACGAAAATGACTCCAAGACGATGGGCTATATATAGCCCATGGTCTCGGAGTGATTTTCGTCTTTTTTTCAAATCCTCAAAAATGATGGAAAACGGCATGCTATAGTATGCCGTTCGAGACCATGGGCTATAGCCCATCGCCATGGTCATAAATTATGAAAAACGAGGATTTGAAAAAAAGACGAAAATGACTCCGAGACGATGGGCTATAGCCCATGGTCTCGGAGTCATTTTCGTCTTTTTTTCAAATCCTCAAAAATGATGGAAAACGGCATGCTATAGTATGCCGTTCGAGACCATGGGCTATAGCCCATCGCAAAGTCAGTATTTGACTTTTGAAAAGTCAAACGGTGACTTTTCCCGGGGTCTGTCAAAAAGTCGAGGTTTGACTTTTAATTGTGATACTGGGCTGCCCATCGCCATGGTCATAAATTATGAAAAACGAGGATTTGAAAAAAAGACGAAAATGACTCCAAGACGATGGGCTATATATAGCCCATGGTCTCGGAGTGATTTTCGTCTTTTTTTCAAATCCTCAAAAATGATGGAAAACGGCATGCTATAGTATGCCGTTCGAGACCATGGGCTATAGCCCATCGTCATGGTCATAAATTATGAAAAACGAGGATTTGAAAAAAAGACGAAAATGACTCCGAGACGATGGGCTATAGCCCATGGTCTCGGAGTCATTTTCGTCTTTTTTTCAAATCCTCAAAAATGATGGAAAACGGCATGCTATAGTATGCCGTTCGAGACCATGGGCTATAGCCCATCGCAAAGTCAGTATTTGACTTTTGAAAAGTCAAACGGTGACTTTTCCCGGGGTCTGTCAAAAAGTCGAGGTTTGATTTTTAATTGTGATACTGGGCTGCCCATCGCCATGGTCATAAATTATGAAAAACGAGGATTTGAAAAAAAGACGAAAATGACTCCAAGACGATGGGCTATATATATCCCATGGTCTCGGAGTGATTTTCGTCTTTTTTTCAAATCCTCAAAAATGATGGAAAACGGCATGCTATAGTATGCCGTTCGAGACCATGGGCTATAGCCCATCGCCATGGTCATAAATTATGAAAAACGAGGATTTGAAAAAAAGACGAAAATGACTCCGAGACGATGGGCTATAGCCCATGGTCTCGGAGTCATTTTCGTCTTTTTTTCAAATCCTCAAAAATGATGGAAAACGGCATGCTATAGTATGCCGTTCGAGACCATGGGCTATAGCCCATCGCAAAGTCAGTATTTGACTTTTGAAAAGTCAAACGGTGACTTTTCCCGGGGTCTGTCAAAAAGTCGAGGTTTGACTTTTCAAATCCTCAAAAATGATGGAAAACGGCATGCTATAGTATGCCGTTCGAGACCATGGGCTATAGCCCATCGCAAAGTCAGTATTTGACTTTTGAAAAGTCAAACGGTGACTTTTCCCGGGGTCTGTCAAAAAGTCGAGGTTTGACTTTTAATTGTGATACTGGGCTGCCCATCGCCATGGTCATAAATTATGAAAAACGAGGATTTGAAAAAGAGACGAAAATGACTCCAAGACGATGGGCTATATATAGCCCATGGTCTCGGAGTGATTTTCGTCTTTTTTTCAAATCCTCAAAAATGATGGAAAACGGCATGCTATAGTATGCCGTTCGAGACCATGGGCTATAGCCCATCGCCATGGTCATAAATTATGAAAAACGAGGATTTGAAAAAAAGACGAAAATGACTCCGAGACGATGGGCTATAGCCCATGGTCTCGGAGTCATTTTCGTCTTTTTTTCAAATCCTCAAAAATGATGGAAAACGGCATGCTATAGTATGCCGTTCGAGACCATGGGCTATAGCCCATCGCAAAGTCAGTATTTGACTTTTGAAAAGTCAAACGGTGACTTTTCCCGGGGTCTGTCAAAAAGTCGAGGTTTGACTTTTAATTGTGATACTGGGCTGCCCATCGCCATGGTCATAAATTATGAAAAACGAGGATTTGAAAAAAAGACGAAAATGACTCCAAGACGATGGGCTATATATAGCCCATGGTCTCGGAGTGATTTTCGTCTTTTTTTCAAATCCTCAAAAATGATGGAAAACGGCATGCTATAGTATGCCGTTCGAGACCATGGGCTATAGCCCATCGCCATGGTCATAAATTATGAAAAACGAGGATTTGAAAAAAAGACGAAAATGACTCCGAGACGATGGGCTATAGCCCATGGTCTCGGAGTCATTTTCGCCTTTTTTTCAAATCCTCAAAAATGATGGAAAACGGCATGCTATAGTATGCCGTTCGAGACCATGGGCTATAGCCCATCGCAAAGTCAGTATTTGACTTTTGAAAAGTCAAACGGTGACTTTTCCCGGGGTCTGTCAAAAAGTCGAGGTTTGACTTTTAATTGTGATACTGGGCTGCCCATCGCCATGGTCATAAATTATGAAAAACGAGGATTTGAAAAAAAGACGAAAATGACTCCAAGACGATGGGCTATATATAGCCCATGGTCTCGGAGTGATTTTCGTCTTTTTTTCAAATCCTCAAAAATGATGGAAAACGGCATGCTATAGTATGCCGTTCGAGACCATGGGCTATAGCCCATCGCAAAGTCAGTATTTGACTTTTGAAAAGTCAAACGGTGACTTTTCCCGGGGTCTGTCAAAAAGTCGAGGTTTGACTTTTAATTGTGATACTGGGCTGCCCATCGCCATGGTCATAAATTATGAAAAACGAGGATTTGAAAAAAAGACGAAAATGACTCCAAGACGATGGGCTATATATAGCCCATGGTCTCGGAGTGATTTTCGTCTTTTTTTCAAATCCTCAAAAATGATGGAAAACGGCATGCTATAGTATGCCGTTCGAGACCATGGGCTATAGCCCATCGCCATGGTCATAAATTATGAAAAACGAGGATTTGAAAAAAAGACGAAAATGACTCCGAGACGATGGGCTATAGCCCATGGTCTCGGAGTCATTTTCGTCTTTTTTTCAAATCCTCAAAAATGATGGAAAACGGCATGCTATAGTATGCCGTTCGAGACCATGGGCTATAGCCCATCGCAAAGTCAGTATTTGACTTTTGAAAAGTCAAACGGTGACTTTTCCCGGGGTCTGTCAAAAAGTCGAGGTTTGACTTTTCAAATCCTCAAAAATTATGGAAAACGGCATGCTATAGTATGCCGTTCGAGACCATGGGCTATAGCCCATCGCAAAGTCAGTATTTGACTTTTGAAAAGTCAAACGGTGACTTTTCCCGGGGTCTGTCAAAAAGTCGAGGTTTGACTTTTAATTGTGATACTGGGCTGCCCATCGCCATGGTCATAAATTATGAAAAACGAGGATTTGAAAAAAAGACGAAAATGACTCCAAGACGATGGGCTATATATAGCCCATGGTCTCGGAGTGATTTTCGTCTTTTTTTCAAATCCTCAAAAATGATGGAAAACGGCATGCTATAGTATGCAGTTCGAGACCATGGGCTATAGCCCATCGCCATGGTCATAAATTATGAAAAACGAGGATTTGAAAAAAAGACGAAAATGACTCCGAGACGATGGGCTATAGCCCATGGTCTCGGAGTCATTTTCGTCTTTTTTTCAAATCCTCAAAAATGATGGAAAACGGCATGCTATAGTATGCCGTTCGAGACCATGGGCTATAGCCCATCGCAAAGTCAGTATTTGACTTTTGAAAAGTCAAACGGTGACTTTTCCCGGGGTCTGTCAAAAAGTCGAGGTTTGACTTTTAATTGTGATACTGGGCTGCCCATCGCCATGGTCATAAATTATGAAAAACGAGGATTTGAAAAAAAGACGAAAATGACTCCAAGACGATGGGCTATATATAGCCCATGGTCTCGGAGTGATTTTCGTCTTTTTTTCAAATCCTCAAAAATGATGGAAAACGGCATGCTATAGTATGCCGTTCGAGACCATGGGCTATAGCCCATCGCCATGGTCATAAATTATGAAAAACGAGGATTTGAAAAAAAGACGAAAATGACTCCGAGACGATGGGCTATAGCCCATGGTCTCGGAGTCATTTTCGTCTTTTTTTCAAATCCTCAAAAATGATGGAAAACGGCATGCTATAGTATGCCGTTCGAGACCATGGGCTATAGCCCATCGCAAAGTCAGTATTTGACTTTTGAAAAGTCAAACGGTGACTTTTCCCGGGGTCTGTCAAAAAGTCGAGGTTTGACTTTTAATTGTGATACTGGGCTGCCCATCGCCATGGTCATAAATTATGAAAAACGAGGATTTGAAAAAAAGACGAAAATGACTCCAAGACGATGGGCTATATATAGCCCATGGTCTCGGAGTCATTTTCGTCTTTTTTTCAAATCCTCAAAAATTATGGAAAACGGCATGCTATAGTATGCCGTTCGAGACCATGGGCTATAGCCCATCGCAAAGTCAGTATTTGACTTTTGAAAGTCAAACGGTGACTTTTCCCGGGGTCTGTCAAAAAGTCGAGGTTTGACTTTTCAAATCCTCAAAAATGATGGAAAACGGCATGCTATAGTATGCCGTTCGAGACCATGGGCTATAGCCCATCGCCATGGTCATAAATTATGAAAAACGAGGATTTGAAAAAAAGACGAAAATGACTCCGAGACGATGGGCTATAGCCCATGGTCTCGGAGTCATTTTCGCCTTTTTTTCAAATCCTCAAAAATGATGGAAAACGGCATGCTATAGTATGCCGTTCGAGACCATGGGCTATAGCCCATCGCAAAGTCAGTATTTGACTTTTGAAAAGTCAAACGGTGACTTTTCCCGGGGTCTGTCAAAAAGTCGAGGTTTGACTTTTAATTGTGATACTGGGCTGCCCATCGCCATGGTCATAAATTATGAAAAACGAGGATTTGAAAAAAAGACGAAAATGACTCCAAGACGATGGGCTATATATAGCCCATGGTCTCGGAGTGATTTTCGTCTTTTTTTCAAATCCTCAAAAATGATGGAAAACGGCATGCTATAGTATGCCGTTCGAGACCATGGGCTATAGCCCATCGCCATGGTCATAAATTATGAAAAACGAGGATTTGAAAAAAAGACGAAAATGACTCCGAGACGATGGGCTATAGCCCATGGTCTCGGAGTCATTTTCGTCTTTTTTTCAAATCCTCAAAAATGATGGAAAACGGCATGCTATAGTATGCCGTTCGAGACCATGGGCTATAGCCCATCGCAAAGTCAGTATTTGACTTTTGAAAGTCAAACGGTGACTTTTCCCGGGGTCTGTCAAAAAGTCGAGGTTTGACTTTTCAAATCCTCAAAAATGATGGAAAACGGCATGCTATAGTATGCCGTTCGAGACCATGGGCTATAGCCCATCGCCATGGTCATAAATTATGAAAAACGAGGATTTGAAAAAAAGACGAAAATGACTCCGAGACGATGGGCTATAGCCCATGGTCTCGGAGTCATTTTCGCCTTTTTTTCAAATCCTCAAAAATGATGGAAAACGGCATGCTATAGTATGCCGTTCGAGACCATGGGCTATAGCCCATCGCAAAGTCAGTATTTGACTTTTGAAAAGTCAAACGGTGACTTTTCCCGGGGTCTGTCAAAAAGTCGAGGTTTGACTTTTAATTGTGATACTGGGCTGCCCATCGCCATGGTCATAAATTATGAAAAACGAGGATTTGAAAAAAAGACGAAAATGACTCCAAGACGATGGGCTATATATAGCCCATGGTCTCGGAGTGATTTTCGTATTTTTTTCAAATCCTCAAAAATGATGGAAAACGGCATGCTATAGTATGCCGTTCGAGACCATGGGCTATAGCCCATCGCCATGGTCATAAATTATGAAAAACGAGGATTTGAAAAAAAGACGAAAATGACTCCGAGACGATGGGCTATAGCCCATGGTCTCGGAGTCATTTTCGTCTTTTTTTCAAATCCTCAAAAATGATGGAAAACGGCATGCTATAGTATGCCGTTCGAGACCATGGGCTATAGCCCATCGCAAAGTCAGTATTTGACTTTTGAAAAGTCAAACGGTGACTTTTCCCGGGGTCTGTCAAAAAGTCGAGGTTTGACTTTTAATTGTGATACTGGGCTGCCCATCGCCATGGTCATAAATTATGAAAAACGAGGATTTGAAAAAAAGACGAAAATGACTCCAAGACGATGGGCTATATATAGCCCATGGTCTCGGAGTGATTTTCGTCTTTTTTTCAAATCCTCAAAAATGATGGAAAACGGCATGCTATAGTATGCCGTTCGAGACCATGGGCTATAGCCCATCGCCATGGTCATAAATTATGAAAAACGAGGATTTGAAAAAAAGACGAAAATGACTCCGAGACGATGGGCTATAGCCCATGGTCTCGGAGTCATTTTCGTCTTTTTTTCAAATCCTCAAAAATGATGGAAAACGGCATGCTATAGTATGCCGTTCGAGACCATGGGCTATAGCCCATCGCAAAGTCAGTATTTGACTTTTGAAATGTCAAACGGTGACTTTTCCCGGGGTCTGTCAAAAAGTCGAGGTTTGACTTTTAATTGTGATACTGGGCTGCCCATCGCCATGGTCATAAATTATGAAAAACGAGGATTTGAAAAAAAGACGAAAATGACTCCAAGACGATGGGCTATATATAGCCCATGGTCTCGGAGTGATTTTCGTCTTTTTTTCAAATCCTCAAAAATGATGGAAAACGGCATGCTATAGTATGCCGTTCGAGACCATGGGCTATAGCCCATCGCCATGGTCATAAATTATGAAAAACGAGGATTTGAAAAAAAGACGAAAATGACTCCGAGACGATGGGCTATAGCCCATGGTCTCGGAGTCATTTTCGTCTTTTTTCAAATCCTCAAAAATGATGGAAAACGGCATGCTATAGTATGCCGTTCGAGACCATGGGCTATAGCCCATCGCAAAGTCAGTATTTGACTTTTGAAATGTCAAACGGTGACTTTTCCCGGGGTCTGTCAAAAAGTCGAGGTTTGACTTTTAATTGTGATACTGGGCTGCCCATCGCCATGGTCATAAATTATGAAAAACGAGGATTTGAAAAAAAGACGAAAATGACTCCAAGACGATGGGCTATATATAGCCCATGGTCTCGGAGTGATTTTCGTCTTTTTTTCAAATCCTCAAAAATGATGGAAAACGGCATGCTATAGTATGCCGTTCGAGACCATGGGCTATAGCCCATCGCCATGGTCATAAATTATGAAAAACGAGGATTTGAAAAAAAGACGAAAATGACTCCGAGACGATGGGCTATAGCCCATGGTCTCGGAGTCATTTTCGCCTTTTTTTCAAATCCTCAAAAATGATGGAAAACGGCATGCTATAGTATGCCGTTCGAGACCATGGGCTATAGCCCATCGCAAAGTCAGTATTTGACTTTTGAAAGGTCAAACGGTGACTTTTCCCGGGGTCTGTCAAAAAGTCGAGGTTTGACTTTTAATTGTGATACTGGGCTGCCCATCGCCATGGTCATAAATTATGAAAAACGAGGATTTGAAAAAAAGACGAAAATGACTCCAAGACGATGGGCTATATATAGCCCATGGTCTCGGAGTGATTTTCGTCTTTTTTTCAAATCCTCAAAAATGATGGAAAACGGCATGCTATAGTATGCCGTTCGAGACCATGGGCTATAGCCCATCGCCATGGTCATAAATTATGAAAAACGAGGATTTGAAAAAAAGACGAAAATGACTCCAAGACGATGGGCTATATATAGCCCATGGTCTCGGAGTCATTTTCGTCTTTTTTTCAAATCCTCAAAAATTATGGAAAACGGCATGCTATAGTATGCCGTTCGAGACCATGGGCTATAGCCCATCGCAAAGTCAGTATTTGACTTTTGAAAAGTCAAACGGTGACTTTTCCCGGGGTCTGTCAAAAAGTCAAGGTTTGACTTTTCAAATCCTCAAAAATGATGGAAAACGGCATGCTATAGTATGCCGTTCGAGACCATGGGCTATAGCCCATCGCCATGGTCATAAATTATGAAAAACGAGGATTTGAAAAAAAGACGAAAATGACTCCGAGACGATGGGCTATAGCCCATGGTCTCGGAGTCATTTTCGCCTTTTTTTCAAATCCTCAAAAATGATGGAAAACGGCATGCTATAGTATGCCGTTCGAGACCATGGGCTATAGCCCATCGCAAAGTCAGTATTTGACTTTTGAAAAGTCAAACGGTGACTTTTCCCGGGGTCTGTCAAAAAGTCGAGGTTTGACTTTTAATTGTGATACTGGGCTGCCCATCGCCATGGTCATAAATTATGAAAAACGAGGATTTGAAAAAAAGACGAAAATGACTCCAAGACGATGGGCTATATATAGCCCATGGTCTCGGAGTGATTTTCGTCTTTTTTTCAAATCCTGAAAAATGATGGAAAACGGCATGCTATAGTATGCCGTTCGAGACCATGGGCTATAGCCCATCGCCATGGTCATAAATTATGAAAAACGAGGATTTGAAAAAAAGACGAAAATGACTCCGAGACGATGGGCTATAGCCCATGGTCTCGGAGTCATTTTCGTCTTTTTTTCAAATCCTCAAAAATGATGGAAAACGGCATGCTATAGTATGCCGTTCGAGACCATGGGCTATAGCCCATCGCAAAGTCAGTATTTGACTTTTGAAAAGTCAAACGGTGACTTTTCCCGGGGTCTGTCAAAAAGTCGAGGTTTGACTTTTAATTGTGATACTGGGCTGCCCATCGCCATGGTCATAAATTATGAAAAACGAGGATTTGAAAAAAAGACGAAAATGACTCCAAGACGATGGGCTATATATAGCCCATGGTCTCGGAGTGATTTTCGTCTTTTTTTCAAATCCTCAAAAATGATGGAAAACGGCATGCTATAGTATGCCGTTCGAGACCATGGGCTATAGCCCATCGCCATGGTCATAAATTATGAAAAACGAGGATTTGAAAAAAAGACGAAAATGACTCCGAGACGATGGGCTATAGCCCATGGTCTCGGAGTCATTTTCGCCTTTTTTTCAAATCCTCAAAAATGATGGAAAACGGCATGCTATAGTATGCCGTTCGAGACCATGGGCTATAGCCCATCGCAAAGTCAGTATTTGACTTTTGAAAAGTCAAACGGTGACTTTTCCCGGGGTCTGTCAAAAAGTCGAGGTTTGACTTTTAATTGTGATACTGGGCTGCCCATCGCCATGGTCATAAATTATGAAAAACGAGGATTTGAAAAAAAGACGAAAATGACTCCAAGACGATGGGCTATATATAGCCCATGGTCTCGGAGTGATTTTCGTCTTTTTTTCAAATCCTCAAAAATGATGGAAAACGGCATGCTATAGTATGCCGTTCGAGACCATGGGCTATAGCCCATCGCCATGGTCATAAATTATGAAAAACGAGGATTTGAAAAAAAGACGAAAATGACTCCGAGACGATGGGCTATAGCCCATGGTCTCGGAGTCATTTTCGTCTTTTTTTCAAATCCTCAAAAATGATGGAAAACGGCATGCTATAGTATGCCGTTCGAGACCATGGGCTATAGCCCATCGCAAAGTCAGTATTTGACTTTTGAAAAGTCAAACGGTGACTTTTCCCGGGGTCTGTCAAAAAGTCGAGGTTTGACTTTTAATTGTGATACTGGGCTGCCCATCGCCATGGTCATAAATTATGAAAAACGAGGATTTGAAAAAAAGACGAAAATGACTCCAAGACGATGGGCTATATATAGCCCATGGTCTCGGAGTCATTTTCGTCTTTTTTTCAAATCCTCAAAAATGATGGAAAACGGCATGCTATAGTATGCCGTTCGAGACCATGGGCTATAGCCCATCGCAAAGTCAGTATTTGACTTTTGAAAAGTCAAACGGTGACTTTTCCCGGGGTCTGTCAAAAAGTCGAGGTTTGACTTTTAATTGTGATACTGGGCTGCCCATCGCCATGGTCATAAATTATGAAAAACGAGGATTTGAAAAAAAGACGAAAATGACTCCAAGACGATGGGCTATATAT
This sequence comes from Electrona antarctica, assembly GCF_951216825.1. NCBI lineage: Eukaryota > Metazoa > Chordata > Actinopteri > Myctophiformes > Myctophidae > Electrona > Electrona antarctica. The sequence goes on from NW_027637030.1 coordinate 414,019, forward strand.
AGCCCATGGTCTCGGAGTGATTTTCGTCTTTTTTTCAAATCCTCAAAAATGATGGAAAACGGCATGCTATAGTATGCCGTTCGAGACCATGGGCTATAGCCCATCGCCATGGTCATAAATTATGAAAAACGAGGATTTGAAAAAAAGACGAAAATGACTCCGAGACGATGGGCTATAGCCCATGGTCTCGGAGTCATTTTCGTCTTTTTTTCAAATCCTCAAAAATGATGGAAAACGGCATGCTATAGTATGCCGTTCGAGACCATGGGCTATAGCCCATCGCAAAGTCAGTATTTGACTTTTGAAAAGTCAAACGGTGACTTTTCCCGGGGTCTGTCAAAAAGTCGAGGTTTGACTTTTAATTGTGATACTGGGCTGCCCATCGCCATGGTCATAAATTATGAAAAACGAGGATTTGAAAAAAAGACGAAAATGACTCCAAGACGATGGGCTATATATAGCCCATGGTCTCGGAGTGATTTTCGTCTTTTTTTCAAATCCTCAAAAATGATGGAAAACGGCATGCTATAGTATGCCGTTCGAGACCATGGGCTATAGCCCATCGCCATGGTCATAAATTATGAAAAACGAGGATTTGAAAAAAAGACGAAAATGACTCCGAGACGATGGGCTATAGCCCATGGTCTCGGAGTCATTTTCGTCTTTTTTTCAAATCCTCAAAAATGATGGAAAACGGCATGCTATAGTATGCCGTTCGAGACCATGGGCTATAGCCCATCGCAAAGTCAGTATTTGACTTTTGAAAAGTCAAACGGTGACTTTTCCCGGGGTCTGTCAAAAAGTCGAGGTTTGACTTTTAATTGTGATACTGGGCTGCCCATCGCCATGGTCATAAATTATGAAAAACGAGGATTTGAAAAAAAGACGAAAATGACTCCAAGACGATGGGCTATATATAGCCCATGGTCTCGGAGTGATTTTCGTCTTTTTTTCAAATCCTCAAAAATGATGGAAAACGGCATGCTATAGTATGCCGTTCGAGACCATGGGCTATAGCCCATCGCCATGGTCATAAATTATGAAAAACGAGGATTTGAAAAAAAGACGAAAATGACTCCGAGACGATGGGCTATAGCCCATGGTCTCGGAGTCATTTTCGCCTTTTTTTCAAATCCTCAAAAATGATGGAAAACGGCATGCTATAGTATGCCGTTCGAGACCATGGGCTATAGCCCATCGCAAAGTCAGTATTTGACTTTTGAAAAGTCAAACGGTGACTTTTCCCGGGGTCTGTCAAAAAGTCGAGGTTTGACTTTTAATTGTGATACTGGGCTGCCCATCGCCATGGTCATAAATTATGAAAAACGAGGATTTGAAAAAAAGACGAAAATGACTCCAAGACGATGGGCTATATATAGCCCATGGTCTCGGAGTCATTTTCGTCTTTTTTTCAAATCCTCAAAAATGATGGAAAACGGCATGCTATAGTATGCCGTTCGAGACCATGGGCTATAGCCCATCGCAAAGTCAGTATTTGACTTTTGAAAAGTCAAACGGTGACTTTTCCCGGGGTCTGTCAAAAAGTCGAGGTTTGACTTTTCAAATCCTCAAAAATGATGGAAAACGGCATGCTATAGTATGCCGTTCGAGACCATGGGCTATAGCCCATCGCCATGGTCATAAATTATGAAAAACGAGGATTTGAAAAAAAGACGAAAATGACTCCGAGACGATGGGCTATAGCCCATGGTCTCGGAGTCATTTTCGCCTTTTTTTCAAATCCTCAAAAATGATGGAAAACGGCATGCTATAGTATGCCGTTCGAGACCATGGGCTATAGCCCATCGCAAAGTCAGTATTTGACTTTTGAAAAGTCAAACGGTGACTTTTCCCGGGGTCTGTCAAAAAGTCGAGGTTTGACTTTTAATTGTGATACTGGGCTGCCCATCGCCATGGTCATAAATTATGAAAAACGAGGATTTGAAAAAAAGACGAAAATGACTCCAAGACGATGGGCTATATATAGCCCATGGTCTCGGAGTGATTTTCGTCTTTTTTTCAAATCCTCAAAAATGATGGAAAACGGCATGCTATAGTATGCCGTTCGAGACCATGGGCTATAGCCCATCGCCATGGTCATAAATTATGAAAAACGAGGATTTGAAAAAAAGACGAAAATGACTCCGAGACGATGGGCTATAGCCCATGGTCTCGGAGTCATTTTCGTCTTTTTTCAAATCCTCAAAAATGATGGAAAACGGCATGCTATAGTATGCCGTTCGAGACCATGGGCTATAGCCCATCGCAAAGTCAGTATTTTACTTTTGAAAAGTCAAACGGTGACTTTTCCCGGGGTCTGTCAAAAAGTCGAGGTTTGACTTTTAATTGTGATACTGGGCTGCCCATCGCCATGGTCATAAATTATGAAAAACGAGGATTTGAAAAAAAGACGAAAATGACTCCAAGACGATGGGCTATATATAGCCCATGGTCTCGGAGTGATTTTCGTCTTTTTTTCAAATCCTCAAAAATGATGGAAAACGGCATGCTATAGTATGCCGTTCGAGACCATGGGCTATAGCCCATCGCCATGGTCATAAATTATGAAAAACGAGGATTTGAAAAAAAGACGAAAATGACTCCGAGACGATGGGCTATAGCCCATGGTCTCGGAGTCATTTTCGTCTTTTTTTCAAATCCTCAAAAATGATGGAAAACGGCATGCTATAGTATGCCGTTCGAGACCATGGGCTATAGCCCATCGCAAAGTCAGTATTTGACTTTTGAAAAGTCAAACAGTGACTTTTCCCGGGGTCTGTCAAAAAGTCGAGGTTTGACTTTTAATTGTGATACTGGGCTGCCCATCGCCATGGTCATAAATTATGAAAAACGAGGATTTGAAAAAAAGACGAAAATGACTCCAAGACGATGGGCTATATATAGCCCATGGTCTCGGAGTGATTTTCGTCTTTTTTTCAAATCCTCAAAAATGATGGAAAACGGCATGCTATAGTATGCCGTTCGAGACCATGGGCTATAGCCCATCGCCATGGTCATAAATTATGAAAAACGAGGATTTGAAAAAAAGACGAAAATGACTCCGAGACGATGGGCTATAGCCCATGGTCTCGGAGTCATTTTCGTCTTTTTTTCAAATCCTCAAAAATGATGGAAAACGGCATGCTATAGTATGCCGTTCGAGACCATGGGCTATAGCCCATCGCAAAGTCAGTTTTTGACTTTTGAAAAGTCAAACGGTGACTTTTCCCGGGGTCTGTCAAAAAGTCGAGGTTTGACTTTTAATTGTGATACTGGGCTGCCCATCGCCATGGTCATAAATTATGAAAAACGAGGATTTGAAAAAAAGACGAAAATGACTCCAAGACGATGGGCTATATATAGCCCATGGTCTCGGAGTGATTTTCGTCTTTTTTTCAAATCCTCAAAAATGATGGAAAACGGCATGCTATAGTATGCCGTTCGAGACCATGGGCTATAGCCCATCGCCATGGTCATAAATTATGAAAAACGAGGATTTGAAAAAAAGACGAAAATGACTCCGAGACGATGGGCTATAGCCCATGGTCTCGGAGTCATTTTCGCCTTTTTTTCAAATCCTCAAAAATGATGGAAAACGGCATGCTATAGTATGCCGTTCGAGACCATGGGCTATAGCCCATCGCAAAGTCAGTATTTGACTTTTGAAAAGTCAAACGGTGACTTTTCCCGGGGTCTGTCAAAAAGTCGAGGTTTGACTTTTAATTGTGATACTGGGCTGCCCATCGCCATGGTCATAAATTATGAAAAACGAGGATTTGAAAAAAAGACGAAAATGACTCCAAGACGATGGGCTATATATAGCCCATGGTCTCGGAGTGATTTTCGTCTTTTTTTCAAATCCTCAAAAATGATGGAAAACGGCATGCTATAGTATGCCGTTCGAGACCATGGGCTATAGCCCATCGCCATGGTCATAAATTATGAAAAACGAGGATTTGAAAAAAAGACGAAAATGACTCCAAGACGATGGGCTATATATAGCCCATGGTCTCGGAGTGATTTTCGTCTTTTTTTCAAATCCTCAAAAATGATGGAAAACGGCATGCTATAGTATGCCGTTCGAGACCATGGGCTATAGCCCATCGCCATGGTCATAAATTATGAAAAACGAGGATTTGAAAAAAAGACGAAAATGACTCCGAGACGATGGGCTATAGCCCATGGTCTCGGAGTCATTTTCGTCTTTTTTTCAAATCCTCAAAAATGATGGAAAACGGCATGCTATAGTATGCCGTTCGAGACCATGGGCTATAGCCCATCGCAAAGTCAGTATTTGACTTTTGAAAAGTCAAACGGTGACTTTTCCCGGGGTCTGTCAAAAAGTCGAGGTTTGACTTTTAATTGTGATACTGGGCTGCCCATCGCCATGGTCATAAATTATGAAAAACGAGGATTTGAAAAAAAGACGAAAATGACTCCAAGACGATGGGCTATATATAGCCCATGGTCTCGGAGTCATTTTCGTCTTTTTTTCAAATCCTCAAAAATGATGGAAAACGGCATGCTATAGTATGCCGTTCGAGACCATGGGCTATAGCCCATCGCAAAGTCAGTATTTGACTTTTGAAAAGTCAAACGGTGACTTTTCCCGGGGTCTGTCAAAAAGTCGAGGTTTGACTTTTAATTGTGATACTGGGCTGCCCATCGCCATGGTCATAAATTATGAAAAACGAGGATTTGAAAAAAAGACGAAAATGACTCCAAGACGATGGGCTATATATAGCCCATGGTCTCGGAGTGATTTTCGTCTTTTTTTCAAATCCTCAAAAATGATGGAAAACGGCATGCTATAGTATGCCGTTCGAGACCATGGGCTATAGCCCATCGCCATGGTCATAAATTATGAAAAACGAGGATTTGAAAAAAAGACGAAAATGACTCCGAGACGATGGGCTATAGCCCATGGTCTCGGAGTCATTTTCGTCTTTTTTTCAAATCCTCAAAAATGATGGAAAACGGCATGCTATAGTATGCCGTTCGAGACCATGGGCTATAGCCCATCGCAAAGTCAGTATTTGACTTTTGAAAAGTCAAACGGTGACTTTTCCCGGGGTCTGTCAAAAAGTCGAGGTTTGACTTTTAATTGTGATACTGGGCTGCCCATCGCCATGGTCATAAATTATGAAAAACGAGGATTTGAAAAAAAGACGAAAATGACTCCAAGACGATGGGCTATATATAGCCCATGGTCTCGGAGTGATTTTCGTCTTTTTTTCAAATCCTCAAAAATGATGGAAAACGGCATGCTATAGTATGCCGTTCGAGACCATGGGCTATAGCCCATCGCCATGGTCATAAATTATGAAAAACGAGGATTTGAAAAAAAGACGAAAATGACTCCGAGACGATGGGCTATAGCCCATGGTCTCGGAGTCATTTTCGTCTTTTTTTCAAATCCTCAAAAATGATGGAAAACGGCATGCTATAGTATGCCGTTCGAGACCATGGGCTATAGCCCATCGCAAAGTCAGTATTTGACTTTTGAAAAGTCAAACGGTGACTTTTCCCGGGGTCTGTCAAAAAGTCGAGGTTTGACTTTTAATTGTGATACTGGGCTGCCCATCGCCATGGTCATAAATTATGAAAAACGAGGATTTGAAAAAAAGACGAAAATGACTCCAAGACGATGGGCTATATATAGCCCATGGTCTCGGAGTGATTTTCGTCTTTTTTTCAAATCCTCAAAAATGATGGAAAACGGCATGCTATAGTATGCCGTTCGAGACCATGGGCTATAGCCCATCGCCATGGTCATAAATTATGAAAAACGAGGATTTGAAAAAAAGACGAAAATGACTCCGAGACGATGGGCTATAGCCCATGGTCTCGGAGTCATTTTCGCCTTTTTTTCAAATCCTCAAAAATGATGGAAAACGGCATGCTATAGTATGCCGTTCGAGACCATGGGCTATAGCCCATCGCAAAGTCAGTATTTGACTTTTGAAAAGTCAAACGGTGACTTTTCCCGGGGTCTGTCAAAAAGTCGAGGTTTGACTTTTAATTGTGATACTGGGCTGCCCATCGCCATGGTCATAAATTATGAAAAACGAGGATTTGAAAAAAAGACGAAAATGACTCCAAGACGATGGGCTATATATAGCCCATGGTCTCGGAGTCATTTTCGTCTTTTTTTCAAATCCTCAAAAATGATGGAAAACGGCATGCTATAGTATGCCGTTCGAGACCATGGGCTATAGCCCATCGCAAAGTCAGTATTTGACTTTTGAAAAGTCAAACGGTGACTTTTCCCGGGGTCTGTCAAAAAGTCGAGGTTTGACTTTTCAAATCCTCAAAAATGATGGAAAACGGCATGCTATAGTATGCCGTTCGAGACCATGGGCTATAGCCCATCGCCATGGTCATAAATTATGAAAAACGAGGATTTGAAAAAAAGACGAAAATGACTCCGAGACGATGGGCTATAGCCCATGGTCTCGGAGTCATTTTCGCCTTTTTTTCAAATCCTCAAAAATGATGGAAAACGGCATGCTATAGTATGCCGTTCGAGACCATGGGCTATAGCCCATCGCAAAGTCAGTATTTGACTTTTGAAAAGTCAAACGGTGACTTTTCCCGGGGTCTGTCAAAAAGTCGAGGTTTGACTTTTAATTGTGATACTGGGCTGCCCATCGCCATGGTCATAAATTATGAAAAACGAGGATTTGAAAAAAAGACGAAAATGACTCCAAGACGATGGGCTATATATAGCCCATGGTCTCGGAGTGATTTTCGTCTTTTTTTCAAATCCTCAAAAATGATGGAAAACGGCATGCTATAGTATGCCGTTCGAGACCATGGGCTATAGCCCATCGCCATGGTCATAAATTATGAAAAACGAGGATTTGAAAAAAAGACGAAAATGACTCCGAGACGATGGGCTATAGCCCATGGTCTCGGAGTCATTTTCGTCTTTTTTCAAATCCTCAAAAATGATGGAAAACGGCATGCTATAGTATGCCGTTCGAGACCATGGGCTATAGCCCATCGCAAAGTCAGTATTTTACTTTTGAAAAGTCAAACGGTGACTTTTCCCGGGGTCTGTCAAAAAGTCGAGGTTTGACTTTTAATTGTGATACTGGGCTGCCCATCGCCATGGTCATAAATTATGAAAAACGAGGATTTGAAAAAAAGACGAAAATGACTCCAAGACGATGGGCTATATATAGCCCATGGTCTCGGAGTGATTTTCGTCTTTTTTTCAAATCCTCAAAAATGATGGAAAACGGCATGCTATAGTATGCCGTTCGAGACCATGGGCTATAGCCCATCGCCATGGTCATAAATTATGAAAAACGAGGATTTGAAAAAAAGACGAAAATGACTCCGAGACGATGGGCTATAGCCCATGGTCTCGGAGTCATTTTCGTCTTTTTTTCAAATCCTCAAAAATGATGGAAAACGGCATGCTATAGTATGCCGTTCGAGACCATGGGCTATAGCCCATCGCAAAGTCAGTATTTGACTTTTGAAAAGTCAAACAGTGACTTTTCCCGGGGTCTGTCAAAAAGTCGAGGTTTGACTTTTAATTGTGATACTGGGCTGCCCATCGCCATGGTCATAAATTATGAAAAACGAGGATTTGAAAAAAAGACGAAAATGACTCCAAGACGATGGGCTATATATAGCCCATGGTCTCGGAATGATTTTCGTCTTTTTTTCAAATCCTCAAAAATGATGGAAAACGGCATGCTATAGTATGCCGTTCGAGACCATGGGCTATAGCCCATCGCCATGGTCATAAATTATGAAAAACGAGGATTTGAAAAAAAGACGAAAATGACTCCGAGACGATGGGCTATAGCCCATGGTCTCGGAGTCATTTTCGTCTTTTTTTCAAATCCTCAAAAATGATGGAAAACGGCATGCTATAGTATGCCGTTCGAGACCATGGGCTATAGCCCATCGCAAAGTCAGTTTTTGACTTTTGAAAAGTCAAACGGTGACTTTTCCCGGGGTCTGTCAAAAAGTCGAGGTTTGACTTTTAATTGTGATACTGGGCTGCCCATCGCCATGGTCATAAATTATGAAAAACGAGGATTTGAAAAAAAGACGAAAATGACTCCAAGACGATGGGCTATATATAGCCCATGGTCTCGGAGTGATTTTCGTCTTTTTTTCAAATCCTCAAAAATGATGGAAAACGGCATGCTATAGTATGCCGTTCGAGACCATGGGCTATAGCCCATCGCCATGGTCATAAATTATGAAAAACGAGGATTTGAAAAAAAGACGAAAATGACTCCGAGACGATGGGCTATAGCCCATGGTCTCGGAGTCATTTTCGCCTTTTTTTCAAATCCTCAAAAATGATGGAAAACGGCATGCTATAGTATGCCGTTCGAGACCATGGGCTATAGCCCATCGCAAAGTCAGTATTTGACTTTTGAAAAGTCAAACGGTGACTTTTCCCGGGGTCTGTCAAAAAGTCGAGGTTTGACTTTTAATTGTGATACTGGGCTGCCCATCGCCATGGTCATAAATTATGAAAAACGAGGATTTGAAAAAAAGACGAAAATGACTCCAAGACGATGGGCTATATATAGCCCATGGTCTCGGAGTGATTTTCGTCTTTTTTTCAAATCCTCAAAAATGATGGAAAACGGCATGCTATAGTATGCCGTTCGAGACCATGGGCTATAGCCCATCGCCATGGTCATAAATTATGAAAAACGAGGATTTGAAAAAAAGACGAAAATGACTCCGAGACCATGGGCTATAGCCCATCGTCTCGGAGTCATTTTCGTCTTTTTTTCAAATCCTCGTTTTTCATAATTTATGACCATGGCGATGGGCTATAGCCCATGGTCTCGAACGGCATACTATAGCATGCCGTTTTCCATCATTTTTGAGGATTTGAAAAAAAGACGAAAATCACTCCGAGACCATGGGCTATATATAGCCCATCGTCTTGGAGTCATTTTCGTCTTTTTTTCAAATCCTCGTTTTTCATAATTTATGACCATGGCGATGGGCAGCCCAGTATCACAATTAAAAGTCAAACCTCGACTTTTTGACAGACCCCGGGAAAAGTCACCGTTTGACTTTTCAAAAGTCAAATACTGACTTTGCGATGGGCTATAGCCCATGGTCTCGAACGGCATACTATAGCATGCCGTTTTCCATCATTTTTGAGGATTTGAAAAAAAGGCGAAAATGACTCCGAGACCATGGGCTATAGCCCATCGTCTCGGAGTCATTTTCGTCTTTTTTTCAAATCCTCAAAAATGATGGAAAACGGCATGCTATAGTATGCCGTTCGAGACCATGGGCTATAGCCCATCGCAAAGTCAGTATTTGACTTTTGAAAAGTCAAACGGTGACTTTTCCCGGGGTCTGTCAAAAAGTCGAGGTTTGACTTTTCAAATCCTCAAAAATGATGGAAAACGGCATGCTATAGTATGCCGTTCGAGACCATGGGCTATAGCCCATCGCCATGGTCATAAATTATGAAAAACGAGGATTTGAAAAAAAGACGAAAATGACTCCGAGACGATGGGCTATAGCCCATGGTCTCGGAGTCATTTTCGCCTTTTTTTCAAATCCTCAAAAATGATGGAAAACGGCATGCTATAGTATGCCGTTCGAGACCATGGGCTATAGCCCATCGCAAAGTCAGTATTTGACTTTTGAAAAGTCAAACGGTGACTTTTCCCGGGGTCTGTCAAAAAGTCGAGGTTTGACTTTTAATTGTGATACTGGGCTGCCCATCGCCATGGTCATAAATTATGAAAAACGAGGATTTGAAAAAAAGACGAAAATGACTCCAAGACGATGGGCTATATATAGCCCATGGTCTCGGAGTGATTTTCGTCTTTTTTTCAAATCCTCAAAAATGATGGAAAACGGCATGCTATAGTATGCCGTTCGAGACCATGGGCTATAGCCCATCGCCATGGTCATAAATTATGAAAAACGAGGATTTGAAAAAAAGACGAAAATGACTCCGAGACGATGGGCTATAGCCCATGGTCTCGGAGTCATTTTCGTCTTTTTTCAAATCCTCAAAAATGATGGAAAACGGCATGCTATAGTATGCCGTTCGAGACCATGGGCTATAGCCCATCGCAAAGTCAGTATTTTACTTTTGAAAAGTCAAACGGTGACTTTTCCCGGGGTCTGTCAAAAAGTCGAGGTTTGACTTTTAATTGTGATACTGGGCTGCCCATCGCCATGGTCATAAATTATGAAAAACGAGGATTTGAAAAAAAGACGAAAATGACTCCAAGACGATGGGCTATATATAGCCCATGGTCTCGGAGTGATTTTCGTCTTTTTTTCAAATCCTCAAAAATGATGGAAAACGGCATGCTATAGTATGCCGTTCGAGACCATGGGCTATAGCCCATCGCCATGGTCATAAATTATGAAAAACGAGGATTTGAAAAAAAGACGAAAATGACTCCGAGACGATGGGCTATAGCCCATGGTCTCGGAGTCATTTTCGTCTTTTTTTCAAATCCTCAAAAATGATGGAAAACGGCATGCTATAGTATGCCGTTCGAGACCATGGGCTATAGCCCATCGCAAAGTCAGTATTTGACTTTTGAAAAGTCAAACAGTGACTTTTCCCGGGGTCTGTCAAAAAGTCGAGGTTTGACTTTTAATTGTGATACTGGGCTGCCCATCGCCATGGTCATAAATTATGAAAAACGAGGATTTGAAAAAAAGACGAAAATGACTCCAAGACGATGGGCTATATATAGCCCATGGTCTCGGAATGATTTTCGTCTTTTTTTCAAATCCTCAAAAATGATGGAAAACGGCATGCTATAGTATGCCGTTCGAGACCATGGGCTATAGCCCATCGCCATGGTCATAAATTATGAAAAACGAGGATTTGAAAAAAAGACGAAAATGACTCCGAGACGATGGGCTATAGCCCATGGTCTCGGAGTCATTTTCGTCTTTTTTTCAAATCCTCAAAAATGATGGAAAACGGCATGCTATAGTATGCCGTTCGAGACCATGGGCTATAGCCCATCGCAAAGTCAGTTTTTGACTTTTGAAAAGTCAAACGGTGACTTTTCCCGGGGTCTGTCAAAAAGTCGAGGTTTGACTTTTAATTGTGATACTGGGCTGCCCATCGCCATGGTCATAAATTATGAAAAACGAGGATTTGAAAAAAAGACGAAAATGACTCCAAGACGATGGGCTATATATAGCCCATGGTCTCGGAGTGATTTTCGTCTTTTTTTCAAATCCTCAAAAATGATGGAAAACGGCATGCTATAGTATGCCGTTCGAGACCATGGGCTATAGCCCATCGCCATGGTCATAAATTATGAAAAACGAGGATTTGAAAAAAAGACGAAAATGACTCCGAGACGATGGGCTATAGCCCATGGTCTCGGAGTCATTTTCGCCTTTTTTTCAAATCCTCAAAAATGATGGAAAACGGCATGCTATAGTATGCCGTTCGAGACCATGGGCTATAGCCCATCGCAAAGTCAGTATTTGACTTTTGAAAAGTCAAACGGTGACTTTTCCCGGGGTCTGTCAAAAAGTCGAGGTTTGACTTTTAATTGTGATACTGGGCTGCCCATCGCCATGGTCATAAATTATGAAAAACGAGGATTTGAAAAAAAGACGAAAATGACTCCAAGACGATGGGCTATATATAGCCCATGGTCTCGGAGTGATTTTCGTCTTTTTTTCAAATCCTCAAAAATGATGGAAAACGGCATGCTATAGTATGCCGTTCGAGACCATGGGCTATAGCCCATCGCCATGGTCATAAATTATGAAAAACGAGGATTTGAAAAAAAGACGAAAATGACTCCGAGACGATGGGCTATAGCCCATGGTCTCGGAGTCATTTTCGTCTTTTTTTCAAATCCTCAAAAATGATGGAAAACGGCATGCTATAGTATGCCGTTCGAGACCATGGGCTATAGCCCATCGCAAAGTCAGTATTTGACTTTTGAAAAGTCAAACAGTGACTTTTCCCGGGGTCTGTCAAAAAGTCGAGGTTTGACTTTTAATTGTGATACTGGGCTGCCCATCGCCATGGTCATAAATTATGAAAAACGAGGATTTGAAAAAAAGACGAAAATGACTCCAAGACGATGGGCTATATATAGCCCATGGTCTCGGAGTGATTTTCGTCTTTTTTTCAAATCCTCAAAAATGATGGAAAACGGCATGCTATAGTATGCCGTTCGAGACCATGGGCTATAGCCCATCGCCATGGTCATAAATTATGAAAAACGAGGATTTGAAAAAAAGACGAAAATGACTCCGAGACGATGGGCTATAGCCCATGGTCTCGGAGTCATTTTCGTCTTTTTTTCAAATCCTCAAAAATGATGGAAAACGGCATGCTATAGTATGCCGTTCGAGACCATGGGCTATAGCCCATCGCAAAGTCAGTTTTTGACTTTTGAAAAGTCAAACGGTGACTTTTCCCGGGGTCTGTCAAAAAGTCGAGGTTTGACTTTTAATTGTGATACTGGGCTGCCCATCGCCATGGTCATAAATTATGAAAAACGAGGATTTGAAAAAAAGACGAAAATGACTCCAAGACGATGGGCTATATATAGCCCATGGTCTCGGAGTGATTTTCGTCTTTTTTTCAAATCCTCAAAAATGATGGAAAACGGCATGCTATAGTATGCCGTTCGAGACCATGGGCTATAGCCCATCGCCATGGTCATAAATTATGAAAAACGAGGATTTGAAAAAAAGACGAAAATGACTCCGAGACGATGGGCTATAGCCCATGGTCTCGGAGTCATTTTCGCCTTTTTTTCAAATCCTCAAAAATGATGGAAAACGGCATGCTATAGTATGCCGTTCGAGACCATGGGCTATAGCCCATCGCAAAGTCAGTATTTTACTTTTGAAAAGTCAAACGGTGACTTTTCCCGGGGTCTGTCAAAAAGTCGAGGTTTGACTTTTAATTGTGATACTGGGCTGCCCATCGCCATGGTCATAAATTATGAAAAACGAGGATTTGAAAAAAAGACGAAAATGACTCCAAGACGATGGGCTATATATAGCCCATGGTCTCGGAGTGATTTTCGTCTTTTTTTCAAATCCTCAAAAATGATGGAAAACGGCATGCTATAGTATGCCGTTCGAGACCATGGGCTATAGCCCATCGCCATGGTCATAAATTATGAAAAACGAGGATTTGAAAAAAAGACGAAAATGACTCCGAGACGATGGGCTATAGCCCATGGTCTCGGAGTCATTTTCGTCTTTTTTTCAAATCCTCAAAAATGATGGAAAACGGCATGCTATAGTATGCCGTTCGAGACCATGGGCTATAGCCCATCGCAAAGTCAGTATTTGACTTTTGAAAAGTCAAACGGTGACTTTTCCCGGGGTCTGTCAAAAAGTCGAGGTTTGACTTTTAATTGTGATACTGGGCTGCCCATCGCCATGGTCATAAATTATGAAAAACGAGGATTTGAAAAAAAGACGAAAATGACTCCAAGACGATGGGCTATATATAGCCCATGGTCTCGGAGTGATTTTCGTCTTTTTTTCAAATCCTCAAAAATGATGGAAAACGGCATGCTATAGTATGCCGTTCGAGACCATGGGCTATAGCCCATCGCCATGGTCATAAATTATGAAAAACGAGGATTTGAAAAAAAGACGAAAATGACTCCGAGACGATGGGCTATAGCCCATGGTCTCGGAGTCATTTTCGTCTTTTTTTCAAATCCTCAAAAATGATGGAAAACGGCATGCTATAGTATGCCGTTCGAGACCATGGGCTATAGCCCATCGCAAAGTCAGTATTTGACTTTTGAAAAGTCAAACGGTGACTTTTCCCGGGGTCTGTCAAAAAGTCGAGGTTTGACTTTTAATTGTGATACTGGGCTGCCCATCGCCATGGTCATAAATTATGAAAAACGAGGATTTGAAAAAAAGACGAAAATGACTCCAAGACGATGGGCTATATATAGCCCATGGTCTCGGAGTGATTTTCGTCTCTTTTTCAAATCCTCAAAAATGATGGAAAACGGCATGCTATAGTATGCCGTTCGAGACCATGGGCTATAGCCCATCGCCATGGTCATAAATTATGAAAAACGAGGATTTGAAAAAAAGACGAAAATGACTCCGAGACGATGGGCTATAGCCCATGGTCTCGGAGTCATTTTCGTCTTTTTTTCAAATCCTCAAAAATGATGGAAAACGGCATGCTATAGTATGCCGTTCGAGACCATGGGCTATAGCCCATCGCAAAGTCAGTATTTTACTTTTGAAAAGTCAAACGGTGACTTTTCCCGGGGTCTGTCAAAAAGTCGAGGTTTGACTTTTAATTGTGATACTGGGCTGCCCATCGCCATGGTCATAAATTATGAAAAACGAGGATTTGAAAAAAAGACGAAAATGACTCCAAGACGATGGGCTATATATAGCCCATGGTCTCGGAGTGATTTTCGTCTTTTTTTCAAATCCTCAAAAATGATGGAAAACGGCATGCTATAGTATGCCGTTCGAGACCATGGGCTATAGCCCATCGCCATGGTCATAAATTATGAAAAACGAGGATTTGAAAAAAAGACGAAAATGACTCCGAGACGATGGGCTATAGCCCATGGTCTCGGAGTCATTTTCGTCTTTTTTTCAAATCCTCAAAAATGATGGAAAACGGCATGCTATAGTATGCCGTTCGAGACCATGGGCTATAGCCCATCGCAAAGTCAGTATTTGACTTTTGAAAAGTCAAACGGTGACTTTTCCCGGGGTCTGTCAAAAAGTCGAGGTTTGACTTTTAATTGTGATACTGGGCTGCCCATCGCCATGGTCATAAATTATGAAAAACGAGGATTTGAAAAAAAGACGAAAATGACTCCAAGACGATGGGCTATATATAGCCCATGGTCTCGGAGTGATTTTCGTCTTTTTTTCAAATCCTCAAAAATGATGGAAAACGGCATGCTATAGTATGCCGTTCGAGACCATGGGCTATAGCCCATCGCCATGGTCATAAATTATGAAAAACGAGGATTTGAAAAAAAGACGAAAATGACTCCGAGACGATGGGCTATAGCCCATGGTCTCGGAATCATTTTCGTCTTTTTTTCAAATCCTCAAAAATGATGGAAAACGGCATGCTATAGTATGCCGTTCGAGACCATGGGCTATAGCCCATCGCAAAGTCAGTATTTGACTTTTGAAAAGTCAAACGGTGACTTTTCCCGGGGTCTGTCAAAAAGTCGAGGTTTGACTTTTAATTGTGATACTGGGCTGCCCATCGCCATGGTCATAAATTATGAAAAACGAGGATTTGAAAAAAAGACGAAAATGACTCCAAGACGATGGGCTATATATAGCCCATGGTCTCGGAGTGATTTTCGTCTTTTTTTCAAATCCTCAAAAATGATGGAAAACGGCATGCTATAGTATGCCGTTCGAGACCATGGGCTATAGCCCATCGCCATGGTCATAAATTATGAAAAACGAGGATTTGAAAAAAAGACGAAAATGACTCCGAGACGATGGGCTATAGCCCATGGTCTCGGAGTCATTTTCGTCTTTTTTTCAAATCCTCAAAAATGATGGAAAACGGCATGCTATAGTATGCCGTTCGAGACCATGGGCTATAGCCCATCGCAAAGTCAGTATTTGACTTTTGAAAAGTCAAACGGTGACTTTTCCCGGGGTCTGTCAAAAAGTCGAGGTTTGACTTTTAATTGTGATACTGGGCTGCCCATCGCCATGGTCATAAATTATGAAAAACGAGGATTTGAAAAAAAGACGAAAATGACTCAAAGACGATGGGCTATATATAGCCCATGGTCTCGGAGTGATTTTCGTCTTTTTTTCAAATCCTCAAAAATGATGGAAAACGGCATGCTATAGTATGCCGTTCGAGACCATGGGCTATAGCCCATCGCCATGGTCATAAATTATGAAAAACGAGGATTTGAAAAAAAGACGAAAATGACTCCGAGACGATGGGCTATAGCCCATGGTCTCGGAGTCATTTTCGTCTTTTTTTCAAATCCTCAAAAATGATGGAAAACGGCATGCTATAGTATGCCGTTCGAGACCATGGGCTATAGCCCATCGCAAAGTCAGTATTTGACTTTTGAAAAGTCAAACGGTGACTTTTCCCGGGGTCTGTCAAAAAGTCGAGGTTTGACTTTTAATTTTGATACTGGGCTGCCCATCGCCATGGTCATAAATTATGAAAAACGAGGATTTGAAAAAAAGACGAAAATGACTCCAAGACGATGGGCTATATATAGCCCATGGTCTCGGAGTGATTTTCGTCTTTTTTTCAAATCCTCAAAAATGATGGAAAACGGCATGCTATAGTATGCCGTTCGAGACCATGGGCTATAGCCCATCGCCATGGTCATAAATTATGAAAAACGAGGATTTGAAAAAAAGATGAAAATGACTCCGAGACGATGGGCTATAGCCCATGGTCTCGGAGTCATTTTCGTCTTTTTTTAAAATCCTCAAAAATGATGGAAAACGGCATGCTATAGTATGCCGTTCGAGACCATGGGCTATAGCCCATCGCAAAGTCAGTATTTGACTTTTGAAAAGTCAAACGGTGACTTTTCCCGGGGTCTGTCAAAAAGTCGAGGTTTGACTTTTAATTGTGATACTGGGCTGCCCATCGCCATGGTCATAAATTATGAAAAACGAGGATTTGAAAAAAAGACGAAAATGACTCCAAGACGATGGGCTATATATAGCCCATGGTCTCGGAGTGATTTTCGTCTTTTTTTCAAATCCTCAAAAATGATGGAAAACGGCATGCTATAGTATGCCGTTCGAGACCATGGGCTATAGCCCATCGCCATGGTCATAAATTATGAAAAACGAGGATTTGAAAAAAAGACGAAAATGACTCCGAGACGATGGGCTATAGCCCATGGTCTCGGAGTCATTTTCGTCTTTTTTTAAAATCCTCAAAAATGATGGAAAACGGCATGCTATAGTATGCCGTTCGAGACCATGGGCTATAGCCCATCGCAAAGTCAGTATTTGACTTTTGAAAAGTCAAACGGTGACTTTTCCCGGGGTCTGTCAAAAAGTCGAGGTTTGACTTTTAATTGTGATACTGGGCTGCCCATCGCCATGGTCATAAATTATGAAAAACGAGGATTTGAAAAAAAGACGAAAATGACTCCAAGACGATGGGCTATATATAGCCCATGGTCTCGGAGTGATTTTCGTCTTTTTTTCAAATCCTCAAAAATGATGGAAAACGGCATGCTATAGTATGCCGTTCGAGACCATGGGCTATAGCCCATCGCCATGGTCATAAATGATGAAAAACGAGGATTTGAAAAAAAGACGAAAATGACTCCGAGACGATGGGCTATAGCCCATGGTCTCGGAGTCATTTTCGTCTTTTTTTCAAATCCTCAAAAATGATGGAAAACGGCATGCTATAGTATGCCGTTCGAGACCATGGGCTATAGCCCATCGCAAAGTCAGTATTTGACTTTTGAAAAGTCAAACGGTGACTTTTCCCGGGGTCTGTCAAAAAGTCGAGGTTTGACTTTTAATTGTGATACTGGGCTGCCCATCGCCATGGTCATAAATTATGAAAAACGAGGATTTGAAAAAAAGACGAAAATGACTCCAAGACGATGGGCTATATATAGCCCATGGTCTCGGAGTGATTTTCGTCTTTTTTTCAAATCCTCAAAAATGATGGAAAACGGCATGCTATAGTATGCCGTTCGAGACCATGGGCTATAGCCCATCGCCATGGTCATAAATTATGAAAAACGAGGATTTGAAAAAAAGACGAAAATGACTCCGAGACGATGGGCTATAGCCCATGGTCTCGGAGTCATTTTCGTCTTTTTTTCAAATCCTCAAAAATGATGGAAAACGGCATGCTATAGTATGCCGTTCGAGACCATGGGCTATAGCCCATCGCAAAGTCAGTATTTGACTTTTGAAAAGTCAAACGGTGACTTTTCCCGGGGTTTGTCAAAAAGTCGAGGTTTGACTTTTAATTGTGATACTGGGCTGCCCATCGCCATGGTCATAAATTATGAAAAACGAGGATTTGAAAAAAAGACGAAAATGACTCCAAGACGATGGGCTATATATAGCCCATGGTCTCGGAGTGATTTTCGTCTTTTTTTCAAATCCTCAAAAATGATGGAAAACGGCATGCTATAGTATGCCGTTCGAGACCATGGGCTATAGCCCATCGCCATGGTCATAAATTATGAAAAACGAGGATTTGAAAAAAAGACGAAAATGACTCCGAGACGATGGGCTATAGCCCATGGTCTCGGAGTCATTTTCGTCTTTTTTTCAAATCCTCAAAAATGATGGAAAACGGCATGCTATAGTATGCCGTTCGAGACCATGGGCTATAGCCCATCGCAAAGTCAGTATTTGACTTTTGAAAAGTCAAACGGTGACTTTTCCCGGGGTCTGTCAAAAAGTCGAGGTTTGACTTTTAATTGTGATACTGGGCTGCCCATCGCCATGGTCATAAATTATGAAAAACGAGGATTTGAAAAAAAGACGAAAATGACTCCAAGACGATGGGCTATATATAGCCCATGGTCTCGGAGTGATTTTCGTCTTTTTTTCAAATCCTCAAAAATGATGGAAAACGGCATGCTATAGTATGCTGTTCGAGACCATGGGCTATAGCCCATCGCCATGGTCATAAATTATGAAAAACGAGGATTTGAAAAAAAGACGAAAATGACTCCGAGACGATGGGCTATAGCCCATGGTCTCGGAGTCATTTTCGTCTTTTTTTCAAATCCTCAAAAATGATGGAAAACGGCATGCTATAGTATGCCGTTCGAGACCATGGGCTATAGCCCATCGCAAAGTCAGTATTTGACTTTTGAAAAGTCAAACGGTGACTTTTCCCGGGGTCTGTCAAAAAGTCGAGGTTTGACTTTTAATTGTGATACTGGGCTGCCCATCGCCATGGTCATAAATTATGAAAAACGAGGATTTGAAAAAAAGACGAAAATGACTCCAAGACGATGGGCTATAGCCCATCGCCATGGTCATAAATTATGAAAAACGAGGATTTGAAAAAAAGACGAAAATGACTCCGAGACGATGGGCTATAGCCCATGGTCTCGGAGTCATTTTCGTCTTTTTTTCAAATCCTCAAAAATGATGGAAAACGGCATGCTATAGTATGCCGTTCGAGACCATGGGCTATAGCCCATCGCAAAGTCAGTATTTGACTTTTGAAAAGTCAAACGGTGACTTTTCCCGGGGTCTGTCAAAAAGTCGAGGTTTGACTTTTAATTGTGATACTGGGCTGCCCATCGCCATGGTCATAAATTATGAAAAACGAGGATTTGAAAAAAAGACGAAAATGACTCCAAGACGATGGGCTATATATAGCCCATGGTCTCGGAGTGATTTTCGTCTTTTTTTCAAATCCTCAAAAATGATGGAAAACGGCATGCTATAGTATGCCGTTCGAGACCATGGGCTATAGCCCATCGCCATGGTCATAAATGATGAAAAACGAGGATTTGGAAAAAAAGACGAAAATGACTCCGAGACGATGGGCTATAGCCCATGGTCTCGGAGTCATTTTCGTCTTTTTTTCAAATCCTCAAAAATGATGGAAAACGGCATGCTATAGTATGCCGTTCGAGACCATGGGCTATAGCCCATCGCAAAGTCAGTATTTGACTTTTGAAAAGTCAAACGGTGACTTTTCCCGGGGTCTGTCAAAAAGTCGAGGTTTGACTTTTAATTGTGATACTGGGCTGCCCATCGCCATGGTCATAAATTATGAAAAGCGAGGATTTGAAAAAAAGACGAAAATGACTCCAAGACGATGGGCTATATATAGCCCATGGTCTCGGAGTGATTTTCGTCTTTTTTTCAAATCCTCAAAAATGATGGAAAACGGCATGCTATAGTATGCCGTTCGAGACCATGGGCTATAGCCCATCGCCATGGTCATAAATTATGAAAAACGAGGATTTGAAAAAAAGACGAAAATTACTCCGAGACGATGGGCTATAGCCCATGGTCTCGGAGTCATTTTCGTCTTTTTTTCAAATCCTCAAAAATGATGGAAAACGGCATGCTATAGTATGCCGTTCGAGACCATGGGCTATAGCCCATCGCAAAGTCAGTATTTGACTTTTGAAAAGTCAAACGGTGACTTTTCCCGGGGTCTGTCAAAAAGTCGAGGTTTGACTTTTAATTGTGATACTGGGCTGCCCATCGCCATGGTCATAAATTATGAAAAACGAGGATTTGAAAAAAAGACGAAAATGACTCCAAGACGATGGGCTATATATAGCCCATGGTCTCGGAGTGATTTTCGTCTTTTTTTCAAATCCTCAAAAATGATGGAAAACGGCATGCTATAGTATGCCGTTCGAGACCATGGGCTATAGCCCATCGCCATGGTCATAAATTATGAAAAACGAGGATTTGAAAAAAAGACGAAAATGACTCCGAGACGATGGGCTATAGCCCATGGTCTCGGAGTCATTTTCGTCTTTTTTTCAAATCCTCAAAAATGATGGAAAACGGCATGCTATAGTATGCCGTTCGAGACCATGGGCTATAGCCCATCGTAAAGTCAGTATTTGACTTTTGAAAAGTCAAACGGTGACTTTTCCCGGGGTCTGTCAAAAAGTCGAGGTTTGACTTTTAATTGTGATACTGGGCTGCCCATCGCCATGGTCATAAATTATGAAAAACGAGGATTTGAAAAAAAGACGAAAATGACTCCAAGACGATGGGCTATATATAGCCCATGGTCTCGGAGTGATTTTCGTCTTTTTTTCAAATCCTCAAAAATGATGGAAAACGGCATGCTATATTATGCCGTTCGAGACCATGGGCTATAGCCCATCGCCATGGTCATAAATTATGAAAAACGAGGATTTGAAAAAAAGACGAAAATGACTCCGAGACGATGGGCTATAGCCCATGGTCTCGGAGTCATTTTCGTCTTTTTTTCAAATCCTCAAAAATGATGGAAAACGGCATGCTATAGTATGCCGTTCGAGACCATGGGCTATAGCCCATCGCAAAGTCAGTATTTGACTTTTGAAAAGTCAAACGGTGACTTTTCCCGGGGTCTGTCAAAAAGTCGAGGTTTGACTTTTAATTGTGATACTGGGCTGCCCATCGCCATGGTCATAAATTATGAAAAACGAGGATTTGAAAAAAAGACGAAAATGACTCCAAGACGATGGGCTATATATAGCCCATGGTCTCGGAGTGATTTTCGTCTTTTTTTCAAATCCTCAAAAATGATGGAAAACGGCATGCTATAGTATGCCGTTCGAGACCATGGGCTATAGCCCATCGCCATGGTCATAAATTATGAAAAACGAGGATTTGAAAAAAAGACGAAAATGACTCCGAGACGATGGGCTATAGCCCATGGTCTCGGAGTCATTTTCGTCTTTTTTTCAAATCCTCAAAAATGATGGAAAACGGCATGCTATAGTATGCCGTTCGAGACCATGGGCTATAGCCCATCGCAAAGTCAGTATTTGACTTTTGAAAAGTCAAACGGTGACTTTTCCCGGGGTCTGTCAAAAAGTCGAGGTTTGACTTTTAATTGTGATACTGGGCTGCCCATCGCCATGGTCATAAATTATGAAAAACGAGGATTTGAAAAAAAGACGAAAATGACTCCAAGACGATGGGCTATATATAGCCCATGGTCTCGGAGTGATTTTCGTCTTTTTTTCAAATCCTCAAAAATGATGGAAAACGGCATGCTATAGTATGCCGTTCGAGACCATGGGCTATAGCCCATCGCAAAGTCAGTATTTGACTTTTGAAAAGTCAAACGGTGACTTTTCCCGGGGTCTGTCAAAAAGTCGAGGTTTGACTTTTAATTGTGATACTGGGCTGCCCATCGCCATGGTCATAAATTATGAAAAACGAGGATTTGAAAAAAAGACGAAAATGACTCCAAGACGATGGGCTATATATAGCCCATGGTCTCGGAGTGATTTTCGTCTTTTTTTCAAATCCTCAAAAATGATGGACAACGGCATGCTATAGTATGCCGTTCGAGACCATGGGCTATAGCCCATCGCCATGGTCATAAATGATGAAAAACGAGGATTTGAAAAAAAGACGAAAATGACTCCGAGACGATGGGCTATAGCCCATGGTCTCGGAGTCATTTTCGTCTTTTTTTCAAATCCTCAAAAATGATGGAAAACGGCATGCTATAGTATGCCGTTCGAGACCATGGGCTATAGAAACGAGGATTTGAAAAAAAGACGAAAATGACTCCAAGACGATGGGCTATATATAGCCCATGGTCTCGGAGTGATTTTTGTCTTTTTTTCAAATCCTCAAAAATGATGGAAAACGGCATGCTATACTATAGTATGCCGTTCGAGACCATGGGCTATAGCCCATCGCCATGGTCATAAATGATGAAAAACGAGGATTTGAAAAAAAGACGAAAATGACTCCGAGACGATGGGCTATAGCCCATGGTCTCGGAGTCATTTTCGTCTTTTTTTCAAATCCTCAAAAATGATGGAAAACGGCATGCTATAGTATGCCGTTCGAGACCATGGGCTATAGCCCATCGCAAAGTCAGTATTTGACTTTTGAAAAGTCAAACGGTGACTTTTCCCGGGGTCTGTCAAAAAGTCGAGGTTTGACTTTTAATTGTGATACTGGGCTGCCCATCGCCATGGTCATAAATTATGAAAAACGAGGATTTGAAAAAAAGACGAAAATGACTCCAAGACGATGGGCTATATATAGCCCATGGTCTCGGAGTGATTTTCGTCTTTTTTTCAAATCCTCAAAAATGATGGAAAACGGCATGCTATAGTATGCCGTTCGAGACCATGGGCTATAGCCCATCGCCATGGTCATAAATGATGAAAAACGAGGATTTGAAAAAAAGACGAAAATGACTCCGAGACGATGGGCTATAGCCCATGGTCTCGGAGTCATTTTCGTCTTTTTTTCAAATCCTCAAAAATGATGGAAAACGGCATGCTATAGTATGCCGTTCGAGACCATGGGCTATAGCCCATCGCAAAGTCAGTATTTGACTTTTGAAAAGTCAAACGGTGACTTTTCCCGGGGTCTGTCAAAAAGTCGAGGTTTGACTTTTAATTGTGATACTGGGCTGCCCATCGCCATGGTCATAAATTATGAAAAACGAGGATTTGAAAAAAGGACGAAAATGACTCCAAGACGATGGGCTATATATAGCCCATGGTCTCGGAGTGATTTTCGTCTTTTTTTCAAATCCTCAAAAATGATGGAAAACGGCATGCTATAGTATGCCGTTCGAGACCATGGGCTATAGCCCATCGCCATGGTCATAAATGATGAAAAACGAGGATTTGAAAAAAAAGACGAAAATGACTCCGAGACGATGGGCTATAGCCCATGGTCTCGGAGTCATTTTCGTCTTTTTTTCAAATCCTCAAAAATGATGGAAAACGGCATGCTATAGTATGCCGTTCGAGACCATGGGCTATAGCCCATCGCCATGGTCATAAATGATGAAAAACGAGGATTTGAAAAAAAGACGAAAATGACTCCGAGACGATGGGCTATAGCCCATGGTCTCGGAGTCATTTTCGTCTTTTTTTCAAATCCTCAAAAATGATGGAAAACGGCATGCTATAGTATGCCGTTCGAGACCATGGGCTATAGCCCATCGCAAAGTCAGTATTTGACTTTTGAAAAGTCAAACGGTGACTTTTCCCGGGGTCTGTCAAAAAGTCGAGGTTTGACTTTTAATTGTGATACTGGGCTGCCCATCGCCATGGTCATAAATTATGAAAAACGAGGATTTGAAAAAAAGACGAAAATGACTCCAAGACGATGGGCTATATATAGCCCATGGTCTCGGAGTGATTTTCGTCTTTTTTTCAAATCCTCAAAAATGATGGAAAACGGCATGCTATAGTATGCCGTTCGAGACCATGGGCTATAGCCCATCGCCATGGTCATAAATTATGAAAAACGAGGATTTGAAAAAAAGACGAAAATGACTCCGAGACGATGGGCTATAGCCCATGGTCTCGGAGTCATTTTCGTCTTTTTTTCAAATCCTCAAAAATGATGGAAAACGGCATGCTATAGTATGCCGTTCGAGACCATGGGCTATAGCCCATCGCAAAGTCAGTATTTGACTTTTGAAAAGTCAAACGGTGACTTTTCCCGGGGTCTGTCAAAAAGTCGAGGTTTGACTTTTAATTGTGATACTGGGCTGCCCATCGCCATGGTCATAAATTATGAAAAACGAGGATTTGAAAAAAAGACGAAAATGACTCCAAGACGATGGGCTATATATAGCCCATGGTCTCGGAGTGATTTTCGTCTTTTTTTCAAATCCTCAAAAATGATGGAAAACGGCATGCTATAGTATGCCGTTCGAGACCATGGGCTATAGCCCATCGCCATGGTCATAAATTATGAAAAACGAGGATTTGAAAAAAAGACGAAAATGACTCCGAGACGATGGGCTATAGCCCATGGTCTCGGAGTCATTTTCGTCTTTTTTTCAAATCCTCAAAAATGATGGAAAACGGCATGCTATAGTATGCCGTTCGAGACCATGGGCTATAGCCCATCGCAAAGTCAGTATTTGACTTTTGAAAAGTCAAACGGTGACTTTTCCCGGTATTCTGCCTCCTCCGTGTGTGGCTCCACGGAGTAACAGATAGCTAAACAGAACTTGTACTAGGCACTGAAAGACTTGACGAGACGTGGATGTAGAATTGGAGGTTGTTTACTTCACCCTTCTTCATCAACTTTACAATGCTTTTTCCAGCAATTTGTGAAACTGAAAATAAATGTACAAAAAAGCTCTTAATAAAACATAAATGTAATGCCTACATCAGTTAGACAAGAACACTGCATTACAAATGACAAAGCAAGTAATGGCACATGGCATGGTAGACAATTGACCATAAATCTCACGAATGTAAAATAAAACTGCAAAATATGCATCATTACATATTCTCAAAGATGAAACATGAAACATAAACTCACAGACAAAGCTTCTCCAAGGCTCAAAACAGGTGGATGGCAAGAGATTGAATATTCTGTAGCATCTGTAGAACATACTGTGTTTTCTCAAAATAATGGCTGACCAGGAAGTAAAGGCTTGCACATGTGATCACAACCACCAATAAGAACACAGAGAAAATATAACACATTTAACTGACAGGAGTCTTCAAAGCAACCACTAGATGGTGCTAAATACCCTTTCCTTCAAGTGACATGACACTCCCCGCGTGGTATTATTGGAATACCACTATCAATGTCCAACAGAAATATAAGATAATGCAAGGAACTGTCCAGGTAGAGGCTTAAGGAGACATGAGTAACACCACTTCAGTCACTGGCCTGAGGAAAGACTTAACAGTTCCTCCTTTAGTGACCTTCAGCTCAAGCTTCCTGACCTTCCCGTCGCCGCTAAGGTGAGCCTTGGTGACGAGAGCCAAGGGCCACTCATTCCTTTTGACCTGGGTGTCTCTGAGCAACACCAAGTCTCCTTCTTTTATGTTGACTTGGCTATCTTGCCACTTGCTTCTGCTCTGAAGTGTAGAGAGATATTCTCGTCTCCATCTTGCCCAAAAGGCATTTGCCAAGTGCTGGACCCGTTTCCATTGCTGGCGATACAGATCTGCACTCTCAAAAGATCCCGAGGGAGGAAGAGGGGAGCAAATCTTCTGTGTTAAGATCATCGCTGGAGTCAGAAGGAAAGGTGAGTCTGCGTCGGTCGAAATTGGGGCGAGAGGTCTTGCATTTATTATTGCGGCAACCTCGGCCATGAGAGTTGAAAGCACTTCGTGAGTGAGATGGGAGGAGCTGATCTCAGACAACATGGAGTCAAGGATCCGTCTTGAAACCCCGATCATTCTTTCCCACACACCCCCCATGTGAGAAGAGTGGGGTGGGTTGAACAGCCATGTGCATCCTTCTTCACTGAGATACTTTGACATGTTTGTCTCATCCTGTAGGATTCGCAGCTCGTTGCAGGCTCCTTTAAAGTTTGTGCCGCAGTCAGAGCGAATCACCTTTGCAGGACCACGCAAAGCAAAGAAGCGCCGTAGAGCATTTATAAAACTTGACGAGTCCATTGACTCAAGAAGCTCGATATGCACAGCGCGTATGCTCAGGCATGTGAACAGCACTGCCCACCTTTTACTGTTTGCTGCACCTCCTCTGGTACGACGAGTGGAGATGGTCCAGGGGCCGAACACATCCAGGCCCACATTAGTAAAAGGGGGTTCGGTGCTAAGACGATCGGGTGGGAGATTTGACATCTGCTGTTCTGCTGTCCTACCACGGAGTCTGTTGCATGTGACACAGCTATGCAGATTCCTGGAGATGCATTTCTTTGCTCCCACGATCCAGTATCCGCCTGTGCGGATAGCTCCCTCTGTGAAGAGTCTGCCTTGATGTTTAACTCTTTCATGGTAGTGATTTACAAGTAGCGTAGCAATGTGGCTACGGCCAGGAATGACCAGAGGGTGTTTCTCCTCCATCTCAAGTGAAGCATACTGGAGCCGGCCACCTATTCTCAGGAGTCCATTTTCATCAAGGACAGCATCGAGCTTCCGAAGGGAGCTGCTCTTGGGAATGACCTTTCCCTTCTCCAAACAACACACCTCATTTTGGAATTCTTCCTTTTGAACACATCCAATGATGATATTCTTTGCCTGCGACAGTGTATCAGCTGTGTGAGGCTTCGAACAGTAATGCCAACCAGTGCAATCTTGTTTGTTACTATCTTCGGACTTGAAGATCTGAACAATGTGGATGAGAGAGGCCACAGCTCTAACAAGGGAATGCCACGTGGAGAACCTCTCAAAGCGATGTGAACCAAGACCTCTCTGGGAGTCTGTGGCTGTAGTGGCTTGGCATCGAACTTCCATATCAGATGCGGAATCAATGAGGTCATAGACGGTTTCTTCAGCTGTGTCTGACTCCACGGAATGTGCAAGGAAATCTGGACCGGTGAGCCAGTTGGTCGCTGAGAGTCGAGCGGCAGACACTGGCCTGGTGGCCACATCTGCAGGGTTGTGACTAGTTTGGACATAATGCCACTGTTCGGGACGTGTGGATTTCCTTATCCGTTCCACCCTGTTGCTGACGTACACATAGAACCTCCTAGTTTCGTTATAAATGTACCCTAGCACCACCTTGCTGTCAGTGTAGAACTTCAGATTGTTCGGCTCGATGTCCATCTCATTCACAATCAATTCACTGAGCTCTACTGCCAGGAGAGCCGCTCCTAGCTCAAGTCTGGGGACTGTATGGACTGATAAGGGGGCTAATTTGTCAAAATAATGGCTGACCAGGAAGTAAAGGCTTGCACATGTGATCACAACCACCAATAAGAACACAGAGAAAATATAACACATTTAACTGACAGGAGTCTTCAAAGCAACCACTAGATGGTGCTAAATACCCTTTCCTTCAAGTGACATGACACCCGGGGTCTGTCAAAAAGTCGAGGTTTGACTTTTAATTGTGATACTGGGCTGCCCATCGCCATGGTCATAAATTATGAAAAACGAGGATTTGAAAAAAAGACGAAAATGACTCCAAGACGATGGGCTATATATAGCCCATGGTCTCGGAGTGATTTTCGTCTTTTTTTCAAATCCTCAAAAATGATGGAAAACGGCATGCTATAGTATGCCGTTCGAGACCATGGGCTATAGCCCATCGCCATGGTCATAAATTATGAAAAACGAGGATTTGAAAAAAAGACGAAAATGACTCCGAGACGATGGGCTATAGCCCATGGTCTCGGAGTCATTTTCGTCTTTTTTTCAAATCCTCAAAAATGATGGAAAACGGCATGCTATAGTATGCCGTTCGAGACCATGGGCTATAGCCCATCGCAAAGTCAGTATTTGACTTTTGAAAAGTCAAACGGTGACTTTTCCCGGGGTCTGTCAAAAAGTCGAGGTTTGACTTTTAATTGTGATACTGGGCTGCCCATCGCCATGGTCATAAATTATGAAAAACGAGGATTTGAAAAAAAGACGAAAATGACTCCAAGACGATGGGCTATATATAGCCCATGGTCTCGGAGTGATTTTCGTCTTTTTTTCAAATCCTCAAAAATGATGGAAAACGGCATGCTATAGTATGCCGTTCGAGACCATGGGCTATAGCCCATCGCCATGGTCATAAATTATGAAAAACGAGGATTTGAAAAAAAGACGAAAATGACTCCAAGACGATGGGCTATATATAGCCCATGGTCTCGGAGTGATTTTCGTCTTTTTTTCAAATCCTCAAAAATGATGGAAAACGGCATGCTATAGTATGCCGTTCGAGACCATGGGCTATAGCCCATCGTCATGGTCATAAATGATGAAAAACGAGGATTTGAAAAAAAGACGAAAATGACTCCGAGACGATGGGCTATAGCCCATGGTCTCGGAGTCATTTTCGTCTTTTTTTCAAATCCTCAAAAATGATGGAAAACGGCATGCTATAGTATGCCGTTCGAGACCATGGGCTATAGCCCATCGCAAAGTCAGTATTTGACTTTTGAAAAGTCAAACGGTGACTTTTCCCGGGGTCTGTCAAAAAGTCGAGGTTTGACTTTTAATTGTGATACTGGGCTGCCCATCGCCATGGTCATAAATTATGAAAAACGAGGATTTGAAAAAAAGACGAAAATGACTCCAAGACGATGGGCTATATATAGCCCATGGTCTCGGAGTGATTTTCGTCTTTTTTTCAAATCCTCAAAAATGATGGAAAACGGCATGCTATAGTATGCCGTTCGAGACCATGGGCTATAGCCCATCGCCATGGTCATAAATTATGAAAAACGAGGATTTGAAAAAAAGACGAAAATGACTCCGAGACGATGGGCTATAGCCCATGGTCTCGGAGTCATTTTCGT
Source organism: Electrona antarctica (assembly GCF_951216825.1). NCBI lineage: Eukaryota > Metazoa > Chordata > Actinopteri > Myctophiformes > Myctophidae > Electrona > Electrona antarctica. Next base: position 442,874 of record NW_027637030.1, read on the forward strand.
CTTTTTTTCAAATCCTCAAAAATGATGGAAAACGGCATGCTATAGTATGCCGTTCGAGACCATGGGCTATAGCCCATCGCAAAGTCAGTATTTGACTTTTGAAAAGTCAAACGGTGACTTTTCCCGGGGTCTGTCAAAAAGTCGAGGTTTGACTTTTAATTGTGATACTGGGCTGCCCATCGCCATGGTCATAAATTATGAAAAACGAGGATTTGAAAAAAAGACGAAAATGACTCCAAGACGATGGGCTATAGCCCATCGCCATGGTCATAAATTATGAAAAACGAGGATTTGAAAAAAAGACGAAAATGACTCCGAGACGATGGGCTATAGCCCATGGTCTCGGAGTCATTTTCGTCTTTTTTTCAAATCCTCAAAAATGATGGAAAACGGCATGCTATAGTATGCCGTTCGAGACCATGGGCTATAGCCCATCGCAAAGTCAGTATTTGACTTTTGAAAAGTTAAACGGTGACTTTTCCCGGGGTCTGTCAAAAAGTCGAGGTTTGACTTTTAATTGTGATACTGGGCTGCCCATCGCCATGGTCATAAATTATGAAAAACGAGGATTTGAAAAAAAGACGAAAATGACTCCAAGACGATGGGCTATATATAGCCCATGGTCTCGGAGTGATTTTCGTCTTTTTTTCAAATCCTCAAAAATGATGGAAAACGGCATGCTATAGTATGCCGTTCGAGACCATGGGCTATAGCCCATCGTCATGGTCATAAATGATGAAAAACGAGGATTTGAAAAAAAGACGAAAATGACTCCGAGACGATGGGCTATAGCCCATGGTCTCGGAGTCATTTTCGTCTTTTTTTCAAATCCTCAAAAATGATGGAAAACGGCATGCTATAGTATGCCGTTCGAGACCATGGGCTATAGCCCATCGCAAAGTCAGTATTTGACTTTTGAAAAGTCAAACGGTGACTTTTCCCGGGGTCTGTCAAAAAGTCGAGGTTTGACTTTTAATTGTGATACTGGGCTGCCCATCGCCATGGTCATAAATTATGAAAAACGAGGATTTGAAAAAAAGACGAAAATGACTCCAAGACGATGGGCTATATATAGCCCATGGTCTCGGAGTGATTTTCGTCTTTTTTTCAAATCCTCAAAAATGATGGAAAACGGCATGCTATAGTATGCCGTTCGAGACCATGGGCTATAGCCCATCGCCATGGTCATAAATTATGAAAAACGAGGATTTGAAAAAAAGACGAAAATGACTCCGAGACGATGGGCTATAGCCCATGGTCTCGGAGTCATTTTCGTCTTTTTTTCAAATCCTCAAAAATGATGGAAAACGGCATGCTATAGTATGCCGTTCGAGACCATGGGCTATAGCCCATCGCAAAGTCAGTATTTGACTTTTGAAAAGTCAAACGGTGACTTTTCCCGGGGTCTGTCAAAAAGTCGAGGTTTGACTTTTAATTGTGATACTGGGCTGCCCATCGCCATGGTCATAAATTATGAAAAACGAGGATTTGAAAAAAAGACGAAAATGACTCCAAGACGATGGGCTATATATAGCCCATGGTCTCGGAGTGATTTTCGTCTTTTTTTCAAATCCTCAAAAATGATGGAAAACGGCATGCTATAGTATGCCGTTCGAGACCATGGGCTATAGCCCATCGCCATGGTCATAAATGATGAAAAACGAGGATTTGAAAAAAAGACGAAAATGACTCCGAGACGATGGGCTATAGCCCATGGTCTCGGAGTCATTTTCGTCTTTTTTTCAAATCCTCAAAAATGATGGAAAACGGCATGCTATAGTATGCCGTTCGAGACCATGGGCTATAGCCCATCGCAAAGTCAGTATTTGACTTTTGAAAAGTCAAACGGTGACTTTTCCCGGGGTCTGTCAAAAAGTCGAGGTTTGACTTTTAATTGTGATACTGGGCTGCCCATCGCCATGGTCATAAATTATGAAAAACGAGGATTTGAAAAAAAGACGAAAATGACTCCAAGACGATGGGCTATATATAGCCCATGGTCTCGGAGTGATTTTCGTCTTTTTTTCAAATCCTCAAAAATGATGGAAAACGGCATGCTATAGTATGCCGTTCGAGACCATGGGCTATAGCCCATCGCCATGGTCATAAATTATGAAAAACGAGGATTTGAAAAAAAGGCGAAAATGACTCCGAGACGATGGGCTATAGCCCATGGTCTCGGAGTCATTTTCGTCTTTTTTTCAAATCCTCAAAAATGATGGAAAACGGCATGCTATAGTATGCCGTTCGAGACCATGGGCTATAGCCCATCGCAAAGTCAGTATTTGACTTTTGAAAAGTCAAACGGTGACTTTTCCCGGGGTTTGTCAAAAAGTCGAGGTTTGACTTTTAATTGTGATACTGGGCTGCCCATCGCCATGGTCATAAATTATGAAAAACGAGGATTTGAAAAAAAGACGAAAATGACTCCAAGACGATGGGCTATATATAGCCCATGGTCTCGGAGTGATTTTCGTCTTTTTTTCAAATCCTCAAAAATGATGGAAAACGGCATGCTATAGTATGCCGTTCGAGACCATGGGCTATAGCCCATCGCCATGGTCATAAATTATGAAAAACGAGGATTTGAAAAAAAGACGAAAATGACTCCGAGACGATGGGCTATAGCCCATGGTCTCGGAGTCATTTTCGTCTTTTTTTCAAATCCTCAAAAATGATGGAAAACGGCATGCTATAGTATGCCGTTCGAGACCATGGGCTATAGCCCATCGCAAAGTCAGTATTTGACTTTTGAAAAGTCAAACGGTGACTTTTCCCGGGGTCTGTCAAAAAGTCGAGGTTTGACTTTTAATTGTGATACTGGGCTGCCCATCGCCATGGTCATAAATTATGAAAAACGAGGATTTGAAAAAAAGACGAAAATGACTCCAAGACGATGGGCTATATATAGCCCATGGTCTCGGAGTGATTTTCGTCTTTTTTTCAAATCCTCAAAAATGATGGAAAACGGCATGCTATAGTATGCCGTTCGAGACCATGGGCTATAGCCCATCGCCATGGTCATAAATTATGAAAAACGAGGATTTGAAAAAAAGACGAAAATGACTCCGAGACGATGGGCTATAGCCCATGGTCTCGGAGTCATTTTCGTCTTTTTTTCAAATCCTCAAAAATGATGGAAAACGGCATGCTATAGTATGCCGTTCGAGACCATGGGCTATAGCCCATCGCAAAGTCAGTATTTGACTTTTGAAAAGTCAAACGGTGACTTTTCCCGGGGTCTGTCAAAAAGTCGAGGTTTGACTTTTAATTGTGATACTGGGCTGCCCATCGCCATGGTCATAAATTATGAAAAACGAGGATTTGAAAAAAAGACGAAAATGACTCCAAGACGATGGGCTATAGCCCATCGCCATGGTCATAAATTATGAAAAACGAGGATTTGAAAAAAAGACGAAAATGACTCCGAGACGATGGGCTATAGCCCATGGTCTCGGAGTCATTTTCGTCTTTTTTTCAAATCCTCAAAAATGATGGAAAACGGCATGCTATAGTATGCCGTTCGAGACCATGGGCTATAGCCCATCGCAAAGTCAGTATTTGACTTTTGAAAAGTCAAACGGTGACTTTTCCCGGGGTCTGTCAAAAAGTCGAGGTTTGACTTTTAATTGTGATACTGGGCTGCCCATCGCCATGGTCATAAATTATGAAAAACGAGGATTTGAAAAAAAGACGAAAATGACTCCAAGACGATGGGCTATATATAGCCCATGGTCTCGGAGTGATTTTCGTCTTTTTTTCAAATCCTCAAAAATGATGGAAAACGGCATGCTATAGTATGCCGTTCGAGACCATGGGCTATAGCCCATCGCCATGGTCATAAATGATGAAAAACGAGGATTTGAAAAAAAGACGAAAATGACTCCGAGACGATGGGCTATAGCCCATGGTCTCGGAGTCATTTTCGTCTTTTTTTCAAATCCTCAAAAATGATGGAAAACGGCATGCTATAGTATGCCGTTCGAGACCATGGGCTATAGCCCATCGCAAAGTCAGTATTTGACTTTTGAAAAGTCAAACGGTGACTTTTCCCGGGGTCTGTCAAAAAGTCGAGGTTTGACTTTTAATTGTGATACTGGGCTGCCCATCGCCATGGTCATAAATTATGAAAAGCGAGGATTTGAAAAAAAGACGAAAATGACTCCAAGACGATGGGCTATATATAGCCCATGGTCTCGGAGTGATTTTCGTCTTTTTTTCAAATCCTCAAAAATGATGGAAAACGGCATGCTATAGTATGCCGTTCGAGACCATGGGCTATAGCCCATCGCCATGGTCATAAATTATGAAAAACGAGGATTTGAAAAAAAAAGACGAAAATTACTCCGAGACGATGGGCTATAGCCCATGGTCTCGGAGTCATTTTCGTCTTTTTTTCAAATCCTCAAAAATGATGGAAAACGGCATGCTATAGTATGCCGTTCGAGACCATGGGCTATAGCCCATCGCAAAGTCAGTATTTGACTTTTGAAAAGTCAAACGGTGACTTTTCCCGGGGTCTGTCAAAAAGTCGAGGTTTGACTTTTAATTGTGATACTGGGCTGCCCATCGCCATGGTCATAAATTATGAAAAACGAGGATTTGAAAAAAAGACGAAAATGACTCCAAGACGATGGGCTATATATAGCCCATGGTCTCGGAGTGATTTTCGTCTTTTTTTCAAATCCTCAAAAATGATGGAAAACGGCATGCTATAGTATGCCGTTCGAGACCATGGGCTATAGCCCATCGCCATGGTCATAAATTATGAAAAACGAGGATTTGAAAAAAAGACGAAAATGACTCCGAGACGATGGGCTATAGCCCATGGTCTCGGAGTCATTTTCGTCTTTTTTTCAAATCCTCAAAAATGATGGAAAACGGCATGCTATAGTATGCCGTTCGAGACCATGGGCTATAGCCCATCGTAAAGTCAGTATTTGACTTTTGAAAAGTCAAACGGTGACTTTTCCCGGGGTCTGTCAAAAAGTCGAGGTTTGACTTTTAATTGTGATACTGGGCTGCCCATCGCCATGGTCATAAATTATGAAAAACGAGGATTTGAAAAAAAGACGAAAATGACTCCAAGACGATGGGCTATATATAGCCCATGGTCTCGGAGTGATTTTCGTCTTTTTTTCAAATCCTCAAAAATGATGGAAAACGGCATGCTATATTATGCCGTTCGAGACCATGGGCTATAGCCCATCGCCATGGTCATAAATTATGAAAAACGAGGATTTGAAAAAAAGACGAAAATGACTCCGAGACGATGGGCTATAGCCCATGGTCTCGGAGTCATTTTCGTCTTTTTTTCAAATCCTCAAAAATGATGGAAAACGGCATGCTATAGTATGCCGTTCGAGACCATGGGCTATAGCCCATCGCAAAGTCAGTATTTTACTTTTGAAAAGTCAAACGGTGACTTTTCCCGGGGTCTGTCAAAAAGTCGAGGTTTGACTTTTAATTGTGATACTGGGCTGCCCATCGCCATGGTCATAAATTATGAAAAACGAGGATTTGAAAAAAAGACGAAAATGACTCCAAGACGATGGGCTATATATAGCCCATGGTCTCGGAGTGATTTTCGTCTTTTTTTCAAATCCTCAAAAATGATGGAAAACGGCATGCTATAGTATGCCGTTCGAGACCATGGGCTATAGCCCATCGCAAAGTCAGTATTTGACTTTTGAAAAGTCAAACGGTGACTTTTCCCGGGGTCTGTCAAAAAGTCGAGGTTTGACTTTTAATTGTGATACTGGGCTGCCCATCGCCATGGTCATAAATTATGAAAAACGAGGATTTGAAAAAAAGACGAAAATGACTCCAAGACGATGGGCTATATATAGCCCATGGTCTCGGAGTGATTTTCGTCTTTTTTTCAAATCCTCAAAAATGATGGAAAACGGCATGCTATAGTATGCCGTTCGAGACCATGGGCTATAGCCCATCGCCATGGTCATAAATGATGAAAAACGAGGATTTGAAAAAAAGACGAAAATGACTCCGAGACGATGGGCTATAGCCCATGGTCTCGGAGTCATTTTCGTCTTTTTTTCAAATCCTCAAAAATGATGGAAAACGGCATGCTATAGTATGCCGTTCGAGACCATGGGCTATAGCCCATCGCAAAGTCAGTATTTGACTTTTGAAAAGTCAAACGGTGACTTTTCCCGGGGTCTGTCAAAAAGTCGAGGTTTGACTTTTAATTGTGATACTGGGCTGCCCATCGCCATGGTCATAAATTATGAAAAACGAGGATTTGAAAAAAAGACGAAAATGACTCCAAGACGATGGGCTATATATAGCCCATGGTCTCGGAGTGATTTTCGTCTTTTTTTCAAATCCTCAAAAATGATGGAAAACGGCATGCTATAGTATGCCGTTCGAGACCATGGGCTATAGCCCATCGCCATGGTCATAAATGATGAAAAACGAGGATTTGAAAAAAAGACGAAAATGACTCCGAGACGATGGGCTATAGCCCATGGTCTCGGAGTCATTTTCGTCTTTTTTTCAAATCCTAAAAAATGATGGAAAACGGCATGCTATAGTATGCCGTTCGAGACCATGGGCTATAGCCCATCGCAAAGTCAGTATTTGACTTTTGAAAAGTCAAACGGTGACTTTTCCCGGGGTCTGTCAAAAAGTCGAGGTTTGACTTTTAATTGTGATACTGGGCTGCCCATCGCCATGGTCATAAATTATGAAAAACGAGGATTTGAAAAAAGGACGAAAATGACTCCAAGACGATGGGCTATATATAGCCCATGGTCTCGGAGTGATTTTCGTCTTTTTTTCAAATCCTCAAAAATGATGGAAAACGGCATGCTATAGTATGCCGTTCGAGACCATGGGCTATAGCCCATCGCCATGGTCATAAATGATGAAAAACGAGGATTTGAAAAAAAAGACGAAAATGACTCCGAGACGATGGGCTATAGCCCATGGTCTCGGAGTCATTTTCGTCTTTTTTTCAAATCCTCAAAAATGATGGAAAACGGCATGCTATAGTATGCCGTTCGAGACCATGGGCTATAGCCCATCGCCATGGTCATAAATGATGAAAAACGAGGATTTGAAAAAAAGACGAAAATGACTCCGAGACGATGGGCTATAGCCCATGGTCTCGGAGTCATTTTCGTCTTTTTTTCAAATCCTCAAAAATGATGGAAAACGGCATGCTATAGTATGCCGTTCGAGACCATGGGCTATAGCCCATCGCAAAGTCAGTATTTGACTTTTGAAAAGTCAAACGGTGACTTTTCCCGGGGTCTGTCAAAAAGTCGAGGTTTGACTTTTAATTGTGATACTGGGCTGCCCATCGCCATGGTCATAAATTATGAAAAACGAGGATTTGAAAAAAAGACGAAAATGACTCCAAGACGATGGGCTATATATAGCCCATGGTCTCGGAGTGATTTTCGTCTTTTTTTCAAATCCTCAAAAATGATGGAAAACGGCATGCTATAGTATGCCGTTCGAGACCATGGGCTATAGCCCATCGCCATGGTCATAAATTATGAAAAACGAGGATTTGAAAAAAAGACGAAAATGACTCCGAGACGATGGGCTATAGCCCATGGTCTCGGAGTCATTTTCGTCTTTTTTTCAAATCCTCAAAAATGATGGAAAACTGCATGCTATAGTATGCCGTTCGAGACCATGGGCTATAGCCCATCGCAAAGTCAGTATTTGACTTTTGAAAAGTCAAACGGTGACTTTTCCCGGGGTCTGTCAAAAAGTCGAGGTTTGACTTTTAATTGTGATACTGGGCTGCCCATCGCCATGGTCATAAATTATGAAAAACGAGGATTTGAAAAAAAGACGAAAATGACTCCAAGACGATGGGCTATATATAGCCCATGGTCTCGGAGTGATTTTCGTCTTTTTTTCAAATCCTCAAAAATGATGGAAAACGGCATGCTATAGTATGCCGTTCGAGACCATGGGCTATAGCCCATCGCCATGGTCATAAATTATGAAAAACGAGGATTTGAAAAAAAGACGAAAATGACTCCGAGACGATGGGCTATAGCCCATGGTCTCGGAGTCATTTTCGTCTTTTTTTCAAATCCTCAAAAATGATGGAAAACGGCATGCTATAGTATGCCGTTCGAGACCATGGGCTATAGCCCATCGCAAAGTCAGTATTTGACTTTTGAAAAGTCAAACGGTGACTTTTCCCGGTATTCTGCCTCCTCCGTGTGTGGCTCCACGGAGTAACAGATAGCTAAACAGAACTTGTACTAGGCACTGAAAGACTTGACGAGACGTGGATGTAGAATTGGAGGTTGTTTACTTCACCCTTCTTCATCAACTTTACAATGCTTTTTCCAGCAATTTGTGAAACTGAAAATAAATGTACAAAAAAGCTCTTAATAAAACATAAATGTAATGCCTACATCAGTTAGACAAGAACACTGCATTACAAATGACAAAGCAAGTAATGGCACATGGCATGGTAGACAATTGACCATAAATCTCACGAATGTAAAATAAAACTGCAAAATATGCATCATTACATATTCTCAAAGATGAAACATGAAACATAAACTCACAGACAAAGCTTCTCCAAGGCTCAAAACAGGTGGATGGCAAGAGATTGAATATTCTGTAGCATCTGTAGAACATACTGTGTTTTCTCAAAATAATGGCTGACCAGGAAGTAAAGGCTTGCACATGTGATCACAACCACCAATAAGAACACAGAGAAAATATAACACATTTAACTGACAGGAGTCTTCAAAGCAACCACTAGATGGTGCTAAATACCCTTTCCTTCAAGTGACATGACACTCCCCGCGTGGTATTATTGGAATACCACTATCAATGTCCAACAGAAATATAAGATAATGCAAGGAACTGTCCAGGTAGAGGCTTAAGGAGACATGAGTAACACCACTTCAGTCACTGGCCTGAGGAAAGACTTAACAGTTCCTCCTTTAGTGACCTTCAGCTCAAGCTTCCTGACCTTCCCGTCGCCGCTAAGGTGAGCCTTGGTGACGAGAGCCAAGGGCCACTCATTCCTTTTGACCTGGGTGTCTCTGAGCAACACCAAGTCTCCTTCTTTTATGTTGACTTGGCTATCTTGCCACTTGCTTCTGCTCTGAAGTGTAGAGAGATATTCTCGTCTCCATCTTGCCCAAAAGGCATTTGCCAAGTGCTGGACCCGTTTCCATTGCTGGCGATACAGATCTGCACTCTCAAAAGATCCCGAGGGAGGAAGAGGGGAGCAAATCTTCTGTGTTAAGATCATCGCTGGAGTCAGAAGGAAAGGTGAGTCTGCGTCGGTCGAAATTGGGGCGAGAGGTCTTGCATTTATTATTGCGGCAACCTCGGCCATGAGAGTTGAAAGCACTTCGTGAGTGAGATGGGAGGAGCTGATCTCAGACAACATGGAGTCAAGGATCCGTCTTGAAACCCCGATCATTCTTTCCCACACACCCCCCATGTGAGAAGAGTGGGGTGGGTTGAACAGCCATGTGCATCCTTCTTCACTGAGATACTTTGACATGTTTGTCTCATCCTGTAGGATTCGCAGCTCGTTGCAGGCTCCTTTAAAGTTTGTGCCGCAGTCAGAGCGAATCACCTTTGCAGGACCACGCAGAGCAAAGAAGCGCCGTAGAGCATTTATAAAACTTGACGAGTCCATTGACTCAAGAAGCTCGATATGCACAGCGCGTATGCTCAGGCATGTGAACAGCACTGCCCACCTTTTACTGTTTGCTGCACCTCCTCTGGTACGACGAGTGGAGATGGTCCAGGGGCCGAACACATCCAGGCCCACATTAGTAAAAGGGGGTTCGGTGCTAAGACGATCGGGTGGGAGATTTGACATCTGCTGTTCTGCTGTCCTACCACGGAGTCTGTTGCATGTGACACAGCTATGCAGATTCCTGGAGATGCATTTCTTTGCTCCCACGATCCAGTATCCGCCTGTGCGGATAGCTCCCTCTGTGAAGAGTCTGCCTTGATGTTTAACTCTTTCATGGTAGTGATTTACAAGTAGCGTAGCAATGTGGCTACGGCCAGGAATGACCAGAGGGTGTTTCTCCTCCATCTCAAGTGAAGCATACTGGAGCCGGCCACCTATTCTCAGGAGTCCATTTTCATCAAGGACAGCATCGAGCTTCCGAAGGGAGCTGCTCTTGGGAATGACCTTTCCCTTCTCCAAACAACACACCTCATTTTGGAATTCTTCCTTTTGAACACATCCAATGATGATATTCTTTGCCTGCGACAGTGTATCAGCTGTGTGAGGCTTCGAACAGTAATGCCAACCAGTGCAATCTTGTTTGTTACTATCTTCGGACTTGAAGATCTGAACAATGTGGATGAGAGAGGCCACAGCTCTAACAAGGGAATGCCACGTGGAGAACCTCTCAAAGCGATGTGAACCAAGACCTCTCTGGGAGTCTGTGGCTGTAGTGGCTTGGCATCGAACTTCCATATCAGATGCGGAATCAATGAGGTCATAGACGGTTTCTTCAGCTGTGTCTGACTCCACGGAATGTGCAAGGAAATCTGGACCGGTGAGCCAGTTGGTCGCTGAGAGTCGAGCGGCAGACACTGGCCTGGTGGCCACATCTGCAGGGTTGTGACTAGTTTGGACATAATGCCACTGTTCGGGACGTGTGGATTTCCTTATCCGTTCCACCCTGTTGCTGACGTACACATAGAACCTCCTAGTTTCGTTATAAATGTACCCTAGCACCACCTTGCTGTCAGTGTAGAACTTCAGATTGTTCGGCTCGATGTCCATCTCATTCACAATCAATTCACTGAGCTCTACTGCCAGGAGAGCCGCTCCTAGCTCAAGTCTGAGGACTGTATGGATAAGGGGGCTAATTTTTCAAAATAATGGCTGACCAGGAAGTAAAGGCTTGCACATGTGATCACAACCACCAATAAGAACACAGAGAAAATATAACAAATTTAACTGACAGGAGTCTTCAAAGCAACCACTAGATGGTGCTAAATACCCTTTCCTTCAAGTGACATGACACCCGGGGTCTGTCAAAAAGTCGAGGTTTGACTTTTAATTGTGATACTGGGCTGCCCATCGCCATGGTCATAAATTATGAAAAACGAGGATTTGAAAAAAAGACGAAAATGACTCCAAGACGATGGGCTATATATAGCCCATGGTCTCGGAGTGATTTTCGTCTTTTTTTCAAATCCTCAAAAATGATGGAAAACGGCATGCTATAGTATGCCGTTCGAGACCATGGGCTATAGCCCATCGCCATGGTCATAAATTATGAAAAACGAGGATTTGAAAAAAAGACGAAAATGACTCCGAGACGATGGGCTATAGCCCATGGTCTCGGAGTCATTTTCGTCTTTTTTTCAAATCCTCAAAAATGATGGAAAACGGCATGCTATAGTATGCCGTTCGAGACCATGGGCTATAGCCCATCGCAAAGTCAGTATTTGACTTTTGAAAAGTCAAACGGTGACTTTTCCCGGGGTCTGTCAAAAAGTCGAGGTTTGACTTTTAATTGTGATACTGGGCTGCCCATCGCCATGGTCATAAATTATGAAAAACGAGGATTTGAAAAAAAGACGAAAATGACTCCAAGACGATGGGCTATATATAGCCCATGGTCTCGGAGTGATTTTCGTCTTTTTTTCAAATCCTCAAAAATGATGGAAAACGGCATGCTATAGTATGCCGTTCGAGACCATGGGCTATAGCCCATCGCCATGGTCATAAATTATGAAAAACGAGGATTTGAAAAAAAGACGAAAATGACTCCGAGACGATGGGCTATAGCCCATGGTCTCGGAGTCATTTTCGTCTTTTTTTAAAATCCTCAAAAATGATGGAAAACGGCATGCTATAGTATGCCGTTCGAGACCATGGGCTATAGCCCATCGCAAAGTCAGTATTTGACTTTTGAAAAGTCAAACGGTGACTTTTCCCGGGGTCTGTCAAAAAGTCGAGGTTTGACTTTTAATTGTGATACTGGGCTGCCCATCGCCATGGTCATAAATTATGAAAAACGAGGATTTGAAAAAAAGACGAAAATGACTCCAAGACGATGGGCTATATATAGCCCATGGTCTCGGAGTGATTTTCGTCTTTTTTTCAAATCCTCAAAAATGATGGAAAACGGCATGCTATAGTATGCCGTTCGAGACCATGGGCTATAGCCCATCGCCATGGTCATAAATTATGAAAAACGAGGATTTGAAAAAAAGACGAAAATGACTCCGAGACGATGGGCTATAGCCCATGGTCTCGGAGTCATTTTCGTCTTTTTTTCAAATCCTCAAAAATGATGGAAAACGGCATGCTATAGTATGCCGTTCGAGACCATGGGCTATAGCCCATCGCAAAGTCAGTATTTGACTTTTGAAAAGTCAAACGGTGACTTTTCCCGGGGTCTGTCAAAAAGTCGAGGTTTGACTTTTAATTGTGATACTGGGCTGCCCATCGCCATGGTCATAAATTATGAAAAACGAGGATTTGAAAAAAAGACGAAAATGACTCCAAGACGATGGGCTATATATAGCCCATGGTCTCGGAGTGATTTTCGTCTTTTTTTCAAATCCTCAAAAATGATGGAAAACGGCATGCTATAGTATGCCGTTCGAGACCATGGGCTATAGCCCATCGCCATGGTCATAAATTATGAAAAACGAGGATTTGAAAAAAAGACGAAAATGACTCCGAGACGATGGGCTATAGCCCATGGTCTCGGAGTCATTTTCGTCTTTTTTTCAAATCCTCAAAAATGATGGAAAACGGCATGCTATAGTATGCCGTTCGAGACCATGGGCTATAGCCCATCGCAAAGTCAGTATTTGACTTTTGAAAAGTCAAACGGTGACTTTTCCCGGGGTCTGTCAAAAAGTCGAGGTTTGACTTTTAATTGTGATACTGGGCTGCCCATCGCCATGGTCATAAATTATGAAAAACGAGGATTTGAAAAAAAGACGAAAATGACTCCAAGACGATGGGCTATATATAGCCCATGGTCTCGGAGTGATTTTCGTCTTTTTTTCAAATCCTCAAAAATGATGGAAAACGGCATGCTATAGTATGCCGTTCGAGACCATGGGCTATAGCCCATCGCCATGGTCATAAATTATGAAAAACGAGGATTTGAAAAAAAGACGAAAATGACTCCGAGACGATGGGCTATAGCCCATGGTCTCGGAGTCATTTTCGTCTTTTTTTCAAATCCTCAAAAATGATGGAAAACGGCATGCTATAGTATGCCGTTCGAGACCATGGGCTATAGCCCATCGCAAAGTCAGTATTTGACTTTTGAAAAGTCAAACGGTGACTTTTCCCGGGGTCTGTCAAAAAGTCGAGGTTTGACTTTTAATTGTGATACTGGGCTGCCCATCGCCATGGTCATAAATTATGAAAAACGAGGATTTGAAAAAAAGACGAAAATGACTCCAAGACGATGGGCTATAGCCCATCGCCATGGTCATAAATTATGAAAAACGAGGATTTGAAAAAAAGACGAAAATGACTCCGAGACGATGGGCTATAGCCCATGGTCTCGGAGTCATTTTCGTCTTTTTTTCAAATCCTCAAAAATGATGGAAAACGGCATGCTATAGTATGCCGTTCGAGACCATGGGCTATAGCCCATCGCAAAGTCAGTATTTGACTTTTGAAAAGTCAAACGGTGACTTTTCCCGGGGTCTGTCAAAAAGTCGAGGTTTGACTTTTAATTGTGATACTGGGCTGCCCATCGCCATGGTCATAAATTATGAAAAACGAGGATTTGAAAAAAAGACGAAAATGACTCCAAGACGATGGGCTATATATAGCCCATGGTCTCGGAGTGATTTTCGTCTTTTTTTCAAATCCTCAAAAATGATGGAAAACGGCATGCTATAGTATGCCGTTCGAGACCATGGGCTATAGCCCATCGTCATGGTCATAAATGATGAAAAACGAGGATTTGAAAAAAAGACGAAAATGACTCCGAGACGATGGGCTATAGCCCATGGTCTCGGAGTCATTTTCGTCTTTTTTTCAAATCCTCAAAAATGATGGAAAACGGCATGCTATAGTATGCCGTTCGAGACCATGGGCTATAGCCCATCGCAAAGTCAGTATTTGACTTTTGAAAAGTCAAACGGTGACTTTTCCCGGGGTCTGTCAAAAAGTCGAGGTTTGACTTTTAATTGTGATACTGGGCTGCCCATCGCCATGGTCATAAATTATGAAAAGCGAGGATTTGAAAAAAAGACGAAAATGACTCCAAGACGATGGGCTATATATAGCCCATGGTCTCGGAGTGATTTTCGTCTTTTTTTCAAATCCTCAAAAATGATGGAAAACGGCATGCTATAGTATGCCGTTCGAGACCATGGGCTATAGCCCATCGCCATGGTCATAAATTATGAAAAACGAGGATTTGAAAAAAAGACGAAAATGACTCCGAGACGATGGGCTATAGCCCATGGTCTCGGAGTCATTTTCGTCTTTTTTTCAAATCCTCAAAAATGATGGAAAACGGCATGCTATAGTATGCCGTTCGAGACCATGGGCTATAGCCCATCGCAAAGTCAGTATTTGACTTTTGAAAAGTCAAACGGTGACTTTTCCCGGGGTCTGTCAAAAAGTCGAGGTTTGACTTTTAATTGTGATACTGGGCTGCCCATCGCCATGGTCATAAATTATGAAAAACGAGGATTTGAAAAAAAGACGAAAATTACTCCAAGACGATGGGCTATATATAGCCCATGGTCTCGGAGTGATTTTCGTCTTTTTTTCAAATCCTCAAAAATGATGGAAAACGGCATGCTATAGTATGCCGTTCGAGACCATGGGCTATAGCCCATCGCCATGGTCATAAATTATGAAAAACGAGGATTTGAAAAAAAGACGAAAATGACTCCGAGACGATGGGCTATAGCCCATGGTCTCGGAGTCATTTTCGTCTTTTTTTCAAATCCTCAAAAATGATGGAAAACGGCATGCTATAGTATGCCGTTCGAGACCATGGGCTATAGCCCATCGCAAAGTCAGTATTTGACTTTTGAAAAGTCAAACGGTGACTTTTCCCGGGGTCTGTCAAAAAGTCGAGGTTTGACTTTTAATTGTGATACTGGGCTGCCCATCGCCATGGTCATAAATTATGAAAAACGAGGATTTGAAAAAAAGACGAAAATGACTCCAAGACGATGGGCTATATATAGCCCATGGTCTCGGAGTGATTTTCGTCTTTTTTTCAAATCCTCAAAAATGATGGAAAACGGCATGCTATATTATGCCGTTCGAGACCATGGGCTATAGCCCATCGCCATGGTCATAAATTATGAAAAACGAGGATTTGAAAAAAAGACGAAAATGACTCCGAGACGATGGGCTATAGCCCATGGTCTCGGAGTCATTTTCGTCTTTTTTTCAAATCCTCAAAAATGATGGAAAACGGCATGCTATAGTATGCCGTTCAAGACCATGGGCTATAGCCCATCGCAAAGTCAGTATTTGACTTTTGAAAAGTCAAACGGTGACTTTTCCCGGGGTCTGTCAAAAAGTCGAGGTTTGACTTTTAATTGTGATACTGGGCTGCCCATCGCCATGGTCATAAATTATGAAAAACGAGGATTTGAAAAAAAGACGAAAATGACTCCAAGACGATGGGCTATATATAGCCCATGGTCTCGGAGTGATTTTCGTCTTTTTTTCAAATCCTCAAAAATGATGGAAAACGGCATGCTATAGTATGCCGTTCGAGACCATGGGCTATAGCCCATCGCCATGGTCATAAATTATGAAAAACGAGGATTTGAAAAAAAGACGAAAATGACTCCGAGACGATGGGCTATAGCCCATGGTCTCGGAGTCATTTTCGTCTTTTTTTCAAATCCTCAAAAATGATGGAAAACGGCATGCTATAGTATGCCGTTCGAGACCATGGGCTATAGCCCATCGCAAAGTCAGTATTTGACTTTTGAAAAGTCAAACGGTGACTTTTCCCGGGGTCTGTCAAAAAGTCGAGGTTTGACTTTTAATTGTGATACTGGGCTGCCCATCGCCATGGTCATAAATTATGAAAAACGAGGATTTGAAAAAAAGACGAAAATGACTCCAAGACGATGGGCTATATATAGCCCATGGTCTCGGAGTGATTTTCGTCTTTTTTTCAAATCCTCAAAAATGATGGAAAACGGCATGCTATAGTATGCCGTTCGAGACCATGGGCTATAGCCCATCGCAAAGTCAGTATTTGACTTTTGAAAAGTCAAACGGTGACTTTTCCCGGGGTCTGTCAAAAAGTCGAGGTTTGACTTTTAATTGTGATACTGGGCTGCCCATCGCCATGGTCATAAATTATGAAAAACGAGGATTTGAAAAAAAGACGAAAATGACTCCAAGACGATGGGCTATATATAGCCCATGGTCTCGGAGTGATTTTCGTCTTTTTTTCAAATCCTCAAAAATGATGGAAAACGGCATGCTATAGTATGCCGTTCGAGACCATGGGCTATAGCCCATCGCCATGGTCATAAATGATGAAAAACGAGGATTTGAAAAAAAAGACGAAAATGACTCCGAGACGATGGGCTATAGCCCATGGTCTCAGGGTCATTTTCGTCTTTTTTTCAAATCCTCAAAAATGATGGAAAACGGCATGCTATAGTATGCCGTTCGAGACCATGGGCTATAGCCCATCGCAAAGTCAGTATTTTACTTTTGAAAAGTCAAACGGTGACTTTTCCCGGGGTCTGTCAAAAAGTCGAGGTTTGACTTTTAATTGTGATACTGGGCTGCCCATCGCCATGGTCATAAATTATGAAAAGCGAGGATTTGAAAAAAAGACGAAAATGACTCCAAGACGATGGGCTATATATAGCCCATGGTCTCGGAGTGATTTTCGTCTTTTTTTCAAATCCTCAAAAATGATGGAAAACGGCATGCTATAGTATGCCGTTCGAGACCATGGGCTATAGCCCATCGCCATGGTCATAAATGATGAAAAACGAGGATTTGAAAAAAAGACGAAAATGACTCCGAGACGATGGGCTATAGCCCATGGTCTCGGAGTCATTTTCGTCTTTTTTTCAAATCCTCAAAAATGATGGAAAACGGCATGCTATAGTATGCCGTTCGAGACCATGGGCTATAGCCCATCGCAAAGTCAGTATTTGACTTTTGAAAAGTCAAACGGTGACTTTTCCCGGGGTCTGTCAAAAAGTCGAGGTTTGACTTTTAATTGTGATACTGGGCTGCCCATCGCCATGGTCATAAATTATGAAAAACGAGGATTTGAAAAAAAGACGAAAATGACTCCAAGACGATGGGCTATATATAGCCCATGGTCTCGGAGTGATTTTTGTCTTTTTTTCAAATCCTCAAAAATGATGGAAAACGGCATGCTATACTATAGTATGCCGTTCGAGACCATGGGCTATAGCCCATCGCCATGGTCATAAATGATGAAAAACGAGGATTTGAAAAAAAGACGAAAATGACTCCGAGACGATGGGCTATAGCCCATGGTCTCGGAGTCATTTTCGTCTTTTTTTCAAATCCTCAAAAATGATGGAAAACGGCATGCTATAGTATGCCGTTCGAGACCATGGGCTATAGCCCATCGCCATGGTCATAAATGATGAAAAACGAGGATTTGAAAAAAAGACGAAAATGACTCCGAGACGATGGGCTATAGCCCATGGTCTCGGAGTCATTTTCGTCTTTTTTTCAAATCCTCAAAAATGATGGAAAACGGCATGCTATAGTATGCCGTTCGAGACCATGGGCTATAGCCCATCGCAAAGTCAGTATTTGACTTTTGAAAAGTCAAACGGTGACTTTTCCCGGGGTCTGTCAAAAAGTCGAGGTTTGACTTTTAATTGTGATACTGGGCTGCCCATCGCCATGGTCATAAATTATGAAAAACGAGGATTTGAAAAAAAGACGAAAATGACTCCAAGACGATGGGCTATATATAGCCCATGGTCTCGGAGTGATTTTTGTCTTTTTTTCAAATCCTCAAAAATGATGGAAAACGGCATGCTATACTATAGTATGCCGTTCGAGACCATGGGCTATAGCCCATCGCCATGGTCATAAATGATGAAAAACGAGGATTTGAAAAAAAGACGAAAATGACTCCGAGACGATGGGCTATAGCCCATGGTCTCGGAGTCATTTTCGTCTTTTTTTCAAATCCTCAAAAATGATGGAAAACGGCATGCTATAGTATGCCGTTCGAGACCATGGGCTATAGCCCATCGCAAAGTCAGTATTTGACTTTTGAAAAGTCAAACGGTGACTTTTCCCGGGGTCTGTCAAAAAGTCGAGGTTTGACTTTTAATTGTGATACTGGGCTGCCCATCGCCATGGTCATAAATTATGAAAAACGAGGATTTGAAAAAAAGACGAAAATGACTCCAAGACGATGGGCTATATATAGCCCATGGTCTCGGAGTTTTTTTCGTCTTTTTTTCAAATCCTCAAAAATGATGGAAAACGGCATGCTATAGTATGCCGTTCGAGACCATGGGCTATAGCCCATCGCCATGGTCATAAATGATGAAAAACGAGGATTTGAAAAAAAGACGAAAATGACTCCGAGACGATGGGCTATAGCCCATGGTCTCGGAGTCATTTTCGTCTTTTTTTCAAATCCTCAAAAATGATGGAAAACGGCATGCTATAGTATGCCGTTCGAGACCATGGGCTATAGCCCATCGCAAAGTCAGTATTTGACTTTTGAAAAGTCAAACGGTGACTTTTCCCGGGGTCTGTCAAAAAGTCGAGGTTTGACTTTTAATTGTGATACTGGGCTGCCCATCGCCATGGTCATAAATTATGAAAAACGAGGATTTGAAAAAAAGACGAAAATGACTCCAAGACGATGGGCTATATATAGCCCATGGTCTCGGAGTGATTTTCGTCTTTTTTTCAAATCCTCAAAAATGATGGAAAACGGCATGCTATAGTATGCCGTTCGAGACCATGGGCTATAGCCCATCGCCATGGTCATAAATGATGAAAAACGAGGATTTGAAAAAAAAGACGAAAATGACTCCGAGACGATGGGCTATAGCCCATGGTCTCGGAGTCATTTTCGTCTTTTTTTCAAATCCTCAAAAATGATGGAAAACGGCATGCTATAGTATGCTGTTCGAGACCATGGGCTATAGCCCATCGCCATGGTCATAAATGATGAAAAACGAGGATTTGAAAAAAAGACGAAAATGACTCCGAGACGATGGGCTATAGCCCATGGTCTCGGAGTCATTTTCGTCTTTTTTTCAAATCCTCAAAAATGATGGAAAACGGCATGCTATAGTATGCCGTTCGAGACCATGGGCTATAGCCCATCGCAAAGTCAGTATTTGACTTTTGAAAAGTCAAACGGTGACTTTTCCCGGGGTCTGTCAAAAAGTCGAGGTTTGACTTTTAATTGTGATACTGGGCTGCCCATCGCCATGGTCATAAATTATGAAAAACGAGGATTTGAAAAAAAGACGAAAATGACTCCAAGACGATGGGCTATATATAGCCCATGGTCTCGGAGTGATTTTCGTCTTTTTTTCAAATCCTCAAAAATGATGGAAAACGGCATGCTATAGTATGCCGTTCGAGACCATGGGCTATAGCCCATCGCCATGGTCATAAATGATGAAAAACGAGGATTTGAAAAAAAAGACGAAAATGACTCCGAGACGATGGGCTATAGCCCATGGTCTCGGAGTCATTTTCGTCTTTTTTTCAAATCCTCAAAAATGATGGAAAACGGCATGCTATAGTATGCCGTTCGAGACCATGGGCTATAGCCCATCGCAAAGTCAGTATTTGACTTTTGAAAAGTCAAACGGTGACTTTTCCCGGGGTCTGTCAAAAAGTCGAGGTTTGACTTTTAATTGTGATACTGGGCTGCCCATCGCCATGGTCATAAATTATGAAAAACGAGGATTTTAAAAAAAGACGAAAATGACTCCAAGACGATGGGCTATATATAGCCCATGGTCTCGGAGTGATTTTCGTCTTTTTTTCAAATCCTCAAAAATGATGGAAAACGGCATGCTATTGTATGCCGTTCGAGACCATGGGCTATAGCCCATCGCCATGGTCATAAATGATGAAAAACGAGGATTTGAAAAAAAGACGAAAATGACTCCGAGACGATGGGCTATAGCCCATGGTCTCGGAGTCATTTTCGTCTTTTTTTCAAATCCTCAAAAATGATGGAAAACGGCATGCTATAGTATGCCGTTCGAGACCATGGGCTATAGCCCATCGCAAAGTCAGTATTTGACTTTTGAAAAGTCAAACGGTGACTTTTCCCGGGGTCTGTCAAAAAGTCGAGGTTTGACTTTTAATTGTGATACTGGGCTGCCCATCGCCATGGTCATAAATTATGAAAAACGAGGATTTGAAAAAAGGACGAAAATGACTCCAAGACGATGGGCTATATATAGCCCATGGTCTCGGAGTGATTTTCGTCTTTTTTTCAAATCCTCAAAAATGATGGAAAACGGCATGCTATAGTATGCCGTTCGAGACCATGGGCTATAGCCCATCGCCATGGTCATAAATGATGAAAAACGAGGATTTGAAAAAAAAGACGAAAATGACTCCGAGACGATGGGCTATAGCCCATGGTCTCGGAGTCATTTTCGTCTTTTTTTCAAATCCTCAAAAATGATGGAAAACGGCATGCTATAGTATGCCGTTCGAGACCATGGGCTATAGCCCATCGCAAAGTCAGTATTTGACTTTTGAAAAGTAAAACGGTGACTTTTCCCGGGGTCTGTCAAAACGTCGAGGTTTGACTTTTAATTGTGATACTGGGCTGCCCATCGCCATGGTCATAAATTATGAAAAACGAGGATTTGAAAAAAAGACGAAAATGACTCCAAGACGATGGGCTATATATAGCCCATGGTCTCGGAGTGATTTTCGTCTTTTTTTCAAATCCTCAAAAATGATGGAAAACGGCATGCTATAGTATGCCGTTCGAGACCATGGGCTATAGCCCATCGCCATGGTCATAAATGATGAAAAACGAGGATTTGAAAAAAAGACGAAAATGACTCCGAGACGATGGGCTATAGCCCATGGTCTCGGAGTCATTTTCGTCTTTTTTTCAAATCCTCAAAAATGATGGAAAACGGCATGCTATAGTATGCCGTTCGAGACCATGGGCTATAGCCCATCGCCATGGTCATAAATGATGAAAAACGAGGATTTGAAAAAAAGACGAAAATGACTCCGAGACGATGGGCTATAGCCCATGGTCTCGGAGTCATTTTCGTCTTTTTTTCAAATCCTCAAAAATGATGGAAAACGGCATGCTATAGTATGCCGTTCGAGACCATGGGCTATAGCCCATCGCAAAGTCAGTATTTGACTTTTGAAAAGTCAAACGGTGACTTTTCCCGGGGTCTGTCAAAAAGTCGAGGTTTGACTTTTCAAATCCTCAAAAATGATGGAAAACGGCATGCTATAGTATGCCGTTCGAGACCATGGGCTATAGCCCATCGCAAAGTCAGTATTTGACTTTTGAAAAGTCAAACGGTGACTTTTCCCGGGGTCTGTCAAAAAGTCGAGGTTTGACTTTTCAAATCCTCAAAAATGATGGAAAACGGCATGCTATAGTATGCCGTTCGAGACCATGGGCTATAGCCCATCGCAAAGTCAGTATTTGACTTTTGAAAAGTCAAACGGTGACTTTTCCCGGGGTCTGTCAAAAAGTCGAGGTTTGACTTTTAATTGTGATACTGGGCTGCCCATCGCCATGATCATAAATTATGAAAAACGAGGATTTGAAAAAAAGACGAAAATGACTCCAAGACGATGGGCTATATATAGCCCATGGTCTCGGAGTGATTTTCGTCTTTTTTTCAAATCCTCAAAAATGATGGAAAACGGCATGCTATAGTATGCCGTTCGAGACCATGGGCTATAGCCCATCGCAAAGTCAGTATTTGACTTTTTAAAAGTCAAACGGTGACTTTTCCCGTGGTCTGTCAAAAAGTCGAGGTTTGACTTTTCAAATCCTCAAAAATGATGGAAAACGGCATGCTATAGTATGCCGTTCGAGACCATGGGCTATAGCCCATCGCAAAGTCAGTATTTGACTTTTGAAAAGTCAAACGGTGACTTTTCCCGGGGTCTGTCAAAAAGTCGAGGTTTGACTTTTCAAATCCTCAAAAATGATGGAAAACGGCATGCTATAGTATGCCGTTCGAGACCATGGGCTATAGCCCATCGCAAAGTCAGTATTTGACTTTTGAAAAGTCAAACGGTGACTTTTCCCGGGGTCTGTCAAAAAGTCGAGGTTTGACTTTTAATTGTGATACTGGGCTGCCCATCGCCATGGTCATAAATTATGAAAAACGAGGATTTGAAAAAAAGACGAAAATGACTCCAAGACGATGGGCTATATATAGCCCATGGTCTCGGAGTGATTTTCGTCTTTTTTTCAAATCCTCAAAAATGATGGAAAACGGCATGCTATTGTATGCCGTTCGAGACCATGGGCTATAGCCCATCGCCATGGTCATAAATGATGAAAAACGAGGATTTGAAAAAAAGACGAAAATGACTCCGAGACGATGGGCTATAGCCCATGGTCTCGGAGTCATTTTCGTCTTTTTTTCAAATCCTCAAAAATGATGGAAAACGGCATGCTATAGTATGCCGTTCGAGACCATGGGCTATAGCCCATCGCAAAGTCAGTATTTGACTTTTGAAAAGTCAAACGGTGACTTTTCCCGGGGTCTGTCAAAAAGTCGAGGTTTGACTTTTAATTGTGATACTGGGCTGCCCATCGCCATGGTCATAAATTATGAAAAACGAGGATTTGAAAAAAGGACGAAAATGACTCCAAGACGATGGGCTATATATAGCCCATGGTCTCGGAGTGATTTTCGTCTTTTTTTCAAATCCTCAAAAATGATGGAAAACGGCATGCTATAGTATGCCGTTCGAGACCATGGGCTATAGCCCATCGCCATGGTCATAAATGATGAAAAACGAGGATTTGAAAAAAAAGACGAAAATGACTCCGAGACGATGGGCTATAGCCCATGGTCTCGGAGTCATTTTCGTCTTTTTTTCAAATCCTCAAAAATGATGGAAAACGGCATGCTATAGTATGCCGTTCGAGACCATGGGCTATAGCCCATCGCAAAGTCAGTATTTGACTTTTGAAAAGTAAAACGGTGACTTTTCCCGGGGTCTGTCAAAAAGTCGAGGTTTGACTTTTAATTGTGATACTGGGCTGCCCATCGCCATGGTCATAAATTATGAAAAACGAGGATTTGAAAAAAAGACGAAAATGACTCCAAGACGATGGGCTATATATAGCCCATGGTCTCGGAGTGATTTTCGTCTTTTTTTCAAATCCTCAAAAATGATGGAAAACGGCATGCTATAGTATGCCGTTCGAGACCATGGGCTATAGCCCATCGCCATGGTCATAAATGATGAAAAACGAGGATTTGAAAAAAAGACGAAAATGACTCCGAGACGATGGGCTATAGCCCATGGTCTCGGAGTCATTTTCGTCTTTTTTTCAAATCCTCAAAAATGATGGAAAACGGCATGCTATAGTATGCCGTTCGAGACCATGGGCTATAGCCCATCGCCATGGTCATAAATGATGAAAAACGAGGATTTGAAAAAAAGACGAAAATGACTCCGAGACGATGGGCTATAGCCCATGGTCTCGGAGTCATTTTCGTCTTTTTTTCAAATCCTCAAAAATGATGGAAAACGGCATGCTATAGTATGCCGTTCGAGACCATGGGCTATAGCCCATCGCAAAGTCAGTATTTGACTTTTGAAAAGTCAAACGGTGACTTTTCCCGGGGTCTGTCAAAAAGTCGAGGTTTGACTTTTAATTGTGATACTGGGCTGCCCATCGCCATGGTCATAAATTATGAAAAACGAGGATTTGAAAAAAAGACGAAAATGACTCCAAGACGATGGGCTATATATAGCCCATGGTCTCGGAGTGATTTTCGTCTTTTTTTCAAATCCTCAAAAATGATGGAAAACGGCATGCTATAGTATGCCGTTCAAGACCATGGGCTATAGCCCATCGCCATGGTCATAAATTATGAAAAACGAGGATTTGAAAAAAGACGAAAATGACTCCGAGACGATGGGCTATAGCCCATGGTCTCGGAGTCATTTTCGTCTTTTTTTCAAATCCTCAAAAATGATGGAAAACGGCATGCTATAGTATGCCGTTCGAGACCATGGGCTATAGCCCATCGCAAAGTCAGTATTTGACTTTTGAAAAGTCAAACGGTGACTTTTCCCGGGGTCTGTCAAAAAGTCGAGGTTTGACTTTTAATTGTGATACTGGGCTGCCCATCGCCATGGTCATAAATTATGAAAAACGAGGATTTGAAAAAAAGACGAAAATGACTCCAAGACGATGGGCTATATATAGCCCATGGTCTCGGAGTGATTTTCGTCTTTTTTTCAAATCCTCAAAAATGATGGAAAACGGCATGCTATAGTATGCCGTTCGAGACCATGGGCTATAGCCCATCGCCATGGTCATAAATGATGAAAAACGAGGATTTGAAAAAAAGACGAAAATGACTCCGAGACGATGGGCTATAGCCCATGGTCTCGGAGTCATTTTCGTCTTTTTTTCAAATCCTCAAAAATGATGGAAAACGGCATGCTATAGTATGCCGTTCGAGACCATGGGCTATAGCCCATCGCAAAGTCAGTATTTGACTTTTGAAAAGTCAAACGGTGACTTTTCCCGGGGTCTGTCAAAAAGTCGAGGTTTGACTTTTAATTGTGATACTGGGCTGCCCATCGCCATGGTCATAAATTATGAAAAACGAGGATTTGAAAAAAAGACGAAAATGACTCCAAGACGATGGGCTATATATAGCCCATGGTCTCGGAGTGATTTTCGTCTTTTTTTCAAATCCTCAAAAATGATGGAAAACGGCATGCTATAGTATGCCGTTCGAGACCATGGGCTATAGCCCATCGCAAAGTCAGTATTTGACTTTTGAAAAGTCAAACGGTGACTTTTCCCGGGGTCTGTCAAAAAGTCGAGGTTTGACTTTTCAAATCCTCAAAAATGATGGAAAACGGCATGCTATAGTATGCCGTTCGAGACCATGGGCTATAGCCCATCGCAAAGTCAGTATTTGACTTTTGAAAAGTCAAACGGTGACTTTTCCCGGGGTCTGTCAAAAAGTCGAGGTTTGACTTTTAATTGTGATACTGGGCTGCCCATCGCCATGATCATAAATTATGAAAAACGAGGATTTGAAAAAAAGACGAAAATGACTCCAAGACGATGGGCTATATATAGCCCATGGTCTCGGAGTGATTTTCGTCTTTTTTTCAAATCCTCAAAAATGATGGAAAACGGCATGCTATAGTATGCCGTTCGAGACCATGGGCTATAGCCCATCGCAAAGTCAGTATTTGACTTTTGAAAAGTCAAACGGTGACTTTTCCCGTGGTCTGTCAAAAAGTCGAGGTTTGACTTTTCAAATCCTCAAAAATGATGGAAAACGGCATGCTATAGTATGCCGTTCGAGACCATGGGCTATAGCCCATCGCAAAGTCAGTATTTGACTTTTGAAAAGTCAAACGGTGACTTTTCCCGGGGTCTGTCAAAAAGTCGAGGTTTGACTTTTCAAATCCTCAAAAATGATGGAAAACGGCATGCTATAGTATGCCGTTCGAGACCATGGGCTATAGCCCATCGCAAAGTCAGTATTTGACTTTTGAAAAGTCAAACGGTGACTTTTCCCGGGGTCTGTCAAAAAGTCGAGGTTTGACTTTTAATTGTGATACTGGGCTGCCCATCGCCATGGTCATAAATTATGAAAAACGAGGATTTGAAAAAAAGACGAAAATGACTCCAAGACGATGGGCTATATATAGCCCATGGTCTCGGAGTGATTTTCGTCTTTTTTTCAAATCCTCAAAAATGATGGAAAACGGCATGCTATAGTATGCCGTTCGAGACCATGGGCTATAGCCCATCGCCATGGTCATAAATGATGAAAAACGAGGATTTGAAAAAAAGACGAAAATGACTCCGAGACGATGGGCTATAGCCCATGGTCTCGGAGTCATTTTCGTCTTTTTTTCAAATCCTCAAAAATGATGGAAAACGGCATGCTATAGTATGCCGTTCGAGACCATGGGCTATAGCCCATCGCAAAGTCAGTATTTGACTTTTGAAAAGTCAAACGGTGACTTTTCCCGGGGTCTGTCAAAAAGTCGAGGTTTGACTTTTAATTGTGATACTGGGCTGCCCATCGCCATGGTCATAAATTATGAAAAACGAGGATTTGAAAAAAGGACGAAAATGACTCCAAGACGATGGGCTATATATAGCCCATGGTCTCGGAGTGATTTTCGTCTTTTTTTCAAATCCTCAAAAATGATGGAAAACGGCATGCTATAGTATGCCGTTCGAGACCATGGGCTATAGCCCATCGCCATGGTCATAAATGATGAAAAACGAGGATTTGAAAAAAAAGACGAAAATGACTCCGAGACGATGGGCTATAGCCCATGGTCTCGGAGTCATTTTCGTCTTTTTTTCAAATCCTCAAAAATGATGGAAAACGGCATGCTATAGTATGCCGTTCGAGACCATGGGCTATAGCCCATCGCAAAGTCAGTATTTGACTTTTGAAAAGTAAAACGGTGACTTTTCCCGGGGTCTGTCAAAAAGTCGAGGTTTGACTTTTAATTGTGATACTGGGCTGCCCATCGCCATGGTCATAAATTATGAAAAACGAGGATTTGAAAAAAAGACGAAAATGACTCCAAGACGATGGGCTATATATAGCCCATGGTCTCGGAGTGATTTTCGTCTTTTTTTCAAATCCTCAAAAATGATGGAAAACGGCATGCTATAGTATGCCGTTCGAGACCATGGGCTATAGCCCATCGCCATGGTCATAAATGATGAAAAACGAGGATTTGAAAAAAAGACGAAAATGACTCCGAGACGATGGGCTATAGCCCATGGTCTCGGAGTCATTTTCGTCTTTTTTTCAAATCCTCAAAAATGATGGAAAACGGCATGCTATAGTATGCCGTTCGAGACCATGGGCTATAGCCCATCGCCATGGTCATAAATGATGAAAAACGAGGATTTGAAAAAAAGACGAAAATGACTCCGAGACGATGGGCTATAGCCCATGGTCTCGGAGTCATTTTCGTCTTTTTTTCAAATCCTCAAAAATGATGGAAAACGGCATGCTATAGTATGCCGTTCGAGACCATGGGCTATAGCCCATCGCAAAGTCAGTATTTGACTTTTGAAAAGTCAAACGGTGACTTTTCCCGGGGTCTGTCAAAAAGTCGAGGTTTGACTTTTAATTGTGATACTGGGCTGCCCATCGCCATGGTCATAAATTATGAAAAACGAGGATTTGAAAAAAAGACGAAAATGACTCCAAGACGATGGGCTATATATAGCCCATGGTCTCGGAGTGATTTTCGTCTTTTTTTCAAATCCTCAAAAATGATGGAAAACGGCATGCTATAGTATGCCGTTCAAGACCATGGGCTATAGCCCATCGCCATGGTCATAAATTATGAAAAACGAGGATTTGAAAAAAAGACGAAAATGACTCCGAGACGATGGGCTATAGCCCATGGTCTCGGAGTCATTTTCGTCTTTTTTTCAAATCCTCAAAAATGATGGAAAACGGCATGCTATAGTATGCCGTTCGAGACCATGGGCTATAGCCCATCGCAAAGTCAGTATTTGACTTTTGAAAAGTCAAACGGTGACTTTTCCCGGGGTCTGTCAAAAAGTCGAGGTTTGACTTTTAATTGTGATACTGGGCTGCCCATCGCCATGGTCATAAATTATGAAAAACGAGGATTTGAAAAAAAGACGAAAATGACTCCAAGACGATGGGCTATATATAGCCCATGGTCTCGGAGTGATTTTCGTCTTTTTTTCAAATCCTCAAAAATGATGGAAAACGGCATGCTATAGTATGCCGTTCGAGACCATGGGCTATAGCCCATCGCCATGGTCATAAATGATGAAAAACGAGGATTTGAAAAAAAGACGAAAATGACTCCGAGACGATGGGCTATAGCCCATGGTCTCGGAGTCATTTTCGTCTTTTTTTCAAATCCTCAAAAATGATGGAAAACGGCATGCTATAGTATGCCGTTCGAGACCATGGGCTATAGCCCATCGCAAAGTCAGTATTTGACTTTTGAAAAGTCAAACGGTGACTTTTCCCGGGGTCTGTCAAAAAGTCGAGGTTTGACTTTTAATTGTGATACTGGGCTGCCCATCGCCATGGTCATAAATTATGAAAAACGAGGATTTGAAAAAAAGACGAAAATGACTCCAAGACGATGGGCTATATATAGCCCATGGTCTCGGAGTGATTTTCGTCTTTTTTTCAAATCCTCAAAAATGATGGAAAACGGCATGCTATAGTATGCCGTTCGAGACCATGGGCTATAGCCCATCGCAAAGTCAGTATTTGACTTTTGAAAAGTCAAACGGTGACTTTTCCCGGGGTCTGTCAAAAAGTCGAGGTTTGACTTTTCAAATCCTCAAAAATGATGGAAAACGGCATGCTATAGTATGCCGTTCGAGACCATGGGCTATAGCCCATCGCAAAGTCAGTATTTGACTTTTGAAAAGTCAAACGGTGACTTTTCCCGGGGTCTGTCAAAAAGTCGAGGTTTGACTTTTAATTGTGATACTGGGCTGCCCATCGCCATGATCATAAATTATGAAAAACGAGGATTTGAAAAAAAGACGAAAATGACTCCAAGACGATGGGCTATATATAGCCCATGGTCTCGGAGTGATTTTCGTCTTTTTTTCAAATCCTCAAAAATGATGGAAAACGGCATGCTATAGTATGCCGTTCGAGACCATGGGCTATAGCCCATCGCAAAGTCAGTATTTGACTTTTTAAAAGTCAAACGGTGACTTTTCCCGTGGTCTGTCAAAAAGTCGAGGTTTGACTTTTCAAATCCTCAAAAATGATGGAAAACGGCATGCTATAGTATGCCGTTCGAGACCATGGGCTATAGCCCATCGCAAAGTCAGTATTTGACTTTTGAAAAGTCAAACGGTGACTTTTCCCGGGGTCTGTCAAAAAGTCGAGGTTTGACTTTTCAAATCCTCAAAAATGATGGAAAACGGCATGCTATAGTATGCCGTTCGAGACCATGGGCTATAGCCCATCGCAAAGTCAGTATTTGACTTTTGAAAAGTCAAACGGTGACTTTTCCCGGGGTCTGTCAAAAAGTCGAGGTTTGACTTTTAATTGTGATACTGGGCTGCCCATCGCCATGGTCATAAATTATGAAAAACGAGGATTTGAAAAAAAGACGAAAATGACTCCAAGACGATGGGCTATATATAGCCCATGGTCTCGGAGTGATTTTCGTCTTTTTTTCAAATCCTCAAAAATGATGGAAAACGGCATGCTATAGTATGCCGTTCGAGACCATGGGCTATAGCCCATCGCCATGGTCATAAATGATGAAAAACGAGGATTTGAAAAAAAGACGAAAATGACTCCGAGACGATGGGCTATAGCCCATGGTCTCGGAGTCATTTTCGTCTTTTTTTCAAATCCTCAAAAATGATGGAAAACGGCATGCTATAGTATGCCGTTCGAGACCATGGGCTATAGCCCATCGCAAAGTCAGTATTTGACTTTTGAAAAGTAAAACGGTGACTTTTCCCGGGGTCTGTCAAAAAGTCGAGGTTTGACTTTTAATTGTGATACTGGGCTGCCCATCGCCATGGTCATAAATTATGAAAAACGAGGATTTGAAAAAAAGACGAAAATGACTCCAAGACGATGGGCTATATATAGCCCATGGTCTCGGAGTGATTTTCGTCTTTTTTTCAAATCCTCAAAAATTATGGAAAACGGCATGCTATAGTATGCCGTTCGAGACCATGGGCTATAGCCCATCGCCATGGTCATAAATTATGAAAAACGAGGATTTGAAAAAAAGACGAAAATGACTCCGAGACGATAGGCTATAGCCCATGGTCTCGGAGTCATTTTCGTCTTTTTTTCAAATCCTCAAAAATGATGGAAAACGGCATGCTATAGTATGCCGTTCGAGACCATGGGCTATAGCCCATCGCAAAGTCAGTATTTGACTTTTTAAAAGTCAAACGGTGACTTTTCCCGGGGTCTGTCAAAAAGTCGAGGTTTGACTTTTCAAATCCTCAAAAATGATGGAAAACGGCATGCTATAGTATGCCGTTCGAGACCATGGGCTATAGCCCATCGCAAAGTCAGTATTTGACTTTTGAAAAGTCAAACGGTGACTTTTCCCGGGGTCTGTCAAAATGTTGAGGTTTGACTTTTAATTGTGATAATGGGCTGCCCATCGCCATGGTCATAAATTATGAAAAACGAGGATTTGAAAAAAAGACGAAAATGACTCCAAGACGATGGGCTATATATAGCCCATGGTCTCGGAGTGATTTTCGTCTTTTTTTCAAATCCACAAAAATGATGGAAAACGGCATGCTATAGTATGCCGTTCGAGACCATGGGCTATAGCCCATCGCCATGGTCATAAATTATGAAAAACGAGGATTTGAAAAAAAGACGAAAATGACTCCGAGACGATGGGCTATAGCCCATGGTCTCGGAGTCATTTTCGTCTTTTTTTCAAATCCTCAAAAATGATGGAAAACGGCATGCTATAGTATGCCGTTCGAGACCATGGGCTATAGCCCATCGCAAAGTCAGTATTTGACTTTTGAAAAGTCAAACGGTGAATTTTTCCCGGGGTCTGTCAAAAAGTCGAGGTTTGACTTTTAATTGTGATACTGGGCTGCCCATCGCCATGGTCATAAATTATGAAAAACGAGGATTTGAAAAAAAGACGAAAATGACTCCAAGACGATGGGCTATATATAGCCCATGGTCTCGGAGTGATTTTCGTCTTTTTTTCAAATCCTCAAAAATGATGGAAAACGGCATGCTATAGTATGCCGTTCGAGACCATGGGCTATAGCCCATCGCCATGGTCATAAATTATGAAAAACGAGGATTTGAAAAAAAGACGAAAATGACTCCGAGACGATAGGCTATAGCCCATGGTCTCGGAGTCATTTTCGTCTTTTTTTCAAATCCTCAAAAATGATGGAAAACGGCATGCTATAGTATGCCGTTCGAGACCATGGGCTATAGCCCATCGCAAAGTCAGTATTTGACTTTTGAAAAGTCAAACGGTGACTTTTCCCGGGGTCTGTCAAAAAGTCGAGGTTTGACTTTTCAAATCCTCAAAAATGATGGAAAACGGCATGCTATAGTATGCCGTTCGAGACCATGGGCTATAGCCCATCGCAAAGTCAGTATTTGACTTTTGAAAAGTCAAACGGTGACTTTTCCCGGGGTCTGTCAAAAAGTCGAGGTTTGACTTTTAATTGTGATACTGGGCTGCCCATCGCCATGGTCATAAATTATGAAAAACGAGGATTTGAAAAAAAGACGAAAATTACTCCAAGACGATGGGCTATATATAGCCCATGGTCTCGGAGTGATTTTCGTCTTTTTTTCAAATCCTCAAAAATGATGGAAAACGGCATGCTATAGTATGCCGTTCGAGACCATGGGCTATAGCCCATCGCCATGGTCATAAATTATGAAAAACGAGGATTTGAAAAAAAGACGAAAATGACTCCGAGACGATGGGCTATAGCCCATGGTCTCGGAGTCATTTTCGTCTTTTTTTCAAATCCTCAAAAATGATGGAAAACGGCATGCTATAGTATGCCGTTCGAGACCATGGGCTATAGCCCATCGCAAAGTCAGTATTTGACTTTTGAAAAGTCAAACGGTGACTTTTCCCGGGGTCTGTCAAAAAGTCGAGGTTTGACTTTTCAAATCCTCAAAAATGATGGAAAACGGCATGCTATAGTATGCCGTTCGAGACCATGGGCTATAGGCCATCGCAAAGTCAGTATTTGACTTTTGAAAAGTCAAACAGTGACTTTTCCCGGGGTCTGTCAAAAAGTCGAGGTTTGACTTTTCAAATCCTCAAAAATGATGGAAAACGGCATGCTATATATAGTATGCCGTTCGAGACCATGGGCTATAGCCCATCGCAAAGTCAGTATTTGACTTTTGAAAAGTCAAACGGTGACTTTTCCCGGGGTCTGTCAAAAAGTCGAGGTTTGACTTTTAATTGTGATACTGGGCTGCCCATCGCCATGGTCATAAATTATGAAAAACGAGGATTTGAAAAAAAGACGAAAATGACTCCGAGACGATGGGCTATAGCCCATGGTCTCGGAGTCATTTTCGTCTTTTTTTCAAATCCTCAAAAATGATGGAAAACGGCATGCTATAGTATGCCGTTCGAGACCATGGGCTATAGCCCATCGCAAAGTCAGTATTTGACTTTTGAAAAGTCAAACGGTGACTTTTCCCGGGGTCTGTCAAAAAGTCGAGGTTTGACTTTTCAAATCCTCAAAAATGATGGAAAACGGCATGCTATAGTATGCCGTTCGAGACCATGGGCTATAGGCCATCGCAAAGTCAGTATTTGACTTTTGAAAAGTCAAACAGTGACTTTTCCCGGGGTCTGTCAAAAAGTCGAGGTTTGACTTTTCAAATCCTCAAAAATGATGGAAAACGGCATGCTATAGTATGCCGTTCGAGACCATGGGCTATAGCCCATCGCAAAGTCAGTATTTGACTTTTGAAAAGTCAAACGTTGACTTTTCCCGGGGTCTGTCAAAAAGTCGAGGTTTGACTTTTAATTGTGATACTGGGCTGCCCATCGCCATGGTCATAAATTATGAAAAACGAGGATTTGAAAAAAAGACGAAAATTACTCCAAGACGATGGGCTATATATAGCCCATGGTCTCGGAGTGATTTTCGTCTTTTTTTCAAATCCTCAAAAATGATGGAAAACGGCATGCTATAGTATGCCGTTCGAGACCATGGGCTATAGCCCATCGCCATGGTCATAAATTATGAAAAACGAGGATTTGAAAAAAAGACGAAAATGACTCCGAGACGATGGGCTATAGCCCATGGTCTCGGAGTCATTTTCGTCTTTTTTTCAAATCCTCAAAAATGATGGAAAACGGCATGCTATAGTATGCCGTTCGAGACCATGGGCTATAGCCCATCGCAAAGTCAGTATTTGACTTTTGAAAAGTCAAACGGTGACTTTTCCCGGGGTCTGTCAAAAAGTCGAGGTTTGACTTTTCAAATCCTCAAAAATGATGGAAAACGGCATGCTATAGTATGCCGTTCGAGACCATGGGCTATAGGCCATCGCAAAGTCAGTATTTGACTTTTGAAAAGTCAAACAGTGACTTTTCCCGGGGTCTGTCAAAAAGTCGAGGTTTGACTTTTCAAATCCTCAAAAATGATGGAAAACGGCATGCTATAGTATGCCGTTCGAGACCATGGGCTATAGCCCATCGCAAAGTCAGTATTTGACTTTTGAAAAGTCAAACGGTGACTTTTCCCGGGGTCTGTCAAAAAGTCGAGGTTTGACTTTTAATTGTGATACTGGGCTGCCCATCGCCATGGTCATAAATTATGAAAAACGAGGATTTGAAAAAAAGACGAAAATGACTCCAAGACGATGGGCTATATATAGCCCATGGTCTCGGAGTGATTTTCGTCTTTTTTTCAAATGGAAAACGGCATGCTATAGTATGCCGTTCGAGACCATGGGCTATAGCCCATCGCCATGGTCATAAATTATGAAAAACGAGGATTTGAAAAAAAGACGAAAATGACTCCAAGACGATTGGCTATATATAGCCCATGGTCTCGGAGTGATTTTCGTCTTTTTTTCAAATCCTCAAAAATGATGGAAAACGGCATGCTATAGTATGCCGTTCGAGACCATGGGCTATAGCCCATCGCCATGGTCATAAATTATGAAAAACGAGGATTTGAAAAAAAGACGAAAATGACTCCGAGACCATGGGCTATAGCCCATGGTCTCGGAGTAATTTTCGTCTTTTTTTCAAATCCTCAAAAATGATGGAAAACGGCATGCTATAGTATGCCGTTCGAGACCATGGGCTATAGCCCATCGCAAAGTCAGTATTTGACTTTTGAAAAGTCAAACGGTGACTTTTCCCGGGGTCTGTCAAAAAGTCGAGGTTTGACTTTTAATTGTGATACTGGGCTGCCCATCGCCATGGTCATAAATTATGAAAAACGAGGATTTGAAAAAAAGACGAAAATGACTCCAAGACGATGGGCTATATATAGCCCATGGTCTCGGAGTGATTTTCGTCTTTTTTTCAAATCCTCAAAAATGATAGAAAACGGCATGCTATAGTATGCCGTTCGAGACCATGGGCTATAGCCCATCGCCATGGTCATAAATTATGAAAAACGAGGATTTGAAAAAAAGACGAAAATGACTCCGAGACGATGGGCTATAGCCCATGGTCTCGGAGTCATTTTCGTCTTTTTTTCAAATCCTCAAAAATGATGGAAAACGGCATGCTATAGTATGCCGTTCGAGACCATGGGCTATAGCCCATCGCAAAGTCAGTATTTGACTTTTGAAAAGTCAAATGGTGACTTTTCCCGGGGTCTGTCAAAAAGTCGAGGTTTGACTTTTCAAATCCTCAAAAATGATGGAAAACGGCATGCTATAGTATGCCGTTCGAGACCATGGGCTATAGCCCATCGCAAAGTCAGTATTTGACTTTTGAAAAGTCAAACGGTGACTTTTCCCGGGGTCTGTCAAAAAGTCGAGGTTTGACTTTTAATTGTGATACTGGGCTGCCCATCGCCATGGTCATAAATTATGAAAAACGAGGATTTGAAAAAAAGACGAAAATGACTCCAAGACGATGGGCTATATATAGCCCATGGTCTCGGAGTGATTTTCGTCTTTTTTTCAAATCCTCAAAAATGATGGAAAACGGCATGCTATAGTATGCCGTTCGAGACCATGGGCTATAGCCCATCGCCATGGTCATAAATGATGAAAAACGAGGATTTGAAAAAAAGACGAAAATGACTCCGAGACGATGGGCTATAGCCCATGGTCTCGGAGTCATTTTCGTCTTTTTTTCAAATCCTCAAAAATGATGGAAAACGGCATGCTATAGTATGCCGTTCGAGACCATGGGCTATAGCCCATCGCAAAGTCAGTATTTGACTTTTGAAAAGTCAAACGGTGACTTTTCCCGGGGTCTGTCAAAAAGTCGAGGTTTGACTTTTAATTGTGATACTGGGCTGCCCATCGCCATGGTCATAAATTATGAAAAACGAGGATTTGAAAAAAAGACGAAAATGACTCCAAGACGATGGGCTATATATAGCCCATGGTCTCGGAGTGATTTTCGTCTTTTTTTCAAATCCTCAAAAATGATGGAAAACGGCATGCTATAGTATGCCGTTCGAGACCATGGGCTATAGCCCATCGCCATGGTCATAAATGATGAAAAACGAGGATTTGAAAAAAAGACGAAAATGACTCCGAGACGATGGGCTATAGCCCATGGTCTCGGAGTCATTTTCGTCTTTTTTTCAAATCCTCAAAAATGATGGAAAACGGCATGCTATAGTATGCCGTTCGAGACCATGGGCTATAGCCCATCGCAAAGTCAGTATTTGACTTTTGAAAAGTCAAACGGTGACTTTTCCCGGGGTCTGTCAAAAAGTCGAGGTTTGACTTTTCAAATCCTCAAAAATGATGGAAAACGGCATGCTATAGTATGCCGTTCGAGACCATGGGCTATAGCCCATCGCAAAGTCAGTATTTGACTTTTGAAAAGTCAAACGGTGACTTTTCCCGGGGTCTGTCAAAAAGTCGAGGTTTGACTTTTCAAATCCTCAAAAATGATGGAAAACGGCATGCTATAGTATGCCGTTCGAGACCATGGGCTATAGCCCATCGCAAAGTCAGTATTTGACTTTTGAAAAGTCAAACGGTGACTTTTCCCGGGGTCTGTCAAAAAGTCGAGGTTTGACTTTTCAAATCCTCAAAAATGATGGAAAACGGCATGCTATAGTATGCCGTTCGAGACCATGGGCTATAGCCCATCGCAAAGTCAGTATTTGACTTTTGAAAAGTCAAACGGTGACTTTTCCCGGGGTCTGTCAAAAAGTCGAGGTTTGACTTTTAATTGTGATACTGGGCTGCCCATCGCCATGGTCATAAATTATGAAAAACGAGGATTTGAAAAAAAGACGAAAATGACTCCAAGACGATGGGCTATATATAGCCCATGGTCTCGGAGTGATTTTCGTCTTTTTTTCAAATCCTCAAAAATGATGGAAAACGGCATGCTATAGTATGCCGTTCGAGACCATGGGCTATAGCCCATCGCCATGGTCATAAATTATGAAAAACGAGGATTTGAAAAAAAGACGAAAATGACTCCAAGACGATTGGCTATATATAGCCCATGGTCTCGGAGTGATTTTCGTCTTTTTTTCAAATCCTCAAAAATGATGGAAAACGGCATGCTATAGTATGCCGTTCGAGACCATGGGCTATAGCCCATCGCTATGGTCATAAATTATGAAAAACGAGGATTTGAAAAAAAGACGAAAATGACTCCGAGACCATGGGCTATAGCCCATCGTCTCGGAGTCATTTTTGTCTTTTTTTCAAATCCTCAAAAATGATGGAAAACGGCATGCTATAGTATGCCGTTCGAGACCATGGGCTATAGCCCATCGCAAAGTCAGTATTTGACTTTTGAAAAGTCAAACGGTGACTTTTCCCGGGGTCTGTCAAAAAGTCGAGGTTTGACTTTTAATTGTGATACTGGGCTGCCCATCGCCATGGTCATAAATTATGAAAAACGAGGATTTGAAAAAAAGACGAAAATGACTCCAAGACGATGGGCTATATATAGCCCATGGTCTCGGAGTGATTTTCGTCTTTTTTTCAAATCCTCAAAAATGATGGAAAACGGCATGCTATAGTATGCCGTTCGAGACCATGGGCTATAGCCCATCGCCATGGTCATAAATTATGAAAAACGAGGATTTGAAAAAAAGACGAAAATGACTCCGAGACGATGGGCTATAGCCCATGGTCTCGGAGTCATTTTCGTCTTTTTTTCAAATCCTCAAAAATGATGGAAAACGGCATGCTATAGTATGCCGTTCGAGACCATGGGCTATAGCCCATCGCAAAGTCAGTATTTGACTTTTGAAAAGTCAAACGGTGACTTTTCCCGGGGTCTGTCAAAAAGTCGAGGTTTGACTTTTCAAATCCTCAAAAATGATGGAAAACGGCATGCTATAGTATGCCGTTCGAGACCATGGGCTATAGCCCATCGCAAAGTCAGTATTTGACTTTTGAAAAGTCAAACGGTGACTTTTCCCGGGGTCTGTCAAAAAGTCGAGGTTTGACATTTAATTGTGATACTGGGCTGCCCATCGCCATGGTCATAAATTATGAAAAACGAGGATTTGAAAAAAAGACGAAAATGACTCCAAGACGATGGGCTATATATAGCCCATGGTCTCGGAGTGATTTTCGTCTTTTTTTCAAATCCTCAAAAATGATGGAAAACGGCATGCTATAGTATGCCGTTCGAGACCATGGGCTATAGCCCATCGCCATGGTCATAAATTATGAAAAACGAGGATTTGAAAAAAAGACGAAAATGACTCCGAGACGATGGGCTATAGCCCATGGTCTCGGAGTCATTTTCGTCTTTTTTTCAAATCCTCAAAAATGATGGAAAACGGCATGCTATAGTATGCCGTTCGAGACCATGGGCTATAGCCCATCGCAAAGTCAGTATTTGACTTTTGAAAAGTCAAACGGTGACTTTTCCCGGGGTCTGTCAAAAAGTCGAGGTTTGACTTTTAATTGTGATACTGGGCTGCCCATCGCCATGGTCATAAATTATGAAAAACGAGGATTTGAAAAAAAGACGAAAATGACTCCAAGACGATGGGCTATATATAGCCCATGGTCTCGGAGTGATTTTCGTCTTTTTTTCAAATCCTCAAAAATGATGGAAAACGGCATGCTATAGTATGCCGTTCGAGACCATGGGCTATAGCCCATCGCCATGGTCATAAATTATGAAAAACGAGGATTTGAAAAAAAGACGAAAATGACTCCAAGACGATTGGCTATATATAGCCCATGGTCTCGGAGTGATTTTCGTCTTTTTTTCAAATCCTCAAAAATGATGGAAAACGGCATGCTATAGTATGCCGTTCGAGACCATGGGCTATAGCCCATCGCCATGGTCATAAATTATGAAAAACGAGGATTTGAAAAAAAGACGAAAATGACTCCGAGACCATGGGCTATAGCCCATCGTCTCGGAGTCATTTTCGTCTTTTTTTCAAATCCTCAAAAATGATGGAAAACGGCATGCTATAGTATGCCGTTCGAGACCATGGGCTATAGCCCATCGCAAAGTCAGTATTTGACTTTTGAAAAGTCAAACGGTGACTTTTCCCGGGGTCTGTCAAAAAGTCGAGGTTTGACTTTTAATTGTGATACTGGGCTGCCCATCGCCATGGTCATAAATTATGAAAAACGAGGATTTGAAAAAAAGACAAAAATGACTCCAAGACGATGGGCTATATATAGCCCATGGTCTCGGAGTGATTTTCGTCTTTTTTTCAAATCCTCAAAAATGATGGAAAACGGCATGCTATAGTATGCCGTTCGAGACCATGGGCTATAGCCCATCGCCATGGTCATAAATTATGAAAAACGAGGATTTGAAAAAAAGACGAAAATGACTCCGAGACGATGGGCTATAGCCCATGGTCTCGGAGTCATTTTCGTCTTTTTTTCAAATCCTC
Source organism: Electrona antarctica (assembly GCF_951216825.1). NCBI lineage: Eukaryota > Metazoa > Chordata > Actinopteri > Myctophiformes > Myctophidae > Electrona > Electrona antarctica. The sequence continues at coordinate 481,621 of NW_027637030.1, forward strand.
AAAAATGATGGAAAACGGCATGCTATAGTATGCCGTTCGAGACCATGGGCTATAGCCCATCGCAAAGTCAGTATTTGACTTTTGAAAAGTCAAACGGTGACTTTTCCCGGGGTCTGTCAAAAAGTCGAGGTTTGACTTTTAATTGTGATACTGGGCTGCCCATCGCCATGGTCATAAATTATGAAAAACGAGGATTTGAAAAAAAGACGAAAATGACTCCAAGACGATGGGCTATATATAGCCCATGGTCTCGGAGTGATTTTCGTCTTTTTTTCAAATCCTCAAAAATGATGGAAAACGGCATGCTATAGTATGCCGTTCGAGACCATGGGCTATAGCCCATCGCCATGGTCATAAATTATGAAAAACGAGGATTTGAAAAAAAGACGAAAATGACTCCAAGACGATTGGCTATATATAGCCCATGGTCTCGGAGTGATTTTCGTCTTTTTTTCAAATCCTCAAAAATGATGGAAAACGGCATGCTATAGTATGCCGTTCGAGACCATGGGCTATAGCCCATCGCCATGGTCATAAATTATGAAAAACGAGGATTTGAAAAAAAGACGAAAATGACTCCGAGACCATGGGCTATAGCCCATCGTCTCGGAGTCATTTTCGTCTTTTTTTCAAATCCTCAAAAATGATGGAAAACGGCATGCTATAGTATGCCGTTCGAGACCATGGGCTATAGCCCATCGCAAAGTCAGTATTTGACTTTTGAAAAGTCAAACGGTGACTTTTCCCGGGGTCTGTCAAAAAGTCGAGGTTTGACTTTTAATTGTGATACTGGGCTGCCCATCGCCATGGTCATAAATTATGAAAAACGAGGATTTGAAAAAAAGACAAAAATGACTCCAAGACGATGGGCTATATATAGCCCATGGTCTCGGAGTGATTTTCGTCTTTTTTTCAAATCCTCAAAAATGATGGAAAACGGCATGCTATAGTATGCCGTTCGAGACCATGGGCTATAGCCCATCGCCATGGTCATAAATTATGAAAAACGAGGATTTGAAAAAAAGACGAAAATGACTCCGAGACGATGGGCTATAGCCCATGGTCTCGGAGTCATTTTCGTCTTTTTTTCAAATCCTCAAAAATGATGGAAAACGGCATGCTATAGTATGCCGTTCGAGACCATGGGCTATAGCCCATCGCAAAGTCAGTATTTGACTTTTGAAAAGTCAAACGGTGACTTTTCCCGGGGTCTGTCAAAAAGTCGAGGTTTGACTTTTAATTGTGATACTGGGCTGCCCATCGCCATGGTCATAAATTATGAAAAACGAGGATTTGAAAAAAAGACGAAAATGACTCCAAGACGATGGGCTATATATAGCCCATGGTCTCGGAGTGATTTTCGTCTTTTTTTCAAATCCTCAAAAATGATGGAAAACGGCATGCTATAGTATGCCGTTCGAGACCATGGGCTATAGCCCATCGCCATGGTCATAAATTATGAAAAACGAGGATTTGAAAAAAAGACGAAAATGACTCCAAGACGATTGGCTATATATAGCCCATGGTCTCGGAGTGATTTTCGTCTTTTTTTCAAATCCTCAAAAATGATGGAAAACGGCATGCTATAGTATGCCGTTCGAGACCATGGGCTATAGCCCATCGCCATGGTCATAAATTATGAAAAACGAGGATTTGAAAAAAAGACGAAAATGACTCCGAGACCATGGGCTATAGCCCATCGTCTCGGAGTCATTTTCGTCTTTTTTTCAAATCCTCAAAAATGATGGAAAACGGCATGCTATAGTATGCCGTTCGAGACCATGGGCTATAGCCCATCGCAAAGTCAGTATTTGACTTTTGAAAAGTCAAACGGTGACTTTTCCCGGGGTCTGTCAAAAAGTCGAGGTTTGACTTTTAATTGTGATACTGGGCTGCCCATCGCCATGGTCATAAATTATGAAAAACGAGGATTTGAAAAAAAGACGAAAATGACTCCAAGACGATGGGCTATATATAGCCCATGGTCTCGGAGTGATTTTCGTCTTTTTTTCAAATCCTCAAAAATGATGGAAAACGGCATGCTATAGTATGCCGTTCGAGACCATGTGCTATAGCCCATCGCCATGGTCATAAATTATGAAAAACGTGGATTTGAAAAAAAGACGAAAATGACTCCGAGACGATGGGCTATAGCCCATGGTCTCGGAGTCATTTTCGTCTTTTTTTCAAATCATCAAAAATGATGGAAAACGGCATGCTATAGTATGCCGTTCGAGACCATGGGCTATAGCCCATCGCAAAGTCAGTATTTGACTTTTGAAAAGTCAAACGGTGACTTTTCCCGGGGTCTGTCAAAAAGTCGAGGTTTGACTTTTCAAATCCTCAAAAATGATGGAAAACGGCATGCTATAGTATGCCGTTCGAGACCATGGGCTATAGCAAATCGCAAAGTCAGTATTTGACTTTTGAAAAGTCAAACGGTGACTTTTCCCGGGGTCTGTCAAAAAGTCGAGGTTTGACTTTTAATTGTGATACTGGGCTGCCCATCGCCATGGTCATAAATTATGAAAAACGAGGATTTGAAAAAAAGACGAAAATGACTCCAAGACGATGGGCTATATATAGCCCATGGTCTCGGAGTGATTTTCGTCTTTTTTTCAAATCCTCAAAAATGATGGAAAACGGCATGCTATAGTATGCCGTTCGAGACCATGGGCTATAGCCCATCGCAAAGTCAGTATTTTACTTTTGAAAAGTCAAACGGTGACTTTTCCCGGGGTCTGTCAAAAAGTCGAGGTTTGACTTTTAATTGTGATACTGGGCTGCCCATCGCCATGGTCATAAATTATGAAAAACGAGGATTTGAAAAAAAGACGAAAATGACTCCAAGACGATGGGCTATATATAGCCCATGGTCTCGGAGTGATTTTCGTCTTTTTTTCAAATCCTCAAAAATGATGGAAAACGGCATGCTATAGTATGCCGTTCGAGACCATGGGCTATAGCCCATCGCCATGGTCATAAATTATGAAAAACGAGGATTTGAAAAAAAGACGAAAATGACTCCGAGACGATGGGCTATAGCCCATGGTCTCGGAGTCATTTTCGTCTTTTTTTCAAATCCTCAAAAATGATGGAAAACGGCATGCTATAGTATGCCGTTCGAGACCATGGGCTATAGCCCATCGCAAAGTCAGTATTTGACTTTTGAAAAGTCAAACGGTGACTTTTCCCGGGGTCTGTCAAAAAGTCGAGGTTTGACTTTTAATTGTGATACTGGGCTGCCCATCGCCATGGTCATAAATTATGAAAAACGAGGATTTGAAAAAAAGACGAAAATGACTCCAAGACGATGGGCTATATATAGCCCATGGTCTCGGAGTGATTTTCGTGTTTTTTTCAAATCCTCAAAAATGATGGAAAACGGCATGCTATAGTATGCCGTTCGAGACCATGGGCTATAGCCCATCGCCATGGTCATAAATTATGAAAAACGAGGATTTGAAAAAAAGACGAAAATGACTCCGAGACGATAGGCTATAGCCCATGGTCTCGGAGTCATTTTCGTCTTTTTTTCAAATCCTCAAAAATGATGGAAAACGGCATGCTATAGTATGCCGTTCGAGACCATGGGCTTTAGCCCATCGCAAAGTCAGTATTTGACTTTTGAAAAGTAAAACGGTGACTTTTCCCGGGGTCTGTCAAAAAGTCGAGGTTTGACTTTTAATTGTGATACTGGGCTGCCCATCGCCATGGTCATAAATTATGAAAAACGAGGATTTGAAAAAAAGACGAAAATGACTCCAAGACGATGGGCTATATATAGCCCATGGTCTCGGAGTGATTTTCGTCTTTTTTTCAAATCCTTAAAAATGATGGAAAACGGCATGCTATAGTATGCCGTTCGAGACCATGGGCTATAGCCCATCGCAAAGTCAGTATTTGACTTTTGAAAAGTCAAACGGTGACTTTTCCCGGGGTCTGTCAAAAAGTCGAGGTTTGACTTTTAATTGTGATACTGGGCTGCCCATCGCCATGGTCATAAATTATGAAAAACGAGGATTTGAAAAAAAGACGAAAATGACTCCAAGACGATGGGCTATATATAGCCCATGGTCTCGGAGTGATTTTCGTCTTTTTTTCAAATCCTCAAAAATGATGGAAAACGGCATGCTATAGTATGCCGTTCGAGACCATGGGCTATAGCCCATCGCCATGGTCATAAATTATGAAAAACGAGGATTTGAAAAAAAGACGAAAATGACTCCGAGACGATGGGCTATAGCCCATGGTCTCGGAGTCATTTTCGTCTTTTTTTCAAATCCTCAAAAATGATGGAAAACGGCATGCTATAGTATGCCGTTCGAGACCATGGGCTATAGCCCATCGCAAAGTCAGTATTTGACTTTTGAAAAGTCAAACGGTGACTTTTCCCGGGGTCTGTCAAAAAGTCGAGGTTTGACTTTTAATTGTGATACTGGGCTGCCCATCGCCATGGTCATAAATTATGAAAAACGAGGATTTGAAAAAAAGACGAAAATGACTCCAAGACGATGGGCTATATATAGCCCATGGTCTCGGAGTGATTTTCGTGTTTTTTTCAAATCCTCAAAAATGATGGAAAACGGCATGCTATAGTATGCCGTTCGAGACCATGGGCTATAGCCCATCGCCATGGTCATAAATTATGAAAAACGAGGATTTGAAAAAAAGACGAAAATGACTCCGAGACGATAGGCTATAGCCCATGGTCTCGGAGTCATTTTCGTCTTTTTTTCAAATCCTCAAAAATGATGGAAAACGGCATGCTATAGTATGCCGTTCGAGACCATGGGCTTTAGCCCATCGCAAAGTCAGTATTTGACTTTTGAAAAGTCAAACGGTGACTTTTCCCGGGGTCTGTCAAAAAGTCGAGGTTTGACTTTTCAAATCCTCAAAAATGATGGAAAACGGCATGCTATAGTATGCCGTTCGAGACCATGGGCTATAGCCCATCGCAAAGTCAGTATTTGACTTTTGAAAAGTCAAACGGTGACTTTTCCCGGGGTCTGTCAAAAAGTCGAGGTTTGACTTTTAATTGTGATACTGGGCTGCCCATCGCCATGGTCATAAATTATGAAAAACGAGGATTTGAAAAAAAGACGAAAATGACTCCAAGACGATGGGCTATATATAGCCCATGGTCTCGGAGTGATTTTCGTCTTTTTTTCAAATCCTCAAAAATGATGGAAAACGGCATGCTATAGTATGCCGTTCGAGACCATGGGCTATAGCCCATCGCCATGGTCATAAATTATGAAAAACGAGGATTTGAAAAAAAGACGAAAATGACTCCGAGACGATGGGCTATAGCCCATGGTCTCGGAGTCATTTTCGTCTTTTTTTCAAATCCTCAAAAATGATGGAAAACGGCATGCTATAGTATGCCGTTCGAGACCATGGGCTATAGCCCATCGCAAAGTCAGTATTTGACTTTTGAAAAGTCAAACGGTGACTTTTCCCGGGGTCTGTCAAAAAGTCGAGGTTTGACTTTTCAAATCCTCAAAAATGATGGAAAACGGCATGCTATAGTATGCCGTTCGAGACCATGGGCTATAGCCCATCGCAAAGTCAGTATTTGACTTTTGAAAAGTCAAACGGTGACTTTTCCCGGGGTCTGTCAAAAAGTCGACGTTTGACTTTTCAAATCCTCAAAAATGATGGAAAACGGCATGCTATAGTATGCCGTTCGAGACCATGGGCTATAGCCCATCGCAAAGTCAGTATTTGACTTTTGAAAAGTCAAACGGTGACTTTTCCCGGGGTCTGTCAAAAAGTCGAGGTTTGACTTTTAATTGTGATACTGGGCTGCCCATCGCCATGGTCATAAATTATGAAAAACGAGGATTTGAAAAAAAGACGAAAATGACTCCAAGACGATGGGCTATATATAGCCCATGGTCTCGGAGTGATTTTCGTCTTTTTTTCAAATCCTCAAAAATGATGGAAAACGGCATGCTATAGTATGCCGTTCGAGACCATGGGCTATAGCCCATCGCCATGGTCATAAATTATGAAAAACGAGGATTTGAAAAAAAGACGAAAATGACTCCGAGACGATGGGCTATAGCCCATGGTCTCGGAGTCATTTTCGTCTTTTTTTCAAATCCTCAAAAATGATGGAAAACGGCATGCTATAGTATGCCGTTCGAGACCATGGGCTATAGCCCATCGCAAAGTCAGTATTTGACTTTTGAAAAGTCAAACGGTGACTTTTCCCGGGGTCTGTCAAAAAGTCGAGGTTTGACTTTTAATTGTGATACTGGGCTGCCCATCGCCATGGTCATAAATTATGAAAAACGAGGATTTGAAAAAAAGACGAAAATGACTCCAAGACGATGGGCTATATATAGCCCATGGTCTCGGAGTGATTTTCGTGTTTTTTTCAAATCCTCAAAAATGATGGAAAACGGCATGCTATAGTATGCCGTTCGAGACCATGGGCTATAGCCCATCGCCATGGTCATAAATTATGAAAAACGAGGATTTGAAAAAAAGACGAAAATGACTCCGAGACGATAGGCTATAGCCCATGGTCTCGGAGTCATTTTCGTCTTTTTTTCAAATCCTCAAAAATGATGGAAAACGGCATGCTATAGTATGCCGTTCGAGACCATGGGCTTTAGCCCATCGCAAAGTCAGTATTTGACTTTTGAAAAGTCAAACGGTGACTTTTCCCGGGGTCTGTCAAAAAGTCGAGGTTTGACTTTTCAAATCCTCAAAAATGATGGAAAACGGCATGCTATAGTATGCCGTTCGAGACCATGGGCTATAGCCCATCGCAAAGTCAGTATTTGACTTTTGAAAAGTCAAACGGTGACTTTTCCCGGGGTCTGTCAAAAAGTCGAGGTTTGACTTTTAATTGTGATACTGGGCTGCCCATCGCCATGGTCATAAATTATGAAAAACGAGGATTTGAAAAAAAGACGAAAATGACTCCAAGACGATGGGCTATATATAGCCCATGGTCTCGGAGTGATTTTCGTCTTTTTTTCAAATCCTCAAAAATGATGGAAAACGGCATGCTATAGTATGCCGTTCGAGACCATGGGCTATAGCCCATCGCCATGGTCATAAATTATGAAAAACGAGGATTTGAAAAAAAGACGAAAATGACTCCGAGACGATGGGCTATAGCCCATGGTCTCGGAGTCATTTTCGTCTTTTTTTCAAATCCTCAAAAATGATGGAAAACGGCATGCTATAGTATGCCGTTCGAGACCATGGGCTATAGCCCATCGCAAAGTCAGTATTTGACTTTTGAAAAGTCAAACGGTGACTTTTCCCGGGGTCTGTCAAAAAGTCGAGGTTTGACTTTTCAAATCCTCAAAAATGATGGAAAACGGCATGCTATAGTATGCCGTTCGAGACCATGGGCTATAGCCCATCGCAAAGTCAGTATTTGACTTTTGAAAAGTCAAACGGTGACTTTTCCCGGGGTCTGTCAAAAAGTCGACGTTTGACTTTTCAAATCCTCAAAAATGATGGAAAACGGCATGCTATAGTATGCCGTTCGAGACCATGGGCTATAGCCCATCGCAAAGTCAGTATTTGACTTTTGAAAAGTCAAACGGTGACTTTTCCCGGGGTCTGTCAAAAAGTCGAGGTTTGACTTTTAATTGTGATACTGGGCTGCCCATCGCCATGGTCATAAATTATGAAAAACGAGGATTTGAAAAAAAGACGAAAATGACTCCAAGACGATGGGCTATATATAGCCCATGGTCTCGGAGTGATTTTCGTCTTTTTTTCAAATCCTCAAAAATGATGGAAAACGGCATGCTATAGTATGCCGTTCGAGACCATGGGCTATAGCCCATCGCCATGGTCATAAATTATGAAAAACGAGGATTTGAAAAAAAGACGAAAATGACTCCGAGACGATGGGCTATAGCCCATGGTCTCGGAGTCATTTTCGTCTTTTTTTCAAATCCTCAAAAATGATGGAAAACGGCATGCTATAGTATGCCGTTCGAGACCATGGGCTATAGCCCATCGCAAAGTCAGTATTTGACTTTTGAAAAGTCAAACGGTGACTTTTCCCGGGGTCTGTCAAAAAGTCGAGGTTTGACTTTTCAAATCCTCAAAAATGATGGAAAACGGCATGCTATAGTATGCCGTTCGAGACCATGGGCTATAGCCCATCGCAAAGTCAGTATTTGACTTTTGAAAAGTCAAACGGTGACTTTTCCCGGGGTCTGTCAAAAAGTCGAGGTTTGACTTTTAATTGTGATACTGGGCTGCCCATCGCCATGGTCATAAATTATGAAAAACGAGGATTTGAAAAAAAGACGAAAATGACTCCAAGACGATGGGCTATATATAGCCCATGGTCTCGGAGTGATTTTCGTCTTTTTTTCAAATCCTCAAAAATGATGGAAAACGGCATGCTATAGTATGCCGTTCGAGACCATGGGCTATAGCCCATCGCCATGGTCATAAATTATGAAAAACGAGGATTTGAAAAAAATACGAAAATGACTCCAAGACGATGGGCTATATATAGCCCATGGTCTCGGAGTGATTTTCGTCTTTTTTTCAAATCCTCAAAAATGATGGAAAACGGCATGCTATAGTATGCCGTTCGAGACCATGGGCTATAGCCCATCGCCATGGTCATAAATTATGAAAAACGAGGATTTGAAAAAAAGACGAAAATGACTCCGAGACGATGGGCTATATAGCCCATGGTCTCGGAGTCATTTTCGTCTTTTTTTCAAATCCTCAAAAATGATGGAAAACGGCATGCTATAGTATGCCGTTCGAGACCATGGGCTATAGCCCATCGCAAAGTCAGTATTTGACTTTTGAAAAGTCAAACGGTGACTTTTCCCGGGGTCTGTCAAAAAGTCGAGGTTTGACTTTTAATTGTGATACTGGGCTGCCCATCGCCATGGTCATAAATTATGAAAAACGAGGATTTGAAAAAAAGACGAAAATGACTCCAAGACGATGGGCTATATATAGCCCATGGTCTCGGAGTGATTTTCGTCTTTTTTTCAAATCCTCAAAAATTATGGAAAACGGCATGCTATAGTATGCCGTTCGAGACCATGGGCTATAGCCCATCGCCATGGTCATAAATTATGAAAAACGAGGATTTGAAAAAAAGACGAAAATGACTCCGAGACGATGGGCTATAGCCCATGGTCTCGGAGTCATTTTCGTCTTTTTTTCAAATCCTCAAAAATGATGGAAACGGCATGCTATAGTATGCCGTTCGAGACCATGGGCTATAGCCCATCGCAAAGTCAGTATTTGACTTTTGAAAAGTCAAACGGTGACTTTTCCCGGGGTCTGTCAAAAAGTCGAGGTTTGACTTTTCAAATCCTCAAAAATGATGGAAAACGGCATGCTATAGTATGCCGTTCGAGACCATGGGCTATAGCCCATCGCAAAGTCAGTATTTGACTTTTGAAAAGTCAAACGGTGACTTTTCCCGGGGTCTGTCAAAAAGTCGAGGTTTGACTTTTAATTGTGATACTGGGCTGCCCATCGCCATGGTCATAAATTATGAAAAACGAGGATTTGAAAAAAAGACGAAAATGACTCCAAGACGATTGGCTATATATAGCCCATGGTCTCGGAGTGATTTTCATCTTTTTTTCAAATCCTCAAAAATGATGGAAAACGGCATGCTATAGTATGCCGTTCGAGACCATGGGCTATAGCCCATCGCCATGGTCATAAATTATGAAAAACGAGGATTTGAAAAAAAGACGAAAATGACTCCGAGACGATGGGCTATAGCCCATGGTCTCGGAGTCATTTTCGTCTTTTTTTCAAATCCTCAAAAATGATGGAAAACGGCATGCTATAGTATGCCGTTCGAGACCATGGGCTATAGCCCATCGCAAAGTCAGTATTTGACTTTTGAAAAGTCAAACGGTGACTTTTCCCGGGGTCTGTCAAAAAGTCGAGGTTTGACTTTTCAAATCCTCAAAAATGATGGAAAACGGCATGCTATAGTATGCCGTTCGAGACCATGGGCTATAGCCCATCGCAAAGTCAGTATTTGACTTTTGAAAAGTCAAACGGTGACTTTTCCCGGGGTCTGTCAAAAAGTCGAGGTTTGACTTTTAATTGTGATACTGGGCTGCCCATCGCCATGGTCATAAATTATGAAAAACGAGGATTTGAAAAAAAGACGAAAATGACTCCAAGACGATGGGCTATATATAGCCCATGGTCTCGGAGTGATTTTCGTCTTTTTTTCAAATCCTCAAAAATGATGGAAACGGCATGCTATAGTATGCCGTTCGAGACCATGGGCTATAGCCCATCGCAAAGTCAGTATTTGACTTTTGAAAAGTCAAACGGTGACTTTTCCCGGTGTCTGTCAAAAAGTCGAGGTTTGACTTTTCAAATCCTCAAAAATGATGGAAAACGGCATGCTATAGTATGCCGTTCGAGACCATGGGCTATAGCCCATCGCAAAGTCAGTATTTGACTTTTGAAAAGTCAAACGGTGACTTTTCCCGGGGTCTGTCAAAAAGTCGAGGTTTGACTTTTAATTGTGATACTGGGCTGCCCATCGCCATGGTCATAAATTATGAAAAACGAGGATTTGAAAAAAAGACGAAAATGACTCCAAGACGATGGGCTATATATAGCCCATGGTCTCGGAGTGATTTTCGTCTTTTTTTCAAATCCTCAAAAATGATGGAAAACGGCATGCTATAGTATGCCGTTCGAGACCATGGGCTATAGCCCATCGCCATGGTCATAAATTATGAAAAACGAGGATTTGAAAAAAAGACGAAAATGACTCCGAGACGATGGGCTATAGCCCATGGTCTCGGAGTCATTTTCGTCTTTTTTTCAAATCCTCAAAAATGATGGAAAACGGCATGCTATAGTATGCCGTTCGAGACCATGGGCTATAGCCCATCGCAAAGTCAGTATTTGATTTTTGAAAAGTCAAACGGTGACTTTTCCCGGGGTCTGTCAAAAAGTCGAGGTTTGACTTTTAATTGTGATACTGGGCTGCCCATCGCCATGGTCATAAATTATGAAAAACGAGGATTTGAAAAAAAGACGAAAATGACTCCAAGACGATGGGCTATATATAGCCCATGGTCTCGGAGTGATTTTCGTCTTTTTTTCAAATCCTCAAAAATGATGGAAAACGGCATGCTATAGTATGCCGTTCGAGACCATGGGCTATAGCCCATCGCCATGGTCATAAATTATGAAAAACGAGGATTTGAAAAAAAGACGAAAATGACTCCGAGACGATAGGCTATAGCCCATGGTCTCGGAGTCATTTTCGTCTTTTTTTCAAATCCTCAAAAATGATGGAAAACGGCATGCTATAGTATGCCGTTCGAGACCATGGGCTATAGCCCATCGCAAAGTCAGTATTTGACTTTTGAAAAGTCAAACGGTGACTTTTCCCGGGGTCTGTCAAAAAGTCGAGGTTTGACTTTTCAAATCCTCAAAAATGATGGAAAACGGCATGCTATAGTATGCCGTTCGAGACCATGGGCTATAGCCCATCGCAAAGTCAGTATTTGACTTTTGAAAAGTCAAACGGTGACTTTTCCCGGGGTCTGTCAAAAAGTCGAGGTTTGACTTTTAATTGTGATACTGGGCTGCCCATCGCCATGGTCATAAATTATGAAAAACGAGGATTTGAAAAAAAGACGAAAATTACTCCAAGACGATGGGCTATATATAGCCCATGGTCTCGGAGTGATTTTCGTCTTTTTTTCAAATCCTCAAAAATGATGGAAAACGGCATGCTATAGTATGCCGTTCGAGACCATGGGCTATAGCCCATCGCAAAGTCAGTATTTGACTTTTGAAAAGTCAAACGGTGACTTTTCCCGGGGTCTGTCAAAAAGTCGAGGTTTGACTTTTAATTGTGATACTGGGCTGCCCATCGCCATGGTCATAAATTATGAAAAACGAGGATTTGAAAAAAAGACGAAAATTACTCCAAGACGATGGGCTATATATAGCCCATGGTCTCGGAGTGATTTTCGTCTTTTTTTCAAATCCTCAAAAATGATGGAAAACGGCATGCTATAGTATGCCGTTCGAGACCATGGGCTATAGCCCATCGCCATGGTCATAAATTATGAAAAACGAGGATTTGAAAAAAAGACGAAAATGACTCCGAGACGATAGGCTATAGCCCATGGTCTCGGAGTCATTTTCGTCTTTTTTTCAAATCCTCAAAAATGATGGAAAACGGCATGCTATAGTATGCCGTTCGAGACCATGGGCTATAGCCCATCGCAAAGTCAGTATTTGACTTTTGAAAAGTCAAACGGTGACTTTTCCCGGGGTCTGTCAAAAAGTCGAGGTTTGACTTTTCAAATCCTCAAAAATGATGGAAAACGGCATGCTATAGTATGCCGTTCGAGACCATGGGCTATAGCCCATCGCAAAGTCAGTATTTGACTTTTGAAAAGTCAAACGGTGACTTTTCCCGGGGTCTGTCAAAAAGTCGAGGTTTGACTTTTAATTGTGATACTGGGCTGCCCATCGCCATGGTCATAAATTATGAAAAACGAGGATTTGAAAAAAAGACGAAAATGACTCCAAGACGATGGGCTATATATAGCCCATGGTCTCGGAGTGATTTTCGTCTTTTTTTCAAATCCTCAAAAATGATGGAAAACGGCATGCTATAGTATGCCGTTCGAGACCATGGGCTATAGCCCATCGCAAAGTCAGTATTTTACTTTTGAAAAGTCAAACGGTGACTTTTCCCGGGGTCTGTCAAAAAGTCGAGGTTTGACTTTTAATTGTGATACTGGGCTGCCCATCGCCATGGTCATAAATTATGAAAAACGAGGATTTGAAAAAAAGACGAAAATGACTCCAAGACGATGGGCTATATATAGCCCATGGTCTCGGAGTGATTTTCGTCTTTTTTTCAAATCCTCAAAAATGATGGAAAACGGCATGCTATAGTATGCCGTTCGAGACCATGGGCTATAGCCCATCGCCATGGTCATAAATTATGAAAAACGAGGATTTGAAAAAAAGACGAAAATGACTCCAAGACGATGGGCTATATATAGCCCATGGTCTCGGAGTGATTTTCGTCTTTTTTTCAAATCCTCAAAAATGATGGAAAACGGCATGCTATAGTATGCCGTTCGAGACCATGGGCTATAGCCCATCGCAAAGTCAGTATTTGACTTTTGAAAAGTCAAACGGTGACTTTTCCCGGGGTCTGTCAAAAAGTCGAGGTTTGACTTTTCAAATCCTCAAAAATGATGGAAAACGGCATGCTATAGTATGCCGTTCGAGACCATGGGCTATAGCCCATCGCAAAGTCAGTATTTGACTTTTGAAAAGTCAAACGGTGACTTTTCCCGGGGTCTGTCAAAAAGTCGAGGTTTGACTTTTAATTGTGATACTGGGCTGCCCATCGCCATGGTCATAAATTATGAAAAACGAGGATTTGAAAAAAAGACGAAAATGACTCCAAGACGATGGGCTATATATAGCCCATGGTCTCGGAGTGATTTTCGTCTTTTTTTCAAATCCTCAAAAATGATGGAAAACGGCATGCTATAGTATGCCGTTCGAGACCATGGGCTATAGCCCATCGCCATGGTCATAAATTATGAAAAACGAGGATTTGAAAAAAAGACGAAAATGACTCCAAGACGATGGGCTATATATAGCCCATGGTCTCGGAGTGATTTTCGTCTTTTTTTCAAATCCTCAAAAATGATGGAAAACGGCATGCTATAGTATGCCGTTCGAGACCATGGGCTATAGCCCATCGCAAAGTCAGTATTTGACTTTTGAAAAGTCAAACGGTGACTTTTCCCGGGGTCTGTCAAAAAGTCGAGGTTTGACTTTTCAAATCCTCAAAAATGATGGAAAACGGCATGCTATAGTATGCCGTTCGAGACCATGGGCTATAGCCCATCGCAAAGTCAGTATTTGACTTTTGAAAAGTCAAACGGTGACTTTTCCCGGGGTCTGTCAAAAAGTCGAGGTTTGACTTTTAATTGTGATACTGGGCTGCCCATCGCCATGGTCATAAATTATGAAAAACGAGGATTTGAAAAAAAGACGAAAATGACTCCAAGACGATGGGCTATATATAGCCCATGGTCTCGGAGTGATTTTCGTCTTTTTTTCAAATCCTCAAAAATGATGGAAAACGGCATGCTATAGTATGCCGTTCGAGACCATGGGCTATAGCCCATCGCCATGGTCATAAATTATGAAAAACGAGGATTTGAAAAAAAGACGAAAATGACTCCGAGACGATGGGCTATAGCCCATGGTCTCGGAGTCATTTTCGTCTTTTTTTCAAATCCTCAAAAATGATGGAAAACGGCATGCTATAGTATGCCGTTCGAGACCATGGGCTATAGCCCATCGCAAAGTCAGTATTTGACTTTTGAAAAGTCAAACGGTGACTTTTCCCGGGGTCTGTCAAAAAGTCGAGGTTTGACTTTTCAAATCCTCAAAAATGATGGAAAACGGCATGCTATAGTATGCCGTTCGAGACCATGGGCTATAGCCCATCGCAAAGTCAGTATTTGACTTTTGAAAAGTCAAACGGTGACTTTTCCCGGGGTCTGTCAAAAAGTCGAGGTTTGACTTTTAATTGTGATACTGGGCTGCCCATCGCCATGGTCATAAATTATGAAAAACGAGGATTTGAAAAAAAGACGAAAATGACTCCAAGACGATGGGCTATATATAGCCCATGGTCTCGGAGTGATTTTCGTCTTTTTTTCAAATCCTCAAAAATGATGGAAAACGGCATGCTATAGTATGCCGTTCGAGACCATGGGCTATAGCCCATCGCCATGGTCATAAATTATGAAAAACGAGGATTTGAAAAAAAGACGAAAATGACTCCGAGACGATGGGCTATAGCCCATGGTCTCGGAGTCATTTTCGTATTTTTTTCAAATCCTCAAAAATGATGGAAACGGCATGCTATAGTATGCCGGTCGAGACCATGGGCTATAGCCCATCGCAAAGTCAGTATTTGACTTTTGAAAAGTCAAACGGTGACTTTTCCCGGGGTCTGTCAAAAAGTCGAGGTTTGACTTTTCAAATCCTCAAAAATGATGGAAAACGGCATGCTATAGTATGCCGTTCGAGACCATGGGCTATAGCCCATCGCAAAGTCAGTATTTGACTTTTGAAAAGTCAAACGGTGACTTTTCCCGGGGTCTGTCAAAAAGTCGAGGTTTGACTTTTAATTGTGATACTGGGCTGCCCATCGCCATGGTCATAAATTATGAAAAACGAGGATTTGAAAAAAAGACGAAAATGACTCCAAGACGATGGGCTATATATAGCCCATGGTCTCGGAGTGATTTTCGTCTTTTTTTCAAATCCTCAAAAATGATGGAAAACGGCATGCTATAGTATGCCGTTCGAGACCATGGGCTATAGCCCATCGCCATGGTCATAAATTATGAAAAACGAGGATTTGAAAAAAAGACGAAAATGACTCCGAGACGATGGGCTATAGCCCATGGTCTCGGAGTCATTTTCGTCTTTTTTTCAAATCCTCAAAAATGATGGAAACGGCATGCTATAGTATGCCGTTCGAGACCATGGGCTATAGCCCATCGCAAAGTCAGTATTTGACTTTTGAAAAGTCAAACGGTGACTTTTCCCGGGGTCTGTCAAAAAGTCGAGGTTTGACTTTTCAAATCCTCAAAAATGATGAAAAACGGCATGCTATAGTATGCCGTTCGAGACCATGGGCTATAGCCCATCGCAAAGTCAGTATTTGACTTTTGAAAAGTCAAACGGTGACTTTTCCCGGGGTCTGTCAAAAAGTCGAGGTTTGACTTTTAATTGTGATACTGGGCTGCCCATCGCCATGGTCATAAATTATGAAAAACGAGGATTTGAAAAAAAGACGAAAATGACTCCAAGACGATGGGCTATATATAGCCCATGGTCTCGGAGTGATTTTCGTGTTTTTTTCAAATCCTCAAAAATGATGGAAAACGGCATGCTATAGTATGCCGTTCGAGACCATGGGCTATAGCCCATCGCCATGGTCATAAATTATGAAAAACGAGGATTTGAAAAAAAGACGAAAATGACTCCGAGACGATGGGCTATAGCCCATGGTCTCGGAGTCATTTTCGTCTTTTTTTCAAATCCTCAAAAATGATGGAAAACGGCATGCTATAGTATGCCGTTCGAGACCATGGGCTATAGCCCATCGCAAAGTCAGTATTTGACTTTTGAAAAGTCAAACGGTGACTTTTCCCGGGGTCTGTCAAAAAGTCGAGGTTTGACTTTTAATTGTGATACTGGGCTGCCCATCGCCATGGTCATAAATTATGAAAAACGAGGATTTGAAAAAAAGACGAAAATGACTCCAAGACGATGGGCTATATATAGCCCATGGTCTCGGAGTGATTTTCGTCTTTTTTTCAAATCCTCAAAAATGATGGAAAACGGCATGCTATAGTATGCCGTTCGAGACCATGGGCTATAGCCCATCGCAAAGTCAGTATTTGACTTTTGAAAAGTCAAACGGTGACTTTTCCCGGGGTCTGTCAAAAAGTCGAGGTTTGACTTTTCAAATCCTCAAAAATGATGGAAAACGGCATGCTATAGTATGCCGTTCGAGACCATGGGCTATAGCCCATCGCCATGGTCATAAATTATGAAAAACGAGGATTTGAAAAAAAGACGAAAATGACTCCGAGACGATGGGCTATAGCCCATGGTCTCGGAGTCATTTTCGTCTTTTTTTCAAATCCTCAAAAATGATGGAAAACGGCATGCTATAGTATGCCGTTCGAGACCATGGGCTATAGCCCATCGCAAAGTCAGTATTTGACTTTTGAAAAGTCAAAACGGTGACTTTTCCCGGGGTCTGTCAAAAAGTCGAGGTTTGACTTTTCAAATCCTCAAAAATGATGGAAAACGGCATGCTATAGTATGCCGTTCGAGACCATGGGCTATAGCCCATCGCAAAGTCAGTATTTGACTTTTGAAAAGTCAAACGGTGACTTTTCCCGGGGTCTGTCAAAAAGTCGAGGTTTGACTTTTAATTGTGATACTGGGCTGCCCATCGCCATGGTCATAAATTATGAAAAACGAGAATTTGAAAAAAAGACGAAAATGACTCCAAGACGATGGGCTATATATAGCCCATGGTCTCGGAGTGATTTTCGTCTTTTTTTCAAATCCTCAAAAATGATGGAAAACGGCATGCTATAGTATGCCGTTCGAGACCATGGGCTATAGCCCATCGCAAAGTCAGTATTTGACTTTTGAAAAGTCAAACGGTGACTTTTCCCGGGGTCTGTCAAAAAGTCGAGGTTTGACTTTTCAAATCCTCAAAAATGATGGAAAACGGCATGCTATAGTATGCCGTTCGAGACCATGGGCTATAGCCCATCGCAAAGTCAGTATTTGACTTTTGAAAAGTCAAACGGTGACTTTTCCCGGGGTCTGTCAAAAAGTCGAGGTTTGACTTTTAATTGTGATACTGGGCTGCCCATCGCCATGGTCATAAATTATGAAAAACGAGGATTTGAAAAAAAGACGAAAATGACTCCAAGACGATGGGCTATATATAGCCCATGGTCTCGGAGTGATTTTCGTCTTTTTTTCAAATCCTCAAAAATGATGGAAAACGGCATGCTATAGTATGCCGTTCGAGACCATGGGCTATAGCCCATCGCAAAGTCAGTATTTGACTTTTGAAAAGTCAAACGGTGACTTTTCCCGGGGTCTGTCAAAAAGTCGAGGTTTGACTTTTAATTGTGATACTGGGCTGCCCATCGCCATGGTCATAAATTATGAAAAACGAGGATTTGAAAAAAAGACGAAAATGACTCCAAGACGATGGGCTATATATAGCCCATGGTCTCGGAGTGATTTTCGTCTTTTTTTCAAATCCTCAAAAATGATGGAAAACGGCATGCTATAGTATGCCGTTCGAGACCATGGGCTATAGCCCATCGCAAAGTCAGTATTTGACTTTTGAAAAGTCAAACGGTGACTTTTCCCGGGGTCTGTCAAAAAGTCGAGGTTTGACTTTTCAAATCCTCAAAAATGATGGAAAACGGCATGCTATAGTATGCCGTTCGAGACCATGGGCTATAGCCCATCGCAAAGTCAGTATTTGACTTTTGAAAAGTCAAACGGTGACTTTTCCCGGGGTCTGTCAAAAAGTCGAGGTTTGACTTTTAATTGTGATACTGGGCTGCCCATCGCCATGGTCATAAATTATGAAAAACGAGGATTTGAAAAAAAGACGAAAATGACTCCAAGACGATGGGCTATATATAGCCCATGGTCTCGGAGTCATTTTCGTCTTTTTTTCAAATCCTCAAAAATGATGGAAAACGGCATGCTATAGTATGCCGTTCGAGACCATGGGCTATAGCCCATCGCAAAGTCAGTATTTGACTTTTGAAAAGTCAAACGGTGACTTTTCCCGGGGTCTGTCAAAAAGTCGAGGTTTGACTTTTCAAATCCTCAAAAATGATGGAAAACGGCATGCTATAGTATGCCGTTCGAGACCATGGGCTATAGCCCATCGCAAAGTCAGTATTTGACTTTTGAAAAGTCAAACGGTGACTTTTCCCGGGGTCTGTCAAAAAGTCGAGGTTTGACTTTTAATTGTGATACTGGGCTGCCCATCGCCATGGTCATAAATTATGAAAAACGAGGATTTGAAAAAAAGACGAAAATGACTCCAAGACGATGGGCTATATATAGCCCATGGTCTCGGAGTGATTTTCGTCTTTTTTTCAAATCCTCAAAAATGATGGAAAACGGCATGCTATAGTATGCCGTTCGAGACCATGGGCTATAGCCCATCGCCATGGTCATAAATTATGAAAAACGAGGATTTGAAAAAAAGACGAAAATGACTCCAAGACGATTGGCTATATATAGCCCATGGTCTCGGAGTGATTTTCGTCTTTTTTTCAAATCCTCAAAAATGATGGAAAACGGCATGCTATAGTATGCCGTTCGAGACCATGGGCTATAGCCCATCGCCATGGTCATAAATTATGAAAAACGAGGATTTGAAAAAAAGACGAAAATGACTCCGAGACGATGGGCTATAGCCCATGGTCTCGGAGTCATTTTCGTCTTTTTTTCAAATCCTCAAAAATGATGGAAAACGGCATGCTATAGTATGCCGTTCGAGACCATGGGCTATAGCCCATCGCAAAGTCAGTATTTGACTTTTGAAAAGTCAAACGGTGACTTTTCCCGGGGTCTGTCAAAAAGTCGAGGTTTGACTTTTAATTGTGATACTGGGCTGCCCATCGCCATGGTCATAAATTATGAAAAACGAGGATTTGAAAAAAAGACGAAAATGACTCCAAGACGATGGGCTATATATAGCCCATGGTCTCGGAGTGATTTTCGTCTTTTTTTCAAATCCTCAAAAATGATGGAAAACGGCATGCTATAGTATGCCGTTCGAGACCATGGGCTATAGCCCATCGCCATGGTCATAAATTATGAAAAACGAGGATTTGAAAAAAAGACGAAAATGACTCCGAGACGATGGGCTATAGCCCATGGTCTCGGAGTCATTTTCGTCTTTTTTTCAAATCCTCAAAAATGATGGAAAACGGCATGCTATAGTATGCCGTTCGAGACCATGGGCTATAGCCCATCGCAAAGTCAGTATTTGACTTTTGAAAAGTCAAACGGTGACTTTTCCCGGGGTCTGTCAAAAAGTCGAGGTTTGACTTTTCAAATCCTCAAAAATGATGGAAAACGGCATGCTATAGTATGCCGTTCGAGACCATGGGCTATAGCCCATCGCAAAGTCAGTATTTGACTTTTGAAAAGTCAAACGGTGACTTTTCCCGGGGTCTGTCAAAAAGTCGAGGTTTGACTTTTAATTGTGATACTGGGCTGCCCATCGCCATGGTCATAAATTATGAAAAACGAGGATTTGAAAAAAAGACGAAAATGACTCCAAGACGATGGGCTATATATAGCCCATGGTCTCGGAGTGATTTTCGTCTTTTTTTCAAATCCTCAAAAATGATGGAAAACGGCATGCTATAGTATGCCGTTCGAGACCATGGGCTATAGCCCATCGCCATGGTCATAAATTATGAAAAACGAGGATTTGAAAAAAAGACGAAAATGACTCCAAGACGATTGGCTATATATAGCCCATGGTCTCGGAGTGATTTTCGTCTTTTTTTCAAATCCTCAAAAATGATGGAAAACGGCATGCTATAGTATGCCGTTCGAGACCATGGGCTATAGCCCATCGCCATGGTCATAAATTATGAAAAACGAGGATTTGAAAAAAAGACGAAAATGGCTCCGAGACGATGGGCTATAGCCCATGGTCTCGGAGTCATTTTCGTCTTTTTTTCAAATCCTCAAAAATGATGGAAAACGGCATGCTATAGTATGCCGTTCGAGACCATGGGCTATAGCCCATCGCAAAGTCAGTATTTGACTTTTGAAAAGTCAAACGGTGACTTTTCCGGGGTCTGTCAAAAAGTCGAGGTTTGACTTTTAATTGTGATACTGGGCTGCCCATCGCCATGGTCATAAATTATGAAAAACGAGGATTTGAAAAAAAGACAAAAATGACTCCAAGACGATGGGCTATATATAGCCCATGGTCTCGGAGTGATTTTCGTCTTTTTTTCAAATCCTCAAAAATGATGGAAAACGGCATGCTATAGTATGCCGTTCGAGACCATGGGCTATAGCCCATCGCCATGGTCATAAATTATGAAAAACGAGGATTTGAAAAAAAGACGAAAATGACTCCAAGACGATTGGCTATATATAGCCCATGGTCTCGGAGTGATTTTCGTCTTTTTTTCAAATCCTCAAAAATGATGGAAAACGGCATGCTATAGTATGCCGTTCGAGACCATGGGCTATAGCCCATCGCCATGGTCATAAATTATGAAAAACGAGGATTTGAAAAAAAGACGAAAATGACTCCGAGACGATGGGCTATAGCCCATGGTCTCGGAGTCATTTTCGTCTTTTTTTCAAATCCTCAAAAATGATGGAAAACGGCATGCTATAGTATGCCGTTCGAGACCATGGGCTATAGCCCATCGCAAAGTCAGTCTTTGACTTTTGAAAAGTCAAACGGTGACTTTTCCCGGGGTCTGTCAAAAAGTCGAGGTTTGACTTTTAATTGTGATACTGGGCTGCCCATCGCCATGGTCATAAATTATGAAAAACGAGGATTTGAAAAAAAGACAAAAATGACTCCAAGACGATGGGCTATATATAGCCCATGGTCTCGGAGTGATTTTCGTCTTTTTTTCAAATCCTCAAAAATGATGGAAAACGGCATGCTATAGTATGCCGTTCGAGACCATGGGCTATAGCCCATCGCCATGGTCATAAATTATGAAAAACGAGGATTTGAAAAAAATACGAAAATGACTCCGAGACGATGGGCTATAGCCCATGGTCTCGGAGTCATTTTCGTCTTTTTTTCAAATCCTCAAAAATGATGGAAAACGGCATGCTATAGTATGCCGTTCGAGACCATGGGCTATAGCCCATCGCAAAGTCAGTATTTGACTTTTGAAAAGTCAAACGGTGACTTTTCCCGGGGTCTGTCAAAAAGTCGAGGTTTGACTTTTCAAATCCTCAAAAATGATGGAAAACGGCATGCTATAGTATGCCGTTCGAGACCATGGGCTATAGCCCATCGCAAAGTCAGTATTTGACTTTTGAAAAGTCAAACGGTGACTTTTCCCGGGGTCTGTCAAAAAGTCGAGGTTTGACTTTTAATTGTGATACTGGGCTGCCCATCGCCATGGTCATAAATTATGAAAAACGAGGATTTGAAAAAAAGACGAAAATGACTCCAAGACGATGGGCTATATATAGCCCATGGTCTCGGAGTGATTTTCGTCTTTTTTTCAAATCCTCAAAAATGATGGAAAACGGCATGCTATAGTATGCCGTTCGAGACCATGGGCTATAGCCCATCGCCATGGTCATAAATTATGAAAAACGAGGATTTGAAAAAAAGACGAAAATGACTCCGAGACGATGGGCTATAGCCCATGGTCTCGGAGTCATTTTCGTCTTTTTTTCAAATCCTCAAAAATGATGGAAAACGGCATGCTATAGTATGCCGTTCGAGACCATGGGCTATAGCCCATCGCAAAGTCAGTATTTGACTTTTGAAAAGTCAAACGGTGACTTTTCCCGGGGTCTGTCAAAAAGTCGAGGTTTGACTTTTCAAATCCTCAAAAATGATGGAAAACGGCATGCTATAGTATGCCGTTCGAGACCATGGGCTATAGCCCATCGCAAAGTCAGTATTTGACTTTTGAAAAGTCAAACGGTGACTTTTCCCGGGGTCTGTCAAAAAGTCGAGGTTTGACTTTTAATTGTGATACTGGGCTGCCCATCGCCATGGTCATAAATTATGAAAAACGAGGATTTGAAAAAAAGACGAAAATGACTCCAAGACGATGGGCTATATATAGCCCATGGTCTCGGAGTGATTTTCGTCTTTTTTTCAAATCCTCAAAAATGATGGAAAACGGCATGCTATAGTATGCCGTTCGAGACCATGGGCTATAGCCCATCGCCATGGTCATAAATTATGAAAAACGAGGATTTGAAAAAAAGACGAAAATGACTCCGAGACGATGGGCTATAGCCCATGGTCTCGGAGTCATTTTCGTCTTTTTTTCAAATCCTCAAAAATGATGGAAAACGGCATGCTATAGTATGCCGTTCGAGACCATGGGCTATAGCCCATCGCCATGGTCATAAATTATGAAAAACGAGGATTTGAAAAAAAGACGAAAATGACTCCAAGACGATGGGCTATATATAGCCCATGGTCTCGGAGTGATTTTCGTCTTTTTTTCAAATCCTCAAAAATGATGGAAAACGGCATGCTATAGTATGCCGTTCGAGACCATGGGCTATAGCCCATCGCCATGGTCATAAATTATGAAAAACGAGGATTTGAAAAAAAGACGAAAATGACTCCGAGACGATGGGCTATAGCCCATGGTCTCGGAGTCATTTTCGTCTTTTTTTCAAATCCTCAAAAATGATGGAAAACGGCATGCTATAGTATGCCGTTCGAGACCATGGGCTATAGCCCATCGCCATGGTCATAAATTATGAAAAACGAGGATTTGAAAAAAAGACGAAAATGACTCCGAGACGATGGGCTATAGCCCATGGTCTCGGAGTCATTTTCGTCTTTTTTTCAAATCCTCAAAAATGATGGAAAACGGCATGCTATAGTATGCCGTTCGAGACCATGGGCTATAGCCCATCGCAAAGTCAGTATTTGACTTTTGAAAAGTCAAACGGTGACTTTTCCCGGGGTCTGTCAAAAAGTTGAGGTTTGACTTTTAATTGTGATACTGGGCTGCCCATCGCCATGGTCATAAATTATGAAAAACGAGGATTTGAAAAAAAGACGAAAATGACTCCAAGACGATGGGCTATATATAGCCCATGGTCTCGGAGTGATTTTCGTCTTTTTTTCAAATCCTCAAAAATGATGGAAAACGGCATGCTATAGTATGCCGTTCGAGACCATGGGCTATAGCCCATCGCCATGGTCATAAATTATGAAAAACGAGGATTTGAAAAAAAGACGAAAATGACTCCGAGACGATGGGCTATAGCCCATCTCGGAGTCATTTTCGTCTTTTTTTCAAATCCTCAAAAATGATGGAAACGGCATGCTATAGTATGCCGTTCGAGACCATGGGCTATAGCCCATCGCAAAGTCAGTATTTGACTTTTGAAAAGTCAAACGGTGACTTTTCCCGGGGTCTGTCAAAAAGTCGAGGTTTGACTTTTCAAATCCTCAAAAATGATGGAAAACGGCATGCTATAGTATGCCGTTCGAGACCATGGGCTATAGCCCATCGCAAAGTCAGTATTTGACTTTTGAAAAGTCAAACGGTGACTTTTCCCGGGGTCTGTCAAAAAGTCGAGGTTTGACTTTTAATTGTGATACTGGGCTGCCCATCGCCATGGTCATAAATTATGAAAAACGAGGATTTGAAAAAAAGACGAAAATGACTCCAAGACGATGGGCTATATATAGCCCATGGTCTCGGAGTGATTTTCGTCTTTTTTTCAAATCCTCAAAAATGATGGAAAACGGCATGCTATAGTATGCCGTTCGAGACCATGGGCTATAGCCCATCGCAAAGTCAGTATTTGACTTTTGAAAAGTCAAACGGTGACTTTTCCCGGGGTCTGTCAAAAAGTCGAGGTTTGACTTTTCAAATCCTCAAAAATGATGGAAAACGGCATGCTATAGTATGCCGTTCGAGACCATGGGCTATAGCCCATCGCAAAGTCAGTATTTGACTTTTGAAAAGTCAAACGGTGACTTTTCCCGGGGTCTGTCAAAAAGTCGAGGTTTGACTTTTAATTGTGATACTGGGCTGCCCATCGCCATGGTCATAAATTATGAAAAACGAGGATTTGAAAAAAAGACGAAAATGACTCCAAGACGATGGGCTATATATAGCCCATGGTCTCGGAGTCATTTTCGTCTTTTTTTCAAATCCTCAAAAATGATGGAAAACGGCATGCTATAGTATGCCGTTCGAGACCATGGGCTATAGCCCATCGCAAAGTCAGTATTTGACTTTTGAAAAGTCAAACGGTGACTTTTCCCGGGGTCTGTCAAAAAGTCGAGGTTTGACTTTTCAAATCCTCAAAAATGATGGAAAACGGCATGCTATAGTATGCCGTTCGAGACCATGGGCTATAGCCCATCGCAAAGTCAGTATTTGACTTTTGAAAAGTCAAACGGTGACTTTTCCCGGGGTCTGTCAAAAAGTCGAGGTTTGACTTTTAATTGTGATACTGGGCTGCCCATCGCCATGGTCATAAATTATGAAAAACGAGGATTTGAAAAAAAGACGAAAATGACTCCAAGACGATGGGCTATATATAGCCCATGGTCTCGGAGTGATTTTCGTCTTTTTTTCAAATCCTCAAAAATGATGGAAAACGGCATGCTATAGTATGCCGTTCGAGACCATGGGCTATAGCCCATCGCCATGGTCATAAATTATGAAAAACGAGGATTTGAAAAAAAGACGAAAATGACTCCAAGACGATTGGCTATATATAGCCCATGGTCTCGGAGTGATTTTCGTCTTTTTTTCAAATCCTCAAAAATGATGGAAAACGGCATGCTATAGTATGCCGTTCGAGACCATGGGCTATAGCCCATCGCCATGGTCATAAATTATGAAAAACGAGGATTTGAAAAAAAGACGAAAATGACTCCGAGACGATGGGCTATAGCCCATGGTCTCGGAGTCATTTTCGTCTTTTTTTCAAATCCTCAAAAATGATGGAAAACGGCATGCTATAGTATGCCGTTCGAGACCATGGGCTATAGCCCATCGCAAAGTCAGTATTTGACTTTTGAAAAGTCAAACGGTGACTTTTCCCGGGGTCTGTCAAAAAGTCGAGGTTTGACTTTTAATTGTGATACTGGGCTGCCCATCGCCATGGTCATAAATTATGAAAAACGAGGATTTGAAAAAAAGACGAAAATGACTCCAAGACGATGGGCTATATATAGCCCATGGTCTCGGAGTGATTTTCGTCTTTTTTTCAAATCCTCAAAAATGATGGAAAACGGCATGCTATAGTATGCCGTTCGAGACCATGGGCTATAGCCCATCGCCATGGTCATAAATTATGAAAAACGAGGATTTGAAAAAAAGACGAAAATGACTCCGAGACGATGGGCTATAGCCCATGGTCTCGGAGTCATTTTCGTCTTTTTTTCAAATCCTCAAAAATGATGGAAAACGGCATGCTATAGTATGCCGTTCGAGACCATGGGCTATAGCCCATCGCAAAGTCAGTATTTGACTTTTGAAAAGTCAAACGGTGACTTTTCCCGGGGTCTGTCAAAAAGTCGAGGTTTGACTTTTCAAATCCTCAAAAATGATGGAAAACGGCATGCTATAGTATGCCGTTCGAGACCATGGGCTATAGCCCATCGCAAAGTCAGTATTTGACTTTTGAAAAGTCAAACGGTGACTTTTCCCGGGGTCTGTCAAAAAGTCGAGGTTTGACTTTTAATTGTGATACTGGGCTGCCCATCGCCATGGTCATAAATTATGAAAAACGAGGATTTGAAAAAAAGACGAAAATGACTCCAAGACGATGGGCTATATATAGCCCATGGTCTCGGAGTGATTTTCGTCTTTTTTTCAAATCCTCAAAAATGATGGAAAACGGCATGCTATAGTATGCCGTTCGAGACCATGGGCTATAGCCCATCGCCATGGTCATAAATTATGAAAAACGAGGATTTGAAAAAAAGACGAAAATGACTCCAAGACGATTGGCTATATATAGCCCATGGTCTCGGAGTGATTTTCGTCTTTTTTTCAAATCCTCAAAAATGATGGAAAACGGCATGCTATAGTATGCCGTTCGAGACCATGGGCTATAGCCCATCGCCATGGTCATAAATTATGAAAAACGAGGATTTGAAAAAAAGACGAAAATGGCTCCGAGACGATGGGCTATAGCCCATGGTCTCGGAGTCATTTTCGTCTTTTTTTCAAATCCTCAAAAATGATGGAAAACGGCATGCTATAGTATGCCGTTCGAGACCATGGGCTATAGCCCATCGCAAAGTCAGTATTTGACTTTTGAAAAGTCAAACGGTGACTTTTCCGGGGTCTGTCAAAAAGTCGAGGTTTGACTTTTAATTGTGATACTGGGCTGCCCATCGCCATGGTCATAAATTATGAAAAACGAGGATTTGAAAAAAAGACAAAAATGACTCCAAGACGATGGGCTATATATAGCCCATGGTCTCGGAGTGATTTTCGTCTTTTTTTCAAATCCTCAAAAATGATGGAAAACGGCATGCTATAGTATGCCGTTCGAGACCATGGGCTATAGCCCATCGCCATGGTCATAAATTATGAAAAACGAGGATTTGAAAAAAAGACGAAAATGACTCCAAGACGATTGGCTATATATAGCCCATGGTCTCGGAGTGATTTTCGTCTTTTTTTCAAATCCTCAAAAATGATGGAAAACGGCATGCTATAGTATGCCGTTCGAGACCATGGGCTATAGCCCATCGCCATGGTCATAAATTATGAAAAACGAGGATTTGAAAAAAAGACGAAAATGACTCCGAGACGATGGGCTATAGCCCATGGTCTCGGAGTTATTTTCGTCTTTTTTTCAAATCCTCAAAAATGATGGAAAACGGCATGCTATAGTATGCCGTTCGAGACCATGGGCTATAGCCCATCGCAAAGTCAGTCTTTGACTTTTGAAAAGTCAAACGGTGACTTTTCCCGGGGTCTGTCAAAAAGTCGAGGTTTGACTTTTAATTGTGATACTGGGCTGCCCATCGCCATGGTCATAAATTATGAAAAACGAGGATTTGAAAAAAAGACAAAAATGACTCCAAGACGATGGGCTATATATAGCCCATGGTCTCGGAGTGATTTTCGTCTTTTTTTCAAATCCTCAAAAATGATGGAAAACGGCATGCTATAGTATGCCGTTCGAGACCATGGGCTATAGCCCATCGCCATGGTCATAAATTATGAAAAACGAGGATTTGAAAAAAATACGAAAATGACTCCGAGACGATGGGCTATAGCCCATGGTCTCGGAGTCATTTTCGTCTTTTTTTCAAATCCTCAAAAATGATGGAAAACGGCATGCTATAGTATGCCGTTCGAGACCATGGGCTATAGCCCATCGCAAAGTCAGTATTTGACTTTTGAAAAGTCAAACGGTGACTTTTCCCGGGGTCTGTCAAAAAGTCGAGGTTTGACTTTTCAAATCCTCAAAAATGATGGAAAACGGCATGCTATAGTATGCCGTTCGAGACCATGGGCTATAGCCCATCGCAAAGTCAGTATTTGACTTTTGAAAAGTCAAACGGTGACTTTTCCCGGGGTCTGTCAAAAAGTCGAGGTTTGACTTTTAATTGTGATACTGGGCTGCCCATCGCCATGGTCATAAATTATGAAAAACGAGGATTTGAAAAAAAGACGAAAATGACTCCAAGACGATGGGCTATATATAGCCCATGGTCTCGGAGTGATTTTCGTCTTTTTTTCAAATCCTCAAAAATGATGGAAAACGGCATGCTATAGTATGCCGTTCGAGACCATGGGCTATAGCCCATCGCCATGGTCATAAATTATGAAAAACGAGGATTTGAAAAAAAGACGAAAATGACTCCGAGACGATGGGCTATAGCCCATGGTCTCGGAGTCATTTTCGTCTTTTTTTCAAATCCTCAAAAATGATGGAAAACGGCATGCTATAGTATGCCGTTCGAGACCATGGGCTATAGCCCATCGCAAAGTCAGTATTTGACTTTTGAAAAGTCAAACGGTGACTTTTCCCGGGGTCTGTCAAAAAGTCGAGGTTTGACTTTTCAAATCCTCAAAAATGATGGAAAACGGCATGCTATAGTATGCCGTTCGAGACCATGGGCTATAGCCCATCGCAAAGTCAGTATTTGACTTTTGAAAAGTCAAACGGTGACTTTTCCCGGGGTCTGTCAAAAAGTCGAGGTTTGACTTTTAATTGTGATACTGGGCTGCCCATCGCCATGGTCATAAATTATGAAAAACGAGGATTTGAAAAAAAGACGAAAATGACTCCAAGACGATGGGCTATATATAGCCCATGGTCTCGGAGTGATTTTCGTCTTTTTTTCAAATCCTCAAAAATGATGGAAAACGGCATGCTATAGTATGCCGTTCGAGACCATGGGCTATAGCCCATCGCCATGGTCATAAATTATGAAAAACGAGGATTTGAAAAAAAGACGAAAATGACTCCGAGACGATGGGCTATAGCCCATGGTCTCGGAGTCATTTTCGTCTTTTTTTCAAATCCTCAAAAATGATGGAAAACGGCATGCTATAGTATGCCGTTCGAGACCATGGGCTATAGCCCATCGCCATGGTCATAAATTATGAAAAACGAGGATTTGAAAAAAAGACGAAAATGACTCCAAGACGATGGGCTATATATAGCCCATGGTCTCGGAGTGATTTTCGTCTTTTTTTCAAATCCTCAAAAATGATGGAAAACGGCATGCTATAGTATGCCGTTCGAGACCATGGGCTATAGCCCATCGCCATGGTCATAAATTATGAAAAACGAGGATTTGAAAAAAAGACGAAAATGACTCCGAGACGATGGGCTATAGCCCATGGTCTCGGAGTCATTTTCGTCTTTTTTTCAAATCCTCAAAAATGATGGAAAACGGCATGCTATAGTATGCCGTTCGAGACCATGGGCTATAGCCCATCGCCATGGTCATAAATTATGAAAAACGAGGATTTGAAAAAAAGACGAAAATGACTCCGAGACGATGGGCTATAGCCCATGGTCTCGGAGTCATTTTCGTCTTTTTTTCAAATCCTCAAAAATGATGGAAAACGGCATGCTATAGTATGCCGTTCGAGACCATGGGCTATAGCCCATCGCAAAGTCAGTATTTGACTTTTGAAAAGTCAAACGGTGACTTTTCCCGGGGTCTGTCAAAAAGTTGAGGTTTGACTTTTAATTGTGATACTGGGCTGCCCATCGCCATGGTCATAAATTATGAAAAACGAGGATTTTTAAAAAAGACGAAAATGACTCCAAGACGATGGGCTATATATAGCCCATGGTCTCGGAGTGATTTTCGTCTTTTTTTCAAATCCTCAAAAATGATGGAAAACGGCATGCTATAGTATGCCGTTCGAGACCATGGGCTATAGCCCATCGCCATGGTCATAAATTATGAAAAACGAGGATTTGAAAAAAAGACGAAAATGACTCCGAGACGATGGGCTATAGCCCATCTCGGAGTCATTTTCGTCTTTTTTTCAAATCCTCAAAAATGATGGAAACGGCATGCTATAGTATGCCGTTCGAGACCATGGGCTATAGCCCATCGCAAAGTCAGTATTTGACTTTTGAAAAGTCAAACGGTGACTTTTCCCGGGGTCTGTCAAAAAGTCGAGGTTTGACTTTTCAAATCCTCAAAAATGATGGAAAACGGCATGCTATAGTATGCCGTTCGAGACCATGGGCTATAGCCCATCGCAAAGTCAGTATTTGACTTTTGAAAAGTCAAACGGTGACTTTTCCCGGGGTCTGTCAAAAAGTCGAGGTTTGACTTTTAATTGTGATACTGGGCTGCCCATCGCCATGGTCATAAATTATGAAAAACGAGGATTTGAAAAAAAGACGAAAATGACTCCAAGACGATGGGCTATATATAGCCCATGGTCTCGGAGTGATTTTCGTCTTTTTTTCAAATCCTCAAAAATGATGGAAAACGGCATGCTATAGTATGCCGTTCGAGACCATGGGCTATAGCCCATCGCCATGGTCATAAATTATGAAAAACGAGGATTTGAAAAAAAGACGAAAATGACTCCGAGACGATGGGCTATAGCCCATGGTCTCGGAGTCATTTTCGTCTTTTTTTCAAATCCTCAAAAATGATGGAAAACGGCATGCTATAGTATGCCGTTCGAGACCATGGGCTATAGCCCATCGCAAAGTCAGTATTTGACTTTTGAAAAGTCAAACGGTGACTTTTCCCGGGGTCTGTCAAAAAGTCGAGGTTTGACTTTTAATTGTGATACTGGGCTGCCCATCGCCATGGTCATAAATTATGAAAAACGAGGATTTGAAAAAAAGACGAAAATGACTCCGAGACGATGGGCTATAGCCCATGGTCTCGGAGTCATTTTCGTCTTTTTTTCAAATCCTCAAAAATGATGGAAAACGGCATGCTATAGTATGCCGTTCGAGACCATGGGCTATAGCCCATCGCAAAGTCAGTATTTGACTTTTGAAAAGTCAAACGGTGACTTTTCCCGGGGTCTGTCAAAAAGTCGAGGTTTGACTTTTCAAATCCTCAAAAATGATGGAAAACGGCATGCTATAGTATGCCGTTCGAGACCATGGGCTATAGCCCATCGCAAAGTCAGTATTTGACTTTTGAAAAGTCAAACGGTGACTTTTCCCGGGGTCTGTCAAAAAGTCGAGGTTTGACTTTTAATTGTGATACTGGGCTGCCCATCGCCATGGTCATAAATTATGAAAAACGAGGATTTGAAAAAAAGACGAAAATGACTCCAAGACGATGGGCTATATATAGCCCATGGTCTCGGAGTGATTTTCGTCTTTTTTTCAAATCCTCAAAAATGATGGAAAACGGCATGCTATAGTATGCCGTTCGAGACCATGGGCTATAGCCCATCGCAAAGTCAGTATTTGACTTTTGAAAAGTCAAACGGTGACTTTTCCCGGGGTCTGTCAAAAAGTCGAGGTTTGACTTTTAATTGTGATACTGGGCTGCCCATCGCCATGGTCATAAATTATGAAAAACGAGGATTTGAAAAAAAGACGAAAATGACTCCAAGACGATGGGCTATATATAGCCCATGGTCTCGGAGTGATTTTCGTCTTTTTTTCAAATCCTCAAAAATGATGGAAAACGGCATGCTATAGTATGCCGTTCGAGACCATGGGCTATAGCCCATCGCCATGGTCATAAATTATGAAAAACGAGGATTTGAAAAAAAGACGAAAATGACTCCGAGACGATGGGCTATAGCCCATGGTCTCGGAGTCATTTTCGTCTTTTTTTCAAATCCTCAAAAATGATGGAAAACGGCATGCTATAGTATGCCGTTCGAGACCATGGGCTATAGCCCATCGCAAAGTCAGTATTTGACTTTTGAAAAGTCAAACGGTGACTTTTCCCGGGGTCTGTCAAAAAGTCGAGGTTTGACTTTTAATTGTGATACTGGGCTGCCCATCGCCATGGTCATAAATTATGAAAAACGAGGATTTGAAAAAAAGACGAAAATGACTCCGAGACGATGGGCTATAGCCCATGGTCTCGGAGTCATTTTCGTCTTTTTTTCAAATCCTCAAAAATGATGGAAAACGGCATGCTATAGTATGCCGTTCGAGACCATGGGCTATAGCCCATCGCAAAGTCAGTATTTGACTTTTGAAAAGTCAAACGGTGACTTTTCCCGGGGTCTGTCAAAAAGTCGAGGTTTGACTTTTCAAATCCTCAAAAATGATGGAAAACGGCATGCTATAGTATGCCGTTCGAGACCATGGGCTATAGCCCATCGCAAAGTCAGTATTTGACTTTTGAAAAGTCAAACGGTGACTTTTCCCGGGGTCTGTCAAAAAGTCGAGGTTTGACTTTTAATTGTGATACTGGGCTGCCCATCGCCATGGTCATAAATTATGAAAAACGAGGATTTGAAAAAAAGACGAAAATGACTCCAAGACGATGGGCTATATATAGCCCATGGTCTCGGAGTGATTTTCGTCTTTTTTTCAAATCCTCAAAAATGATGGAAAACGGCATGCTATAGTATGCCGTTCGAGACCATGGGCTATAGCCCATCGCCATGGTCATAAATTATGAAAAACGAGGATTTGAAAAAAAGACGAAAATGACTCCGAGACGATGGGCTATAGCCCATGGTCTCGGAGACATTTTCGTCTTTTTTTCAAATCCTCAAAAATGATGGAAAACGGCATGCTATAGTATGCCGTTCGAGACCATGGGCTATAGCCCATCGCCATGGTCATAAATTATGAAAAACGAGGATTTGAAAAAAAGACGAAAATGACTCCAAGACGATGGGCTATATATAGCCCATGGTCTCGGAGTGATTTTCGTCTTTTTTTCAAATCCTCAAAAATGATGGAAAACGGCATGCTATAGTATGCCGTTCGAGACCATGGGCTATAGCCCATCGCCATGGTCATAAATTATGAAAAACGAGGATTTGAAAAAAAGACGAAAATGACTCCGAGACGATGGGCTATAGCCCATGGTCTCGGAGTCATTTTCGTCTTTTTTTCAAATCCTCAAAAATGATGGAAAACGGCATGCTATAGTATGCCGTTCGAGACCATGGGCTATAGCCGATCGCCATGGTCATAAATTATGAAAAACGAGGATTTGAAAAAAAGACGAAAATGACTCCGAGACGATGGGCTATAGCCCATGGTCTCGGAGTCATTTTCGTCTTTTTTTCAAATCCTCAAAAATGATGGAAACGGCATGCTATAGTATGCCGTTCGAGACCATGGGCTATAGCCCATCGCAAAGTCAGTATTTGACTTTTGAAAAGTCAAACGGTGACTTTTCCCGGGGTCTGTCAAAAAGTCGAGGTTTGACTTTTCAAATCCTCAAAAATGATGGAAAACGGCATGCTATAGTATGCCGTTCGAGACCATGGGCTATAGCCCATCGCAAAGTCAGTATTTGACTTTTGAAAAGTCAAACGGTGACTTTTCCCGGGGTCTGTCAAAAAGTCGAGGTTTGACTTTTAATTGTGATAGTGGGCTGCCCATCGCCATGGTCATAAATTATGAAAAACGAGGATTTGAAAAAAAGACGAAAATGACTCCAAGACGATGGGCTATATATAGCCCATGGTCTCGGAGTGATTTTCGTCTTTTTTTCAAATCCTCAAAAATGATGGAAAACGGCATGCTATAGTATGCCGAAAATGACTCCAAGACGATGGGCTATATATAGCCCATGGTCTCGGAGTGATTTTCGTCTTTTTTTCAAATCCTCAAAAATGATGGAAAACGGCATGCTATAGTATGCCGTTCGAGACCATGGGCTATAGCCCATCGCCATGGTCATAAATTATGAAAAACGAGGATTTGAAAAAAAGACGAAAATGACTCCGAGACGATGGGCTATAGCCCATGGTCTCGGAGTCATTTTCGTCTTTTTTTCAAATCCTCAAAAATGATGGAAAACGGCATGCTATAGTATGCCGTTCGAGACCATGGGCTATAGCCCATCGCAAAGTCAGTATTTGACTTTTGAAAAGTCAAACGGTGACTTTTCCCGGGGTCTGTCAAAAAGTCGAGGTTTGACTTTTAATTGTGATACTGGGCTGCCCATCGCCATGGTCATAAATTATGAAAAACGAGGATTTGAAAAAAAGACGAAAATGACTCCAAGACGATGGGCTATATATAGCCCATGGTCTCGGAGTGATTTTCGTCTTTTTTTCAAATCCTCAAAAATGATGGAAAACGGCATGCTATAGTATGCCGTTCGAGACCATGGGCTATAGCCCATCGCCATGGTCATAAATTATGAAAAACGAGGATTTGAAAAAAAGACGAAAATGACTCCGAGATGATGGGCTATAGCCCATGGTCTCGGAGTCATTTTCGTCTTTTTTTCAAATCCTCAAAAATGATGGAAAACGGCATGCTATAGTATGCCGTTCGAGACCATGGGCTATAGCCCATCGCAAAGTCAGTATTTGACTTTTGAAAAGTCAAACGGTGACTTTTCCCGGGGTCTGTCAAAAAGTCGAGGTTTGACTTTTCAAATCCTCAAAAATTATGGAAAACGGCATGCTATAGTATGCCGTTCGAGACCATGGGCTATAGCCCATCGCCATGGTCATAAATTATGAAAAACGAGGATTTGAAAAAAAGACGAAAATGACTCCGAGACGATGGGCTATAGCCCATGGTCTCGGAGTCATTTTCGTCTTTTTTTCAAATCCTCAAAAATGATGGAAAACGGCATGCTATAGTATGCCGTTCGAGACCATGGGCTATAGCCCATCGCAAAGTCAGTATTTGACTTTTGAAAAGTCAAACGGTGACTTTTCCCGGGGTCTGTCAAAAAGTCGAGGTTTGACTTTTCAAATCCTCAAAAATGATGGAAAACGGCATGCTATAGTATGCCGTTCGAGACCATGGGCTATAGCCCATCGCAAAGTCAGTATTTGACTTTTGAAAAGTCAAACGGTGACTTTTCCCGGGGTCTGTCAAAAAGTCGAGGTTTGACTTTTAATTGTGATACTGGGCTGCCCATCGCCATGGTCATAAATTATGAAAAACGAGGATTTGAAAAAAAGACGAAAATGACTCCAAGACGATGGGCTATATATAGCCCATGGTCTCGGAGTAATTTTCGTCTTTTTTTCAAATCCTCAAAAATGATGGAAAACGGCATGCTATAGTATGCCGTTCGAGACCATGGGCTATAGCCCATCGCAAAGTCAGTATTTGACTTTTGAAAAGTCAAACGGTGACTTTTCCCGGGGTCTGTCAAAAAGTCGAGGTTTGACTTTTAATTGTGATACTGGGCTGCCCATCGCCATGGTCATAAATTATGAAAAACGAGGATTTGAAAAAAAGACGAAAATGACTCCAAGACGATGGGCTATATATAGCCCATGGTCTCGGAGTAATTTTCGTCTTTTTTTCAAATCCTCAAAAATGATGGAAAACGGCATGCTATAGTATGCCGTTCGAGACCATGGGCTATAGCCCATCGCCATGGTCATAAATTATGAAAAACGAGGATTTGAAAAAAAGACGAAAATGACTCCGAGACGATGGGCTATAGCCCATGGTCTCGGAGTCATTTTCGTCTTTTTTTCAAATCCTCAAAAATGATGGAAACGGCATGCTATAGTATGCCGTTCGAGACCATGGGCTATAGCCCATCGCAAAGTCAGTATTTGACTTTTGAAAAGTCAAACGGTGACTTTTCCCGGGGTCTGTCAAAAAGTCGAGGTTTGACTTTTAATTGTGATACTGGGCTGCCCATCGCCATGGTCATAAATTATGAAAAACGAGGATTTGAAAAAAAGACGAAAATGACTCCAAGACGATGGGCTATATATAGCCCATGGTCTCGGAGTGATTTTCGTCTTTTTTTCAAATCCTCAAAAATGATGGAAAACGGCATGCTATAGTATGCCGTTCGAGACCATGGGCTATAGCCCATCGCCATGGTCATAAATTATGAAAAACGAGGATTTGAAAAAAAGACGAAAATGACTCCGAGACGATGGGCTATAGCCCATGGTCTCGGAGTCATTTTCGTCTTTTTTTCAAATCCTCAAAAATGATGGAAAACGGCATGCTATAGTATGCCGTTCGAGACCATGGGCTATAGCCCATCGCAAAGTCAGTATTTGACTTTTGAAAAGTCAAACGGTGACTTTTCCCGGGGTCTGTCAAAAAGTCGAGGTTTGACTTTTCAAATCCTCAAAAATGATGGAAAACGGCATGCTATAGTATGCCGTTCGAGACCATGGGCTATAGCCCATCGCAAAGTCAGTATTTGACTTTTGAAAAGTCAAACGGTGACTTTTCCCGGGGTCTGTCAAAAAGTCGAGGTTTGACTTTTAATTGTGATACTGGGCTGCCCATCGCCATGGTCATAAATTATGAAAAACGAGGATTTGAAAAAAAGACGAAAATGACTCCAAGACGATGGGCTATATATAGCCCATGGTCTCGGAGTGATTTTCGTCTTTTTTTCAAATCCTCAAAAATGATGGAAAACGGCATGCTATAGTATGCCGTTCGAGACCATGGGCTATAGCCCATCGCCATGGTCATAAATTATGAAAAACGAGGATTTGAAAAAAAGACGAAAATGACTCCGAGACGATGGGCTATAGCCCATGGTCTCGGAGTCATTTTCGTCTTTTTTTCAAATCCTCAAAAATGATGGAAACGGCATGCTATAGTATGCCGTTCGAGACCATGGGCTATAGCCCATCGCAAAGTCAGTATTTGACTTTTGAAAAGTCAAACGGTGACTTTTCCCGGGGTCTGTCAAAAAGTCGAGGTTTGACTTTTCAAATCCTCGAAAATGATGGAAAACGGCATGCTATAGTATGCCGTTCGAGACCATGGGCTATAGCCCATCGCAAAGTCAGTATTTGACTTTTGAAAAGTCAAACGGTGACTTTTCCCGGGGTCTGTCAAAAAGTCGAGGTTTGACTTTTAATTGTGATACTGGGCTGCCCATCGCCATGGTCATAAATTATGAAAAACGAGGATTTGAAAAAAAGACGAAAATGACTCCAAGACGATGGGCTATATATAGCCCATGGTCTCGGAGTGATTTTCGTCTTTTTTTCAAATCCTCAAAAATGATGGAAAACGGCATGCTATAGTATGCCGTTCGAGACCATGGGCTATAGCCCATCGCCATGGTCATAAATTATGAAAAACGAGGATTTGAAAAAAAGACGAAAATGACTCCGAGACGATAGGCTATAGCCCATGGTCTCGGAGTCATTTTCGTCTTTTTTTTCAAATCCTCAAAAATGATGGAAAACGGCATGCTATAGTATGCCGTTCGAGACCATGGGCTATAGCCCATCGCAAAGTCAGTATTTGACTTTTGAAAAGTCAAACGGTAACTTTTCCCGGGGTCTGTCAAAAAGTCGAGGTTTGACTTTTCAAATCCTCGAAAATGATGGAAAACGGCATGCTATAGTATGCCGTTCGAGACCATGGGCTATAGCCCATCGCAAAGTCAGTATTTGACTTTTGAAAAGTCAAACGGTGACTTTTCCCGGGGTCTGTCAAAAAGTCGAGGTTTGACTTTTAATTGTGATACTGGGCTGCCCATCGCCATGGTCATAAATTATGAAAAACGAGGATTTGAAAAAAAGACGAAAATGACTCCAAGACGATGGGCTATATATAGCCCATGGTCTCGGAGTGATTTTCGTCTTTTTTTCAAATCCTCAAAAATGATGGAAAACGGCATGCTATAGTATGCCGTTCGAGACCATGGGCTATAGCCCATCGCCATGGTCATAAATTATGAAAAACGAGGATTTGAAAAAAAGACGAAAATGACTCCGAGACGATGGGCTATAGCCCATGGTCTCGGAGTCATTTTCGTCTTTTTTTCAAATCCTCAAAAATGATGGAAAACGGCATGCTATAGTATGCCGTTCGAGACCATGGGCTATAGCCCATCGCAAAGTCAGTATTTGACTTTTGAAAAGTCAAACGGTGACTTTTCCCGGGGTCTGTCAAAAAGTCGAGGTTTGACATTTAATTGTGATACTGGGCTGCCCATCGCCATGGTCATAAATTATGAAAAACGAGGATTTGAAAAAAAGACGAAAATGACTCCAAGACGATGGGCTATATATAGCCCATGGTCTCGGAGTGATTTTCGTCTTTTTTTCAAATCCTCAAAAATGATGGAAAACGGCATGCTATAGTATGCCGTTCGAGACCATGGGCTATAGCCCATCGCCATGGTCATAAATTATGAAAAACGAGGATTTGAAAAAAAGACGAAAATGACTCCGAGACGATAGGCTATAGCCCATGGTCTCGGAGTCATTTTCGTCTTTTTTTCAAATCCTCAAAAATGATGGAAAACGGCATGCTATAGTATGCCGTTCGAGACCATGGGCTATAGCCCATCGCAAAGTCAGTATTTGACTTTTGAAAAGTCAAACGGTGACTTTTCCCGGGGTCTGTCAAAAAGTCGAGGTTT
Organism: Electrona antarctica; assembly: GCF_951216825.1. Classification (NCBI taxonomy): domain Eukaryota; kingdom Metazoa; phylum Chordata; class Actinopteri; order Myctophiformes; family Myctophidae; genus Electrona; species Electrona antarctica. Next base: position 519,923 of record NW_027637030.1, read on the forward strand.
GACTTTTCAAATCCTCAAAAATGATGGAAAACGGCATGCTATAGTATGCCGTTCGAGACCATGGGCTATAGCCCATCGCAAAGTCAGTATTTGACTTTTGAAAAGTCAAACGGTGACTTTTCCCGGGGTCTGTCAAAAAGTCGAGGTTTGACTTTTAATTGTGATACTGGGCTGCCCATCGCCATGGTCATAAATTATGAAAAACGAGGATTTGAAAAAAAGACGAAAATGACTCCAAGACGATGGGCTATATATAGCCCATGGTCTCGGAGTGATTTTCGTCTTTTTTTCAAATCCTCAAAAATGATGGAAAACGGCATGCTATAGTATGCCGTTCGAGACCATGGGCTATAGCCCATCGCCATGGTCATAAATTATGAAAAACGAGGATTTGAAAAAAAGACGAAAATGACTCCGAGACGATGGGCTATAGCCCATGGTCTCGGAGTCATTTTCGTCTTTTTTTCAAATCCTCAAAAATGATGGAAAACGGCATGCTATAGTATGCCGTTCGAGACCATGGGCTATAGCCCATCGCAAAGTCAGTATTTGACTTTTGAAAAGTCAAACGGTGACTTTTCCCGGGGTCTGTCAAAAAGTCGAGGTTTGACTTTTCAAATCCTCAAAAATGATGGAAAACGGCATGCTATAGTATGCCGTTCGAGACCATGGGCTATAGCCCATCGCAAAGTCAGTATTTGACTTTTGAAAAGTCAAACGGTGACTTTTCCCGGGGTCTGTCAAAAAGTCGAGGTTTGACTTTTAATTGTGATACTGGGCTGCCCATCGCCATGGTCATAAATTATGAAAAACGAGGATTTGAAAAAAAGACGAAAATGACTCCAAGACGATGGGCTATATATAGCCCATGGTCTCGGAGTGATTTTCGTCTTTTTTTCAAATCCTCAAAAATGATGGAAAACGGCATGCTATAGTATGCCGTTCGAGACCATGGGCTATAGCCCATCGCCATGGTCATAAATTATGAAAAACGAGGATTTGAAAAAAAGACGAAAATGACTCCGAGACGATGGGCTATAGCCCATGGTCTCGGAGTCATTTTCGTCTTTTTTTCAAATCCTCAAAAATGATGGAAACGGCATGCTATAGTATGCCGTTCGAGACCATGGGCTATAGCCCATCGCAAAGTCAGTATTTGACTTTTGAAAAGTCAAACGGTGACTTTTCCCGGGGTCTGTCAAAAAGTCGAGGTTTGACTTTTCAAATCCTCAAAAATGATGGAAAACGGCATGCTATAGTATGCCGTTCGAGACCATGAGCTATAGCCCATCGCAAAGTCAGTATTTGACTTTTGAAAAGTCAAACGGTGACTTTTCCCGGGGTCTGTCAAAAAGTCGAGGTTTGACTTTTAATTGTGATACTGGGCTGCCCATCGCCATGGTCATAAATTATGAAAAACGAGGATTTGAAAAAAAGACGAAAATGACTCCAAGACGATGGGCTATATATAGCCCATGGTCTCGGAGTGATTTTCGTCTTTTTTTCAAATCCTCAAAAATGATGGAAAACGGCATGCTATAGTATGCCGTTCGAGACCATGGGCTATAGCCCATCGCCATGGTCATAAATTATGAAAAACGAGGATTTGAAAAAAAGACGAAAATGACTCCGAGACGATAGGCTATAGCCCATGGTCTCGGAGTCATTTTCGTCTTTTTTTCAAATCCTCAAAAATGATGGAAAACGGCATGCTATAGTATGCCGTTCGAGACCATGGGCTATAGCCCATCGCAAAGTCAGTATTTGACTTTTGAAAAGTCAAACGGTGACATTTCCCGGGGTCTGTCAAAAAGTCGAGGTTTGACTTTTCAAATCCTCAAAAATGATGGAAAACGGCATGCTATAGTATGCCGTTCGAGACCATGGGCTATAGCCCATCGCAAAGTCAGTATTTGACTTTTGAAAAGTCAAACGGTGACTTTTCCCGGGGTCTGTCAAAAAGTCGAGGTTTGACTTTTAATTGTGATACTGGGCTGCCCATCGCCATGGTCATAAATTATGAAAAACGAGGATTTGAAAAAAAGACGAAAATGACTCCAAGACGATGGGCTATATATAGCCCATGGTCTCGGAGTGATTTTCGTCTTTTTTTCAAATCCTCAAAAATGATGGAAAACGGCATGCTATAGTATGCCGTTCGAGACCATGGGCTATAGCCCATCGCCATGGTCATAAATTATGAAAAACGAGGATTTGAAAAAAAGACGAAAATGACTCCGAGACGATGGGCTATAGCCCATGGTCTCGGAGTGATTTTCGTCTTTTTTTCAAATCCTCAAAAATGATGGAAAACGGCATGCTATAGTATGCCGTTCGAGACCATGGGCTATAGCCCATCGCCATGGTCATAAATTATGAAAAACGAGGATTTGAAAAAAAGACGAAAATGACTCCGAGACGATAGGCTATAGCCCATGGTCTCGGAGTCATTTTCGTCTTTTTTTCAAATCCTCAAAAATGATGGAAAACGGCATGCTATAGTATGCCGTTCGAGACCATGGGCTATAGCCCATCGCAAAGTCAGTATTTGACTTTTGAAAAGTCAAACGGTGACTTTTCCCGGGGTCTGTCAAAAAGTCGAGGTTTGACTTTTCAAATCCTCAAAAATGATGGAAAACGGCATGCTATAGTATGCCGTTCGAGACCATGGGCTATAGCCCATCGCAAAGTCAGTATTTGACTTTTGAAAAGTCAAACGGTGACTTTTCCCGGGGTCTGTCAAAAAGTCGAGGTTTGACTTTTAATTGTGATACTGGGCTGCCCATCGCCATGGTCATAAATTATGAAAAACGAGGATTTGAAAAAAAGACGAAAATGACTCCAAGACGATGGGCTATATATAGCCCATGGTCTCGGAGTGATTTTCGTCTTTTTTTCAAATCCTCAAAAATGATGGAAAACGGCATGCTATAGTATGCCGTTCGAGACCATGGGCTATAGCCCATCGCCATGGTCATAAATTATGAAAAACGAGGATTTGAAAAAAAGACGAAAATGACTCCGAGACGATGGGCTATAGCCCATGGTCTCGGAGTGATTTTCGTCTTTTTTTCAAATCCTCAAAAATGATGGAAAACGGCATGCTATAGTATGCCGTTCGAGACCATGGGCTATAGCCCATCGCCATGGTCATAAATTATGAAAAACGAGGATTTGAAAAAAATACGAAAATGACTCCGAGACGATAGGCTATAGCCCATGGTCTCGGAGTCATTTTCGTCTTTTTTTCAAATCCTCAAAAATGATGGAAAACGGCATGCTATAGTATGCCGTTCGAGACCATGGGCTATAGCCCATCGCAAAGTCAGTATTTGACTTTTGAAAAGTCAAACGGTGACTTTTCCCGGGGTCTGTCAAAAAGTCGAGGTTTGACTTTTAATTGTGATACTGGGCTGCCCATCGCCATGGTCATAAATTATGAAAAACGAGGATTTGAAAAAAAGACGAAAATGACTCCAAGACGATGGGCTATATATAGCCCATGGTCTCGGAGTGATTTTCGTCTTTTTTTCATATCCTCAAAAATGATGGAAAACGGCATGCTATAGTATGCCGTTCGAGACCATGGGCTATAGCCCATCGCCATGGTCATAAATTATGAAAAACGAGGATTTGAAAAAAAGACGAAAATGACTCCGAGACGATGGGCTATAGCCCATGGTCTCGGAGTCATTTTCGTCTTTTTTTCAAATCCTCAAAAATGATGGAAAACGGCATGCTATAGTATGCCGTTCGAGACCATGGGCTATAGCCCATCGCAAAGTCAGTATTTGACTTTTGAAAAGTCAAACGGTGACTTTTCCCGGGGTCTGTCAAAAAGTCGAGGTTTGACTTTTAATTGTGATACTGGGCTGCCCATCGCCATGGTCATAAATTATGAAAAACGAGGATTTGAAAAAAAGACGAAAATGACTCCAAGACGATGGGCTATATATAGCCCATGGTCTCGGAGTGATTTTCGTCTTTTTTTCAAATCCTCAAAAATGATGGAAAACGGCATGCTATAGTATGCCGTTCGAGACCATGGGCTATAGCCCATCGCCATGGTCATAAATTATGAAAAACGAGGATTTGAAAAAAAGACGAAAATGACTCCGAGACGATGGGCTATAGCCCATGGTCTCGGAGTCATTTTCGTCTTTTTTTCAAATCCTCAAAAATGATGGAAAACGGCATGCTATAGTATGCCGTTCGAGACCATGGGCTATAGCCCATCGCAAAGTCAGTATTTGACTTTTGAAAAGTCAAACGGTGGCTTTTCCCGGGGTCTGTCAAAAAGTCGAGGTTTGACTTTTCAAATCCTCAAAAATGATGGAAAACGGCATGCTATAGTATGCCGTTCGAGACCATGGGCTATAGCCCATCGCAAAGTCAGTATTTGACTTTTGAAAAGTCAAACGGTGAATTTTCCCGGGGTCTGTCAAAAAGTCGAGGTTTGACTTTTAATTGTGATACTGGGCTGCCCATCGCCATGGTCATAAATTATGAAAAACGAGGATTTGAAAAAAAGACGAAAATGACTCCAAGACGATGGGCTATATATAGCCCATGGTCTCGGAGTGATTTTCGTCTTTTTTTCAAATCCTCAAAAATGATGGAAAACGGCATGCTATAGTATGCCGTTCGAGACCATGGGCTATAGCCCATCACCATGGTCATAAATTATGAAAAACGAGGATTTGAAAAAAAGACGAAAATGACTCCGAGACGATGGGCTATAGCCCATGGTCTCGGAGTCATTTTCGTCTTTTTTTCAAATCCTCAAAAATGATGGAAACGGCATGCTATAGTATGCCGTTCGAGACCATGGGCTATAGCCCATCGCAAAGTCAGTATTTGACTTTTGAAAAGTCAAACGGTGACTTTTCCCGGGGTCTGTCAAAAAGTCGAGGTTTGACTTTTAATTGTGATACTGGGCTGCCCATCGCCATGGTCATAAATTATGAAAAACGAGGATTTGAAAAAAATACGAAAATGACTCCAAGACGATGGGCTATATATAGCCCATGGTCTCGGAGTGATTTTCGTCTTTTTTTCAAATCCTCAAAAATGATGGAAAACGGCATGCTATAGTATGCCGTTCGAGACCATGGGCTATAGCCCATCGCCATGGTCATAAATTATGAAAAACGAGGATTTGAAAAAAAGACGAAAATGACTCCGAGACGATGGGCTATAGCCCATGGTCTCGGAGTCATTTTCGTCTTTTTTTCAAATCCTCAAAAATGATGGAAAACGGCATGCTATAGTATGCCGTTCGAGACCATGGGCTATAGCCCATCGCAAAGTCAGTATTTGACTTTTGAAAAGTCAAACGGTGACTTTTCCCGGGGTCCGTCAAAAAGTCGAGGTTTGACTTTTCAAATCCTCAAAAATGATGGAAAACGGCATGCTATAGTATGCCGTTCGAGACCATGGGCTATAGCCCATCGCAAAGTCAGTATTTGACTTTTGAAAAGTCAAACGGTGACTTTTCCCGGGGTCTGTCAAAAAGTCGAGGTTTGACTTTTAATTGTGATACTGGGCTGCCCATCGCCATGGTCATAAATTATGAAAAACGAGGATTTGAAAAAAAGACGAAAATGACTCCAAGACGATGGGCTATATATAGCCCATGGTCTCGGAGTGATTTTCGTCTTTTTTTCAAATCCTCAAAAATGATGGAAAACGGCATGCTATAGTATGCCGTTCGAGACCATGGGCTATAGCCCATCGCCATGGTCATAAATTATGAAAAACGAGGATTTGAAAAAAAGACGAAAATGACTCCGAGACGATGGGCTATAGCCCATGGTCTCGGAGTCATTTTCGTCTTTTTTTCAAATCCTCAAAAATGATGGAAACGGCATGCTATAGTATGCCGTTCGAGACCATGGGCTATAGCCCATCGCAAAGTCAGTATTTGACTTTTGAAAAGTCAAACGGTGACTTTTCCCGGGGTCTGTCAAAAAGTCGAGGTTTGACTTTTAATTGTGATACTGGGCTGCCCATCGCCATGGTCATAAATTATGAAAAACGAGGATTTGAAAAAAAGACGAAAATGACTCCGAGACGATGGGCTATAGCCCATGGTCTCGGAGTCATTTTCGTCTTTTTTTCAAATCCTCAAAAATGATGGAAAACGGCATGCTATAGTATGCCGTTCGAGACCATGGGCTATAGCCCATCGCAAAGTCAGTATTTGACTTTTGAAAAGTCAAACGGTGACTTTTCCCGGGGTCTGTCAAAAAGTCGAGGTTTGACTTTTCAAATCCTCAAAAATGATGGAAAACGGCATGCTATAGTATGCCGTTCGAGACCATGGGCTATAGCCCATCGCAAAGTCAGTATTTGACTTTTGAAAAGTCAAACGGTGACTTTTCCCGGGGTCTGTCAAAAAGTCGAGGTTTGACTTTTAATTGTGATACTGGGCTGCCCATCGCCATGGTCATAAATTATGAAAAACGAGGATTTGAAAAAAAGACGAAAATGACTCCAAGACGATGGGCTATATATAGCCCATGGTCTCGGAGTGATTTTCGTCTTTTTTTCAAATCCTCAAAAATGATGGAAAACGGCATGCTATAGTATGCCGTTCGAGACCATGGGCTATAGCCCATCGCCATGGTCATAAATTATGAAAAACGAGGATTTGAAAAAAAGACGAAAATGACTCCGAGACGATGGGCTATAGCCCATGGTCTCGGAGTCATTTTCGTCTTTTTTTCAAATCCTCAAAAATGATGGAAACGGCATGCTATAGTATGCCGTTCGAGACCATGGGCTATAGCCCATCGCAAAATCAGTATTTGACTTTTGAAAAGTCAAACGGTGACTTTTCCCGGGGTCTGTCAAAAAGTCGAGGTTTGACTTTTCAAATCCTCAAAAATGATGGAAAACGGCATGCTATAGTATGCCGTTCGAGACCATGGGCTATAGCCCATCGCAAAGTCAGTATTTGACTTTTGAAAAGTCAAACGGTGACTTTTCCCGGGGTCTGTCAAAAAGTCGAGGTTTGACTTTTAATTGTGATACTGGGCTGCCCATCGCCATGGTCATAAATTATGAAAAACGAGGATTTGAAAAAAAGACGAAAATGACTCCAAGACGATGGGCTATATATAGCCCATGGTCTCGGAGTGATTTTCGTCTTTTTTTCAAATCCTCAAAAATTATGGAAAACGGCATGCTATAGTATGCCGTTCGAGACCATGGGCTATAGCCCATCGCCATGGTCATAAATTATGAAAAACGAGGATTTGAAAAAAAGACGAAAATGACTCCGAGACGATGGGCTATAGCCCATGGTCCTGGAGTCATTTTCGTCTTTTTTTCAAATCCTCAAAAATGATGGAAAATGGCATGCTATAGTATGCCGTTCGAGACCATGGGCTATAGCCCATCGCAAAGTCAGTATTTGACTTTTGAAAAGTCAAACGGTGACTTTTCCCGGGGTCTGTCAAAAAGTCGAGGTTTGACTTTTCAAATCCTCAAAAATGATGGAAAACGGCATGCTATAGTATGCCGTTCGAGACCATGGGCTATAGCCCATCGCAAAGTCAGTATTTGACTTTTGAAAAGTCAAACGGTGACTTTTCCCGGGGTCTGTCAAAAAGTCGAGGTTTGACTTTTAATTGTGATACTGGGCTGCCCATCGCCATGGTCATAAATTATGAAAAACGAGGATTTGAAAAAAAGACGAAAATGACTCCAAGACGATGGGCTATATATAGCCCATGGTCTCGGAGTGATTTTCGTCTTTTTTTCAAATCCTCAAAAATGATGGAAAACGGCATGCTATAGTATGCCGTTCGAGACCATGGGCTATAGCCCATCGCCATGGTCATAAATTATGAAAAACGAGGATTTGAAAAAAAGACGAAAATGACTCCGAGACGATGGGCTATAGCCCATGGTCTCGGAGTCATTTTCGTCTTTTTTTCAAATCCTCAAAAATGATGGAAACGGCATGCTATAGTATGCCGTTCGAGACCATGGGCTATAGCCCATCGCAAAATCAGTATTTGACTTTTGAAAAGTCAAACGGTGACTTTTCCCGGGGTCTGTCAAAAAGTCGAGGTTTGACTTTTCAAATCCTCAAAAATGATGGAAAACGGCATGCTATAGTATGCCGTTCGAGACCATGGGCTATAGCCCATCGCAAAGTCAGTATTTGACTTTTGAAAAGTCAAACGGTGACTTTTCCCGGGGTCTGTCAAAAAGTCGAGGTTTGACTTTTAATTGTGATACTGGGCTGCCCATCGCCATGGTCATAAATTATGAAAAACGAGGATTTGAAAAAAAGACGAAAATGACTCCAAGACGATGGGCTATATATAGCCCATGGTCTCGGAGTGATTTTCGTCTTTTTTTCAAATCCTCAAAAATGATGGAAAACGGCATGCTATAGTATGCCGTTCGAGACCATGGGCTATAGCCCATCGCCATGGTCATAAATTATGAAAAACGAGGATTTGAAAAAAAGACGAAAATGACTCCGAGACGATGGGCTATAGCCCATGGTCTCGGAGTCATTTTCGTCTTTTTTTCAAATCCTCAAAAATGATGGAAAACGGCATGCTATAGTATGCCGTTCGAGACCATGGGCTATAGCCCATCGCAAAGTCAGTATTTGACTTTTGAAAAGTCAAACGGTGACTTTTCCCGGGGTCTGTCAAAAAGTCGAGGTTTGACTTTTAATTGTGATACTGGGCTGCCCATCGCCATGGTCATAAATTATGAAAAACGAGGATTTGAAAAAAAGACGAAAATGACTCCGAGACGATGGGCTATAGCCCATGGTCCTGGAGTCATTTTCGTCTTTTTTTCAAATCCTCAAAAATGATGGAAAATGGCATGCTATAGTATGCCGTTCGAGACCATGGGCTATAGCCCATCGCAAAGTCAGTATTTGACTTTTGAAAAGTCAAACGGTGACTTTTCCCGGGGTCTGTCAAAAAGTCGAGGTTTGACTTTTCAAATCCTCAAAAATGATGGAAAACGGCATGCTATAGTATGCCGTTCGAGACCATGGGCTATAGCCCATCGCAAAGTCAGTATTTGACTTTTGAAAAGTCAAACGGTGACTTTTCCCGGGGTCTGTCAAAAAGTCGAGGTTTGACTTTTAATTGTGATACTGGGCTGCCCATCGCCATGGTCATAAATTATGAAAAACGAGGATTTGAAAAAAAGACGAAAATGACTCCAAGACGATGGGCTATATATAGCCCATGGTCTCGGAGTGATTTTCGTCTTTTTTTCAAATCCTCAAAAATGATGGAAAACGGCATGCTATAGTATGCCGTTCGAGACCATGGGCTATAGCCCATCGCCATGGTCATAAATTATGAAAAACGAGGATTTGAAAAAAAGACGAAAATGACTCCGAGACGATGGGCTATAGCCCATGGTCTCGGAGTCATTTTCGTCTTTTTTTCAAATCCTCAAAAATGATGGAAACGGCATGCTATAGTATGCCGTTCGAGACCATGGGCTATAGCCCATCGCAAAATCAGTATTTGACTTTTGAAAAGTCAAACGGTGACTTTTCCCGGGGTCTGTCAAAAAGTCGAGGTTTGACTTTTCAAATCCTCAAAAATGATGGAAAACGGCATGCTATAGTATGCCGTTCGAGACCATGGGCTATAGCCCATCGCAAAGTCAGTATTTGACTTTTGAAAAGTCAAACGGTGACTTTTCCCGGGGTCTGTCAAAAAGTCGAGGTTTGACTTTTAATTGTGATACTGGGCTGCCCATCGCCATGGTCATAAATTATGAAAAACGAGGATTTGAAAAAAAGACGAAAATGACTCCAAGACGATGGGCTATATATAGCCCATGGTCTCGGAGTGATTTTCGTCTTTTTTTCAAATCCTCAAAAATGATGGAAAACGGCATGCTATAGTATGCCGTTCGAGACCATGGGCTATAGCCCATCGCCATGGTCATAAATTATGAAAAACGAGGATTTGAAAAAAAGACGAAAATGACTCCGAGACGATGGGCTATAGCCCATGGTCTCGGAGTCATTTTCGTCTTTTTTTCAAATCCTCAAAAATGATGGAAAACGGCATGCTATAGTATGCCGTTCGAGACCATGGGCTATAGCCCATCGCAAAGTCAGTATTTGACTTTTGAAAAGTCAAACGGTGACTTTTCCCGGGGTCTGTCAAAAAGTCGAGGTTTGACTTTTAATTGTGATACTGGGCTGCCCATCGCCATGGTCATAAATTATGAAAAACGAGGATTTGAAAAAAAGACGAAAATGACTCCAAGACGATGGGCTATATATAGCCCATGGTCTCGGAGTGATTTTCGTCTTTTTTTCAAATCCTCAAAAATGATGGAAAACGGCATGCTATAGTATGCCGTTCGAGACCATGGGCTATAGCCCATCGCCATGGTCATAAATTATGAAAAACGAGGATTTGAAAAAAAGACGAAAATGACTCCGAGACGATAGGCTATAGCCCATGGTCTCGGAGTCATTTTCGTCTTTTTTTCAAATCCTCAAAAATGATGGAAAACGGCATGCTATAGTATGCCGTTCGAGACCATGGGCTATAGCCCATCGCAAAGTCAGTATTTGACTTTTGAAAAGTCAAACGGTGACTTTTCCCGGGGTCTGTCAAAAAGTCGAGGTTTGACTTTTCAAATCCTCAAAAATGATGGAAAACGGCATGCTATAGTATGCCGTTCGAGACCATGGGCTATAGCCCATCGCAAAGTCAGTATTTGACTTTTGAAAAGTCAAACGGTGACTTTTCCCGGGGTCTGTCAAAAAGTCGAGGTTTGACTTTTAATTTTGATACTGGGCTGCCCATCGCCATGGTCATAAATTATGAAAAACGAGGATTTGAAAAAAAGACGAAAATGACTCCAAGACGATGGGCTATATATAGCCCATGGTCTCGGAGTGATTTTCGTCTTTTTTTCAAATCCTCAAAAATGATGGAAAACGGCATGCTATAGTATGCCGTTCGAGACCATGGGCTATAGCCCATCGCCATGGTCATAAATTATGAAAAACGAGGATTTGAAAAAAAGACGAAAATGACTCCGAGACGATGGGCTATAGCCCATGGTCTCGGAGTGATTTTCGTCTTTTTTTCAAATCCTCAAAAATGATGGAAAACGGCATGCTATAGTATGCCGTTCGAGACCATGGGCTATAGCCCATCGCCATGGTCATAAATTATGAAAAACGAGGATTTGAAAAAAAGACGAAAATGACTCCGAGACGATAGGCTATAGCCCATGGTCTCGGAGTCATTTTCGTCTTTTTTTCAAATCCTCAAAAATGATGGAAAACGGCATGCTATAGTATGCCGTTCGAGACCATGGGCTATAGCCCATCGCAAAGTCAGTATTTGACTTTTGAAAAGTCAAACGGTGACTTTTCCCGGGGTCTGTCAAAAAGTCGAGGTTTGACTTTTCAAATCCTCAAAAATGATGGAAAACGGCATGCTATAGTATGCCGTTCGAGACCATGGGCTATAGCCCATCGCAAAGTCAGTATTTGACTTTTGAAAAGTCAAACGGTGACTTTTCCCGGGGTCTGTCAAAAAGTCGAGGTTTGACTTTTAATTGTGATACTGGGCTGCCCATCGCCATGGTCATAAATTATGAAAAACGAGGATTTGAAAAAAAGACGAAAATGACTCCAAGACGATGGGCTATATATAGCCCATGGTCTCGGAGTGATTTTCGTCTTTTTTTCAAATCCTCAAAAATGATGGAAAACGGCATGCTATAGTATGCCGTTCGAGACCATGGGCTATAGCCCATCGCCATGGTCATAAATTATGAAAAACGAGGATTTGAAAAAAAGACGAAAATGACTCCGAGACGATAGGCTATAGCCCATGGTCTCGGAGTCATTTTCGTCTTTTTTTCAAATCCTCAAAAATGATGGAAAACGGCATGCTATAGTATGCCGTTCGAGACCATGGGCTATAGCCCATCGCAAAGTCAGTATTTGACTTTTGAAAAGTCAAACGGTGACTTTTCCCGGGGTCTGTCAAAAAGTCGAGGTTTGACTTTTCAAATCCTCAAAAATGATGGAAAACGGCATGCTATAGTATGCCGTTCGAGACCATGGGCTATAGCCCATCGCAAAGTCAGTATTTGACTTTTGAAAAGTCAAACGGTGACTTTTCCCGGGGTCTGTCAAAAAGTCGAGGTTTGACTTTTAATTGTGATACTGGGCTGCCCATCGCCATGGTCATAAATTATGAAAAACGAGGATTTGAAAAAAAGACGAAAATGACTCCAAGACGATGGGCTATATATAGCCCATGGTCTCGGAGTGATTTTCGTCTTTTTTTCAAATCCTCAAAAATGATGGAAAACGGCATGCTATAGTATGCCGTTCGAGACCATGGGCTATAGCCCATCGCCATGGTCATAAATGATGAAAAACGAGGATTTGAAAAAAAGACGAAAATGACTCCGAGACGATGGGCTATAGCCCATGGTCTCGGAGTCATTTTCGTCTTTTTTTCAAATCCTCAAAAATGATGGAAAACGGCATGCTATAGTATGCCGTTCGAGATCATGGGCTATAGCCCATCGCAAAGTCAGTATTTGACTTTTGAAAAGTCAAACGGTGACTTTTCCCGGGGTCTGTCAAAAAGTCGAGGTTTGACTTTTAATTGTGATACTGGGCTGCCCATCGCCATGGTCATAAATGATGAAAAACGAGGATTTGAAAAAAAGACGAAAATGACTCCGAGACGATGGGCTATAGCCCATGGTCTCGGAGTAATTTTCGTCTTTTTTTCAAATCCTCAAAAATGATGGAAAACGGCATGCTATAGTATGCCGTTCGAGACCATGGGCTATAGCCCATCGCAAAGTCAGTATTTGACTTTTGAAAAGTCAAACGGTGACTTTTCCCGGGGTCTGTCAAAAAGTCGAGGTTTGACTTTTAATTGTGATACTGGGCTGCCCATCGCCATGGTCATAAATGATGAAAAACGAGGATTTGAAAAAAAGACGAAAATGACTCCGAGACGATGGGCTATAGCCCATGGTCTCGGAGTCATTTTCGTCTTTTTTTCAAATCCTCAAAAATGATGGAAAACGGCATGCTATAGTATGCCGTTCGAGACCATGGGCTATAGCCCATCGCAAAGTCAGTATTTGACTTTTGAAAAGTCAAACGGTGACTTTTCCCGGGGTCTGTCAAAAAGTCGAGGTTTGACTTTTAATTGTGATACTGGGCTGCCCATCGCCATGGTCATAAATTATGAAAAACGAGGATTTGAAAAAAAGACGAAAATGACTCCAAGACGATGGGCTATATATAGCCCATGGTCTCGTAGTGATTTTCGTCTTTTTTTCAAATCCTCAAAAATGATGGAAAACGGCATGCTATAGTATGCCGTTCGAGACCATGGGCTATAGCCCATCGCCATGGTCATAAATTATGAAAAACGAGGATTTGAAAAAAAGACGAAAATGACTCCGAGACGATGGGCTATAGCCCATGGTCTCGGAGTGATTTTCGTCTTTTTTTCAAATCCTCAAAAATGATGGAAAATGGCATGCTATAGTATGCCGTTCGAGACCATGGGCTATAGCCCATCGCCATGGTCATAAATTATGAAAAACGAGGATTTGAAAAAAAGACGAAAATGACTCCGAGACGATAGGCTATAGCCCATGGTCTCGGAGTCATTTTCGTCTTTTTTTCAAATCCTCAAAAATGATGGAAAACGGCATGCTATAGTATGCCGTTCGAGACCATGGGCTATAGCCCATCGCAAAGTCAGTATTTGACTTTTGAAAAGTCAAACGGTGACTTTTCCCGGGGTCTGTCAAAAAGTCGAGGTTTGACTTTTCAAATCCTCAAAAATGATGGAAAACTGCATGCTATAGTATGCCGTTCGAGACCATGGGCTATAGCCCATCGCAAAGTCAGTATTTGACTTTTGAAAAGTCAAACGGTGACTTTTCCCGGGGTCTGTCAAAAAGTCGAGGTTTGACTTTTAATTGTGATACTGGGCTGCCCATCGCCATGGTCATAAATTATGAAAAACGAGGATTTGAAAAAAAGACGAAAATGACTCCAAGATGATGGGCTATATATAGCCCATGGTCTCGGAGTGATTTTCGTCTTTTTTTCAAATCCTCAAAAATGATGGAAAACGGCATGCTATAGTATGCCGTTCGAGACCATGGGCTATAGCCCATCGCCATGGTCATAAATTATGAAAAACGAGGATTTGAAAAAAAGACGAAAATGACTCCGAGACGATAGGCTATAGCCCATGGTCTCGGAGTCATTTTCGTCTTTTTTTCAAATCCTCAAAAATGATGGAAAACGGCATGCTATAGTATGCCGTTCGAGACCATGGGCTATAGCCCATCGCAAAGTCAGTATTTGACTTTTGAAAAGTCAAACGGTGACTTTTCCCGGGGTCTGTCAAAAAGTCGAGGTTTGACTTTTCAAATCCTCAAAAATGATGGAAAACGGCATGCTATAGTATGCCGTTCGAGACCATGGGCTATAGCCCATCGCAAAGTCAGTATTTGACTTTTGAAAAGTCAAACGGTGACTTTTCCCGGGGTCTGTCAAAAAGTCGAGGTTTGACTTTTAATTGTGATACTGGGCTGCCCATCGCCATGGTCATAAATTATGAAAAACGAGGATTTGAAAAAAAGACGAAAATGACTCCAAGACGATGGGCTATATATAGCCCATGGTCTCGGAGTGATTTTCGTCTTTTTTTCAAATCCTCAAAAATGATGGAAAACGGCATGCTATAGTATGCCGTTCGAGACCATGGGCTATAGCCCATCGCCATGGTCATAAATGATGAAAAACGAGGATTTGAAAAAAAGACGAAAATGACTCCGAGACGATGGGCTATAGCCCATGGTCTCGGAGTCATTTTCGTCTTTTTTTCAAATCCTCAAAAATGATGGAAAACGGCATGCTATAGTATGCCGTTCGAGACCATGGGCTATAGCCCATCGCAAAGTCAGTATTTGACTTTTGAAAAGTCAAACGGTGACTTTTCCCGGGGTCTGTCAAAAAGTCGAGGTTTGACTTTTAATTGTGATACTGGGCTGCCCATCGCCATGGTCATAAATGATGAAAAACGAGGATTTGAAAAAAAGACGAAAATGACTCCGAGACGATGGGCTATAGCCCATGGTCTCGGAGTCATTTTCGTCTTTTTTTCAAATCCTCAAAAATGATGGAAAACGGCATGCTATAGTATGCCGTTCGAGACCATGGGCTATAGCCCATCGCAAAGTCAGTATTTGACTTTTGAAAAGTCAAACGGTGACTTTTCCCGGGGTCTGTCAAAAAGTCGAGGTTTGACTTTTAATTGTGATACTGGGCTGCCCATCGCCATGGTCATAAATTATGAAAAACGAGGATTTGAAAAAAAGACGAAAATGACTCCAAGACGATGGGCTATATATAGCCCATGGTCTCGGAGTGATTTTCGTCTTTTTTTCAAATCCTCAAAAATGATGGAAAACGGCATGCTATAGTATGCCGTTCGAGACCATGGGCTATAGCCCATCGCCATGGTCATAAATGATGAAAAACGAGGATTTGAAAAAAAGACGAAAATGACTCCGAGACGATGGGCTATAGCCCATGGTCTCGGAGTCATTTTCGTCTTTTTTTCAAATCCTCAAAAATGATGGAAAACGGCATGCTATAGTATGCCGTTCGAGACCATGGGCTATAGCCCATCGCAAAGTCAGTATTTGACTTTTGAAAAGTCAAACGGTGACTTTTCCCGGGGTCTGTCAAAAAGTCGAGGTTTGACTTTTAATTGTGATACTGGGCTGCCCATCGCCATGGTCATAAATGATGAAAAACGAGGATTTGAAAAAAAGACGAAAATGACTCCGAGACGATGGGCTATAGCCCATGGTCTCGGAGTCATTTTCGTCTTTTTTTCAAATCCTCAAAAATGATGGAAAACGGCATGCTATAGTATGCCGTTCGAGACCATGGGCTATAGCCCATCGCAAAGTCAGTATTTGACTTTTGAAAAGTCAAACGGTGACTTTTCCCGGGGTCTGTCAAAAAGTCGAGGTTTGACTTTTAATTGTGATACTGGGCTGCCCATCGCCATGGTCATAAATTATGAAAAACGAGGATTTGAAAAAAAGACGAAAATGACTCCAAGACGATGGGCTATATATAGCCCATGGTCTCGGAGTGATTTTCGTCTTTTTTTCAAATCCTCAAAAATGATGGAAAACGGCATGCTATAGTATGCCGTTCGAGACCATGGGCTATAGCCCATCGCCATGGTCATAAATGATGAAAAACGAGGATTTGAAAAAAAGACGAAAATGACTCCGAGACGATGGGCTATAGCCCATGGTCTCGGAGTCATTTTCGTCTTTTTTTCAAATCCTCAAAAATGATGGAAAACGGCATGCTATAGTATGCCGTTCGAGACCATGGGCTATAGCCCATCGCAAAGTCAGTATTTGACTTTTGAAAAGTCAAACGGTGACTTTTCCCGGGGTCTGTCAAAAAGTCGAGGTTTGACTTTTCAAATCCTCAAAAATGATGGAAAACGGCATGCTATAGTATGCCGTTCGAGACCATGGGCTATAGCCCATCGCAAAGTCAGTATTTGACTTTTGAAAAGTCAAACGGTGACTTTTCCCGGGGTCTGTCAAAAAGTCGAGGTTTGACTTTTAATTGTGATACTGGGCTGCCCATCGCCATGGTCATAAATTATGAAAAACGAGGATTTGAAAAAAAGACGAAAATGACTCCAAGACGATGGGCTATATATAGCCCATGGTCTCGGAGTGATTTTCGTCTTTTTTTCAAATCCTCAAAAATGATGGAAAACGGCATGCTATAGTATGCCGTTCGAGACCATGGGCTATAGCCCATCGCCATGGTCATAAATGATGAAAAACGAGGATTTAAAAAAAAGACGAAAATGACTCCGAGACGATGGGCTATAGCCCATGGTCTCGGAGTCATTTTCGTCTTTTTTTCAAATCCTCAAAAATGATGGAAAACGGCATGCTATAGTATGCCGTTCGAGACCATGGGCTATAGCCCATCGCAAAGTCAGTATTTTACTTTTGAAAAGTCAAACGGTGACTTTTCCCGGGGTCTGTCAAAAAGTCGAGGTTTGACTTTTAATTGTGATACTGGGCTGCCCATCGCCATGGT
Source organism: Electrona antarctica (assembly GCF_951216825.1). Lineage (NCBI taxonomy): Eukaryota > Metazoa > Chordata > Actinopteri > Myctophiformes > Myctophidae > Electrona > Electrona antarctica. The sequence continues at coordinate 537,099 of NW_027637030.1, forward strand.
CATAAATGATGAAAAACGAGGATTTGAAAAAAAGACGAAAAAGACTCCGAGACGATGGGCTATAGCCCATGGTCTCGGAGTCATTTTCGTCTTTTTTTCAAATCCTCAAAAATGATGGAAAACGGCATGCTATAGTATGCCGTTCGAGACCATGGGCTATAGCCCATCGCAAAGTCAGTATTTGACTTTTGAAAAGTCAAACGGTGACTTTTCCCGGGGTCTGTCAAAAAGTCGAGGTTTGACTTTTAATTGTGATACTGGGCTGCCCATCGCCATGGTCATAAATTATGAAAAACGAGGATTTGAAAAAAAGACGAAAATGACTCCAAGACGATGGGCTATATATAGCCCATGGTCTCGGAGTGATTTTCGTCTTTTTTTCAAATCCTCAAAAATGATGGAAAACGGCATGCTATAGTATGCCGTTCGAGACCATGGGCTATAGCCCATCGCAAAGTCAGTATTTGACTTTTGAAAAGTCAAACGGTGACTTTTCCCGGGGTCTGTCAAAAAGTCGAGGTTTGACTTTTAATTGTGATACTGGGCTGCCCATCGCCATGGTCATAAATTATGAAAAACGAGGATTTGAAAAAAAGACGAAAATGACTCCAAGACGATGGGCTATATATATAGCGATGGGCTATAGCCCATCGCCATGGTCATAAATGATGAAAAACGAGGATTTGAAAAAAAGACGAAAATGACTCCGAGACGATGGGCTATAGCCCATGGTCTCGGAGTCATTTTCGTCTTTTTTTCAAATCCTCAAAAATGATGGAAAACGGCATGCTATAGTATGCCGTTCGAGACCATGGGCTATAGCCCATCGCAAAGTCAGTATTTGACTTTTGAAAAGTCAAACGGTGACTTTTCCCGGGGTCTGTCAAAAAGTCGAGGTTTGACTTTTAATTGTGATACTGGGCTGCCCATCGCCATGGTCATAAATGATGAAAAACGAGGATTTGAAAAAAAGACGAAAATGACTCCGAGACGATGGGCTATAGCCCATGGTCTCGGAGTCATTTTCGTCTTTTTTTCAAATCCTCAAAAATGATGGAAAACGGCATGCTATAGTATGCCGTTCGAGACCATGGGCTATAGCCCATCGCAAAGTCAGTATTTGACTTTTGAAAAGTCAAACGGTGACTTTTCCCGGGGTCTGTCAAAAAGTCGAGGTTTGACTTTTAATTGTGATACTGGGCTGCCCATCGCCATGGTCATAAATTATGAAAAACTAGGATTTAAAAAAAGACGAAAATGACTCCAAGACGATGGGCTATATATAGCCCATGGTCTCGGAGTGATTTTCGTCTTTTTTTCAAATCCTCAAAAATGATGGAAAACGGCATGCTATAGTATGCCGTTCGAGACCATGGGCTATAGCCCATCGCCATGGTCATAAATGATGAAAAACGAGGATTTGAAAAAAAGACGAAAATGACTCCAAGACGATGGGCTATAGCCCATGGTCTCGGAGTCATTTTCGTCTTTTTTTCAAATCCTCAAAAATGATGGAAAACGGCATGCTATAGTATGCCGTTCGAGACCATGGGCTATAGCCCATCGCAAAGTCAGTATTTGACTTTTGAAAAGTAAAACGGTGACTTTTCCCGGGGTCTGTCAAAAAGTCGAGGTTTGACTTTTAATTGTGATACTGGGCTGCCCATTGCCATGGTCATAAATTATGAAAAACGAGGATTTGAAAAAAAGACGAAAATTACTCCAAGACGATGGGCTATATATAGCCCATGGTCTCGGAGTGATTTTCGTCTTTTTTTCAAATCCTCAAAAATGATGGAAAACGGCATGCTATAGTATGCCGTTCGAGACCATGGGCTATAGCCCATCGCCATGGTCATAAATGATGAAAAACGAGGATTTGAAAAAAAGACGAAAATGACTCCGAGACGATGGGCTATAGCCCATGGTCTCGGAGTCATTTTCGTCTTTTTTTCAAATCCTCAAAAATGATGGAAAACGGCATGCTATAGTATGCCGTTCGAGACCATGGGCTATAGCCCATCGCAAAGTCAGTATTTGACTTTTGAAAAGTCAAACGGTGACTTTTCCCGGGGTCTGTCAAAAAGTCGAGGTTTGACTTTTAATTGTGATACTGGGCTGCCCATCGCCATGGTCATAAATTATGAAAAACGAGGATTTGAAAAAAAGACGAAAATTACTCCAAGACAATGGGCTATATATAGCCCATGGTCTCGGAGTGATTTTCGTCTTTTTTTCAAATCCTCAAAAATGATGGAAAACGGCATGCTATAGTATGCCGTTCGAGACCATGGGCTATAGCCCATCGCCATGGTCATAAATGATGAAAAACGAGGATTTGAAAAAAAGACGAAAATGACTCCGAGACGATGGGCTATAGCCCATGGTCTCGGAGTCATTTTCGTCTTTTTTTCAAATCCTCAAAAATGATGGAAAACGGCATGCTATAGTATGCCGTTCGAGACCATGGGCTATAGCCCATCGCAAAGTCAGTATTTGACTTTTGAAAAGTCAAACGGTGACTTTTCCCGGGGTCTGTCAAAAAGTCGAGGTTTGACTTTTAATTGTGATACTGGGCTGCCCATCGCCATGGTCATAAATTATGAAAAACGAGGATTTGAAAAAAAGACGAAAATGACTCCAAGACGATGGGCTATATATAGCCCATGGTCTCGGAGTGATTTTCGTCTTTTTTTCAAATCCTCAAAAATGATGGAAAACGGCATGCTATAGTATGCCGTTCGAGACCATGGGCTATAGCCCATCGCCATGGTCATAAATGATGAAAAACGAGGATTTGTTAAAAAGACGAAAATGACTCCGAGACGATGGGCTATAGCCCATGGTCTCGGAGTCATTTTCGTCTTTTTTTCAAATCCTCAAAAATGATGGAAAACGGCATGCTATAGTATGCCGTTCGAGACCATGGGCTATAGCCCATCGCAAAGTCAGTATTTGACTTTTGAAAAGTCAAACGGTGACTTTTCCCGGGGTCTGTCAAAAAGTCGAGGTTTGACTTTTAATTGTGATACTGGGCTGCCCATCGCCATGGTCGTAAATTATGAAAAACGAGGATTTGAAAAAAAGACGAAAATGACTCCAAGACGATGGGCTATATATAGCCCATGGTCTCGGAGTGATTTTCGTCTTTTTTTCAAATCCTCAAAAATGATGGAAAACGGCATGCTATAGTATGCCGTTCGAGACCATGGGCTATAGCCCATCGCAAAGTCAGTATTTGACTTTTGAAAAGTCAAACGGTGACTTTTCCCGGGGTCTGTCAAAAAGTCGAGGTTTGACTTTTAATTGTGATACTGGGCTGCCCATCGCCATGGTCATAAATTATGAAAAACGAGGATTTGAAAAAAAGACGAAAATTACTCCAAGACGATGGGCTATATATAGCCCATGGTCTCGGAGTGATTTTCGTATTTTTTTCAAATCCTCAAAAATGATGGAAAACGGCATGCTATAGTATTCCGTTCGAGACCATGGGCTATAGCCCATCGCCATGGTCATAAATGATGAAAAACGAGGATTTGAAAAAAAGACGAAAATGACTCCGAGACGATGGGCTATAGCCCATGGTCTCGGAGTCATTTTCGTCTTTTTTTCAAATCCTCAAAAATGATGGAAAACGGCATGCTATAGTATGCCGTTCGAGACCATGGGCTATAGCCCATCGCAAAGTCAGTATTTGACTTTTGAAAAGTCAAACGGTGACTTTTCCCGGGGTCTGTCAAAAAGTCGAGGTTTGACTTTTAATTGTGATACTGGGCTGCCCATCGCCATGGTCATAAATTATGAAAAACGAGGATTTGAAAAAAAGACGAAAATTACTCCAAGACGATGGGCTATATATAGCCCATGGTCTCGGAGTGATTTTCGTCTTTTTTTCAAATCCTCAAAAATGATGGAAAACGGCATGCTATAGTATGCCGTTCGAGACCATGGGCTATAGCCCATCGCCATGGTCATAAATGATGAAAAACGAGGATTTGAAAAAAAGACGAAAATGACTCCGAGACGATGGGCTATAGCCCATGGTCTCGGAGTCATTTTCGTCTTTTTTTCAAATCCTCAAAAATGATGGAAAACGGCATGCTATAGTATGCCGTTCGAGACCATGGGCTATAGCCCATCGCAAAGTCAGTATTTGACTTTTGAAAAGTCAAACGGTGACTTTTCCCGGGGTCTGTCAAAAAGTCGAGGTTTGACTTTTAATTGTGATACTGGGCTGCCCATCGCCATGGTCATAAATTATGAAAAACGAGGATTTGAAAAAAAGACGAAAATGACTCCGAGACGATAGGCTATAGCCCATGGTCTCGGAGTCATTTTCGTCTTTTTTTCAAATCCTCAAAAATGATGGAAAACGGCATGCTATAGTATGCCGTTCGAGACCATGGGCTATAGCCCATCGCAAAGTCAGTATTTGACTTTTGAAAAGTCAAACGGTGACTTTTCCCGGGGTCTGTCAAAAAGTCGAGGTTTGACTTTTCAAATCCTCAAAAATGATGGAAAACGGCATGCTATAGTATGCCGTTCGAGACCATGGGCTATAGCCCATCGCAAAGTCAGTATTTGACTTTTGAAAAGTCAAACGGTGACTTTTCCCGGGGTCTGTCAAAAAGTCGAGGTTTGACTTTTAATTGTGATACTGGGCTGCCCATCGCCATGGTCATAAATTATGAAAAACGAGGATTTGAAAAAAAGACGAAAATTACTCCAAGACGATGGGCTATATATAGCCCATGGTCTCGGAGTGATTTTCGTCTTTTTTTCAAATCCTCAAAAATGATGGAAAACGGCATGCTATAGTATGCCGTTCGAGACCATGGGCTATAGCCCATCGCCATGGTCATAAATGATGAAAAACGAGGATTTGAAAAAAAGACGAAAATGACTCCGAGACGATGGGCTATAGCCCATGGTCTCGGAGTCATTTTCGTCTTTTTTTCAAATCCTCAAAAATGATGGAAAACGGCATGCTATAGTATGCCGTTCGAGACCATGGGCTATAGCCCATCGCAAAGTCAGTATTTGACTTTTGAAAAGTCAAACGGTGACTTTTCCCGGGGTCTGTCAAAAAGTCGAGGTTTGACTTTTAATTGTGATACTGGGCTGCCCATCGCCATGGTCATAAATTATGAAAAACGAGGATTTGAAAAAAAGACGAAAATGACTCCAAGACGATGGGCTATATATAGCCCATGGTCTCGGAGTCATTTTCGTCTTTTTTTCAAATCCTCAAAAATGATGGAAAACGGCATGCTATAGTATGCCGTTCGAGACCATGGGCTATAGCCCATCGCCATGGTCATAAATGATGAAAAACGAGGATTTGTTAAAAAGACGAAAATGACTCCAAGACGATGGGCTATATATAGCCCATGGTCTCGGAGTGATTTTCGTCTTTTTTTCAAATCCTCAAAAATGATGGAAAACGGCATGCTATAGTATGCCGTTCGAGACCATGGGCTATAGCCCATCGCCATGGTCATAAATTATGAAAAACGAGGATTTGAAAAAAAGACGAAAATGACTCCGAGACGATGGGCTATAGCCCATGGTCTCGGAGTCATTTTCGTCTTTTTTTCAAATCCTCAAAAATGATGGAAAACGGCATGCTATAGTATGCCGTTCGAGACCATGGGCTATAGCCCATCGCAAAGTCAGTATTTGACTTTTGAAAAGTCAAACGGTGACTTTTCCCGGGGTCTGTCAAAAAGTCGAGGTTTGACTTTTAATTGTGATACTGGGCTGCCCATCGCCATGGTCATAAATGATGAAAAACGAGGATTTGAAAAAAAGACGAAAATGACTCCGAGACGATGGGCTATAGCCCATGGTCTCGGAGTGATTTTCGTCTTTTTTTCAAATCCTCAAAAATGATGGAAAACGGCATGCTATAGTATGCCGTTCGAGACCATGGGCTATAGCCCATCGCAAAGTCAGTATTTGACTTTTGAAAAGTCAAACGGTGACTTTTCCCGGGGTCTGTCAAAAAGTCGAGGTTTGACTTTTAATTGTGATACTGGGCTGCCCATCGCCATGGTCATAAATTATGAAAAACGAGGATTTGAAAAAAAGACGAAAATGACTCCAAGACGATGGGCTATATATAGCCCATGGTCTCGGAGTGATTTTCGTCTTTTTTTCAAATCCTCAAAAATGATGGAAAACGGCATGCTATAGTATGCCGTTCGAGACCATGGGCTATAGCCCATCGCCATGGTCATAAATGATGAAAAACGAGGATTTAAAAAAAAGACGAAAATGACTCCGAGACGATGGGCTATAGCCCATGGTCTCGGAGTCATTTTCGTCTTTTTTTCAAATCCTCAAAAATGATGGAAAACGGCATGCTATAGTATGCCGTTCGAGACCATGGGCTATAGCCCATCGCAAAGTCAGTATTTGACTTTTGAAAAGTCAAACGGTGACTTTTCCCGGGGTCTGTCAAAAAGTCGAGGTTTGACTTTTAATTGTGATACTGGGCTGCCCATCGCCATGGTCATAAATTATGAAAAACGAGGATTTGAAAAAAAGACGAAAATGACTCCAAGACGATGGGCTATATATAGCCCATGGTCTCGGAGTGATTTTCGTCTTTTTTTCAAATCCTCAAAAATGATGGAAAACGGCATGCTATAGTATGCCGTTCGAGACCATGGGCTATAGCCCATCGCCATGGTCATAAATGATGAAAAACGAGGATTTGAAAAAAAGACGAAAATGACTCCGAGACGATGGGCTATAGCCCATGGTCTCGGAGTCATTTTCGTCTTTTTTTCAAATCCTCAAAAATGATGGAAAACGGCATGCTATAGTATGCCGTTCGAGACCATGGGCTATAGCCCATCGCAAAGTCAGTATTTGACTTTTGAAAAGTCAAACGGTGACTTTTCCCGGGGTCTGTCAAAAAGTCGAGGTTTGACTTTTAATTGTGATACTCGGCTGCCCATCGCCATGGTCATAAATTATGAAAAACGAGGATTTGAAAAAAAGACGAAAATGACTCCAAGACGATGGGCTATATATAGCCCATGGTCTCGGAGTGATTTTCGTCTTTTTTTCAAATCCTCAAAAATGATGGAAAACGGCATGCTATAGTATGCCGTTCGAGACCATGGGCTATAGCCCATCGCCCTGGTCATAAATGATGAAAAACGAGGATTTGTTAAAAAGACGAAAATGACTCCGAGACGATGGGCTATAGCCCATGGTCTCGGAGTCATTTTCGTCTTTTTTTCAAATCCTCAAAAATTATGGAAAACGGCATGCTATAGTATGCCGTTCGAGACCATGGGCTATAGCCCATCGCAAAGTCAGTATTTGACTTTTGAAAAGTCAAACGGTGACTTTTCCCGGGGTCTGTCAAAAAGTCGAGGTTTGACTTTTAATTGTGATACTGGGCTGCCCATCGCCATGGTCATAAATGATGAAAAACGAGGATTTGAAAAAAAGACGAAAATGACTCCGAGACGATGGGCTATAGCCCATGGTCTCGGAGTGATTTTCGTCTTTTTTTCAAATCCTCAAAAATGATGGAAAACGGCATGCTATAGTATGCCGTTCGAGACCATGGGCTATAGCCCATCGCAAAGTCAGTATTTGACTTTTGAAAAGTCAAACGGTGACTTTTCCCGGGGTCTGTCAAAAAGTCGAGGTTTGACTTTTAATTGTGATACTGGGCTGCCCATCGCCATGGTCATAAATGATGAAAAACGAGGATTTGAAAAAAAGACGAAAATGACTCCGAGACGATGGGCTATAGCCCATGGTCTCGGAGTGATTTTCGTCTTTTTTTCAAATCCTCAAAAATGATGGAAAACGGCATGCTATAGTATGCCGTTCGAGACCATGGGCTATAGCCCATCGCAAAGTCAGTATTTGACTTTTGAAAAGTCAAACGGTGACTTTTCCCGGGGTCTGTCAAAAAGTCGAGGTTTGACTTTTAATTGTGATACTGGGCTGCCCATCGCCATGGTCATAAATTATGAAAAACGAGGATTTGAAAAAAAGACGAAAATGACTCCAAGACGATGGGCTATATATAGCCCATGGTCTCGGAGTGATTTTCGTCTTTTTTTCAAATCCTCAAAAATGATGGAAAACGGCATGCTATAGTATGCCGTTCGAGACCATGGGCTATAGCCCATCGCCATGGTCATAAATGATGAAAAACGAGGATTTGAAAAAAAGACGAAAATGACTCCGAGACGATGGGCTATAGCCCATGGTCTCGGAGTCATTTTCGTCTTTTTTTCAAATCCTCAAAAATGATGGAAAACGGCATGCTATAGTATGCCGTTCGAGACCATGGGCTATAGCCCATCGCAAAGTCAGTATTTGACTTTTGAAAAGTCAAACGGTGACTTTTCCCGGGGTCTGTCAAAAAGTCGAGGTTTGACTTTTAATTGTGATACTGGGCTGCCCATCGCCATGGTCATAAATTATGAAAAACGAGGATTTGAAAAAAAGACGAAAATGACTCCAAGACGATGGGCTATATATAGCCCATGGTCTCGGAGTGATTTTCGTCTTTTTTTCAAATCCTCAAAAATGATGGAAAACGGCATGCTATAGTATGCCGTTCGAGACCATGGGCTATAGCCCATCGCCATGGTCATAAATGATGAAAAACGAGGATTTGAAAAAAAGACGAAAATGACTCCGAGACGATGGGCTATAGCCCATGGTCTCGGAGTCATTTTCGTCTTTTTTTCAAATCCTCAAAAATGATGGAAAACGGCATGCTATAGTATGCCGTTCGAGACCATGGGCTATAGCCCATCGCAAAGTCAGTATTTGACTTTTGAAAAGTCAAACGGTGACTTTTCCCGGGGTCTGTCAAAAAGTCGAGGTTTGACTTTTAATTGTGATACTGGGCTGCCCATCGCCATGGTCATAAATTATGAAAAACGAGGATTTGAAAAAAAGACGAAAATGACTCCAAGACGATGGGCTATATATAGCCCATGGTCTCGGAGTGATTTTCGTCTTTTTTTCAAATCCTCAAAAATGATGGAAAACGGCATGCTATAGTATGCCGTTCGAGACCATGGGCTATAGCCCATCGCCATGGTCATAAATTATGAAAAACGAGGATTTGTTAAAAAGACGAAAATGACTCCGAGACGATGGGCTATAGCCCATGGTCTCGGAGTCATTTTCGTCTTTTTTTCAAATCCTCAAAAATGATGGAAAACGGCATGCTATAGTATGCCGTTCGAGACCATGGGCTATAGCCCATCGCAAAGTCAGTATTTGACTTTTGAAAAGTCAAACGGTGACTTTTCCCGGGGTCTGTCAAAAAGTCGAGGTTTGACTTTTAATTGTGATACTGGGCTGCCCATCGCCATGGTCATAAATGATGAAAAACGAGGATTTGAAAAAAAGACGAAAATGACTCCGAGACGATGGGCTATAGCCCATGGTCTCGGAGTGATTTTCGTCTTTTTTTCAAATCCTCAAAAATGATGGAAAACGGCATGCTATAGTATGCCGTTCGAGACCATGGGCTATAGCCCATCGCAAAGTCAGTATTTGACTTTTGAAAAGTCAAACGGTGACTTTTCCCGGGGTCTGTCAAAAAGTCGAGGTTTGACTTTTAATTGTGATACTGGGCTGCCCATCGCCATGGTCATAAATTATGAAAAACGAGGATTTGAAAAAAAGACGAAAATGACTCCAAGACGATGGGCTATATATAGCCCATGGTCTCGGAGTGATTTTCGTCTTTTTTTCAAATCCTCAAAAATGATGGAAAACGGCATGCTATAGTATGCCGTTCGAGACCATGGGCTATAGCCCATCGCCATGGTCATAAATGATGAAAAACGAGGATTTGAAAAAAAGACGAAAATGACTCCGAGGCGATGGGCTATAGCCCATGGTCTCGGAGTCATTTTCGTCTTTTTTTCAAATCCTCAAAAATGATGGAAAACGGCATGCTATAGTATGCCGTTCGAGACCATGGGCTATAGCCCATCGCAAAGTCAGTATTTGACTTTTGAAAAGTCAAACGGTGACTTTTCCCGGGGTCTGTCAAAAAGTCGAGGTTTGACTTTTAATTGTGATACTGGGCTGCCCATCGCCATGGTCATAAATTATGAAAAACGAGGATTTGAAAAAAAGACGAAAATGACTCCAAGACGATGGGCTATATATAGCCCATGGTCTCGGAGTGATTTTCGTCTTTTTTTCAAATCCTCAAAAATGATGGAAAACGGCATGCTATAGTATGCCGTTCGAGACCATGGGCTATAGCCCATCGCCATGGTCATAAATGATGAAAAACGAGGATTTGAAAAAAAGACGAAAATGACTCCGAGACGATGGGCTATAGCCCATGGTCTCGGAGTGATTTTCGTCTTTTTTTCAAATCCTCAAAAATGATGGAAAACGGCATGCTATAGTATGCCGTTCGAGACCATGGGCTATAGCCCATCGCAAAGTCAGTATTTGACTTTTGAAAAGTCAAACGGTGACTTTTCCCGGGGTCTGTCAAAAAGTCGAGGTTTGACTTTTAATTGTGATACTGGGCTGCCCATCGCCATGGTCATAAATTATGAAAAACGAGGATTTGAAAAAAAGACGAAAATGACTCCAAGACGATGGGCTATATATAGCCCATGGTCTCGGAGTGATTTTCGTCTTTTTTTCAAATCCTCAAAAATGATGGAAAACGGCATGCTATAGTATGCCGTTCGAGACCATGGGCTATAGCCCATCGCCATGGTCATAAATGATGAAAAACGAGGATTTGAAAAAAATACGAAAATGACTCCGAGACGATGGGCTATAGCCCATGGTCTCGGAGTGATTTTCGTCTTTTTTTCAAATCCTCAAAAATGATGGAAAACGGCATGCTATAGTATGCCGTTCGAGACCATGGGCTATAGCCCATCGCAAAGTCAGTATTTGACTTTTGAAAAGTCAAACGGTGACTTTTCCCGGGGTCTGTCAAAAAGTCGAGGTTTGACTTTTAATTGTGATACTGGGCTGCCCATCGCCATGGTCATAAATTATGAAAAACGAGGATTTGAAAAAAAGACGAAAATGACTCCAAGACGATGGGCTATATATAGCCCATGGTCTCGGAGTGATTTTCGTCTTTTTTTCAAATCCTCAAAAATGATGGAAAACGGCATGCTATAGTATGCCGTTCGAGACCATGGGCTATAGCCCATCGCCATGGTCATAAATGATGAAAAACGAGGATTTGTTAAAAAGACGAAAATGACTCTGAGACGATGGGCTATAGCCCATGGTCTCGGAGTCATTTTCGTCTTTTTTTCAAATCCTCAAAAATTATGGAAAACGGCATGCTATAGTATGCCGTTCGAGACCATGGGCTATAGCCCATCGCAAAGTCAGTATTTGACTTTTGAAAAGTCAAACGGTGACTTTTCCCGGGGTCTGTCAAAAAGTCGAGGTTTGACTTTTAATTGTGATACTGGGCTGCCCATCGCCATGGTCATAAATGATGAAAAACGAGGATTTGAAAAAAAGACGAAAATGACTCCGAGACGATGGGCTATAGCCCATGGTCTCGGAGTGATTTTCGTCTTTTTTTCAAATCCTCAAAAATGATGGAAAACGGCATGCTATAGTATGCCGTTCGAGACCATGGGCTATAGCCCATCGCAAAGTCAGTATTTGACTTTTGAAAAGTCAAACGGTGACTTTTCCCGGGGTCTGTCAAAAAGTCGAGGTTTGACTTTTAATTGTGATACTGGGCTGCCCATCGCCATGGTCATAAATTATGAAAAACGAGGATTTGAAAAAAAGACGAAAATGACTCCGAGACGATGGGCTATAGCCCATGGTCTCGGAGTGATTTTCGTCTTTTTTTCAAATCCTCAAAAATGATGGAAAACGGCATGCTATAGTATGCCGTTCGAGACCATGGGCTATAGCCCATCGCAAAGTCAGTATTTGACTTTTGAAAAGTCAAACGGTGACTTTTCCCGGGGTCTGTCAAAAAGTCGAGGTTTGACTTTTAATTGTGATACTGGGCTGCCCATCGCCATGGTCATAAATTATGAAAAACGAGGATTTGAAAAAAAGACGAAAATGACTCCAAGACGATGGGCTATATATAGCCCATGGTCTCGGAGTGATTTTCGTCTTTTTTTCAAATCCTCAAAAATGATGGAAAACGGCATGCTATAGTATGCCGTTCGAGACCATGGGCTATAGCCCATCGCCATGGTCATAAATGATGAAAAACGAGGATTTGAAAAAAAGACGAAAATGACTCCGAGACGATGGGCTATAGCCCATGGTCTCGGAGTCATTTTCGTCTTTTTTTCAAATCCTCAAAAATGATGGAAAACGGCATGCTATAGTATGCCGTTCGAGACCATGGGCTATAGCCCATCGCAAAGTCAGTATTTGACTTTTGAAAAGTCAAACGGTGACTTTTCCCGGGGTCTGTCAAAAAGTCGAGGTTTGACTTTTAATTGTGATACTGGGCTGCCCATCGCCATGGTCATAAATTATGAAAAACGAGGATTTGAAAAAAAGACGAAAATGACTCCAAGACGATGGGCTATATATAGCCCATGGTCTCGGAGTGATTTTCGTCTTTTTTTCAAATCCTCAAAAATGATGGAAAACGGCATGCTATAGTATGCCGTTCGAGACCATGGGCTATAGCCCATCGCCATGGTCATAAATGATGAAAAACGAGGATTTGAAAAAAAGACGAAAATGACTCCGAGACGATGGGCTATAGCCCATGGTCTCGGAGTCATTTTCGTCTTTTTTTCAAATCCTCAAAAATGATGGAAAACGGCATGCTATAGTATGCCGTTCGAGACCATGGGCTATAGCCCATCGCAAAGTCAGTATTTGACTTTTGAAAAGTCAAACGGTGACTTTTCCCGGGGTCTGTCAAAAAGTCGAGGTTTGACTTTTAATTGTGATACTGGGCTGCCCATCGCCATGGTCATAAATTATGAAAAACGAGGATTTGAAAAAAAGACGAAAATGACTCCAAGACGATGGGCTATATATAGCCCATGGTCTCGGAGTGATTTTCGTCTTTTTTTCAAATCCTCAAAAATGATGGAAAACGGCATGCTATAGTATGCCGTTCGAGACCATGGGCTATAGCCCATCGCCATGGTCATAAATGATGAAAAACGAGGATTTGAAAAAAAGACGAAAATGACTCCGAGACGATGGGCTATAGCCCATGGTCTCGGAGTCATTTTCGTCTTTTTTTCAAATCCTCAAAAATGATGGAAAACGGCATGCTATAGTATGCCGTTCGAGACCATGGGCTATAGCCCATCGCAAAGTCAGTATTTGACTTTTGAAAAGTCAAACGGTGACTTTTCCCGGGGTCTGTCAAAAAGTCGAGGTTTGACTTTTAATTGTGATACTGGGCTGCCCATCGCCATGGTCATAAATTATGAAAAACGAGGATTTGAAAAAAAGACGAAAATGACTCCAAGACGATGGGCTATATATAGCCCATGGTCTCGGAGTGATTTTCGTCTTTTTTTCAAATCCTCAAAAATGATGGAAAACGGCTTGCTATAGTATGCCGTTCGAGACCATGGGCTATAGCCCATCGCCATGGTCATAAATGATGAAAAACGAGGATTTGAAAAAAAGACGAAAATGACTCCGAGACGATGGGCTATAGCCCATGGTCTCGGAGTGATTTTCGTCTTTTTTTCAAATCCTCAAAAATGATGGAAAACGGCATGCTATAGTATGCCGTTCGAGACCATGGGCTATAGCCCATCGCAAAGTCAGTATTTGACTTTTGAAAAGTCAAACGGTGACTTTTCCCGGGGTCTGTCAAAAAGTCGAGGTTTGACTTTTAATTGTGATACTGGGCTGCCCATCGCCATGGTCATAAATTATGAAAAACGAGGATTTGAAAAAAAGACGAAAATGACTCCAAGACGATGGGCTATATATAGCCCATGGTCTCGGAGTGATTTTCGTCTTTTTTTCAAATCCTCAAAAATGATGGAAAACGGCATGCTATAGTATGCCGTTCGAGACCATGGGCTATAGCCCATCGCCATGGTCATAAATGATGAAAAACGAGGATTTGAAAAAAAGACGAAAATGACTCCGAGACGATGGGCTATAGCCCATGGTCTCGGAGTCATTTTTGTCTTTTTTTCAAATCCTCAAAAATGATGGAAAACGGCATGCTATAGTATGCCGTTCGAGACCATGGGCTATAGCCCATCGCAAAGTCAGTATTTGACTTTTGAAAAGTCAAACGGTGACTTTTCCCGGGGTCTGTCAAAAAGTCGAGGTTTGACTTTTAATTGTGATACTGGGCTGCCCATCGCCATGGTCATAAATTATGAAAAACGAGGATTTGAAAAAAAGACGAAAATGACTCCAAGACGATGGGCTATATATAGCCCATGGTCTCGGAGTGATTTTCGTCTTTTTTTCAAATCCTCAAAAATGATGGAAAACGGCTTGCTATAGTATGCCGTTCGAGACCATGGGCTATAGCCCATCGCCATGGTCATAAATGATGAAAAACGAGGATTTGAAAAAAAGACGAAAATGACTCCGAGACGATGGGCTATAGCCCATGGTCTCGGAGTGATTTTCGTCTTTTTTTCAAATCCTCAAAAATGATGGAAAACGGCATGCTATAGTATGCCGTTCGAGACCATGGGCTATAGCCCATCGCAAAGTCAGTATTTGACTTTTGAAAAGTCAAACGGTGACTTTTCCCGGGGTCTGTCAAAAAGTCGAGGTTTGACTTTTAATTGTGATACTGGGCTGCCCATCGCCATGGTCATAAATTATGAAAAACGAGGATTTGAAAAAAAGACGAAAATGACTCCAAGACGATGGGCTATATATAGCCCATGGTCTCGGAGTGATTTTCGTCTTTTTTTCAAATCCTCAAAAATGATGGAAAACGGCATGCTATAGTATGCCGTTCGAGACCATGGGCTATAGCCCATCGCCATGGTCATAAATGATGAAAAACGAGGATTTGAAAAAAAGACGAAAATGACTCCGAGACGATGGGCTATAGCCCATGGTCTCGGAGTCATTTTCGTCTTTTTTTCAAATCCTCAAAAATGATGGAAAACGGCATGCTATAGTATGCCGTTCGAGACCATGGGCTATAGCCCATCGCAAAGTCAGTATTTGACTTTTGAAAAGTCAAACGGTGACTTTTCCCGGGGTCTGTCAAAAAGTCGAGGTTTGACTTTTAATTGTGATACTGGGCTGCCCATCGCCATGGTCATAAATTATGAAAAACGAGGATTTGAAAAAAAGACGAAAATGACTCCAAGACGATGGGCTATATATAGCCCATGGTCTCGGAGTGATTTTCGTCTTTTTTTCAAATCCTCAAAAATGATGGAAAACGGCATGCTATAGTATGCCGTTCGAGACCATGGGCTATAGCCCATCGCCATGGTCATAAATGATGAAAAACGAGGATTTGAAAAAAAGACGAAAATGACTCCGAGACGATGGGCTATAGCCCATGGTCTCGGAGTCATTTTCGTCTTTTTTTCAAATCCTCAAAAATGATGGACAACGGCATGCTATAGTATGCCGTTCGAGACCATGGGCTATAGCCCATCGCAAAGTCAGTATTTGACTTTTGAAAAGTCAAACGGTGACTTTTCCCGGGGTCTGTCAAAAAGTCGAGGTTTGACTTTTAATTGTGATACTGGGCTGCCCATCGCCATGGTCATAAATTATGAAAAACGAGGATTTGAAAAAAAGACGAAAATGACTCCAAGACGATGGGCTATATATAGCCCATGGTCTCGGAGTGATTTTCGTCTTTTTTTCAAATCCTCAAAAATGATGGAAAACGGCATGCTATAGTATGCCGTTCGAGACCATGGGCTATAGCCCATCGCCATGGTCATAAATGATGAAAAACGAGGATTTGTTAAAAAGACGAAAATGACTCCGAGACGATGGGCTATAGCCCATGGTCTCGGAGTCATTTTCGTCTTTTTTTCAAATCCTCAAAAATGATGGAAAACGGCATGCTATAGTATGCCGTTCGAGACCATGGGCTATAGCCCATCGCAAAGTCAGTATTTGACTTTTGAAAAGTCAAACGGTGACTTTTCCCGGGGTCTGTCAAAAAGTCGAGGTTTGACTTTTAATTGTGATACTGGGCTGCCCATCGCCATGGTCATAAATTATGAAAAACGAGGATTTGAAAAAAAGACGAAAATGACTCCGAGACGATGGGCTATAGCCCATGGTCTCGGAGTGATTTTCGTCTTTTTTTCAAATCCTCAAAAATGATGGAAAATGGCATGCTATAGTATGCCGTTCGAGACCATGGGCTATAGCCCATCGCAAAGTCAGTATTTGACTTTTGAAAAGTCAAACGGTGACTTTTCCCGGGGTCTGTCAAAAAGTCGAGGTTTGACTTTTAATTGTGATACTGGGCTGCCCATCGCCATGGTCATAAATTATGAAAAACGAGGATTTGAAAAAAAGACGAAAATGACTCCAAGACGATGGGCTATATATAGCCCATGGTCTCGGAGTGATTTTCGTCTTTTTTTCAAATCCTCAAAAATTATGGAAAACGGCATGCTATAGTATGCCGTTCGAGACCATGGGCTATAGCCCATCGCCATGGTCATAAATGATGAAAAACGAGGATTTGAAAAAAAGATGAAAATGACTCCGAGACGATGGGCTATAGCCCATGGTCTCGGAGTCATTTTCGTCTTTTTTTCAAATCCTCAAAAATGATGGAAAACGGCATGCTATAGTATGCCGTTCGAGACCATGGGCTATAGCCCATCGCAAAGTCAGTATTTGACTTTTGAAAAGTCAAACGGTGACTTTTCCCGGGGTCTGTCAAAAAGTCGAGGTTTGACTTTTAATTGTGATACTGGGCTGCCCATCGCCATGGTCATAAATTATGAAAAACGAGGATTTGAAAAAAAGACGAAAATGACTCCAAGACGATGGGCTATATATAGCCCATGGTCTCGGAGTGATTTTCGTCTTTTTTTCAAATCCTCAAAAATGATGGAAAACGGCATGCTATAGTATGCCGTTCGAGACCATGGGCTATAGCCCATCGCCATGGTCATAAATGATGAAAAACGAGGATTTGAAAAAAAGACGAAAATGACTCCGAGACGATGGGCTATAGCCCATGGTCTCGGAGTGATTTTCGTCTTTTTTTCAAATCCTCAAAAATGATGGAAAACGGCATGCTATAGTATGCCGTTCGAGACCATGGGCTATAGCCCATCGCAAAGTCAGTATTTGACTTTTGAAAAGTCAAACGGTGACTTTTCCCGGGGTCTGTCAAAAAGTCGAGGTTTGACTTTTAATTGTGATACTGGGCTGCCCATCGCCATGGTCATAAATTATGAAAAACGAGGATTTGAAAAAAAGACGAAAATGACTCCAAGACGATGGGCTATATATAGCCCATGGTCTCGGAGTGATTTTCGTCTTTTTTTCAAATCCTCAAAAATGATGGAAAACGGCATGCTATAGTATGCCGTTCGAGACCATGGGCTATAGCCCATCGCCATGGTCATAAATGATGAAAAACGAGGATTTGAAAAAAAGACGAAAATGACTCCGAGACGATGGGCTATAGCCCATGGTCTCGGAGTGATTTTCGTCTTTTTTTCAAATCCTCAAAAATGATGGAAAACGGCATGCTATAGTATGCCGTTCGAGACCATGGGCTATAGCCCATCGCAAAGTCAGTATTTGACTTTTGAAAAGTCAAACGGTGACTTTTCCCGGGGTCTGTCAAAAAGTCGAGGTTTGACTTTTAATTGTGATACTGGGCTGCCCATCGCCATGGTCATAAATTATGAAAAACGAGGATTTGAAAAAAAGACGAAAATGACTCCAAGACGATGGGCTATATATAGCCCATGGTCTCGGAGTGATTTTCGTCTTTTTTTCAAATCCTCAAAAATGATGGAAAACGGCATGCTATAGTATGCCGTTCGAGACCATGGGCTATAGCCCATCGCCATGGTCATAAATGATGAAAAACGAGGATTTGAAAAAAAGACGAAAATGACTCCGAGACGATGGGCTATAGCCCATGGTCTCGGAGTCATTTTCGTCTTTTTTTCAAATCCTCAAAAATGATGGAAAACGGCATGCTATAGTATGCCGTTCGAGACCATGGGCTATAGCCCATCGCAAAGTCAGTATTTGACTTTTGAAAAGTCAAACGGTGACTTTTCCCGGGGTCTGTCAAAAAGTCGAGGTTTGACTTTTAATTGTGATACTGGGCTGCCCATCGCCATGGTCATAAATTATGAAAAACGAGGATTTGAAAAAAAGACGAAAATGACTCCAAGACGATGGGCTATATATAGCCCATGGTCTCGGAGTGATTTTCGTCTTTTTTTCAAATCCTCAAAAATGATGGAAAACGGCATGCTATAGTATGCCGTTCGAGACCATGGGCTATAGCCCATCGCCATGGTCATAAATGATGAAAAACGAGGATTTGAAAAAAAGACGAAAATGACTCCGAGACGATGGGCTATAGCCCATGGTCTCGGAGTGATTTTCGTCTTTTTTTCAAATCCTCAAAAATGATGGAAAACGGCATGCTATAGTATGCCGTTCGAGACCATGGGCTATAGCCCATCGCAAAGTCAGTATTTGACTTTTGAAAAGTCAAACGGTGACTTTTCCCGGGGTCTGTCAAAAAGTCGAGGTTTGACTTTTAATTGTGATACTGGGCTGCCCATCGCCATGGTCATAAATTATGAAAAACGAGGATTTGAAAAAAAGACGAAAATGACTCCAAGACGATGGGCTATATATAGCCCATGGTCTCGGAGTGATTTTCGTCTTTTTTTCAAATCCTCAAAAATGATGGAAAACGGCATGCTATAGTATGCCGTTCGAGACCATGGGCTATAGCCCATCGCCATGGTCATAAATGATGAAAAACGAGGATTTGAAAAAAAGACGAAAATGACTCCGAGACGATGGGCTATAGCCCATGGTCTCGGAGTCATTTTCGTCTTTTTTTCAAATCCTCAAAAATGATGGAAAACGGCATGCTATAGTATGCCGTTCGAGACCATGGGCTATAGCCGATCGCAAAGTCAGTATTTGACTTTTGAAAAGTCAAACGGTGACTTTTCCCGGGGTCTGTCAAAAAGTCGAGGTTTGACTTTTAATTGTGATACTGGGCTGCCCATCGCCATGGTCATAAATTATGAAAAACGAGGATTTGAAAAAAAGACGAAAATGACTCCAAGACGATGGGCTATATATAGCCCATGGTCTCGGAGTGATTTTCGTCTTTTTTTCAAATCCTCAAAAATGATGGAAAACGGCATGCTATAGTATGCCGTTCGAGACCATGGGCTATAGCCCATCGCCATGGTCATAAATGATGAAAAACGAGGATTTGAAAAAAAGACGAAAATGACTCCGAGACGATGGGCTATAGCCCATGGTCTCGCAGTGATTTTCGTCTTTTTTTCAAATCCTCAAAAATGATGGAAAACGGCATGCTATAGTATGCCGTTCGAGACCATGGGCTATAGCCCATCGCAAAGTCAGTATTTGACTTTTGAAAAGTCAAACGGTGACTTTTCCCGGGGTCTGTCAAAAAGTCGAGGTTTGACTTTTAATTGTGATACTGGGCTGCCCATCGCCATGGTCATAAATTATGAAAAACGAGGATTTGAAAAAAAGACGAAAATGACTCCAAGACGATGGGCTATATATAGCCCATGGTCTCGGAGTGATTTTCGTCTTTTTTTCAAATCCTCAAAAATGATGGAAAACGGCATGCTATAGTATGCCGTTCGAGACCATGGGCTATAGCCCATCGCCATGGTCATAAATGATGAAAAACGAGGATTTGAAAAAAAGACGAAAATGACTCCGAGACGATGGGCTATAGCCCATGGTCTCGGAGTCATTTTCGTCTTTTTTTCAAATCCTCAAAAATGATGGAAAACGGCATGCTATAGTATGCCGTTCGAGACCATGGGCTATAGCCCATCGCAAAGTCAGTATTTGACTTTTGAAAAGTCAAACGGTGACTTTTCCCGGGGTCTGTCAAAAAGTCGAGGTTTGACTTTTAATTGTGATACTGGGCTGCCCATCGCCATGGTCATAAATTATGAAAAACGAGGATTTGAAAAAAAGACGAAAATGACTCCAAGACGATGGGCTATATATAGCCCATGGTCTCGGAGTGATTTTCGTCTTTTTTTCAAATCCTCAAAAATGATGGAAAACGGCATGCTATAGTATGCCGTTCGAGACCATGGGCTATAGCCCATCGCCATGGTCATAAATGATGAAAAACGAGGATTTGAAAAAAAGACGATAATGACTCCGAGACGATGGGCTATAGCCCATGGTCTCGGAGTGATTTTCGTCTTTTTTTCAAATCCTCAAAAATGATGGAAAACGGCATGCTATAGTATGCCGTTCGAGACCATGGGCTATAGCCCATCGCAAAGTCAGTATTTGACTTTTGAAAAGTCAAACGGTGACTTTTCCCGGGGTCTGTCAAAAAGTCGAGGTTTGACTTTTAATTGTGATACTGGGCTGCCCATCGCCATGGTCATAAATTATGAAAAACGAGGATTTGAAAAAAAGACGAAAATGACTCCAAGACGATGGGCTATATATAGCCCATGGTCTCGGAGTGATTTTCGTCTTTTTTTCAAATCCTCAAAAATGATGGAAAACGGCATGCTATAGTATGCCGTTCGAGACCATGGGCTATAGCCCATCGCCATGGTCATAAATGATGAAAAACGAGGATTTGAAAAAAAGACGAAAATGACTCCGAGACGATGGGCTATAGCCCATGGTCTCGGAGTCATTTTCGTCTTTTTTTCAAATCCTCAAAAATGATGGAAAACGGCATGCTATAGTATGCCGTTCGAGACCATGGGCTATAGCCCATCGCAAAGTCAGTATTTGACTTTTGAAAAGTCAAACGGTGACTTTTCCCGGGGTCTGTCAAAAAGTCGAGGTTTGACTTTTAATTGTGATACTGGGCTGCCCATCGCCATGGTCATAAATTATGAAAAACGAGGATTTGAAAAAAAGACGAAAATGACTCCAAGACGATGGGCTATATATAGCCCATGGTCTCGGAGTGATTTTCGTCTTTTTTTCAAATCCTCAAAAATGATGGAAAACGGCATGCTATAGTATGCCGTTCGAGACCATGGGCTATAGCCCATCGCAAAGTCAGTATTTGACTTTTGAAAAGTCAAACGGTGACTTTTCCCGGGGTCTGTCAAAAAGTCGAGGTTTGACTTTTAATTGTGATACTGGGCTGCCCATCGCCATGGTCATACATTATGAAAAACGAGGATTTGAAAAAAAGACGAAAATTACTCCAAGACGATGGGCTATATATAGCCCATGGTCTCGGAGTGATTTTCGTCTTTTTTTCAAATCCTCAAAAATGATGGAAAACGGCATGCTATAGTATGCCGTTCGAGACCATGGGCTATAGCCCATCGCCATGGTCATAAATTATGAAAAACGAGGATTTGAAAAAAAGACGAAAATGACTCCGAGACGATAGGCTATAGCCCATGGTCTCGGAGTCATTTTCGTCTTTTTTTCAAATCCTCAAAAATGATGGAAAACGGCATGCTATAGTATGCCGTTCGAGACCATGGGCTATAGCCCATCGCAAAGTCAGTATTTGACTTTTGAAAAGTCAAACGGTGACTTTTCCCGGGGTCTGTCAAAAAGTCGAGGTTTGACTTTTCAAATCCTCAAAAATGATGGAAAACGGCATGCTATAGTATGCCGTTCGAGACCATGGGCTATAGCCCATCGCAAAGTCAGTATTTGACTTTTGAAAAGTCAAACGGTGACTTTTCCGGGGGTCTGTCAAAAAGTCGAGGTTTGACTTTTAATTGTGATACTGGGCTGCCCATCGCCATGGTCATAAATGATGAAAAACGAGGATTTGAAAAAAAGACGAAAATGACTCCAAGACGATGGGCTATATATAGCCCATGGTCTCGGAGTGATTTTCGTCTTTTTTTCAAATCCTCAAAAATGATGGAAAACGGCATGCTATAGTATGCCGTTCGAGACCATGGGCTATAGCCCATCGCCATGGTCATAAATTATGAAAAACGAGGATTTGAAAAAAAGACGAAAATGACTCCAAGACGATTGGCTATATATAGCCCATGGTCTCGGAGTGATTTTCGTCTTTTTTTCAAATCCTCAAAAATGATGGAAAACGGCATGCTATAGTATGCCGTTCAAGACCATGGGCTATAGCCCATCGCCATGGTCATAAATTATGAAAAACGAGGATTTGAAAAAAAGACGAAAATGACTCCGAGACGATGGGCTATAGCCCATGGTCTCGGAGTCATTTTCGTCTTTTTTTCAAATCCTCAAAAATGATGGAAAACGGCATGCTATAGTATGCCGTTCGAGACCATGGGCTATAGCCCATCGCAAAGTCAGTATTTGACTTTTGAAAAGTCAAACGGTGACTTTTCCCGGGGTCTGTCAAAAAGTCGAGGTTTGACTTTTAATTGTGATACTGGGCTGCCCATCGCCATGGTCATAAATTATGAAAAACGAGGATTTGAAAAAAAGACAAAAATGACTCCAAGACGATGGGCTATATATAGCCCATGGTCTCGGAGTGATTTTCGTCTTTTTTTCAAATCCTCAAAAATGATGGAAAACGGCATGCTATAGTATGCCGTTCGAGACCATGGGCTATAGCCCATCGCCATGGTCATAAATTATGAAAAACGAGGATTTGAAAAAAAGACGAAAATGACTCCGAGACGATGGGCTATAGCCCATGGTCTCGGAGTCATTTTCGTCTTTTTTTCAAATCCTCAAAAATGATGGAAAACGGCATGCTATAGTATGCCGTTCGAGACCATGGGCTATAGCCCATCGCAAAGTCAGTATTTGACTTTTGAAAAGTCAAACGGTGACTTTTCCCGGGGTCTGTCAAAAAGTCGAGGTTTGACTTTTCAAATCCTCAAAAATGATGGAAAACGGCATGCTATAGTATGCCGTTCGAGACCATGGGCTATAGCCCATCGCAAAGTCAGTATTTGACTTTTGAAAAGTCAAACGGTGACTTTTCCCGGGGTCTGTCAAAAAGTCGAGGTTTGACTTTTAATTGTGATACTGGGCTGCCCATCGCCATGGTCATAAATTATGAAAAACGAGGATTTTAAAAAAAGACGAAAATGACTCCAAGACGATGGGCTATATATAGCCCATGGTCTCGGAGTGATTTTCGTCTTTTTTTCAAATCCTCAAAAATGATGGAAAACGGCATGCTATAGTATGCCGTTCGAGACCATGGGCTATAGCCCATCGCAAAGTCAGTATTTGACTTTTGAAAAGTCAAACGGTGACTTTTCCCGGGGTCTGTCAAAAAGTCGAGGTTTGACTTTTAATTGTGATACTGGGCTGCCCATCGCCATGGTCATACATTATGAAAAACGAGGATTTGAAAAAAAGACGAAAATTACTCCAAGACGATGGGCTATATATAGCCCATGGTCTCGGAGTGATTTTCGTCTTTTTTTCAAATCCTCAAAAATGATGGAAAACGGCATGCTATAGTATGCCGTTCGAGACCATGGGCTATAGCCCATCGCCATGGTCATAAATTATGAAAAACGAGGATTTGAAAAAAAGACGAAAATGACTCCGAGACGATAGGCTATAGCCCATGGTCTCGGAGTCATTTTCGTCTTTTTTTCAAATCCTCAAAAATGATGGAAAACGGCATGCTATAGTATGCCGTTCGAGACCATGGGCTATAGCCCATCGCAAAGTCAGTATTTGACTTTTGAAAAGTCAAACGGTGACTTTTCCCGGGGTCTGTCAAAAAGTCGAGGTTTGACTTTTAATTGTGATACTGGGCTGCCCATCGCCATGGTCATAAATTATGAAAAACGAGGATTTGAAAAAAAGACGAAAATGACTCCAAGACGATGGGCTATATATAGCCCATGGTCTCGGAGTGATTTTCGTCTTTTTTTCAAATCCTCAAAAATGATGGAAAACGGCATGCTATAGTATGCCGTTCGAGACCATGGGCTATAGCCCATCGCCATGGTCATAAATGATGAAAAACGAGGATTTGAAAAAAAGACGAAAATGACTCCGAGACGATGGGCTATAGCCCATGGTCTCGGAGTCATTTTCGTCTTTTTTTCAAATCCTCAAAAATGATGGAAAACGGCATGCTATAGTATGCCGTTCGAGACCATGGGCTATAGCCCATCGCAAAGTCAGTATTTGACTTTTGAAAAGTCAAACGGTGACTTTTCCCGGGGTCTGTCAAAAAGTCGAGGTTTGACTTTTAATTGTGATACTGGGCTGCCCATCGCCATGGTCATAAATTATGAAAAACGAGGATTTGAAAAAAAGACGAAAATGACTCCAAGACGATGGGCTATATATAGCCCATGGTCTCGGAGTGATTTTCGTCTTTTTTTCAAATCCTCAAAAATGATGGAAAACGGCATGCTATAGTATGCCGTTCGAGACCATGGGCTATAGCCCATCGCAAAGTCAGTATTTGACTTTTGAAAAGTCAAACGGTGACTTTTCCCGGGGTCTGTCAAAAAGTCGAGGTTTGACTTTTAATTGTGATACTGGGCTGCCCATCGCCATGGTCATACATTATGAAAAACGAGGATTTGAAAAAAAGACGAAAATTACTCCAAGACGATGGGCTATATATAGCCCATGGTCTCGGAGTGATTTTCGTCTTTTTTTCAAATCCTCAAAAATGATGGAAAACGGCATGCTATAGTATGCCGTTCGAGACCATGGGCTATAGCCCATCGCCATGGTCATAAATTATGAAAAACGAGGATTTGAAAAAAAGACGAAAATGACTCCGAGACGATAGGCTATAGCCCATGGTCTCGGAGTCATTTTCGTCTTTTTTTCAAATCCTCAAAAATGATGGAAAACGGCATGCTATAGTATGCCGTTCGAGACCATGGGCTATAGCCCATCGCAAAGTCAGTATTTGACTTTTGAAAAGTCAAACGGTGACTTTTCCCGGGGTCTGTCAAAAAGTCGAGGTTTGACTTTTCAAATCCTCAAAAATGATGGAAAACGGCATGCTATAGTATGCCGTTCGAGACCATGGGCTATAGCCCATCGCAAAGTCAGTATTTGACTTTTGAAAAGTCAAACGGTGACTTTTCCGGGGGTCTGTCAAAAAGTCGAGGTTTGACTTTTAATTGTGATACTGGGCTGCCCATCGCCATGGTCATAAATGATGAAAAACGAGGATTTGAAAAAAAGACGAAAATGACTCCAAGACGATGGGCTATATATAGCCCATGGTCTCGGAGTGATTTTCGTCTTTTTTTCAAATCCTCAAAAATGATGGAAAACGGCATGCTATAGTATGCCGTTCGAGACCATGGGCTATAGCCCATCGCCATGGTCATAAATTATGAAAAACGAGGATTTGAAAAAAAGACGAAAATGACTCCAAGACGATTGGCTATATATAGCCCATGGTCTCGGAGTGATTTTCGTCTTTTTTTCAAATCCTCAAAAATGATGGAAAACGGCATGCTATAGTATGCCGTTCAAGACCATGGGCTATAGCCCATCGCCATGGTCATAAATTATGAAAAACGAGGATTTGAAAAAAAGACGAAAATGACTCCGAGACGATGGGCTATAGCCCATGGTCTCGGAGTCATTTTCGTCTTTTTTTCAAATCCTCAAAAATGATGGAAAACGGCATGCTATAGTATGCCGTTCGAGACCATGGGCTATAGCCCATCGCAAAGTCAGTATTTGACTTTTGAAAAGTCAAACGGTGACTTTTCCCGGGGTCTGTCAAAAAGTCGAGGTTTGACTTTTAATTGTGATACTGGGCTGCCCATCGCCATGGTCATAAATTATGAAAAACGAGGATTTGAAAAAAAGACAAAAATGACTCCAAGACGATGGGCTATATATAGCCCATGGTCTCGGAGTGATTTTCGTCTTTTTTTCAAATCCTCAAAAATGATGGAAAACGGCATGCTATAGTATGCCGTTCGAGACCATGGGCTATAGCCCATCGCCATGGTCATAAATTATGAAAAACGAGGATTTGAAAAAAAGACGAAAATGACTCCGAGACGATGGGCTATAGCCCATGGTCTCGGAGTCATTTTCGTCTTTTTTTCAAATCCTCAAAAATGATGGAAAACGGCATGCTATAGTATGCCGTTCGAGACCATGGGCTATAGCCCATCGCAAAGTCAGTATTTGACTTTTGAAAAGTCAAACGGTGACTTTTCCCGGGGTCTGTCAAAAAGTCGAGGTTTGACTTTTCAAATCCTCAAAAATGATGGAAAACGGCATGCTATAGTATGCCGTTCGAGACCATGGGCTATAGCCCATCGCAAAGTCAGTATTTGACTTTTGAAAAGTCAAACGGTGACTTTTCCCGGGGTCTGTCAAAAAGTCGAGGTTTGACTTTTAATTGTGATACTGGGCTGCCCATCGCCATGGTCATAAATTATGAAAAACGAGGATTTTAAAAAAAGACGAAAATGACTCCAAGACGATGGGCTATATATAGCCCATGGTCTCGGAGTGATTTTCGTCTTTTTTTCAAATCCTCAAAAATGATGGAAAACGGCATGCTATAGTATGCCGTTCGAGACCATGGGCTATAGCCCATCGCAAAGTCAGTATTTGACTTTTGAAAAGTCAAACGGTGACTTTTCCCGGGGTCTGTCAAAAAGTCGAGGTTTGACTTTTAATTGTGATACTGGGCTGCCCATCGCCATGGTCATACATTATGAAAAACGAGGATTTGAAAAAAAGACGAAAATTACTCCAAGACGATGGGCTATATATAGCCCATGGTCTCGGAGTGATTTTCGTCTTTTTTTCAAATCCTCAAAAATGATGGAAAACGGCATGCTATAGTATGCCGTTCGAGACCATGGGCTATAGCCCATCGCCATGGTCATAAATTATGAAAAACGAGGATTTGAAAAAAAGACGAAAATGACTCCGAGACGATAGGCTATAGCCCATGGTCTCGGAGTCATTTTCGTCTTTTTTTCAAATCCTCAAAAATGATGGAAAACGGCATGCTATAGTATGCCGTTCGAGACCATGGGCTATAGCCCATCGCAAAGTCAGTATTTGACTTTTGAAAAGTCAAACGGTGACTTTTCCCGGGGTCTGTCAAAAAGCCGAGGTTTGACTTTTCAAATCCTCAAAAATTATGGAAAACGGCATGCTATAGTATGCCGTTCGAGACCATGGGCTATAGCCCATCGCAAAGTCAGTATTTGACTTTTGAAAAGTCAAACGGTGACTTTTCCCGGGGTCTGTCAAAAAGTCGAGGTTTGACTTTTAATTGTGATACTGGGCTGCCCATCGCCATGGTCATAAATTATGAAAAACGAGGATTTGAAAAAAAGACGAAAATGACTCCAAGACGATGGGCTATATATAGCCCATGGTCTCGGAGTGATTTTCGTCTTTTTTTCAAATCCTCAAAAATGATGGAAAACGGCATGCTATAGTATGCCGTTCGAGACCATGGGCTATAGCCCATCGCCATGGTCATAAATTATGAAAAACGAGGATTTGAAAAAAAGACGAAAATGACTCCAAGACGATGGGCTATATATAGCCCATGGTCTCGGAGTGATTTTCGTATTTTTTTCAAATCCTCAAAAATGATGGAAAACGGCATGCTATAGTATGCCGTTCGAGACCATGGGCTATAGCCCATCGCCATGGTCATAAATTATGAAAAACGAGGATTTGAAAAAAAGACGAAAATGACTCCGAGACGATGGGCTATAGCCCATGGTCTCGGAGTCATTTTCGTCTTTTTTTCAAATCCTCAAAAATGATGGAAAACGGCATGCTATAGTATGCCGTTCGAGACCATGGGCTATAGCCCATCGCAAAGTCAGTATTTGACTTTTAAAAAGTCAAACGGTGACTTTTCCCGGGGTCTGTCAAAAAGTCGAGGTTTGACTTTTCAAATCCTCAAAAATTATGGAAAACGGCATGCTATAGTATGCCGTTCGAGACCATGGGCTATAGCCCATCGCAAAGTCAGTATTTGACTTTTGAAAAGTCAAACGGTGACTTTTCCCGGGGTCTGTCAAAAAGTCGAGGTTTGACTTTTAATTGTGATACTGGGCTGCCCATCGCCATGGTCATAAATTATGAAAAACGAGGATTTGAAAAAAAGACGAAAATGACTCCAAGACGATGGGCTATATATAGCCCATGGTCTCGGAGTGATTTTCGTCTTTTTTTCAAATCCTCAAAAATGATGGAAAACGGCATGCTATAGTATGCCGTTCGAGACCATGGGCTATAGCCCATCGCCATGGTCATAAATTATGAAAAACGAGGATTTGAAAAAAAGACGAAAATGACTCCAAGACGATTGGCTATATATAGCCCATGGTCTCGGAGTGATTTTCGTCTTTTTTTCAAATCCTCAAAAATGATGGAAAACGGCATGCTATAGTATGCCGTTCGAGACCATGGGCTATAGCCCATCGCCATGGTCATAAATTATGAAAAACGAGGATTTGAAAAAAAGACGAAAATGACTCCGAGACGATGGGCTATAGCCCATGGTCTCGGAGTCATTTTCGTCTTTTTTTCAAATCCTCAAAAATGATGGAAAACGGCATGCTATAGTATGCCGTTCGAGACCATGGGCTATAGCCCATCGCAAAGTCAGTATTTGACTTTTGAAAAGTCAAACGGTGACTTTTCCCGGGGTCTGTCAAAAAGTCGAGGTTTGACTTTTAATTGTGATACTGGGCTGCCCATCGCCATGGTCATAAATTATGAAAAACGAGGATTTGAAAAAAAGACAAAAATGACTCCAAGACGATGGGCTATATATAGCCCATGGTTTCGGAGTGATTTTCGTCTTTTTTTCAAATCCTCAAAAATGATGGAAAACGGCATGCTATAGTATGCCGTTCGAGACCATGGGCTATAGCCCATCGCCATGGTCATAAATTATGAAAAACGAGGATTTGAAAAAAAGACGAAAATGACTCCGAGACGATGGGCTATAGCCCATGGTCTCGGAGTCATTTTCGTCTTTTTTTCAAATCCTCAAAAATGATGGAAAACGGCATGCTATAGTATGCCGTTCGAGACCATGGGCTATAGCCCATCGCAAAGTCAGTATTTGACTTTTGAAAAGTCAAACGGTGACTTTTCCCGGGGTCTGTCAAAAAGTCGAGGTTTGACTTTTCAAATCCTCAAAAATTATGGAAAACGGCATGCTATAGTATGCCGTTCGAGACCATGGGCTATAGCCCATCGCAAAGTCAGTATTTGACTTTTGAAAAGTCAAACGGTGACTTTTCCCGGGGTCTGTCAAAAAGTCGAGGTTTGACTTTTAATTGTGATACTGGGCTGCCCATCGCCATGGTCATAAATTATGAAAAACGAGGATTTGAAAAAAAGACGAAAATGACTCCAAGACGATGGGCTATATATAGCCCATGGTCTCGGAGTGATTTTCAACTTTTTTTCAAATCCTCAAAAATGATGGAAAACGGCATGCTATAGTATGCCGTTCGAGACCATGGGCTATAGCCCATCGCCATGGTCATAAATTATGAAAAACGAGGATTTGAAAAAAAGACGAAAATGACTCCGAGACGATGGGCTATAGCCCATGGTCTCGGAGTCATTTTCGTCTTTTTTTCAAATCCTCAAAAATGATGGAAAACGGCATGCTATAGTATGCCGTTCGAGACCATGGGCTATAGCCCATCGCAAAGTCAGTATTTGACTTTTGAAAAGTCAAACGGTGACTTTTCCCGGGGTCTGTCAAAAAGTCGAGGTTTGACTTTTAATTGTGATACTGGGCTGCCCATCGCCATGGTCATAAATTATGAAAAACGAGGATTTGAAAAAAAGACAAAAATGACTCCAAGACGATGGGCTATATATAGCCCATGGTTTCGGAGTGATTTTCGTCTTTTTTTCAAATCCTCAAAAATGATGGAAAACGGCATGCTATAGTATGCCGTTCGAGACCATGGGCTATAGCCCATCGCCATGGTCATAAATTATGAAAAACGAGGATTTGAAAAAAAGACGAAAATGACTCCGAGACGATGGGCTATAGCCCATGGTCTCGGAGTCATTTTCGTCTTTTTTTCAAATCCTCAAAAATGATGGAAAACGGCATGCTATAGTATGCCGTTCGAGACCATGGGCTATAGCCCATCGCAAAGTCAGTATTTGACTTTTGAAAAGTCAAACGGTGACTTTTCCCGGGGTCTGTCAAAAAGTCGAGGTTTGACTTTTCAAATCCTCAAAAATGATGGAAAACGGCATGCTATAGTATGCCGTTCGAGACCATGGGCTATAGCCCATCGCAAAGTCAGTATTTGACTTTTGAAAAGTCAAACGGTGACTTTTCCCGGGGTCTGTCAAAAAGTCGAGGTTTGACTTTTAATTGTGATACTGGGCTGCCCATCGCCATGGTCATAAATTATGAAAAACGAGGATTTGAAAAAAAGACGAAAATGACTCCAAGACGATGGGCTATATATAGCCCATGGTCTCGGAGTGATTTTCGTCTTTTTTTCAAATCCTCAAAAATGATGGAAAACGGCATGCTATAGTATGCCGTTCGAGACCATGGGCTATAGCCCATCGCAAAGTCAGTATTTGACTTTTGAAAAGTCAAACGGTGACTTTTCCGGGGGTCTGTCAAAAAGTCGAGGTTTGACTTTTAATTGTGATACTGGGCTGCCCATCGCCATGGTCATAAATGATGAAAAACGAGGATTTGAAAAAAAGACGAAAATGACTCCAAGACGATGGGCTATATATAGCCCATGGTCTCGGAGTGATTTTCGTCTTTTTTTCAAATCCTCAAAAATGATGGAAAACGGCATGCTATAGTATGCCGTTCGAGACCATGGGCTATAGCCCATCGCCATGGTCATAAATTATGAAAAACGAGGATTTGAAAAAAAGACGAAAATGACTCCAAGACGATTGGCTATATATAGCCCATGGTCTCGGAGTGATTTTCGTCTTTTTTTCAAATCCTCAAAAATGATGGAAAACGGCATGCTATAGTATGCCGTTCGAGACCATGGGCTATAGCCCATCGCCATGGTCATAAATTATGAAAAACGAGGATTTGAAAAAAAGACGAAAATGACTCCGAGACGATGGGCTATAGCCCATGGTCTCGGAGTCATTTTCGTCTTTTTTTCAAATCCTCAAAAATGATGGAAAACGGCATGCTATAGTATGCCGTTCGAGACCATGGGCTATAGCCCATCGCAAAGTCAGTATTTGACTTTTGAAAAGTCAAACGGTGACTTTTCCCGGGGTCTGTCAAAAAGTCGAGGTTTGACTTTTAATTGTGATACTGGGCTGCCCATCGCCATGGTCATAAATTATGAAAAACGAGGATTTGAAAAAAAGACAAAAATGACTCCAAGACGATGGGCTATATATAGCCCATGGTCTCGGAGTGATTTTCGTCTTTTTTTCAAATCCTCAAAAATGATGGAAAACGGCATGCTATAGTATGCCGTTCGAGACCATGGGCTATAGCCCATCGCCATGGTCATAAATTATGAAAAACGAGGATTTGAAAAAAAGACGAAAATGACTCCGAGACGATGGGCTATAGCCCATGGTCTCGGAGTCATTTTCGTCTTTTTTTCAAATCCTCAAAAATGATGGAAAACGGCATGCTATAGTATGCCGTTCGAGACCATGGGCTATAGCCCATCGCAAAGTCAGTATTTGACTTTTGAAAAGTAAAACGGTGACTTTTCCCGGGGTCTGTCAAAAAGTCGAGGTTTGACTTTTCAAATCCTCAAAAATTATGGAAAACGGCATGCTATAGTATGCCGTTCGAGACCATGGGCTATAGCCCATCGCAAAGTCAGTATTTGACTTTTGAAAAGTCAAACGGTGACTTTTCCCGGGGTCTGTCAAAAAGTCGAGGTTTGACTTTTAATTGTGATACTGGGCTGCCCATCGCCATGGTCATAAATTATGAAAAACGAGGATTTTAAAAAAAGACGAAAATGACTCCAAGACGATGGGCTATATATAGCCCATGGTCTCGGAGTGATTTTCGTCTTTTTTTCAAATCCTCAAAAATGATGGAAAACGGCATGCTATAGTATGCCGTTCGAGACCATGGGCTATAGCCCATCGCA
This sequence comes from Electrona antarctica, assembly GCF_951216825.1. Lineage (NCBI taxonomy): Eukaryota > Metazoa > Chordata > Actinopteri > Myctophiformes > Myctophidae > Electrona > Electrona antarctica. Next base: position 569,318 of record NW_027637030.1, read on the forward strand.
AAGTCAGTATTTGACTTTTGAAAAGTCAAACGGTGACTTTTCCCGGGGTCTGTCAAAAAGTCGAGGTTTGACTTTTAATTGTGATACTGGGCTGCCCATCGCCATGGTCATACATTATGAAAAACGAGGATTTGAAAAAAAGACGAAAATTACTCCAAGACGATGGGCTATATATAGCCCATGGTCTCGGAGTGATTTTCGTCTTTTTTTCAAATCCTCAAAAATGATGGAAAACGGCATGCTATAGTATGCCGTTCGAGACCATGGGCTATAGCCCATCGCCATGGTCATAAATTATGAAAAACGAGGATTTGAAAAAAAGACGAAAATGACTCCGAGACGATAGGCTATAGCCCATGGTCTCGGAGTCATTTTCGTCTTTTTTTCAAATCCTCAAAAATGATGGAAAACGGCATGCTATAGTATGCCGTTCGAGACCATGGGCTATAGCCCATCGCAAAGTCAGTATTTGACTTTTGAAAAGTCAAACGGTGACTTTTCCCGGGGTCTGTCAAAAAGTCGAGGTTTGACTTTTCAAATCCTCAAAAATGATGGAAAACGGCATGCTATAGTATGCCGTTCGAGACCATGGGCTATAGCCCATCGCAAAGTCAGTATTTGACTTTTGAAAAGTCAAACGGTGACTTTTCCCGGGGTCTGTCAAAAAGTCGAGGTTTGACTTTTAATTGTGATACTGGGCTGCCCATCGCCATGGTCATAAATTATGAAAAACGAGGATTTGAAAAAAAGACGAAAATGACTCCAAGACGATGGGCTATATATAGCCCATGGTCTCGGAGTGATTTTCGTCTTTTTTTCAAATCCTCAAAAATGATGGAAAACGGCATGCTATAGTATGCCGTTCGAGACCATGGGCTATAGCCCATCGCCATGGTCATAAATTATGAAAAACGAGGATTTGAAAAAAAGACGAAAATGACTCCAAGACGATGGGCTATATATAGCCCATGGTCTCGGAGTGATTTTCGTATTTTTTTCAAATCCTCAAAAATGATGGAAAACGGCATGCTATAGTATGCCGTTCGAGACCATGGGCTATAGCCCATCGCCATGGTCATAAATTATGAAAAACGAGGATTTGAAAAAAAGACGAAAATGACTCCGAGACGATGGGCTATAGCCCATGGTCTCGGAGTCATTTTCGTCTTTTTTTCAAATCCTCAAAAATGATGGAAAACGGCATGCTATAGTATGCCGTTCGAGACCATGGGCTATAGCCCATCGCAAAGTCAGTATTTGACTTTTAAAAAGTCAAACGGTGACTTTTCCCGGGGTCTGTCAAAAAGTCGAGGTTTGACTTTTCAAATCCTCAAAAATTATGGAAAACGGCATGCTATAGTATGCCGTTCGAGACCATGGGCTATAGCCCATCGCAAAGTCAGTATTTGACTTTTGAAAAGTCAAACGGTGACTTTTCCCGGGGTCTGTCAAAAAGTCGAGGTTTGACTTTTAATTGTGATACTGGGCTGCCCATCGCCATGGTCATAAATTATGAAAAACGAGGATTTGAAAAAAAGACGAAAATGACTCCAAGACGATGGGCTATATATAGCCCATGGTCTCGGAGTGATTTTCGTCTTTTTTTCAAATCCTCAAAAATGATGGAAAACGGCATGCTATAGTATGCCGTTCGAGACCATGGGCTATAGCCCATCGCCATGGTCATAAATTATGAAAAACGAGGATTTGAAAAAAAGACGAAAATGACTCCAAGACGATTGGCTATATATAGCCCATGGTCTCGGAGTGATTTTCGTCTTTTTTTCAAATCCTCAAAAATGATGGAAAACGGCATGCTATAGTATGCCGTTCGAGACCATGGGCTATAGCCCATCGCCATGGTCATAAATTATGAAAAACGAGGATTTGAAAAAAAGACGAAAATGACTCCGAGACGATGGGCTATAGCCCATGGTCTCGGAGTCATTTTCGTCTTTTTTTCAAATCCTCAAAAATGATGGAAAACGGCATGCTATAGTATGCCGTTCGAGACCATGGGCTATAGCCCATCGCAAAGTCAGTATTTGACTTTTGAAAAGTCAAACGGTGACTTTTCCCGGGGTCTGTCAAAAAGTCGAGGTTTGACTTTTAATTGTGATACTGGGCTGCCCATCGCCATGGTCATAAATTATGAAAAACGAGGATTTGAAAAAAAGACAAAAATGACTCCAAGACGATGGGCTATATATAGCCCATGGTTTCGGAGTGATTTTCGTCTTTTTTTCAAATCCTCAAAAATGATGGAAAACGGCATGCTATAGTATGCCGTTCGAGACCATGGGCTATAGCCCATCGCCATGGTCATAAATTATGAAAAACGAGGATTTGAAAAAAAGACGAAAATGACTCCGAGACGATGGGCTATAGCCCATGGTCTCGGAGTCATTTTCGTCTTTTTTTCAAATCCTCAAAAATGATGGAAAACGGCATGCTATAGTATGCCGTTCGAGACCATGGGCTATAGCCCATCGCAAAGTCAGTATTTGACTTTTGAAAAGTCAAACGGTGACTTTTCCCGGGGTCTGTCAAAAAGTCGAGGTTTGACTTTTCAAATCCTCAAAAATTATGGAAAACGGCATGCTATAGTATGCCGTTCGAGACCATGGGCTATAGCCCATCGCAAAGTCAGTATTTGACTTTTGAAAAGTCAAACGGTGACTTTTCCCGGGGTCTGTCAAAAAGTCGAGGTTTGACTTTTAATTGTGATACTGGGCTGCCCATCGCCATGGTCATAAATTATGAAAAACGAGGATTTGAAAAAAAGACGAAAATGACTCCAAGACGATGGGCTATATATAGCCCATGGTCTCGGAGTGATTTTCAACTTTTTTTCAAATCCTCAAAAATGATGGAAAACGGCATGCTATAGTATGCCGTTCGAGACCATGGGCTATAGCCCATCGCCATGGTCATAAATTATGAAAAACGAGGATTTGAAAAAAAGACGAAAATGACTCCGAGACGATGGGCTATAGCCCATGGTCTCGGAGTCATTTTCGTCTTTTTTTCAAATCCTCAAAAATGATGGAAAACGGCATGCTATAGTATGCCGTTCGAGACCATGGGCTATAGCCCATCGCAAAGTCAGTATTTGACTTTTGAAAAGTCAAACGGTGACTTTTCCCGGGGTCTGTCAAAAAGTCGAGGTTTGACTTTTAATTGTGATACTGGGCTGCCCATCGCCATGGTCATAAATTATGAAAAACGAGGATTTGAAAAAAAGACAAAAATGACTCCAAGACGATGGGCTATATATAGCCCATGGTTTCGGAGTGATTTTCGTCTTTTTTTCAAATCCTCAAAAATGATGGAAAACGGCATGCTATAGTATGCCGTTCGAGACCATGGGCTATAGCCCATCGCCATGGTCATAAATTATGAAAAACGAGGATTTGAAAAAAAGACGAAAATGACTCCGAGACGATGGGCTATAGCCCATGGTCTCGGAGTCATTTTCGTCTTTTTTTCAAATCCTCAAAAATGATGGAAAACGGCATGCTATAGTATGCCGTTCGAGACCATGGGCTATAGCCCATCGCAAAGTCAGTATTTGACTTTTGAAAAGTCAAACGGTGACTTTTCCCGGGGTCTGTCAAAAAGTCGAGGTTTGACTTTTCAAATCCTCAAAAATGATGGAAAACGGCATGCTATAGTATGCCGTTCGAGACCATGGGCTATACCCCATCGCAAAGTCAGTATTTGACTTTTGAAAAGTCAAACGGTGACTTTTCCCGGGGTCTGTCAAAAAGTCGAGGTTTGACTTTTAATTGTGATACTGGGCTGCCCATCGCCATGGTCATAAATTATGAAAAACGAGGATTTGAAAAAAAGACGAAAATGACTCCAAGACGATGGGCTATATATAGCCCATGGTCTCGGAGTGATTTTCGTCTTTTTTTCAAATCCTCAAAAATGATGGAAAACGGCATGCTATAGTATGCCGTTCGAGACCATGGGCTATAGCCCATCGCAAAGTCAGTATTTGACTTTTGAAAAGTCAAACGGTGACTTTTCCCGGGGTCTGTCAAAAAGTCGAGGTTTGACTTTTAATTGTGATACTGGGCTGCCCATCGCCATGGTCATAAATTATGAAAAACGAGGATTTGAAAAAAAGACGAAAATGACTCCAAGACGATGGGCTATATATAGCCCATGGTCTCGGAGTGATTTTCGTCTTTTTTTCAAATCCTCAAAAATGATGGAAAACGGCATGCTATAGTATGCCGTTCGAGACCATGGGCTATAGCCCATCGCAAAGTCAGTATTTGACTTTTGAAAAGTCAAACGGTGACTTTTCCCGGGGTCTGTCAAAAAGTCGAGGTTTGACTTTTAATTGTGATACTGGGCTGCCCATCGCCATGGTCATACATTATGAAAAACGAGGATTTGAAAAAAAGACGAAAATTACTCCAAGACGATGGGCTATATATAGCCCATGGTCTCGGAGTGATTTTCGTCTTTTTTTCAAATCCTCAAAAATGATGGAAAACGGCATGCTATAGTATGCCGTTCGAGACCATGGGCTATAGCCCATCGCCATGGTCATAAATTATGAAAAACGAGGATTTGAAAAAAAGACGAAAATGACTCCGAGACGATAGGCTATAGCCCATGGTCTCGGAGTCATTTTCGTCTTTTTTTCAAATCCTCAAAAATGATGGAAAACGGCATGCTATAGTATGCCGTTCGAGACCATGGGCTATAGCCCATCGCAAAGTCAGTATTTGACTTTTGAAAAGTCAAACGGTGACTTTTCCCGGGGTCTGTCAAAAAGTCGAGGTTTGACTTTTCAAATCCTCAAAAATGATGGAAAACGGCATGCTATAGTATGCCGTTCGAGACCATGGGCTATAGCCCATCGCAAAGTCAGTATTTGACTTTTGAAAAGTCAAACGGTGACTTTTCCCGGGGTCTGTCAAAAAGTCGAGGTTTGACTTTTAATTGTGATACTGGGCTGCCCATCGCCATGGTCATAAATTATGAAAAACGAGGATTTGAAAAAAAGACGAAAATGACTCCAAGACGATGGGCTATATATAGCCCATGGTCTCGGAGTGATTTTCGTCTTTTTTTCAAATCCTCAAAAATGATGGAAAACGGCATGCTATAGTATGCCGTTCGAGACCATGGGCTATAGCCCATCGCAAAGTCAGTATTTGACTTTTGAAAAGTCAAACGGTGACTTTTCCCGGGGTCTGTCAAAAAGTCGAGGTTTGACTTTTAATTGTGATACTGGGCTGCCCATCGCCATGGTCATAAATTATGAAAAACGAGGATTTGAAAAAAAGACGAAAATGACTCCAAGACGATGGGCTATATATAGCCCATGGTCTCGGAGTGATTTTCGTCTTTTTTTCAAATCCTCAAAAATGATGGAAAACGGCATGCTATAGTATGCCGTTCGAGACCATGGGCTATAGCCCATCGCAAAGTCAGTATTTGACTTTTGAAAAGTCAAACGGTGACTTTTCCCGGGGTCTGTCAAAAAGTCGAGGTTTGACTTTTCAAATCCTCAAAAATGATGGAAAACGGCATGCTATAGTATGCCGTTCGAGACCATGGGCTATAGCCCATCGCAAAGTCAGTATTTGACTTTTGAAAAGTCAAACGGTGACTTTTCCCGGGGTCTGTCAAAAAGTCGAGGTTTGACTTTTAATTGTGATACTGGGCTGCCCATCGCCATGGTCATAAATTATGAAAAACGAGGATTTGAAAAAAAGACGAAAATGACTCCAAGACGATGGGCTATATATAGCCCATGGTCTCGGAGTGATTTTCGTCTTTTTTTCAAATCCTCAAAAATGATGGAAAACGGCATGCTATAGTATGCCGTTCGAGACCATGGGCTATAGCCCATCGCCATGGTCATAAATTATGAAAAACGAGGATTTGAAAAAAAGACGAAAATGACTCCAAGACGATGGGCTATATATAGCCCATGGTCTCGGAGTGATTTTCGTCTTTTTTTCAAATCCTCAAAAATGATGGAAAACGGCATGCTATAGTATGCCGTTCGAGACCATGGGCTATAGCCCATCGCCATGGTCATAAATTATGAAAAACGAGGATTTGAAAAAAAGACGAAAATGACTCCGAGACGATGGGCTATAGCCCATGGTCTCGGAGTCATTTTCGTCTTTTTTTCAAATCCTCAAAAATGATGGAAAATGGCATGCTATAGTATGCCGTTCGAGACCATGGGCTATAGCCCATCGCAAAGTCAGTATTTGACTTTTGAAAAGTCAAACGGTGACTTTTCCCGGGGTCTGTCAAAAAGTCGAGGTTTGACTTTTCAAATCCTCAAAAATGATGGAAAACGGCATGCTATAGTATGCCGTTCGAGACCATGGGCTATAGCCCATCGCAAAGTCAGTATTTGACTTTTGAAAAGTCAAACGGTGACTTTTCCCGGGGTCTGTCAAAAAGTCGAGGTTTGACTTTTAATTGTGATACTGGGCTGCCCATCGCCATGGTCATAAATTATGAAAAACGAGGATTTGAAAAAAAGACGAAAATGACTCCAAGACGATTGGCTATATATAGCCCATGGTCTCGGAGTGATTTTCGTCTTTTTTTCAAATCCTCAAAAATGATGGAAAACGGCATGCTATAGTATGCCGTTCGAGACCATGGGCTATAGCCCATCGCCATGGTCATAAATTATGAAAAACGAGGATTTGAAAAAAAGACGAAAATGACTCCGAGACGATGGGCTATAGCCCATGGTCTCGGAGTCATTTTCGTCTTTTTTTCAAATCCTCAAAAATGATGGAAAACGGCATGCTATAGTATGCCGTTCGAGACCATGGGCTATAGCCCATCGCAAAGTCAGTATTTGACTTTTGAAAAGTCAAACGGTGACTTTTCCCGGGGTCTGTCAAAAAGTCGAGGTTTGACTTTTAATTGTGATACTGGGCTGCCCATCGCCATGGTCATAAATTATGAAAAACGAGGATTTGAAAAAAAGACAAAAATGACTCCAAGACGATGGGCTATATATAGCCCATGGTCTCAGAGTGATTTTCGTCTTTTTTTCAAATCCTCAAAAATGATGGAAAACGGCATGCTATAGTATGCCGTTCGAGACCATGGGCTATAGCCCATCGCCATGGTCATAAATTATGAAAAACGAGGATTTGAAAAAAAGACGAAAATGACTCCGAGACGATGGGCTATAGCCCATGGTCTCGGAGTCATTTTCGTCTTTTTTTCAAATCCTCAAAAATGATGGAAAACGGCATGCTATAGTATGCCGTTCGAGACCATGGGCTATAGCCCATCGCAAAGTCAGTATTTGACTTTTGAAAAGTCAAACGGTGACTTTTCCCGGGGTCTGTCAAAAAGTCGAGGTTTGACTTTTCAAATCCTCAAAAATGATGGAAAACGGCATGCTATAGTATGCCGTTCGAGACCATGGGCTATAGCCCATCGCAAAGTCAGTATTTGACTTTTGAAAAGTCAAACGGTGACTTTTCCCGGGGTCTGTCAAAAAGTCGAGGTTTGACTTTGAATTGTGATACTGGGCTGCCCATCGCCATGGTCATAAATTATGAAAAACGAGGATTTGAAAAAAAGACGAAAATGACTACAAGACGATGGGCTATATATAGCCCATGGTCTCGGAGTGATTTTCGTCTTTTTTTCAAATCCTCAAAAATGATGGAAAACGGCATGCTATAGTATGCCGTTCGAGACCATGGGCTATAGCCCATCGCAAAGTCAGTATTTGACTTTTGAAAAGTCAAACGGTGACTTTTCCCGGGGTCTGTCAAAAAGTCGAGGTTTGACTTTTAATTGTGATACTGGGCTGCCCATCGCCATGGTCATAAATTATGAAAAACGAGGATTTGAAAAAAAGACGAAAATGACTCCAAGACGATGGGCTATATATAGCCCATGGTCTCGGAGTGATTTTCGTCTTTTTTTCAAATCCTCAAAAATGATGGAAAACGGCATGCTATAGTATGCCGTTCGAGACCATGGGCTATAGCCCATCGCAAAGTCAGTATTTGACTTTTGAAAAGTCAAACGGTGACTTTTCCCGGGGTCTGTCAAAAAGTCGAGGTTTGACTTTTAATTGTGATACTGGGCTGCCCATCGCCATGGTCATACATTATGAAAAACGAGGATTTGAAAAAAAGACGAAAATTACTCCAAGACGATGGGCTATATATAGCCCATGGTCTCGGAGTGATTTTCGTCTTTTTTTCAAATCCTCAAAAATGATGGAAAACGGCATGCTATAGTATGCCGTTCGAGACCATGGGCTATAGCCCATCGCAAAGTCAGTATTTGACTTTTGAAAAGTCAAACGGTGACTTTTCCCGGGGTCTGTCAAAAAGTCGAGGTTTGACTTTTAATTGTGATACTGGGCTGCCCATCGCCATGGTCATACATTATGAAAAACGAGGATTTGAAAAAAAGACGAAAATTACTCCAAGACGATGGGCTATATATAGCCCATGGTCTCGGAGTGATTTTCGTCTTTTTTTCAAATCCTCAAAAATGATGGAAAACGGCATGCTATAGTATGCCGTTCGAGACCATGGGCTATAGCCCATCGCCATGGTCATAAATTATGAAAAACGAGGATTTGAAAAAAAGACGAAAATGACTCCGAGACGATAGGCTATAGCCCATGGTCTCGGAGTCATTTTTTGTCTTTTTTTCAAATCCTCAAAAATGATGGAAAACGGCATGCTATAGTATGCCGTTCGAGACCATGGGCTATAGCCCATCGCAAAGTCAGTATTTGACTTTTGAAAAGTCAAACGGTGACTTTTCCCGGGGTCTGTCAAAAAGTCGAGGTTTGACTTTTCAAATCCTCAAAAATGATGGAAAACGGCATGCTATAGTATGCCGTTCGAGACCATGGGCTATAGCCCATCGCAAAGTCAGTATTTGACTTTTGAAAAGTCAAACGGTGACTTTTCCCGGGGTCTGTCAAAAAGTCGAGGTTTGACTTTTAATTGTGATACTGGGTTGCCCATCGCCATGGTCATAAATTATGAAAAACGAGGATTTGAAAAAAAGACGAAAATGACTCCAAGACGATGGGCTATATATAGCCCATGGTCTCGGAGTGATTTTCGTCTTTTTTTCAAATCCTCAAAAATGATGGAAAACGGCATGCTATAGTATGCCGTTCGAGACCATGGGCTATAGCCCATCGCCATGGTCATAAATTATGAAAAACAAGGATTTGAAAAAAAGACGAAAATGACTCCGAGACGATAGGCTATAGCCCATGGTCTCGGAGTCATTTTCGTCTTTTTTTCAAATCCTCAAAAATGATGGAAAACGGCATGCTATAGTATGCCGTTCGAGACCATGGGCTATAGCCCATCGCAAAGTCAGTATTTGACTTTTGAAAAGTCAAACGGTGACTTTTCCCGGGGTCTGTCAAAAAGTCGAGGTTTGACTTTTCAAATCCTCAAAAATGATGGAAAACGGCATGCTATAGTATGCCGTTCGAGACCATGGGCTATAGCCCATCGCAAAGTCAGTATTTGACTTTTGAAAAGTCAAACGGTGACTTTTCCCGGGGTCTGTCAAAAAGTCGAGGTTTGACTTTTAATTGTGATACTGGGCTGCCCATCGCCATGGTCATAAATTATGAAAAACGAGGATTTGAAAAAAAGACGAAAATGACTCCAAGACGATGGGCTATATATAGCCCATGGTCTCGGAGTGATTTTCGTCTTTTTTTCAAATCCTCAAAAATGATGGAAAACGGCATGCTATAGTATGCCGTTCGAGACCATGGGCTATAGCCCATCGCAAAGTCAGTATTTGACTTTTGAAAAGTCAAACGGTGACTTTTCCCGGGGTCTGTCAAAAAGTCGAGGTTTGACTTTTCAAATCCTCAAAAATGATGGAAAACGGCATGCTATAGTATGCCGTTCGAGACCATGGGCTATAGCCCATCGCAAAGTCAGTATTTGACTTTTGAAAAGTCAAACGGTGACTTTTCCCGGGGTCTGTCAAAAAGTCGAGGTTTGACTTTTAATTGTGATACTGGGCTGCCCATCGCCATGGTCATAAATTATGAAAAACGAGGATTTGAAAAAAAGACGAAAATGACTCCAAGACGATGGGCTATATATAGCCCATGGTCTCGGAGTGATTTTCGTCTTTTTTTCAAATCCTCAAAAATGATGGAAAACGGCATGCTATAGTATGCCGTTCGAGACCATGGGCTATAGCCCATCGCCATGGTCATAAATTATGAAAAACGAGGATTTGAAAAAAAGACGAAAATGACTCCAAGACGATTGGCTATATATAGCCCATGGTCTCGGAGTGATTTTCGTCTTTTTTTCAAATCCTCAAAAATGATGGAAAACGGCATGCTATAGTATGCCGTTCGAGACCATGGGCTATAGCCCATCGCCATGGTCATAAATTATGAAAAACGAGGATTTGAAAAAAAGACGAAAATGACTCCGAGACGATGGGCTATAGCCCATGGTCTCGGAGTCATTTTCGTCTTTTTTTCAAATCCTCAAAAATGATGGAAAACGGCATGCTATAGTATGCCGTTCGAGACCATGGGCTATAGCCCATCGCAAAGTCAGTATTTGACTTTTGAAAAGTCAAACGGTGACTTTTCCCGGGGTCTGTCAAAAAGTCGAGGTTTGACTTTTAATTGTGATACTGGGCTGCCCATCGCCATGGTCATAAATTATGAAAAACGAGGATTTGAAAAAAAGACTAAAATGACTCCAAGACGATGGGCTATATATAGCCCATGGTCTCGGAGTGATTTTCGTCTTTTTTTCAAATCCTCAAAAATGATGGAAAACGGCATGCTATAGTATGCCGTTCGAGACCATGGGCTATAGCCCATCGCAAAGTCAGTATTTGACTTTTGAAAAGTCAAACGGTGACTTTTCCCGGGGTCTGTCAAAAAGTCGAGGTTTGACTTTTCAAATCCTCAAAAATGATGGAAAACGGCATGCTATAGTATGCCGTTCGAGACCATGGGCTATAGCCCATCGCAAAGTCAGTATTTGACTTTTGAAAAGTCAAACGGTGACTTTTCCCGGGGTCTGTCAAAAAGTCGAGGTTTGACTTTTCAAATCCTCAAAAATGATGGAAAACGGCATGCTATAGTATGCCGTTCGAGACCATGGGCTATAGCCCATCGCAAAGTCAGTATTTGACTTTTGAAAAGTCAAACGGTGACTTTTCCCGGGGTCTGTCAAAAAGTCGAGGTTTGACTTTTAATTGTGATACTGGGCTGCCCATCGCCATGGTCATAAATTATGAAAAACGAGGATTTGAAAAAAAGACGAAAATGACTCCAAGACGATGGGCTATATATAGCCCATGGTCTCGGAGTGATTTTCGTCTTTTTTTCAAATCCTCAAAAATGATGGAAAACGGCATGCTATAGTATGCCGTTCGAGACCATGGGCTATAGCCCATCGCCATGGTCATAAATTATGAAAAACGAGGATTTGAAAAAAAGACGAAAATGACTCCGAGACGATGGGCTATAGCCCATGGTCTCGGAGTCATTTTCGTCTTTTTTTCAAATCCTCAAAAATGATGGAAAACGGCATGCTATAGTATGCCGTTCGAGACCATGGGCTATAGCCCATCGCAAAGTCAGTATTTGACTTTTGAAAAGTCAAACGGTGACTTTTCCCGGGGTCTGTCAAAAAGTCGAGGTTTGACTTTTCAAATCCTCAAAAATGATGGAAAACGGCATGCTATAGTATGCCGTTCGAGACCATGGGCTATAGCCCATCGCAAAGTCAGTATTTGACTTTTGAAAAGTCAAACGGTGACTTTTCCCGGGGTCTGTCAAAAAGTCGAGGTTTGACTTTTAATTGTGATACTGGGCTGCCCATCGCCATGGTCATAAATTATGAAAAACGAAGATTTGAAAAAAAGACAAAAATGACTCCAAGACGATGGGCTATATATAGCCCATGGTCTCGGAGTGATTTTCGTCTTTTTTTCAAATCCTCAAAAATGATGGAAAACGGCATGCTATAGTATGCCGTTCGAGACCATGGGCTATAGCCCATCGCCATGGTCATAAATTATGAAAAACGAGGATTTGAAAAAAGGACGAAAATGACTCCGAGACGATGGGCTATAGCCCATGGTCTCGGAGTCATTTTCGTCTTTTTTTCAAATCCTCAAAAATGATGGAAAACGGCATGCTATAGTATGCCGTTCGAGACCATGGGCTATAGCCCATCGCAAAGTCAGTATTTGACTTTTGAAAAGTCAAACGGTGACTTTTCCCGGGGTCTGTCAAAAAGTCGAGGTTTGACTTTTCAAATCCTCAAAAATGATGGAAAACGGCATGCTATAGTATGCCGTTCGAGACCATGGGCTATAGCCCATCGCAAAGTCAGTATTTGACTTTTGAAAAGTCAAACAGTGACTTTTCCCGGGGTCTGTCAAAAAGTCGAGGTTTGACTTTTAATTGTGATACTGGGCTGCCCATCGCCATGGTCATAAATTATGAAAAACGAGGATTTGAAAAAAAGACAAAAATGACTCCAAGACGATGGGCTATATATAGCCCATGGTCTCGGAGTGATTTTCGTCTTTTTTTCAAATCCTCAAAAATGATGGAAAACGGCATGCTATAGTATGCCGTTCGAGACCATGGGCTATAGCCCATCGCCATGGTCATAAATTATGAAAAACGAGGATTTGAAAAAAAGACGAAAATGACTCCGAGACGATGGGCTATAGCCCATGGTCTCGGAGTCATTTTCGTCTTTTTTTCAAATCCTCAAAAATGATGGAAAACGGCATGCTATAGTATGCCGTTCGAGACCATGGGCTATAGCCCATCGCAAAGTCAGTATTTGACTTTTGAAAAGTCAAACGGTGACTTTTCCCGGGGTCTGTCAAAAAGTCGAGGTTTGACTTTTAATTGTGATACTGGGCTGCCCATCGCCATGGTCATAAATTATGAAAAACGAGGATTTGAAAAAAAGACAAAAATGACTCCAAGACGATGGGCTATATATAGCCCATGGTCTCGGAGTGATTTTCGTCTTTTTTTCAAATCCTCAAAAATGATGGAAAACGGCATGCTATAGTATGCCGTTCGAGACCATGGGCTATAGCCCATCGCCATGGTCATAAATTATGAAAAACGAGGATTTGAAAAAAAGACGAAAATGACTCCGAGACGATGGGCTATAGCCCATGGTCTCGGAGTCATTTTCGTCTTTTTTTCAAATCCTCAAAAATGATGGAAAACGGCATGCTATAGTATGCCGTTCGAGACCATGGGCTATAGCCCATCGCAAAGTCAGTATTTGACTTTTGAAAAGTCAAACGGTGACTTTTCCCGGGGTCTGTCAAAAAGTCGAGCTTTGACTTTTCAAATCCTCAAAAATGATGGAAAACGGCATGCTATAGTATGCCGTTCGAGACCATGGGATATAGCCCATCGCAAAGTCAGTATTTGACTTTTGAAAAGTCAAACGGTGACTTTTCCCGGGGTCTGTCAAAAAGTCGAGGTTTGACTTTTAATTGTGATACTGGGCTGCCCATCGCCATGGTCATAAATTATGAAAAACGAGGATTTGAAAAAAAGACAAAAATGACTCCAAGACGATGGGCTATATATAGCCCATGGTCTCGGAGTGATTTTCGTCTTTTTTTCAAATCCTCAAAAATGATGGAAAACGGCATGCTATAGTATGCCGTTCGAGACCATGGGCTATAGCCCATCGCCATGGTCATAAATTATGAAAAACGAGGATTTGAAAAAAAGACGAAAATGACTCCGAGACGATGGGCTATAGCCCATGGTCTCGGAGTCATTTTCGTCTTTTTTTCAAATCCTCAAAAAAGATGGAAAACGGCATGCTATAGTATGCCGTTCGAGACCATGGGCTATAGCCCATCGCAAAGTCAGTATTTGACTTTTGAAAAGTCAAACGGTGACTTTTCCCGGGGTCTGTCAAAAAGTCGAGGTTTGACTTTTCAAATCCTCAAAAATGATGGAAAACGGCATGCTATAGTATGCCGTTCGAGACCATGGGCTATAGCCCATCGCAAAGTCAGTATTTGACTTTTGAAAAGTCAAACGGTGACTTTTCCCGGGGTCTGTCAAAAAGTCGAGGTTTGACTTTTAATTGTGATACTGGGCTGCCCATCGCCATGGTCATAAATTATGAAAAACGAGGATTTGAAAAAAAGACAAAAATGACTCCAAGACGATGGGCTATATATAGCCCATGGTCTCGGAGTGATTTTCGTCTTTTTTTCAAATCCTCAAAAATGATGGAAAACGGCATGCTATAGTATGCCGTTCGAGACCATGGGCTATAGCCCATCGCCATGGTCATAAATTATGAAAAACGAGGATTTGAAAAAAAGACGAAAATGACTCCGAGACGATGGGCTATAGCCCATGGTCTCGGAGTCATTTTCGTCTTTTTTTCAAATCCTCAAAAATGTTGGAAAACGGCATGCTATAGTATGCCGTTCGAGACCATGGGCTATAGCCCATCGCAAAGTCAGTATTTGACTTTTGAAAAGTCAAACGGTGACTTTTCCCGGGGTCTGTCAAAAAGTCGAGGTTTGACTTTTCAAATCCTCAAAAATGATGGAAAACGGCATGCTATAGTATGCCGTTCGAGACCATGGGCTATAGCCCATCGCAAAGTCAGTATTTGACTTTTGAAAAGTCAAACGGTGACTTTTCCCGGGGTCTGTCAAAAAGTCGAGGTTTGACTTTTCAAATCCTCAAAAATGATGGAAAACGGCATGCTATAGTATGCCGTTCGAGACCATGGGCTATAGCCCATCGCAAAGTCAGTATTTGACTTTTGAAAAGTCAAACGGTGACTTTTCCCGGGGTCTGTCAAAAAGTCGAGGTTTGACTTTTAATTGTGATACTGGGCTGCCCATCGCCATGGTCATAAATTATGAAAAACGAGGATTTGAAAAAAAGACAAAAATTACTCCAAGACGATGGGCTATATATAGCCCATGGTCTCGGAGTGATTTTCGTCTTTTTTTCAAATCCTCAAAAATGATGGAAAACGGCATGCTATAGTATGCCGTTCGAGACCATGGGCTATAGCCCATCGCCATGGTCATAAATTATGAAAAACGAGGATTTGAAAAAAAGACGAAAATGACTCCGAGACGATGGGCTATAGCCCATGGTCTCGGAGTCATTTTCGTCTTTTTTTCAAATCCTCAAAAATGATGGAAAACGGCATGCTATAGTATGCCGTTCGAGACCATGGGCTATAGCCCATCGCAAAGTCAGTATTTGACTTTTGAAAAGTCAAACGGTGACTTTTCCCGGGGTCTGTCAAAAAGTCGAGGTTTGACTTTTCAAATCCTCAAAAATGATGGAAAACGGCATGCTATAGTATGCCGTTCGAGACCATGGGCTATAGCCCATCGCAAAGTCAGTATTTGACTTTTGAAAAGTCAAACGGTGACTTTTCCCGGGGTCTGTCAAAAAGTCGAGGTTTGACTTTTAATTGTGATACTGGGCTGCCCATCGCCATGGTCATAAATTATGAAAAACGAGGATTTGAAAAAAAGACAAAAATGACTCCAAGACGATGGGCTATATATAGCCCATGGTCTCGGAGTGATTTTCGTCTTTTTTTCAAATCCTCAAAAATGATGGAAAACGGCATGCTATAGTATGCCGTTCGAGACCATGGGCTATAGCCCATCGCCATGGTCATAAATTATGAAAAACGAGGATTTGAAAAAAAGACGAAAATGACTCCGAGACGATGGGCTATAGCCCATGGTCTCGGAGTCATTTTCGTCTTTTTTTCAAATCCTCAAAAAAGATGGAAAACGGCATGCTATAGTATGCCGTTCGAGACCATGGGCTATAGCCCATCGCAAAGTCAGTATTTGACTTTTGAAAAGTCAAACGGTGACTTTTCCCGGGGTCTGTCAAAAAGTCGAGGTTTGACTTTTCAAATCCTCAAAAATGATGGAAAACGGCATGCTATAGTATGCCGTTCGAGACCATGGGCTATAGCCCATCGCAAAGTCAGTATTTGACTTTTGAAAAGTCAAACGGTGACTTTTCCCGGGGTCTGTCAAAAAGTCGAGGTTTGACTTTTAATTGTGATACTGGGCTGCCCATCGCCATGGTCATAAATTATGAAAAACGAGGATTTGAAAAAAAGACAAAAATGACTCCAAGACGATGGGCTATATATAGCCCATGGTCTCGGAGTGATTTTCGTCTTTTTTTCAAATCCTCAAAAATGATGGAAAACGGCATGCTATAGTATGCCGTTCGAGACCATGGGCTATAGCCCATCGCCATGGTCATAAATTATGAAAAACGAGGATTTGAAAAAAAGACGAAAATGACTCCGAGACGATGGGCTATAGCCCATGGTCTCGGAGTCATTTTCGTCTTTTTTTCAAATCCTCAAAAATGTTGGAAAACGGCATGCTATAGTATGCCGTTCGAGACCATGGGCTATAGCCCATCGCAAAGTCAGTATTTGACTTTTGAAAAGTCAAACGGTGACTTTTCCCGGGGTCTGTCAAAAAGTCGAGGTTTGACTTTTCAAATCCTCAAAAATGATGGAAAACGGCATGCTATAGTATGCCGTTCGAGACCATGGGCTATAGCCCATCGCAAAGTCAGTATTTGACTTTTGAAAAGTCAAACGGTGACTTTTCCCGGGGTCTGTCAAAAAGTCGAGGTTTGACTTTTCAAATCCTCAAAAATGATGGAAAACGGCATGCTATAGTATGCCGTTCGAGACCATGGGCTATAGCCCATCGCAAAGTCAGTATTTGACTTTTGAAAAGTCAAACGGTGACTTTTCCCGGGGTCTGTCAAAAAGTCGAGGTTTGACTTTTAATTGTGATACTGGGCTGCCCATCGCCATGGTCATAAATTATGAAAAACGAGGATTTGAAAAAAAGACAAAAATGACTCCAAGACGATGGGCTATATATAGCCCATGGTCTCGGAGTGATTTTCGTCTTTTTTTCAAATCCTCAAAAATGATGGAAAACGGCATGCTATAGTATGCCGTTCGAGACCATGGGCTATAGCCCATCGCCATGGTCATAAATTATGAAAAACGAGGATTTGAAAAAAAGACGAAAATGACTCCGAGACGATGGGCTATAGCCCATGGTCTCGGAGTCATTTTCGTCTTTTTTTCAAATCCTCAAAAAAGATGGAAAACGGCATGCTATAGTATGCCGTTCGAGACCATGGGCTATAGCCCATCGCAAAGTCAGTATTTGACTTTTGAAAAGTCAAACGGTGACTTTTCCCGGGGTCTGTCAAAAAGTCGAGGTTTGACTTTTCAAATCCTCAAAAATGATGGAAAACGGCATGCTATAGTATGCCGTTCGAGACCATGGGCTATAGCCCATCGCAAAGTCAGTATTTGACTTTTGAAAAGTCAAACGGTGACTTTTCCCGGGGTCTGTCAAAAAGTCGAGGTTTGACTTTTAATTGTGATACTGGGCTGCCCATCGCCATGGTCATAAATTATGAAAAACGAGGATTTGAAAAAAAGACAAAAATGACTCCAAGACGATGGGCTATATATAGCCCATGGTCTCGGAGTGATTTTCGTCTTTTTTTCAAATCCTCAAAAATGATGGAAAACGGCATGCTATAGTATGCCGTTCGAGACCATGGGCTATAGCCCATCGCCATGGTCATAAATTATGAAAAACGAGGATTTGAAAAAAAGACGAAAATGACTCCGAGACGATGGGCTATAGCCCATGGTCTCGGAGTCATTTTCGTCTTTTTTTCAAATCCTCAAAAATGTTGGAAAACGGCATGCTATAGTATGCCGTTCGAGACCATGGGCTATAGCCCATCGCAAAGTCAGTATTTGACTTTTGAAAAGTCAAACGGTGACTTTTCCCGGGGTCTGTCAAAAAGTCGAGGTTTGACTTTTCAAATCCTCAAAAATGATGGAAAACGGCATGCTATAGTATGCCGTTCGAGACCATGGGCTATAGCCCATCGCAAAGTCAGTATTTGACTTTTGAAAAGTCAAACGGTGACTTTTCCCGGGGTCTGTCAAAAAGTCGAGGTTTGACTTTTCAAATCCTCAAAAATGATGGAAAACGGCATGCTATAGTATGCCGTTCGAGACCATGGGCTATAGCCCATCGCAAAGTCAGTATTTGACTTTTGAAAAGTCAAACGGTGACTTTTCCCGGGGTCTGTCAAAAAGTCGAGGTTTGACTTTTAATTGTGATACTGGGCTGCCCATCGCCATGGTCATAAATTATGAAAAACGAGGATTTGAAAAAAAGACAAAAATGACTCCAAGACGATGGGCTATATATAGCCCATGGTCTCGGAGTGATTTTCGTCTTTTTTTCAAATCCTCAAAAATGATGGAAAACGGCATGCTATAGTATGCCGTTCGAGACCATGGGCTATAGCCCATCGCCATGGTCATAAATTATGAAAAACGAGGATTTGAAAAAAAGACGAAAATGACTCCGAGACGATGGGCTATAGCCCATGGTCTCGGAGTCATTTTCGTCTTTTTTTCAAATCCTCAAAAATGATGGAAAACGGCATGCTATAGTATGCCGTTCGAGACCATGGGCTATAGCCCATCGCAAAGTCAGTATTTGACTTTTGAAAAGTCAAACGGTGACTTTTCCCGGGGTCTGTCAAAAAGTCGAGGTTTGACTTTTCAAATCCTCAAAAATTATGGAAAACGGCATGCTATAGTATGCCGTTCGAGACCATGGGCTATAGCCCATCGCAAAGTCAGTATTTGACTTTTGAAAAGTCAAACGGTGACTTTTCCCGGGGTCTGTCAAAAAGTCGAGGTTTGACTTTTAATTGTGATACTGGGCTGCCCATCGCCATGGTCATAAATTATGAAAAACGAGGATTTGAAAAAAAGACGAAAATGACTCCAAGACGATGGGCTATATATAGCCCATGGTCTCGGAGTGATTTTCGTCTTTTTTTCAAATCCTCAAAAATGATGGAAAACGGCATGCTATAGTATGCCGTTCGAGACCATGGGCTATAACCCATCGCCATGGTCATAAATTATGAAAAACGAGGATTTGAAAAAAAGACGAAAATGACTCCAAGACGATTGGCTATATATAGCCCATGGTCTCGGAGTGATTTTCGTCTTTTTTTCAAATCCTCAAAAATGATGGAAAACGGCATGCTATAGTATGCCGTTCGAGACCATGGGCTATAGCCCATCGCCATGGTCATAAATTATGAAAAACGAGGATTTGAAAAAAAGACGAAAATGACTCCGAGACGATGGGCTATAGCCCATGGTCTCGGAGTCATTTTCGTCTTTTTTTCAAATCCTCAAAAATGATGGAAAACGGCATGCTATAGTATGCCGTTCGAGACCATGGGCTATAGCCCATCGCAAAGTCAGTATTTGACTTTTGAAAAGTCAAACGGTGACTTTTCCCGGGGTCTGTCAAAAAGTCGAGGTTTGACTTTTAATTGTGATACTGGGCTGCCCATCGCCATGGTCATAAATTATGAAAAACGAGGATTTGAAAAAAAGACGAAAATGACTCCAAGACGATGGGCTATATATAGCCCATGGTCTCGGAGTGATTTTCGTCTTTTTTTCAAATCCTCAAAAATGATGGAAACGGCATGCTATAGTATGCCGTTCGAGACCATGGGCTATAGCCCATCGCAAAGTCAGTATTTGACTTTTGAAAAGTCAAACGGTGACTTTTCCCGGGGTCTGTCAAAAAGTCGAGGTTTGACTTTTAATTGTGATACTGGGCTGCCCATCGCCATGGTCATAAATTATGAAAAACGAGGATTTGAAAAAAAGACGAAAATGACTCCAAGACGATGGGCTATATATAGCCCATGGTCTCGGAGTGATTTTCGTCTTTTTTTCAAATCCTCAAAAATGATGGAAAACGGCATGCTATAGTATGCCGTTCGAGACCATGGGCTATAGCCCATCGCCATGGTCATAAATTATGAAAAACGAGGATTTGAAAAAAAGACGAAAATGACTCCGAGACGATGGGCTATAGCCCATGGTCTCGGAGTCATTTTCGTCTTTTTTTCAAATCCTCAAAAATGATGGAAAACGGCATGCTATAGTATGCCGTTCGAGACCATGGGCTATAGCCCATCGCCATGGTCATAAATTATGAAAAACGAGGATTTGAAAAAAAGACGAAAATGACTCCGAGACGATGGGCTATAGCCCATGGTCTCGGAGTCATTTTCGTCTTTTTTTCAAATCCTCAAAAATGATGGAAAACGGCATGCTATAGTATGCCGTTCGAGACCATGGGCTATAGCCCATCGCAAAGTCAGTATTTGACTTTTGAAAAGTCAAACGGTGACTTTTCCCGGGGTCTGTCAAAAAGTCGAGGTTTGACTTTTAATTGTGATACTGGGCTGCCCATCGCCATGGTCATAAATTATGAAAAACGAGGATTTGAAAAAAAGACGAAAATGACTCCAAGACGATGGGCTATATATAGCCCATGGTCTCGGAGTGATTTTCGTCTTTTTTTCAAATCCTCAAAAATGATGGAAAACGGCATGCTATAGTATGCCGTTCGAGACCATGGGCTATAGCCCATCGCCATGGTCATAAATTATGAAAAACGAGGATTTGAAAAAAAGACGAAAATGACTCCGAGACGATGGGCTATAGCCCATGGTCTCGGAGTCATTTTCGTCTTTTTTTCAAATCCTCAAAAATGATGGAAAACGGCATGCTATAGTATGCCGTTCGAGACCATGGGCTATAGCCCATCGCAAAGTCAGTATTTGACTTTTGAAAAGTCAAACGGTGACTTTTCCCGGGGTCTGTCAAAAAGTCGAGGTTTGACTTTTCAAATCCTCAAAAATGATGGAAAACGGCATGCTATAGTATGCCGTTCGAGACCATGGGCTATAGCCCATCGCCATGGTCATAAATTATGAAAAACGAGGATTTGAAAAAAAGACGAAAATGACTCCGAGACGATGGGCTATAGCCCATGGTCTCGGAGTCATTTTCGTCTTTTTTTCAAATCCTCAAAAATGATGGAAAACGGCATGCTATAGTATGCCGTTCGAGACCATGGGCTATAGCCCATCGCCATGGTCATAAATTATGAAAAACGAGGATTTGAAAAAAAGACGAAAATGACTCCGAGACGATGGGCTATAGCCCATGGTCTCGGAGTCATTTTCGTCTTTTTTTCAAATCCTCAAAAATGATGGAAAACGGCATGCTATAGTATGCCGTTCGAGACCATGGGCTATAGCCCATCGCAAAGTCAGAATTTGACTTTTGAAAAGTCAAACGGTGACTTTTCCCGGGGTCTGTCAAAAAGTCGAGGTTTGACTTTTAATTGTGATACTGGGCTGCCCATCGCCATGGTCATAAATTATGAAAAACGAGGATTTGAAAAAAAGACGAAAATGACTCCAAGACGATGGGCTATATATAGCCCATGGTCTCGGAGTGATTTTCGTCTTTTTTTCAAATCCTCAAAAATGATGGAAAACGGCATGCTATAGTATGCCGTTCGAGACCATGGGCTATAGCCCATCGCCATGGTCATAAATTATGAAAAACGAGGATTTGAAAAAAAGACGAAAATGACTCCGAGACGATGGGCTATAGCCCATGGTCTCGGAGTCATTTTCGTCTTTTTTTCAAATCCTCAAAAATGATGGAAAACGGCATGCTATAGTATGCCGTTCGAGACCATGGGCTATAGCCCATCGCAAAGTCAGTATTTGACTTTTGAAAAGTCAAACGGTGACTTTTCCCGGGGTCTGTCAAAAAGTCGAGGTTTGACTTTTCAAATCCTCAAAAATGATGGAAAACGGCATGCTATAGTATGCCGTTCGAGACCATGGGCTATAGCCCATCGCAAAGTCAGTATTTGACTTTTGAAAAGTCAAACGGTGACTTTTCCCGGGGTCTGTCAAAAAGTCGAGGTTTGACTTTTAATTGTGATACTGGGCTGCCCATCGCCATGGTCATAAATTATGAAAAACGAGGATTTGAAAAAAAGACGAAAATGACTCCAAGACGATGGGCTATATATAGCCCATGGTCTCGGAGTGATTTTCGTCTTTTTTTCAAATCCTCAAAAATGATGGAAAACGGCATGCTATAGTATGCCGTTCGAGACCATGGGCTATAGCCCATCGCCATGGTCATAAATTATGAAAAACGAGGATTTGAAAAAAAGACGAAAATGACTCCGAGACGATGGGCTATAGCCCATGGTCTCGGAGTCATTTTCGTCTTTTTTTCAAATCCTCAAAAATGATGGAAACGGCATGCTATAGTATGCCGTTCGAGACCATGGGCTATAGCCCATCGCAAAGTCAGTATTTGACTTTTGAAAAGTCAAACGGTGACTTTTCCCGGGGTCTGTCAAAAAGTCGAGGTTTGACTTTTAATTGTGATACTGGGCTGCCCATCGCCATGGTCATAAATTATGAAAAACGAGGATTTGAAAAAAAGACGAAAATGACTCCAAGACGATGGGCTATATATAGCCCATGGTCTCGGAGTGATTTTCGTCTTTTTTTCAAATCCTCAAAAATGATGGAAAACGGCATGCTATAGTATGCCGTTCGAGACCATGGGCTATAGCCCATCGCAAAGTCAGTATTTGACTTTTGAAAAGTCAAACGGTGACTTTTCCCGGGGTCTGTCAAAAAGTCGAGGTTTGACTTTTAATTGTGATACTGGGCTGCCCATCGCCATGGTCATAAATTATGAAAAACGAGGATTTGAAAAAAAGACGAAAATGACTCCAAGACGATGGGCTATATATAGCCCATGGTCTCGGAGTGATTTTCGTCTTTTTTTCAAATCCTCAAAAATGATGGAAAACGGCATGCTATAGTATGCCGTTCGAGACCATGGGCTATAGCCCATCGCCATGGTCATAAATTATGAAAAACGAGGATTTGAAAAAAAGACGAAAATGACTCCGAGACGATGGGCTATAGCCCATGGTCTCGGAGTCATTTTCGTCTTTTTTTCAAATCCTCAAAAATGATGGAAAACGGCATGCTATAGTATGCCGTTCGAGACCATGGGCTATAGCCCATCGCAAAGTCAGTATTTGACTTTTGAAAAGTCAAACGGTGACTTTTCCCGGGGTCTGTCAAAAAGTCGAGGTTTGACTTTTCAAATCCTCAAAAATGATGGAAAACGGCATGCTATAGTATGCCGTTCGAGACCATGGGCTATAGCCCATCGCAAAGTCAGTATTTGACTTTTGAAAAGTCAAACGGTGACTTTTCCCGGGGTCTGTCAAAAAGTCGAGGTTTGACTTTTAATTGTGATACTGGGCTGCCCATCGCCATGGTCATAAATTATGAAAAACGAGGATTTGAAAAAAAGACGAAAATGACTCCAAGACGATGGGCTATATATAGCCCATGGTCTCGGAGTGATTTTCGTCTTTTTTTCAAATCCTCAAAAATGATGGAAAACGGCATGCTATAGTATGCCGTTCGAGACCATGGGCTATAGCCCATCGCCATGGTCATAAATTATGAAAAACGAGGATTTGAAAAAAAGACGAAAATGACTCCGAGACGATGGGCTATAGCCCATGGTCTCGGAGTCATTTTCGTCTTTTTTTCAAATCCTCAAAAATGATGGAAACGGCATGCTATAGTATGCCGTTCGAGACCATGGGCTATAGCCCATCGCAAAGTCAGTATTTGACTTTTGAAAAGTCAAACGGTGACTTTTCCCGGGGTCTGTCAAAAAGTCGAGGTTTGACTTTTCAAATCCTCAAAAATGATGGAAAACGGCATGCTATAGTATGCCGTTCGAGACCATGGGCTATAGCCCATCGCAAAGTCAGTATTTGACTTTTGAAAAGTCAAACGGTGACTTTTCCCGGGGTCTGTCAAAAAGTCGAGGTTTGACTTTTAATTGTGATACTGGGCTGCCCATCGCCATGGTCATAAATTATGAAAAACGAGGATTTGAAAAAAAGACGAAAATGACTCCAAGACGATGGGCTATATATAGCCCATGGTCTCGGAGTGATTTTCGTCTTTTTTTCAAATCCTCAAAAATGATGGAAAACGGCATGCTATAGTATGCCGTTCGAGACCATGGGCTATAGCCCATCGCCATGGTCATAAATTATGAAAAACGAGGATTTGAAAAAAAGACGAAAATGACTCCGAGACGATGGGCTATAGCCCATGGTCTCGGAGTCATTTTCGTCTTTTTTTCAAATCCTCAAAAATGATGGAAAACGGCATGCTATAGTATGCCGTTCGAGACCATGGGCTATAGCCCATCGCAAAGTCAGTATTTGACTTTTGAAAAGTCAAACGGTGACTTTTCCCGGGGTCTGTCAAAAAGTCGAGGTTTGACTTTTCAAATCCTCAAAAATGATGGAAAACGGCATGCTATAGTATGCCGTTCGAGACCATGGGCTATAGCCCATCGCAAAGTCAGTATTTGACTTTTGAAAAGTCAAACGGTGACTTTTCCCGGGGTCTGTCAAAAAGTCGAGGTTTGACTTTTAATTGTGATACTGGGCTGCCCATCGCCATGGTCATAAATTATGAAAAACGAGGATTTGAAAAAAAGACGAAAATGACTCCAAGACGATGGGCTATATATAGCCCATGGTCTCGGAGTGATTTTCGTCTTTTTTTCAAATCCTCAAAAATGATGGAAAACGGCATGCTATAGTATGCCGTTCGAGACCATGGGCTATAGCCCATCGCCATGGTCATAAATTATGAAAAACGAGGATTTGAAAAAAAGACGAAAATGACTCCGAGACGATGGGCTATAGCCCATGGTCTCGGAGTCATTTTCGTCTTTTTTTCAAATCCTCAAAAATGATGGAAAACGGCATGCTATAGTATGCCGTTCGAGACCATGGGCTATAGCCCATCGCAAAGTCAGTATTTGACTTTTGAAAAGTCAAACGGTGACTTTTCCCGGGGTCTGTCAAAAAGTCGAGGTTTGACTTTTCAAATCCTCAAAAATGATGGAAAACGGCATGCTATAGTATGCCGTTCGAGACCATGGGCTATAGCCCATCGCAAAGTCAGTATTTGACTTTTGAAAAGTCAAACGGTGACTTTTCCCGGGGTCTGTCAAAAAGTCGAGGTTTGACTTTTCAAATCCTCAAAAATGATGGAAAACGGCATGCTATAGTATGCCGTTCGAGACCATGGGCTATAGCCCATCGCAAAGTCAGTATTTGACTTTTGAAAAGTCAAACGGTGACTTTTCCCGGGGTCTGTCAAAAAGTCGAGGTTTGACTTTTAATTGTGATACTGGGCTGCCCATCGCCATGGTCATAAATTATGAAAAACGAGGATTTGAAAAAAAGACAAAAATGACTCCAAGACGATGGGCTATATATAGCCCATGGTCTCGGAGTGATTTTCGTCTTTTTTTCAAATCCTCAAAAATGATGGAAAACGGCATGCTATAGTATGCCGTTCGAGACCATGGGCTATAGCCCATCGCCATGGTCATAAATTATGAAAAACGAGGATTTGAAAAAAAGACGAAAATGACTCCGAGACGATGGGCTATAGCCCATGGTCTCGGAGTCATTTTCGTCTTTTTTTCAAATCCTCAAAAATGATGGAAAACGGCATGCTATAGTATGCCGTTCGAGACCATGGGCTATAGCCCATCGCAAAGTCAGTATTTGACTTTTGAAAAGTCAAACGGTGACTTTTCCCGGGGTCTGTCAAAAAGTCGAGGTTTGACTTTTCAAATCCTCAAAAATGATGGAAAACGGCATGCTATAGTATGCCGTTCGAGACCATGGGCTATAGCCCATCGCAAAGTCAGTATTTGACTTTTGAAAAGTCAAACGGTGACTTTTCCCGGGGTCTGTCAAAAAGTCGAGGTTTGACTTTTAATTGTGATACTGGGCTGCCCATCGCCATGGTCATAAATTATGAAAAACGAGGATTTGAAAAAAAGACGAAAATGACTCCAAGACGATGGGCTATATATAGCCCATGGTCTCGGAGTGATTTTCGTCTTTTTTTCAAATCCTCAAAAATGATGGAAAACGGCATGCTATAGTATGCCGTTCGAGACCATGGGCTATAACCCATCGCCATGGTCATAAATTATGAAAAACGAGGATTTGAAAAAAAGACGAAAATGACTCCAAGACGATTGGCTATATATAGCCCATGGTCTCGGAGTGATTTTCGTCTTTTTTTCAAATCCTCAAAAATGATGGAAAACGGCATGCTATAGTATGCCGTTCGAGACCATGGGCTATAGCCCATCGCCATGGTCATAAATTATGAAAAACGAGGATTTGAAAAAAAGACGAAAATGACTCCGAGACGATGGGCTATAGCCCATGGTCTCGGAGTCATTTTCGTCTTTTTTTCAAATCCTCAAAAATGATGGAAAACGGCATGCTATAGTATGCCGTTCGAGACCATGGGCTATAGCCCATCGCAAAGTCAGTATTTGACTTTTGAAAAGTCAAACGGTGACTTTTCCCGGGGTCTGTCAAAAAGTCGAGGTTTGACTTTTAATTGTGATACTGGGCTGCCCATCGCCATGGTCATAAATTATGAAAAACGAGGATTTGAAAAAAAGACGAAAATGACTCCAAGACGATGGGCTATATATAGCCCATGGTCTCGGAGTGATTTTCGTCTTTTTTTCAAATCCTCAAAAATGATGGAAACGGCATGCTATAGTATGCCGTTCGAGACCATGGGCTATAGCCCATCGCAAAGTCAGTATTTGACTTTTGAAAAGTCAAACGGTGACTTTTCCCGGGGTCTGTCAAAAAGTCGAGGTTTGACTTTTCAAATCCTCAAAAATGATGGAAAACGGCATGCTATAGTATGCCGTTCGAGACCATGGGCTATAGCCCATCGCAAAGTCAGTATTTGACTTTTGAAAAGTCAAACGGTGACTTTTCCCGGGGTCTGTCAAAAAGTCGAGGTTTGACTTTTAATTGTGATACTGGGCTGCCCATCGCCATGGTCATAAATTATGAAAAACGAGGATTTGAAAAAAAGACGAAAATGACTCCAAGACGATGGGCTATATATAGCCCATGGTCTCGGAGTGATTTTCGTCTTTTTTTCAAATCCTCAAAAATGATGGAAAACGGCATGCTATAGTATGCCGTTCGAGACCATGGGCTATAGCCCATCGCCATGGTCATAAATTATGAAAAACGAGGATTTGAAAAAAAGACGAAAATGACTCCGAGACGATGGGCTATAGCCCATGGTCTCGGAGTCATTTTCGTCTTTTTTTCAAATCCTCAAAAATGATGGAAAACGGCATGCTATAGTATGCCGTTCGAGACCATGGGCTATAGCCCATCGCCATGGTCATAAATTATGAAAAACGAGGATTTGAAAAAAAGACGAAAATGACTCCGAGACGATGGGCTATAGCCCATGGTCTCGGAGTCATTTTCGTCTTTTTTTCAAATCCTCAAAAATGATGGAAAACGGCATGCTATAGTATGCCGTTCGAGACCATGGGCTATAGCCCATCGCAAAGTCAGTATTTGACTTTTGAAAAGTCAAACGGTGACTTTTCCCGGGGTCTGTCAAAAAGTCGAGGTTTGACTTTTAATTGTGATACTGGGCTGCCCATCGCCATGGTCATAAATTATGAAAAACGAGGATTTGAAAAAAAGACGAAAATGACTCCAAGACGATGGGCTATATATAGCCCATGGTCTCGGAGTGATTTTCGTCTTTTTTTCAAATCCTCAAAAATGATGGAAAACGGCATGCTATAGTATGCCGTTCGAGACCATGGGCTATAGCCCATCGCCATGGTCATAAATTATGAAAAACGAGGATTTGAAAAAAAGACGAAAATGACTCCGAGACGATGGGCTATAGCCCATGGTCTCGGAGTCATTTTCGTCTTTTTTTCAAATCCTCAAAAATGATGGAAAACGGCATGCTATAGTATGCCGTTCGAGACCATGGGCTATAGCCCATCGCAAAGTCAGTATTTGACTTTTGAAAAGTCAAACGGTGACTTTTCCCGGGGTCTGTCAAAAAGTCGAGGTTTGACTTTTCAAATCCTCAAAAATGATGGAAAACGGCATGCTATAGTATGCCGTTCGAGACCATGGGCTATAGCCCATCGCCATGGTCATAAATTATGAAAAACGAGGATTTGAAAAAAAGACGAAAATGACTCCGAGACGATGGGCTATAGCCCATGGTCTCGGAGTCATTTTCGTCTTTTTTTCAAATCCTCAAAAATGATGGAAAACGGCATGCTATAGTATGCCGTTCGAGACCATGGGCTATAGCCCATCGCCATGGTCATAAATTATGAAAAACGAGGATTTGAAAAAAAGACGAAAATGACTCCGAGACGATGGGCTATAGCCCATGGTCTCGGAGTCATTTTCGTCTTTTTTTCAAATCCTCAAAAATGATGGAAAACGGCATGCTATAGTATGCCGTTCGAGACCATGGGCTATAGCCCATCGCAAAGTCAGAATTTGACTTTTGAAAAGTCAAACGGTGACTTTTCCCGGGGTCTGTCAAAAAGTCGAGGTTTGACTTTTAATTGTGATACTGGGCTGCCCATCGCCATGGTCATAAATTATGAAAAACGAGGATTTGAAAAAAAGACGAAAATGACTCCAAGACGATGGGCTATATATAGCCCATGGTCTCGGAGTGATTTTCGTCTTTTTTTCAAATCCTCAAAAATGATGGAAAACGGCATGCTATAGTATGCCGTTCGAGACCATGGGCTATAGCCCATCGCCATGGTCATAAATTATGAAAAACGAGGATTTGAAAAAAAGACGAAAATGACTCCGAGACGATGGGCTATAGCCCATGGTCTCGGAGTCATTTTCGTCTTTTTTTCAAATCCTCAAAAATGATGGAAAACGGCATGCTATAGTATGCCGTTCGAGACCATGGGCTATAGCCCATCGCAAAGTCAGTATTTGACTTTTGAAAAGTCAAACGGTGACTTTTCCCGGGGTCTGTCAAAAAGTCGAGGTTTGACTTTTCAAATCCTCAAAAATGATGGAAAACGGCATGCTATAGTATGCCGTTCGAGACCATGGGCTATAGCCCATCGCAAAGTCAGTATTTGACTTTTGAAAAGTCAAACGGTGACTTTTCCCGGGGTCTGTCAAAAAGTCGAGGTTTGACTTTTAATTGTGATACTGGGCTGCCCATCGCCATGGTCATAAATTATGAAAAACGAGGATTTGAAAAAAAGACGAAAATGACTCCAAGACGATGGGCTATATATAGCCCATGGTCTCGGAGTGATTTTCGTCTTTTTTTCAAATCCTCAAAAATGATGGAAAACGGCATGCTATAGTATGCCGTTCGAGACCATGGGCTATAGCCCATCGCCATGGTCATAAATTATGAAAAACGAGGATTTGAAAAAAAGACGAAAATGACTCCGAGACGATGGGCTATAGCCCATGGTCTCGGAGTCATTTTCGTCTTTTTTTCAAATCCTCAAAAATGATGGAAAACGGCATGCTATAGTATGCCGTTCGAGACCATGGGCTATAGCCCATCGCAAAGTCAGTATTTGACTTTTGAAAAGTCAAACGGTGACTTTTCCCGGGGTCTGTCAAAAAGTCGAGGTTTGACTTTTCAAATCCTCAAAAATGATGGAAAACGGCATGCTATAGTATGCCGTTCGAGACCATGGGCTATAGCCCATCGCAAAGTCAGTATTTGACTTTTGAAAAGTCAAACGGTGACTTTTCCCGGGGTCTGTCAAAAAGTCGAGGTTTGACTTTTAATTGTGATACTGGGCTGCCCATCGCCATGGTCATAAATTATGAAAAACGAGGATTTGAAAAAAAGACGAAAATGACTCCAAGACGATGGGCTATATATAGCCCATGGTCTCGGAGTGATTTTCGTCTTTTTTTCAAATCCTCAAAAATGATGGAAAACGGCATGCTATAGTATGCCGTTCGAGACCATGGGCTATAGCCCATCGCCATGGTCATAAATTATGAAAAACGAGGATTTGAAAAAAAGACGAAAATGACTCCGAGACGATGGGCTATAGCCCATGGTCTCGGAGTCATTTTCGTCTTTTTTTCAAATCCTCAAAAATGATGGAAACGGCATGCTATAGTATGCCGTTCGAGACCATGGGCTATAGCCCATCGCAAAGTCAGTATTTGACTTTTGAAAAGTCAAACGGTGACTTTTCCCGGGGTCTGTCAAAAAGTCGAGGTTTGACTTTTAATTGTGATACTGGGCTGCCCATCGCCATGGTCATAAATTATGAAAAACGAGGATTTGAAAAAAAGACGAAAATGACTCCAAGACGATGGGCTATATATAGCCCATGGTCTCGGAGTGATTTTCGTCTTTTTTTCAAATCCTCAAAAATGATGGAAAACGGCATGCTATAGTATGCCGTTCGAGACCATGGGCTATAGCCCATCGCCATGGTCATAAATTATGAAAAACGAGGATTTGAAAAAAAGACGAAAATGACTCCGAGACGATGGGCTATAGCCCATGGTCTCGGAGTCATTTTCGTCTTTTTTTCAAATCCTCAAAAATGATGGAAAACGGCATGCTATAGTATGCCGTTCGAGACCATGGGCTATAGCCCATCGCAAAGTCAGTATTTGACTTTTGAAAAGTCAAACGGTGACTTTTCCCGGGGTCTGTCAAAAAGTCGAGG